>NC_053452.1:92504388-93133531 GCF_015227805.2 Hirundo rustica | reverse complement strand
GGCGGGGCTCGCCCGCGCTTACGTGCGGGACGTGTGTGCTCGGCGGGCGCTGTTTAAACACCAGAGAGACGCGGCCCTAAGGCTCGCAGTGACACTCGGGCTCCAGCGGCCCCGAGCCGCAGCCGCCGGTCCGCGCCGAACCGCCGATGGCCCGGGGCCGGCGGGAAGGGGGTGGAATGGGCCGGGCCGAGAATGGCCGGGGCGGGAATGGGCCGGGGCGGAATGGGCCGGTGCGGGAGCGGCCGGGCCCGGAGTGGGCCGGGCTGGGAATGGCCGGGCCGGAATGAGCCGGGCTGGGAATGGCCGGGCCGGAATGAGCCGGGCTGGGAATGGCCGGGCCGGAATGGGCCGGAATGGGCCGGAATGGGCCGGAATGGGCCGGAATGGGCCGGGGCGGGAGTAGCGCCCCCTGCCGCCCGCCCGCCCGCCCGCGGAGCCGCTGCCAGCGCAAGGAGGCGGCGGCGGCAGAGAACGGAATTCCCGCTTTGGCCCAGAGAAAGACCGCTCTGAAATGAGTTTGCTACCGGAAAGCTGATGACAAGAGGTGGGGAAGACTCACCTAAATTATGTCCTGCCATTAAGTCCTCCATTTCCTCCTTCTTGCTTTTTTTTTATTTCTCCTTAAGCCACCACACTGCTTTGACTTTAAAAGCTCCAAAACGTCCGATATTTATTTTACGCATGAGGTGAAGACATTTGAAGCTGATGATCAGAAAAGACTGGAATTTATCTCTATTATTAAATTCGGCCCAGGAACTGGCAGGGCTGTTGAGTTCCCAATATTAGATGCCAATGACTTTCTGTAAACAAGGAGCATGAGAAGAGAAAATCCTAACCCCATAGAACTCCAGCAACCCAGAGAACCTCCACAGCATAAGGTGTAAAGTGTGTGATTCCTGATACTAAGAGCACAGTGAAATGGTTTAGCACACAGTAAAACAAGATGAGATGCTTGCAGGAATTCATATTTGCTTTCTTTTGACACTTTAAATCAAAATAGCTTTAAATTTGTATCTAAGCAGTAACAAATTTCTATACAAAATGAATGCAAACTGTCTGTGATATATGCAATACCAAAATGCTGATTCCTTTAAAAAAGCCAGCGTTTCCACAAGTATTACTATCACAGCCTGTTCACAGGTTTGTTACATGGTATGCACCCACTTAAATGCTTGTACACTGAACGAAGTATGGCTCACTTCAAAAATACCTCCTTTTCACACTGACTCTGTTTTAGTTGGTCCGATAAAGAGGCTGTTGGGATAATGGAAAATTCCTCATTACAGAGAAGATCTGACTGTGCACAGGAAAATAGAGCTCTCTGCACAGCCACCTCTCACAACATCTTTGAAGACTTTGGTAGTTGCACTTTGTGGAGGGGACTGGATATTTCCTTTTCCGCAAACCTATTGCAGACAGAATGTGGGAATATAACAAACCTTTGTATCACGGCTGATCAACCAAAAAAATCCAAGTTATACAATCAGTGAGTGCTCTATAGTCTACTTAGAAATGCTCTACACATTACAGATTACCTTTATATAAAGACAAGCCTGATCTCTCAATATAGTGGCCAGCATTTACTCTCTTTCAGGTATTTTTGAATGAGAATTGAGATGTCCATACCAGCAGACCAGTAAAATGATTCTGATGTTACGACAGTAAGAACATAAGCCCAAACAAAAATAAAGAAATAACCATAGCTTTGATATACAACACTCCTTCCTTCTTGGAAAGAGCACTAAGAATGCACCAAACAGTAAAGTGCACTTGAAGTTATGCAGGATAATCCCAGGAGTTTCTGTGAAGTCAAAAGGGAAAAAAAAAAAAAACAACTTACAGCTTCTGCCTTATTGTCACAAAGTACTCTGTAAGCACTTGTGCTCCTTGGCCCAGTTTCTTCTCTTTCCAATCTTG
Organism: Hirundo rustica; assembly: GCF_015227805.2. Taxonomy (NCBI): domain Eukaryota; kingdom Metazoa; phylum Chordata; class Aves; order Passeriformes; family Hirundinidae; genus Hirundo; species Hirundo rustica. The sequence continues at coordinate 93,131,614 of NC_053452.1, read as the reverse complement.
TTTTTCAAGTGGAGCTCCTTTACTAGTAAGCATTCATTTGAATAGTCATAGTATGAGCCACAGCCTCTGAACTAGCAATTTCATTCCTCTCCCTTCTGTGCAGTGTTTTTCTTCTGCAGGTCCCTATCTCTGCAGGATATAATGCAATACATTCTAATGGATTAAATTCAAAATACTGCTCCCATTTGGTATAGAGTGAGTTCTTACAGAACCCAAAAGCAAAATGCATATTTTCCAAACAGAAGTGATATGCTACAAGGGCTTGGTTCAAGGTTCAAGCCTCAACACTATTCTAGGTAAGATCTACTACACAGCCAAATGTGAAAGTAAGCTGAGATAGGAGAGAGTTAAATGATCAAGCTGAAATATCATTAATTAAAAGCTCCAGCCTAGCTGCAAAGAATTAAAAAGGGCACAAGCTTGGCAATGCTCCTAAGGCAGTAAAAGCGACGTTCAAGAGAAAGAAATCTTTGTTTGAATGCAAAAAGAAAACTAAAATTGGCAAAATGGAGCAAAGAAAATGTATCTGGGTGATCTCAAACTGACAGAATACAAACCTCCCTCAATAAAAGGAGAATCTCCATGAATTTCAGTAGGGCCACTGTCAAAAATCTGGTCATCTAATATAGTCAAGGTGAAATCACAGCAATTTCATAGGCTACTTTTAAACTTTTTACTGAGTTTAATTTATAGTTGCTTCTGTCATATCTCACTCTCCTCTGTTTCAGACTCTGAGGGACAAAGGTCAGTTGTTCCTTCCATACCCATCTTTGTTATAAGAAATGCTGTCTGAGAACTCAAATCCTCTCCTGTTAGCAGCAAAAGGGCTCTTGATAATTTCAGTAAAATGGGAACATGGACTCCAGACTCCCTGGAAAATCCTCAGCAAGAAGGAAGGAACCTAAACTTCTTGCCTCTTCAAAGGAAACCATTAGCCAGAGGAGTGAGATCACACTAAGCTGGTGTGATGGCTGACTGTTGCCAAAAAAAAAGGTGGGCCACCCCCTCGGCAGGGGACCCAATCCAGCATGTGCACATGGAGATAGATCAGCTTGATGATTTGGGAGAATGATTAGCCTTTGTTTCTTGTTTCAACAGGTTCACCTCTGTGGAATCATCTGCTTTATTGACTTGTGGTCACATCTGAATCCCAGCTCAGGGAAGCAGTGTGTGAGCACAGGGCTGTGGGGAGCAGGCCTGCTCCATACCCAGTTTATATTGTGAAATTGCCCCATAAGAAAAGCATGATCAGAACCCCAGCATTAGGCTGTAAAGGACAAAGATGAGAGTCTCTACACAGTGCAATTAATTATATGAATGAGCATCCATTTTCCTGAAGGGCAAGCCTGCCACTGAAAATTAGGCAGGGAAAATCAATACAATTTCTTGGAGGTTTATATTGCTTCAGAGTGCATTCATCCTCACCCTGGCAGTGAGAAAGTCTCCATGAAAGATTGTGGAGGAGGGTTGTGCGCTGCCATGGAGCTGCAAAACGCTTTGAACCTGCTAGATGGGGTAGGCAGGGCAGGGAGGTGAGGTAAGCCCTTTGGGCAGCAGGCAGCTGACATGGTGATCCCTCCGATTCCACAAAGGCCCTGGAAGGGTTGCTGTGACCTCAGTTTTTCAGTGGGTTTACTCTGGCCCCCATATCATTGCCAGCCAACTCACAGTGTCCCTGGCAGGGCTGTACTAATAATAACCAAACTACAGCAAATGTCCTCACTTCCCACAGCCCCTTCCCTGCTGAGCCAGGCACTCAGAACTTCAACCCAACGGGGGGAAAAGGGACATTCCTCACCCAGTGTGAATACAATCAAAACATGTCACAGTACTTCTAATTAAATCCTACTTAAAATTATTGCCTCCACAGAATTGCCTGCAAGGAAAAAGCCCCAGAATAACTCAGTTACCATGTAGTAACATGCAATAACAATTCACCATTGTTGTCTGTGACCAATGCCAAACACATCCGAGAAAAGGCCATCACTGACATAAATTCCTGCAATCGTACGAACGAGTAGAAATGTCTTCCTGACTGCACCTGGGATTTGGCCAACAATGCATTAAAAACCTTTGTAATTTTCTTGTAGGTAGGGTAACCACAAAGGCTTTCAGTATTGAAATAATGAGGACTTTGGAGATTCCCTAAACAAGTTCCCATGAGAAAAGAGTTTCTGGATAAGGTTTCTGGTAAATTGCTCAGGCTGGAATGAGATTACAATATCTCTTGCAGTGACAGAAAGTTAAAAAATCACAACGTAATATTGGAAATTGATCCCTTCAGATGCAAATGGGATATTACATGACCTGCTGATATTCATTTCTTTATATTTTCAAAGCCAAGTCAGAAGAATGTTATCTATCTTCTCTGCTGGCACTGATGAAACATTTTGGAAATTATCTGTTCATACACCTATATGATTATTACAACAGAAGGATGGAAATTTAACTGCATTCATGACTTTCATTGACCTTTTTTTTCCTTATGAATCTAACTTTAGTTTTACAGGACTGGATTCTGTGAAACTAAGGAGTACACTTGTGCTGCTGCATGGGAAATGTCTTGTTTTTAATGAGTTGCCAACTTAATGACCGGTGGGATTTCAAAGTTCCTTTTTGGTTTTAAAGGAAATGATTAATATATATTCTGTCTTTAATTATAGTGCTATAATTGTGTGAAAGGAATTCCATTCATTCTTTTCTTACTTTAAATGTCTTACATTTGTGAATGTTAGGCAACATATTCTCCTAAAAGTTCTGTCTGTAAAATAGAGGTATAATATTATTCACTTTCAAATATTAGAGTAATGGGAGTACTGGTGTTCCTCAGTTTGGGGCAGAATATTTAGATTCTTACTTTAAAAGGATAGCAAAGCTTTTAAAATAATTGCTTGACTAAAATAAAGCGAATTTATATGGAAATAAATGCATGGCTTCAAGTACCTATTAATGTAATACTGCTCCTTATTTTTTTACCAAAAACATGTTACAAAACAGGAAATGTTATGTGTATATTTTTGTTGATACCGTAAATGGCTACTATAGCCCACTAGCAAATGTCCTAGGATAAATTTGGATAATTGGTAGTTACACTTTGGAAAGCAAATCTTAATCCTGCGTCTGTATAATCTAAGGCTTTTCTACTAACTCTGAGAATGATTCATGACTCCTGTCTCCTGTTTTCACCCCATGTAATTGGGAGATCAAGTTTTAAGGTTTTTAAGAGCTTATGTATGTGCTGAATACAAATCCCATCCCTGTGACTGAGACATTTTGATCCTTTGGTTACCAGCCAGATATTTTTCAACAACCTGTAAATCTCTGGAAATAAACATTTTTGTCTGATTTTTCCTTACACATAAGAAGAGTCTGCTTTTTCAAAATTATGATTTAGAAAAACCTTTTAGGGTGCACACCACTACCTCCCACAGATGCAGAACACCCTTCTCCCAGTACCTACTCAGTTTTCCTACTCCACACCAGATACCACACCCGCTGCTCCTGCCAGCTATCCCTAATTTGGTTTCCCAGATGGTCTGGCCTAGTATCAAGAGCCACTCTTTAACACGGATCACTAGGAGGAGACAGACTTATTGTATGACACCAGAAACTTTTTTTTTTTTTTTCCCCCCCCACATATGTCTGAAAACTTTATTTCTTTGGGGTTTTGAGTAGTCCCCAGACCTTGAAAAAAAACACGTGAAACCTGATTCACACCTCCTTATATGCACTTCTCCATCCTGCCGGAGACAACTGCCTCCTCGCCCAGCAGCAGCACCACCAAAAAGGGAACACAGACTAGGAAAGAACTATCTGGGTCATCAAATCCCAGTTGTCTGCTATCCCAGGACCATGTCATAATCCATTTATAAAGTTATCAAGCTCCATTTTAAAACTACTTAGGCTTTGTTGCCTCCTTACACCTGTTAGGAAGATCTCTGTCCCAAGTGATAAGCTTCCGCCATCTAACAGAATTACCTAGTATTAATCTTCTAGTGCATTTTGCACAATTACATTTAATTCCACTTCCATTTCTCCAGTTCTCATCTACCCTGTTAACTTTCAGTGTTTTGCCTTTACAGAACTGCATTGGGAAGGATGTAATTTTAAGGCATTTATTTTATACACAAGAACTGCATTGTTGTTCTGCTGATAAACAGAAAAGGCTCTATTTTCCTAGCAAGGTTAGAGTGACCTTGCTTGTTAGCTCAGAAAGAAAAATATGTATACATTCCATAAAGGAGAGTGCCGGTGTCTTCTGCTAGAAATGAAGTGCAATGTTAAATCCAAATATTACATCACCACGAGATTATTGAAAGGAATATTGAGGGTAATTTTGACAAACGTTATTGTGTAGCCAAAAATAATTCCACTATATTAAAAAAATTATAACTTAGTGCATTAATGTAAGAATCAGTATGGTTATGAAATACTTAGAAAAGGAACTGGCAAAGCAGACAACAAGATAAAAACGTAAGAAAGGCTAATTTTCTGCAGCTTTCCCTCAGCTGTGTTTTTGGAAACTCTGCCTCCAGCTTAACTGTCAGCCATGTCAAAATGAGCAAGACAAGCAAATGAACAGGAATGATGACTTTCTCTATAACTAAGTGTGGAGCTTTGATAATAATTTCGCTGTGTCTACACATGAACCAGCACACCCCAGGCTCTAGTCTGATGGGCCATTACTGTCAGGTGTTTCTACCTCCTCTGTCCTCACCAGCTACCCAGCTTTTTGCCACTGAAAAAGAACAACAGCACACATCTACTTTTTTTTGTAAAGTCATTTAAGAAACCATTTAAGAGTATCAGGCTCAAGACCAGTCTTTGAGGAACTCTGATTTCACAGTAGTTCTCGTTTCTCTTTGGCCAGTTCCTCACCTTGCCTACAGTTCGAATGCTGATCTTCAGGTTCTCCACCTTAATTACTAATTCTACATTTGGCACTGTATTGAGTCTTCTAGAGAAGATGATAATTCTTATTGCAATATTTCAGAATATTTCATACTAAAGAATATGAAACTGCAATTTGCATTTTATCCTCTTTAACAGCAATTTTAGTCTCTTTGCTAATTTTTTCCCTCAAAAATAGATTTTTAAGTCATGTGAAGTCAGACTGAAAGACTGTCTAGAATGCCCTTCCTAAATATAGCATGTATTGATATATCTGAAACCTTGCAAGATGCACAATCAATGCTATCTGTTTTCTTCATGCACACAGCACATTCTGCCTATTCTCAGTAGACCGTGAAAGCACTCCTGGTAGATGAGCAGTGATTTAAAAAGTCAATAAATTCCTCCATTCAGGCATTTCAAGTAGGTTAATGTGAAATGAATACATTTTATACTGCCCAAGGTAGAACTGGATAATTTGCATTTACTCTGGATTATATTAGCAATCCTTCTTGTACCAGTGTGACATCTCCCTCCGGGCCCCTTTGGAATAAGAACATAATTTCTGCATCCTGTGGTGTTGATTCCCAGCTCTGTTTTGAACTTCTCCAGAACACTGAACAGAGTTGTTATGTCTGCGGGGAGGAGCTGGATGTATCTCACAAAGAGTAAAACTGTAGCATATTGTGTCCTCACTTTTACAGTCCACAGAGTATATGGGAGATTGTCCTTCCTTAGGATACTCAGCCACCTTTGAGAAAACAATATTGCTGCTTTTTTTTTTTTTTTTAATACTATTCCTTTCGAAAGAAAAGGTCTACTCAGGTAGACAACTAGTGGTGCTGAGTTTATTGCTTTGATCCAGTGGTTTTTTGGGTGCTCACACCTGGTTTATCATTTTCATTCTCCCTTTATGGCTACTCGGTTCTTATCTCTCTAAGCAAAAACATTTGTAAAACATGAAATAATTATTCTGTTCAGTTCTGCTTAGGGAATGTTTTCAAACCTGAGCTTTAACAAGAAGCTCAGAGAACAGGGACAGTCAAGAAAAAACAAACAAACAAACAAACAAACAAAGTAATATGAGACGGTATGTAGAAATTGTGGCATAGCAATAAGAGATTAAAGAAACTTTAGATTTACTTGCTCCTAGATAAAGAAGTATCATAAACTTCGTGAAATATGTAAAAGACTAGCTAGGTATGAGCCATAGAATATGAGTTCTAAAGGCTCATCGAAGTCCAAACCCTGGCCACGCACAGCACCATCCCCGAGAGTCACACCATGTGCCTGAGAGCAGTCTAAACACTTTTCAAATTCTGTCAGTCTCGGTGCTGTGACCACTGTCCTGGGGAGCCTGTGCTAGTGCCCAAGCACCATCTGGGTGAAGAACCTTTTTCTGATATCCAACCTAAACCTCCCCTGACACAACTTCCAGCCATTCCCTCAGGTCCTGTCACTGCTCACCACAGAGAAGAGATCAGTGTCTGCCTCTCCTCTTCCCCTCACAAGAAGCTGGAACTGCAGTGAGGTCTCCCCTCAGTCTTCTCCAGGCTGAACAGACCCAGTGACCTCAGCTGCTCCTCATACTCCTTAAGGCCCTTCATCATCTTTGTTGCCCTTTCTTGGGTTCTCTCAAATAGCTTAATATCCTTCTTATATTGTGATCCCCAAAAGTACACACAGGGCTCAGAGGCAAGGCCATGCCAGTGCAGAGTGGGACAATCACCTCCCTCAACCTGATCTGTGATGCACACCAGATATTTGAGCTTTTCTTAATGCAAGGGGCTCGAAGTTGATAATATCTTGAAATGTGTTATTTTGCATTTCTATGTTTTTGCCTCAAGACAGAAAGTCATTGCCAAAATCACCAACAGGCATTTTAGGCCTGGCAATTTCACCATCAGTGTCTTTGGGCAATGAGATGGTTGTTTCGTGAAAATGTATCTGCTGCTTTTTTTTTTTTTTTTAATTTTTTTTTATTTTTATTTTTATTTTTATTTTTTTTATTTCCCCTAGTAGTTCTTTGCCGGATACAGGGATAAAATTGGCCTATAGCCAAAGAGTGGGCAACCCTCCATCGTGTTACATCTATTCATTCACAAATTACAGAGGAACGTATATAGAATTGTGACTTTGCATATGTGTATCTTTTATGAAGTCACTGACTGCTTTATGACTCAGATTATTTCTTTGTAGGTGAACAGGGACTAGTTTTGCTGATGCTGGATATATTATTCAAACATTATTACCCTTTTTCCTCAGTGTTACAATGTCAGTTAAGGACATCACCTACTCTTTATGGGAAGAAGGAGTAGGTAGAGTGAAGATCAGCGAACTACTAGCTGTGATCTTACACTGGTGTCTCATTTGTAGGCACATGGTTTGAGCACTGTCTCCAGTGTTCTGCGACTGGAAACTGTGACAAAATTATTGTGGGAGGCAGAAAAAGGACTAACTAACTGCTGTGATGCTCTTCTTTCTATATAGTTTATTGCTTTTTAAGCAGAGGGATGTGCTTCTCTTTGTCTTATGCAATGTACCAGCATTAAAGCGAAACAGTTCTGCTCTGATTCAATAGAGAAGGATAACTTTGTTTCGCAAAAAAATTCTGTTACTTCATAATATAATGTCCTTCCATCAGAAAAAATACCCTATTTAGGAGAAAAAAAAAAGGTGTGAAAGTGCAGCTTCAGGGAACTGGAGGTGGACTGCCCCAGAGCCACGAGCAATGCGAGTCCCTGCGCAGCAGGCTGTCCCACAGCTGTGGACACTGAGAGCTCCAGCTATCAAGGAAGAATGAGCCTGGAAGCCCTGAGAGCCACAGCTCCCAGCACTTCCCAGATCTCTGCCAAGGATCCAGGTCAGCAAGCTGTCAGGAAGCTGAGTAGGATTCTCATTGAAACTCTAGATTTTGATGAGTCAGCAAATGCTCAATTAAAAACATGTCAGAATTTTTCCAACCGGCTCTACTGATAATCTAAACAAATAAAGGGTGTTGGGAGGAAATATTATCTTTATTTTACACCAAGGGGCCTGAGGCACAGAGATATAATGTCAGGTCTGCTGTCCGGAGGCAAACTTAGATTTCATGTCATTCCTTGATCACAAGAGTTTTTAGTCTAACCATAATTTGCCATTACAATGACCTTGTGAGATAAGTATTACTTTAATTTTATAAATGGGAAACCAAAGTAACTTTTACAACAGCAGATGGAAAGCCTGTATCTTGAACCCAGTGTTCCTAAAACTGCATAACTTCAGTAGCAAGCCTACCTGTTTCTATTCTGGTCAAGGTAAGATAAGATACTGTCAGACAATCTTGCAAAAATGGTATAAATTCCTACCACAAAATACTCCCATTCCACAGTCTTCTTATACTGAAGCCATACTGTCCATGCAAAAATGTTGGTTTACTATGACTAAAACCCTTGTAGGTGGTTATGGGTAGTACAGAACTAAAACTTTAGATAGAAGGGGGTAACTAATTCTTCCCTAAAACTTATATATACAGTTCAACTGGTTTTCCCAGTTCTGCTAAACACAAGCAGCTACATCTGTGTCTAGGCACATCACACTAATTCTCTTCCCAGGCCTTTCATGATCCCAGGTTTCTCTGCCTTCTCTATATAAATATTAACTCATTCTTCAGATGGGTTTCCACTGTGAACACAGCCCTAATTGTAGGGAAGAACTGTAGCATTACTTGGTATCAAAGTCTGGTTTTATTAGTAGGTTTTGATTTCAAATTTCAAGGAGCTTGTCTTTGTTGTCTTGCCCGTTTATTTTAAAATTGAGGATTGAAATTTCTTAAACTGCATTCTTTTAGGGAATATAGCTATAGAAAATCTGCTATTCTGAAATGCTGCTCATAATCCTTTTAATTTTTACTACATTTGGCCTTAGAGTGAGGATTTATTTGATAAGGTCATGAGTAGCATTTGAGCTATGGACACGACTTCTCCTCCTACTGTGAAAATTGGCTCAAAATTGGCAAAGCCACAAACCTCTGATAAATCAGTCTGTAACTGCATAATACAGAACCCAAATTTACCAGCTAAAATGCACAAATCCTGGCTCACTGAACAGGCTGTGCAGATGCAGTCCTCCCTCAGAGACAGCATGCTTTGACCCCTTCAGGCCATCCAAGGACCAGATGGGGGCCTCCGTACCTTATTTCTGCCATTCTCTCAGTGCTGTCCCTGCCTGCACCCAAGGGCCACAGAGGCAGAGCCCACCCAAGTTACATACCAAGGGACTGAGAGCTTGACCAAATGAGGGAGGAAAGGCCAAGCCTCTGATCAACTGCTGATCTAGGGTGAAGCTGTGGCTGAGAATTGTTGAGGAAAAACTGGACTGTGACCAAGTAGGCAGGAAGTAAAAATTAGAATTGCTCTGGCAAAGAGAATTTGACATAAAGAAGAGTGGATAACAGGATTAGGAGTTCTCAGGGGAAATTAAGAGCAAACCAGGATTCACTAGGAAAAAAAAGAGATGGATATTGTGTGAGAAACATGAATGGGATGCACAGAGTCATGGGAGTAGAATTAGCTAGGCTTGCCTGGGAAGAAGATTGGGAAAAAAATATGTAGAGACAGAGCTGAGAACCAAAGGTTGTATTTTGGAAGGGAGACTGAGCATTTGATGGGTGAAGACTGGAAACAGAGGAAAGAGAAATCTTGGATGGAGGTGAAAGATGATAGTGATCCAGCTTGATGCAAAAGAGCCAGTGCTCCTTAGAATTCTGTTTCCTCCACAATCTGCGGAGTCTTGAGAACCATCATATCTCTGGTGTCAGCAGAAATGTTTTAGAACCATTGGAAAAATGTGCTTCTTCTCATTTACTAGTTTGGTTTATTAAATGATGATATATTATAGTAGACATGTATCAGAGATTCTGCAAGTTTTTTTTACGGATAAATCTTATGAGTGAACATAATATCTCACATGAAGTTTAGAGATTTATTTTTGTAAAAGAAGAATGACTTGCAAAATGAAACTTTAAAAGTTAGCAAATGCCATGAGTAATTCTGCCTATGCTTGCAAGAGAGAAGCTTGCAACAACAGCTTTCATATGGGGCAAAACTGAGTAAAATTCAGTACAAAAACAGATCACCTGAAGGGGATGTTATGGAGATCTTTAAAAATCATGAATGGAATAATCTCTTTTAAAAAAAAAGAGTGGCAAGGGGGTTTCTGTGTCTTTCAATACAGGCTCTACGATACATAAAATGAAATTACATTGAGGCAGGTTCAAAACAAAAGGAGATTCTACTGCTTGTCACAGACTGCTGTGGGGCTAAAAACCAATATAGGTAAAGGGAAAAAATAGGTAGACATATGTAGAATAAATCTGTTGGTGAATAAGACCTGGCTCCTGACCCTGAACCACAAAGTGGGTTTGGAGAAGGCTGGCAGAGCTTGGGAGAAGTTTGCCCCATCCTTACTTCTTCTGTATCTGCCATTCTTACTGATTTGTAGAGTCAAAAAGTATAACCAAATCCAGAAAAAGGAATCTCTGGAAAGGCAGAGAAGAACTGAAACCTGCATCAATTAGTGTACAGCTTAACTTGACTTTCCCTATCACTCAAAGGGCATGATGCAGAACATTGTGTAAATCACACCACAAACACAACCATGCCCTCTGCCACCCAGAAAAAATCCTCAAGAACTAGCTCAGAATACAAGCTGGTTCAATGTGATACCGTCTTTTCTGGTGGTAAAAGACATCCTTTTCAGGCAGGACCTGAAGGTAAAGAATGGAATGAGCGAAGCGCAGGCATGTAGACACGTTGCTGATGTGGACCAGTCAGATGTTGTGCAGCCTTATGTTCTGTGTGAGGAGAGCCAAGGAGTCCAGTGGGGCAGAGGAACAAGGAACCCTGCAAGGACAGAGTCAAGGATGGAGAGGAACTACTACATTTCTCACCTGAGGTTGGAGAGGATTGCAGGATTCAAGAAAGCCTTCATTTCCTTTAGCAAATGCAGACAAATGCAGAAGGTCATGGCCATTGTTAGAAAAAAGGCACACATCTAGAGGACCTGTAATCTAAACAAGTCTATTTGTCTAAACTAGTCTAACTGTAATTTAGTCTATTTTTTTTTTTTTTAAGATACCTTAAACAATTAATACAAAAATGCACCTTCAACATGAGAGATGTTCATCACTCTTACCCTGCAGGTCACCTACCTCAGTAATGGGAGATATGAGTATTATACCCTCAACAAACTGAATCCATGCCTAATCCAGTCCTCTGAAGTCTTCTCTAGCCACGTTTTAAAAAACATGATACCAAACTTTGAGAGAGATCAGTGGGTTTTGGGTCTCAAGTGGACACGTGCTTCTGAAATACAGAATGATAACTTGTAAGATCATACTAAGGCCACAATGCTGTCCTCAGTGTTTCAACTTACCTGACCCTACAAAAATACACATTGAGTCTGCTAACTGTCAACTTTCTGCACAGACTGGTGATGGCCATGGATCTTATTATGCACTGCTTAGATCTCCACATGACATGCACTTCATAGCAAGCCTAAGCTCCCAATCAAAGTCCTTGACCCTAAGAATTCAGGTGCTTAAATCCCTATTTGGATTTAGATCTTTGGCCTGTATATCTGTGTCTTATTTCTCAACATTTAACAACAGAACTGATACCAATAAATCATCTTCCAGGATATTGCTGAAGATAAGACCATCTGTAAAGGTTTAAATTTTAAAGCTCAAGGGAGATTGATTTGTTATCTGGCGTTTCTTAGTCTATTTACAATGCGGTGAGTAGGTAATGGAATTGTGAAACACGGTCTTGTGAGTAGCAGAATGGGAAACTCCCTTAACGTTCAGAGTTTGTGCTAAGCAACGCAGTTTGTGGTTCCTTCTACGGGCAGTTACAGAAATTTTTCACTATCTGATTAACACCTGATTTTTTTTCCAGACGTTGGTGAGCGTGGCCACTTTAGGTGTGGCAACCACTAGCAGAATAAACTAACACTGGAATAATCAGATTCAAGTATGAAATAATTATGTTCACACGAAATAGACTGAGCACCTTACAAATGGTTCATCAATGCTTTCCCCACAATATTTCAGGTTTGTTTATTCTTTTAAATGTCAAGGTTGTTCTACAGAATAAAAAAACAGGTTTGAAGTCTTAATAGCTGAACTGGAGTACTAATCGCCCTAAATTGGGTGATTTTTCTTCTTCCAGCTGAAAGTAAAATGCCTAAGAAGCAATTTGGTTAAAAGGGGTGTAACTGGGGGCTATGCTTTCATGAGACTAGAAATGACAAATTGCAGCAAATATCCGAACATTTGTCTTATTTTGACTCTGTCGTCTATACTGTGAAAGACGAGTTTTCCAATTCCTATGGCTCAATTCAGAGAGATCTACAATAAAAAGCATGTATGAATCTAGAAAAGCAAGGACTTGGTGGCAGCGTCCAAGATCTCATCACTTTGGTATATTTGTTTCTTGAATGGAAGGCTGAGTTTCATTCAGTTGCAGACATTTCAACCCCATATTACTACATCATACCTATATAATTACACTAGTAAATTAAGCCCTAAGCCCAAGTACATGGAGTCTGTACTTTTTATGTAACTAAAATGGTACCCAAATGTTAGATAACATACTTCAAAAAGAGAGGAAATACAATAAGAAAACCTGTACAAAATATCCAACCATGAAAAGCAGAAACAAAGTGTGTGAACATGGGCATGTGTGTGTATTATGGGATGGTAAAAGATAAAGAATGCTGAAAAAGCATAAACTGGAAGGAAAAAAAATTGTAACAGTAACAACAAAAAACACCAAACACGTAATGTAAAATACAGGCAGTCTTTGCAATATGGGGGAAAACACAAGGGAATAAAAATGAAACATTCTAAAACTGGTAAAGACATGTCTTTTTATATCTAAGACTAATGAACTGAAGGATGCCATTTTCAACACACACTAAAAAACCAGCTAGCACGAGGTCGACAACAGCAAAGGACAAAGCTTGTCCCAGTTAAAACCTGGCAAAGGAAACAAATCTTAGCAGAAGGTATTGCGCATCCACTTCTTTCACCCACAGGCTTTAGGACAGAACTTATTTTTTAAAGACAAGGAATATATACTTCACTATAGCCTAGAGCTTAATAAGGATATTTTTCTGGGAAGTTTAATGGACTGTTTTCTGCAAGACCTCTTGCATTTTTCTGAAAAGCAGCTGATGCCTCTGGCTTCTGCTGCCACCAGGTTACTGGGGGGCAGAGGCTGGGGGGCAGAGAAGAGAGGGGGCGAGGTAGGCAGCTGCCCGCTGGTGCGAGAACGCGTCCAAGCGCAAGCGGGGCACGTGAAATGCCTCCTAAACCCCGAGCATCGCCGTGCCTGGAGCTGGCAAAGGGAGAGCTGCATTTGTTTTAGCGTTCCACTTTGGACTCACAGGCCGAAACTGCGGGGGTGGGGAGGGGGCGGGGGACAGACAGGAAAAAGGAGTAAATTTTCTTCTAACCTATGCTAGGATATAATACAAAACTAAGCTAACCAGGTATAAACGCGTGAGCCTCGTTTAGCACGGAGCCGAGCAGCCCGGCCCCGCTGCAGCCGCTTCCGGCTGGGGAACGATGGGGGTGGGATGGGGCCGGGGACGCGCAGAGAGCCGGTGCCGCACACGGCGCTGCCCGCGGGGCCGATCCCGGGCCCGGCCCGGGGCCAGCCCGGCCCCTCCCGCCCGCCCGGAAGCGCCGCGGGCCCGGGGCCGCCTTCCTGCGGCGCGGCTCCGCCTCCGCCGGGCAAGATGGTGGCGGTGGCGGCGCTGGGGAAGCCGTGAGCCCGTGTCCTCTCCCGCCGCTCTCTCGCTCTGTCTCTCTCTGTCTCTCTCTCCCCGTCCCTCCCGGCCGTGGTCGCCACCGCCGCTGCTGCTTCCCGGCCGCCTGGCGTGTGTGCCCGGCGCGGCGGGCGATGCGGGCTGCGGGGCCGCGGGGCTGTGTGTGAGCGCGCCGCCCATGTGGGTGTCCCGGTGAGGCCGGGGGCAGCGGGAAGATGCTGCTGTCGCTGGTGCTGCACACCTACTCCATGCGCTACGTGCTGCCCGCCGCCGTCATGATGGGCACGGCGCCCACCTTCGTGCTGGCCTGGGGCGCCTGGCGCCTGCTCTCCGCCGTGCTGCCCGCCCGCTTCTACCGCGAGGTGGATGACCGGCTGTACACTATCTACCAGAGCATGGTGCTCTTCTTCTTCGAGAACTACACGGGCGTGCAGGTGAGCCGGCTGGGACGGGGGGGCTCCGGCGGTCCGGGGAGCGGCCGGCGGTGGTGCCGGCGCTGGACTCGCCCCCCGGCCCTCTCGGGCCGCCCGCCGTGGGGCAGGTGCGGCCGTGGCCTGTGCCTGGGACCGCAGAGATCCGCCTCGTTCCGCAGCCGCCGTGCTCCTCTGGTGATGCTTTTCACGGAGTGTTGGTGTTGTGTTCGTTTTGCAGGTCGGGGAAACGGAAGAGATGCGACACCGGTCGTGCTCTGTCAGCACTTGAATGGCAGCCGCCTTTGCACACTTTGAACCCCTGTGGCCTGTGCTGCACATCTGTAGTGTTAAATTGGCAGCAGATGAGAAGGCTGTCATCAGCTATAATTGTACATAATACACATAGAAGTTGTTAATAAATAGATTACTTAATCTCTCAAGTATTACAGAATCTCAGGTTTTGTGCAGTCATGTCACTATTTGGCTCTTAAATTTTGGATCAGCCATGGATTGTGATAATTCAGGATCTCAGTTTCAGGTTATTAAGTTGGAATTAGAGGCCTCTCTTGTATGATCAGAGGAGTATTTGCATTCAGGTGATAGATAATACCTCACAAAGTACTCAGTGTTTGAGAGGTTGTATATTTGTCTGTAATTTGGAAAGTAGGTAAGGAGACTTTTAATTCTGCATGTAAAAAATGATAAATGACAGGTGCTTCCTGTGCCTAAACATGACCTTCAAATTTTTTTGAATATACAGAAGGCTGTTTGAAGTTAGTATCAGCTTTAGGTGCCTGAGGGCAAAGAATACCAATACACGTTGACTGAAGACAGAACTCATATAAATAAGGTCTTCTCATATTTACAGCTAAGGCCTTTTTCCATTCTGTAATGAAGCATTTATTTCATAATCAGGCTGGATCTCTCCTAGTTTCCACTCTTGAGTGCATTTGTAGGCCTTACCTTCATACTGACTCTTGAGAAACCCACAAAGCCAGCTAAAGGTACAAGAGTTGCAGCTTGACATCAGAGTAAATAGAACGGATACAGAACTGAAGCAAGATCTTCTTTTAGTGGTAGTTTTTGATTCAGCCTGTAATTTATGTAACTTCGCCTTACCTCATGTCCAAATAAGGTAATTTGTGTTGTGCTTGATATATGAAAAAAAAAAAAAAAGGAGCAGTAGTTCACAGGTATTTTAAGTTTTAACTGCCTTCTATGTAGTGTCTCTAGTGCAGCTACCTTGATGTGTAGTAACCCATCTTGGTCTTTAACTGCTTAAAGTAGCAGCATAGAAGTTTAACTTAACCTGTTCTGAATGAGAATGAGAGCCTAAAATGAATATATAAATTGTAACAGAAAAGCTACTCAAGCTGCCTATGACTGGTGTGCAGACAGTAGCAAACACTTAGAATTTTTAAAAAGAACTTTTATCCAAAAAATAGCTGTGACATTAAAGAACGGAAAATGCTAACCAAAAGAAACAACAAGGCAGCCGTCATCTGTTGACCTCTGTTTCATTGCATTGATAACCTTCAGTGATACAAATACAAAAATGGTGATGATCAGTTGTAGGCCACTAACAGGAGATCGAGTAGGATAATATTAAAATAGAGGTGTTTTGTCACAGTAAGCAACAAATAATGATAAATAGTGGAGGAGGAGGCATATGTCATTATTTATTTAGGATACATAAAATAGTTACTGGAAAGTAAATTAAAGCTGAGAGAATACAAGATGTGTAGAGAGATAAGAGCTTAACCCTTAAAATAACCCTTAAAATCCATGTGTCATTTAACTGGAAGATAGTCCCCGTTTGTGTAAGGAACAGAAACAGGGTGTCCTTTTAGACCTACTCTTGTGAACGCTGCACATGTTTTAACTTGAAACTCACAGTGGAAAGTTAACCATGTGCCTGAGTGTGGGAGATTGGGATGGTAACTTGAGAGCAACTGTGGATGGGCTATCTTAAGGCATGTAAATAGATGTAAAAGTGTAGCATCATTAAACTTAATTCCAGTAAATCAGCAAAAATAGTAGCTTCATAAAGGCAGCATTAAGGTACCATAAGAGCCATGGGAGGGAGGAATTCTGCAGGTCTATTTCAGGTCTATTAACTTACTCAATCGATTGAAGTGTGTTTATTTATTTTTGTAACCGCATAAATAGGAGACAACAACTTCATCCATCAGAATGCTGGAACTTGTTGTAGTCTCACTCAAGTCATTAGGATTCTACAGATGCTTAAGTGACTTTTTGTTAGTACTGTTGCTGTCTTACTGTATTTAAAATGTCTTTAGTGTTGTGTACTGTTTATCATTCTTTGGTTTTACACTCAAGGTTTTTCAATACAAGAACACTCTGAAGCAGTTGTGGATATCTGAGGTATCTGATCTTAAAATAATTTGCCAATGTTTCTAGTAATGTGAGTGGGTATTAATAAGGTAGAGTTGGTTATGATCATAAACATGGACGACTATCTTTTTGACTCAAATACTAGTGTATTATAATATTTGTTTTCTATTTATTATTCTGTCAAGAGGTGATGTTTCTATCATTTGCTGTTGATCCATTAAGTATCTCAGTCTATCTCCCCCTCACAATTGCATGCACAATTGTATTTTTCTTTCTCTTTTTGTTCTTCTTGACTGGGATGTTCTTACCCAATTCTTTAAAAACAAAAACTGTAGTTCATGATAGGAAGGCTTTTTATCTTTGTAGCAAACTCCTCTGTTTTGAAGTGTAACTAAGTAAGGTGATAACCTGTTCTACATGATAGAAAATGTTGAAATACTAGTCTTTCCCTTTCTCTTAAATATTTGACTTGAGAGTTAAAATAATTGCAGAGCTATAATTACTGTGAACTCTGGATATTTTAGGTCCTAGAGGGTGTAGAAGTTTTTTACTTGGTAAGTTAAAAACTATTTACTTGTAAATAATTCCTCCTTTTAAATTTTGGGTTGGATTTTTTTTTTCCACTGAAGCAATTTTGTTTTACAAAGACTAAGAGAACTCAAGCTAACTTGGCATCAGTTTAGGTTTTCCAGTAATATTAGAATTCATTAATGAATTGCCAAAAATAGTCCTTTTTGCTGACTGTCCTGCAAGAGTTGGCAATAGAATACTGAAGAACCAGTATTGGGAGTACAGAAAGCAATGACAACATCCCATTGCTGTGAGGTAAACTTGACAAAGCCAGTATGACTATAAAGTGAAATCCTATAATGCTGTGTAAATTTGTCAGTGCAATTACAATTTAGCAGGCATCCATGGATTCTATTAAGGAGCTATAAATATATGAAATTAATTAATCTGTGGCATTGTGACAGTGCTCCTCAGTAATCTCTAGGATTATGTACTCACAATAATGAAAAATATGTAGATGTGGTACTGGAGAGTAGCACAGGGAGGATGTCCCTGCTTTGGCCCTGTGTTGCTTTGCACCTGTCCTGCCATAAGATGCAGGTGCCCTACAGTATTCTTTTCTAGGAGGAATATATATGAGGTGCTTAAACACTGTATAAAGTGAGAAGAATTCTATGTAAAGAGAGTCTCACAGAGCAAAGGATGTTAATTTTATCAGTGATGAGCTAAAGCAGTCCCTGGTACAAACAGGTGCAATTCATGCGCTTCAGAGGAATTGCGTCTGTGGCTTCCAGTAGTTGGTTTGGCCCCAGGTTTCTGAATCATCAAGTAACTCATGAACTGTGGATCTGCTTTGTGTTATTCTTTTCTCTTTACTGTGTTAGGGAAGTCTGGTCTCTTCCATTTCAAACAGACTATAAAAAGTTGAATCTTACCGTAGGCTGTGAAAACCGGGATGGCTGCAAATATGCGTGTGATTGGAATGGTTGAAGGGCTGAAAGGACTAGTAATTCGATATGATAAATGCTCTCATCTCTCTTTGACCCTGAGCATCTCATTGCAGTTGCTCTCAGGGTGGTGAAATTAATGCCTATTGTGTTTGTGCATATGTTTCAGATCATATGAGGACTAAATGTTCTTCAACTTTTTTGTTGTAATTGTGTTTGATGTTTTGTACTGAATGCTGGTGAAGAAATAATAAAAAATCATCACTCAGACTGCTTCCTAAAGGATGATTTTCATCTGAAGGGTTTTGACAATTGAATGAAATCCATAATTTAATTAATGCACATGGATTTTGTTCAGTACTTGTGTCAGTTGTGTTCCCTATCTCCAATTCCTGATGAATAGATTTTTGGAAGTGGTGTTTTTCTTAAAGACATTACAAAATTCTGGTTTTTGTTGTCTTTACAGGACTCTGGAAAGGCTGTAAGAATCAGATACCTTGGTGTTGTAGAGCTAAACAATTATTTTATAAAATACAAGAGATGCTTGTTGAACAACACAGTGTGCTTCCTGGATTGGTATTGAAGCTTGGAGTTGCTGTGTCTCAATAGGGTTGAAAACTACTTAGGTTTTGAGCAAACTAAAACTTTGTGGAGCAAATGTGCTAATGAACTCTTGACAACACTTTCCAGTGGAGTAGAGACTGGGATTTTTTTCATATCTTGGCTTTCTAGGAAATGTGTAAGGAGAGCTTGGTGCCTGAGTTTGGAATGGATGCTTAGTCTCGGAACTGTTGGCCAGTTTGCAGTGAAAATGAGTGTCTGTGCCCATCTCAGGGGCAGGACAGCAGCAACTTTCTCAGACAAGATTACTTACTTCTTGCTTTTCCTTTTGAAGCTGTTCAGCTGTTCAATGGGTAATTCTTGAGGGCCCAAGATGGAAATAGGAAGGCAAGAGGCAGCGCAAGTTTGACAGCCAAGTTACAGCGTACAAGGAGGTGCTTCTGGTTGCTGTTGGTGAGATGGTTTGTCATCTCTTTGGAACCAGACTTCATCATGGCAGGGTGAAGGTTTGGCTTCTGACTGCTTCCTGTTGGTAGATGTGAGTGACGGGGTTTGACTTCTCTTTAGATGAGGACCCATTTCCCAGGCAAATGGCGTAACCAGAAAGTCCAAAGGAAATGTAACTTTTCACCCTGCTTCGGTTGTGTGTGGAGGGAAAGTGCTGGCAGTTGCATTTTGGCATGAGCGTGGGCGTATGAACCTGCGCTTTCAAACACCCTGAGCTCAGGTTTCCTGAGCTCTCCTCCCTGTGCAGCAGCTCAGGAGTGGGAGGACCCTGGAATGGTGTGGGAGCTGAGCAGGAAGGTGCAGAGCTGCCATCAAGCCAAACCTCTAAGCTCAGATGGGAGCTGAGCAGCCTCTGAGGCTTTGAGCTTTCGTCATTCATGTAGCTTGTGGCAGTAATCCCAGTTAGTACCTGCTTACGTTGCTGCTTTGTGAAACAATGTTAGCTGTTACGAGATGTGTTGAGAGGTTAAAATAGTCATACTTACAATTATATTGAGATGGTGGAAATAATGAAGTAAAGGTCTTTGGGGAGTGGCAGAAATATGGGGACTGGTGCAGTGCAAAGACTGAAAAGAAACTAGGAGAAGATAGTGAAGTGTATCACACTTGTATGGTAAACTTGAAAGAAGCCAGTGAATTTTTTCTGGTGTGATGAAATTTTTCTGGCTCCATTAAGAGGGTTTACCCTGCTTCATTTCGTTCAAGATTTCAGTGTACAGCTGTCTCCAGGCATATATGTCTTTTGTAGTATACAGCTGAGTTCTTTGTGTTATTAGAATAGAAATTGATACCTGCCAAGCCCAAGGGATGCAGCTTTCAAGTTGAGATGTATGCCTAATTTTAGACTTATGTTCAACTGTGGTATGAAGCAGCAAAAATAGATAGATTAGGTATGTTAACTTGGTGCTCTTTCTGTTTTAGATATTGCAATCCAGATATTTGCATATATTAATTTTTATTCTGTGCCTGTGACTGTAGATCTGAAGGTGAAAGTGATATCCTTCAGGACTCTTGTTCGACAATATACCATCTAGAGTTCCAGTCTACTGCAGAGCTGGCTTTGGGGCAATCTGGAAAGAATTTAGTATGGAGAGGTTCTGCATTCAGTGCTGGTCCTGATCATCCTCCATTTACTGCCTGATATATGAAAAAATAAAAAAACAACCCACTGAGGTCTTGTTAGCATTTTTAGAAATCAAGTATCAGCTACCTGAACCAGAACTGCTGTTTAGATTTATAAATTATTTGTTTCATATGGAGTTTTGCCTAGCATATGTTTTCTAAATGGCAAGTCACAACTGAATCTGAATTTTTTTATCAGGCTTTTCTGTCACAGTCTGCAATTTAAAAAATGTGTGTTTACATTTTTAAGTGAGCTGCATGTACTTATGAAAATATTAGAAAGTATGTGTCAGGTAGGAAAAGCTAAGGAGTCAAAGGGCAAGCTTGAATGCTCTTAAAATTATGATTCCAAGTATTTGACCAGTAAAATTTGCAATCTCACAGTTTGATTTTTAAAATTTCTATTTAAATAAATATTTTAATATCTTAAGATTTTTGGTATATGGATTTTTCAATACAATTTGTCCTGACTGAGCATAATTTGTTACATTTGAAAATAGAAGTTGTATTTATCACTTTTTTTTTTTTTTTTTTAACCTGCTAAGTTTTTTACCCTTTACTCTTTTTGTGTTTAGCAGTATTGTGGTAGATGCTGGGCCATCGAGTTTTACAGTGTTCTTCCATGCCCTTTTCTTCTGCTTACATAATATGTCCGGATACTTTATGTAAGGATGATTGTTAGTTTAGATGTTTTTTTTCTCCTGGTACTCTACCATCAGACACTGTTCTTGCTAAGAGAAGATTCTGTTCCTGGTTAAGCATTTGAGTGCGGTTATTTCAAACTTTTTGTCTTGGGCTTGCAGGCAGGGTATCCTTTTTTTTGCAGTTTTAGTTGTGTTAGATAAAGTAGGCTCAGATGTCAGGGATTTTGACATTACAGTTATGAGGAAGCATATCTTCTCAGGGGAAAAATACTCTTTAATCTATCTTCTGTCAGTTTGAATTTATCCTATGAAGGGATTTGGTATAAAATAACAGGGAAATTATTTCTTTTGTTCATTTCATTTCTGTCATATACTACTTGTCATCTTCTCTGTTACAACTAGATCCTCTGTGGGAGTAGGAAATAGCATTTATGCTAGTTTGATTTTTAAATGTAAAATAAACTATACATGATTTGGTCAATTTTGTATTTTATCTCATGACTAGCTATTGAAAAAATATTGGTTTGGATTGCTTTGAACTGTATTGTGGTAGTTGAAATAATTTTACCTGGTGAACCTATCGATTGACTCGAAGACTTATTTTGTTCCATTTCTTACGGCTATTTGGGAATCTGAGCGCATGCATATTTCTTTTTGAGTAAGCAAACATAGTGCATCGTTTGAGCAAGCTGCAGGTGAACTGGCTCATTCACGTGCTGTAGCAGTGAGCAGATGAGAGTGATTTTAATGTGGTGATTTTTGAGGCTGATCAGTTTACTGTGTTGGATTCTGGAGCCAGAATTGTTGCAGATGCCTCCCTTCATGTTCTTATGCTGTGTATTGGTTTCTTTGCCTCACTGTGAAATTGTAGACTGCTTAAAGTCCAAATACTTACTGACGATGTGTGGAGAAGTTTTCAAAAATCCTATTCCACAATTGCAAGCAGAGACTACAGGTATTTCTTGATCGTCCCCATTCATGTCAGCTCACTGATAGCTTCACACCAGCGTTCAGTCTGTACTTGATACAAGTACTTGTAACAATATTACAAATAAAGATGCAAACAACTCTTCCGAGGAGTCTAGGGCATTTAAAAAGCAAAGTTCCCATTACAAAGAGTTCTGGCTGGAGGAAACACTGCAAACTGCCACAAGCTTTCCTGCTCATGGTGGGCAGAGGGTGTTTCAAGTGTGAGCTTAAATGGACGGTACGTATTTTCCACTACGGAAGGGTAGTAAACAGTGGCTACATTAAGTGTGGGTTGCTTTTGCCCTTCTTCTAAGGAAATTACAAAAAGTGCATGAAGAAGTCTTCAGAGATGCAAAAGGCTTATAAAGGAGACTTTCTCATATTGAAACAGGTGGAATACTTACTTCCACTCTTATACTAGAAGACATGTTCAGGTTTTATGTAATACCAAGATGCCAAATGTTCAGAAAAAAAGTTCCTGTTGAAATCTCGTAATTAATCACCTTTCATATATGTCTGAGGTATGTTCAGTTATTATTTAAAAAAAAAAAAAAATCCATTGCTGGTGATTGATGATGAAAGTTACTCTTATTTTGATTTTTCCCAGGTGGTCACTGATTGTAATGATGGGTTTGTGCCATTGAACTGTGCTGTAATCAAAAGCAAGTAATTTGGAGAAAGATCTGTAAATTATTTGTGCACTGAAAGTAGGATTTTTTTCAGACTTTCGATATCAGAATCTTAAAATCATAATAAATCCTGGGGGTTTTTTTGTGTCATCAAGACTGAAATATTTCAGATAATACAGATGCCTTTTTTTAAATTTTGTTAAGGATTCATCAGAGAGATAAGGAATACAGGGGACAATTATCTTTAATTCAGTTCAGAACCTGCAAAGCTTTTACAGTCAGCATCAGAACAAAATGACTTCTGTACATATATCTAGTACATGAGATGAAGTATAATCACTCACAAAAGTTTGTCTGTTTAGACCATAAGGCTAAAAGCTACTATGAAAATAAGATTCTGCAGACTTTATATTTAATATCTGATTGTATGATTTAGTCCTACTTAATCTAAATAGTTTACTGCTATAGTTTTCTTACAAAAAGGAAATTAAATGCCAGTAAATGTATTTTCTAAAGTTCTGTGCTCTCTGGTTGAATCAAGTCAAATATATATATATATATATTTTTTTAAAAAAAACAAACAAACAAACAAAAAAACCCTGTTACATTACATATAGGAATCTTTTCAACATTCTCCAGAGCTTAATCTCATAGCAATGTTTTTTTTTAACTGAACCCCAGTAAAATACATAGCAGAATGTTTGAATGAACTCTGTTTCAATAAAATGGATTTCTTTGTGATTTTATGGTTTGCTGCTGAGCTTGCTAGAGCTGTCTGAGCAGCCGACTTCAGCCCTGTGCAATTCTGTGTTGAGCAGATAGTCTCTAAAGAGATTATGATGTGTAGCAATAGTATGATCGTTACCTTAAAGCTGTATGTCCTAAAGGTATTTTTAGAATTATTTTTTTTCCATTTAGGAAAAATGCAACTAATAACATCAAAGTCCATCCTCTTCTGTTCTATTCATATTCCTTCTGCTGCAGGCAAGTGAAACCTGTATGTGAATACAAGTGCTTTTTTGTCTTCCCTGAAGAAAAAGATAAACATTTAAAATTCTTATAGTAAGACATCTGAAAATCTGAGATACCTGTCAGCCCCAAGTACAGATTCCCTATCTGTATCCTGTCTCAGGCTTGCTTTTAGTCAAACAGGGTAAATAGATTCTGAGGTGCTTTCTCTGGAAGCTCAAAGGACTTGTGACACAAGACATGTTTTTAGTCTTAGAGAGTTTAAGGAACTTCTCTGAAGATGCCTGCAGCAGTGCTGCAGAGGTCGGCTTGCACAAGGGTACTGTTGACTTCAGAAGCTAAGTGGAAGTGGTTTAGGTGGTTTGTTCATGCAAGCTCCACCCTTTCACCAGAAAATTGTATCCACAGTTTGTAACAAGAAGATGAGAAATATGTCCTAGGATACTATTTATTTTAGTAGGCGTGTTGTAGTAGTGCCCAGCCAACAGAGATGCTCTTGGCCCAAAGAGCACGCAGTCCCAATTATTAATCATGAAGAAACAGTGGAGAGAGGTGCATTTTGTGAGGATAGTACAGCTGAGTAGGAAGTCTGTGGTCCTTTTTAAGTATTGATGCCTTGACTCCTCCAGAAGAGGGAAGGAATGTTCTCCCCATTATCCTGCTTTTATCCCTCTTTCCAGTTGTTACTGCTTGTGCTTGAAGTTGATATTTTTCCTGAACACAGTGCTCTGCTTTCACAAAGTACTCCAGTGAACATAAGTTCTGTTGAAGTAACAGCAAGGATGGGAAAATCATTCTTCAATTCACACCTGGTTTCTTTGAAAAGAGTAGGCAGGAGGGTTAAGAAGTCTGAGGAACCAAGACTGAGTGTGCTGGTAGACTGAGAGACATCAGATGAGATAGCCCAAGTTTTTACCAGCAATAACCAGTTGTGTTGCCTTAATGGTGCTGAAGCAGAAGTCACACTATCAGAAGATCTGCTTACACATCAGCTTCTAACTGCTCCCATTATCAGCCACATCCAATTACAACATTAAGGTAGTCTCTTTGCTGGAGTTTGATGTGATCTGCAGTTGACCTGCAAGCAGGTCTGATTGTATGGTTACATTTACCTACAGTGATTTTTGCCATGGCAGTGTTTACTGAGCTGATACTGCTAGGACATGATTAAATGTTCTATTTAATTTTCTTTGGTATGTAAAGATTTCATAAGCAAGAAATAAAATTCTTAACTCTAATTTAGGAGTGTCTACCATGTTTCAGTGAAAACCTGTGCAAATTATGGGTTATTCGGGTGTAGCTGCCATGCAGGACTGTTCCACATTGCTACGTGACCTACCACATTAGCACAGCCATTGCTGAATATGTTGCGCTGGAAAAAGCAGTCTGGTAGGGAAGCTGAAACTGGTGTCAGCAGATCACCCAGGAGCTCCCATTTGCATGCCTAGATTAGCCTGCCACTGAATTCTCCCAGCAGAACTACTCGTAACTTCCTGCTAATTCATCAAAGCTTCGCCCGGACAGGACGCTCTGAGGTGTGTGTTTTGGCTGCTGAGCTTGTGAGCATCTTGGTGTATGGCATCCATGGAAGCTGGGTTCCAGCCTCCCCACAGAAGGGATCTAATAGCATCCAGTTTCCTTTATTTGAGACCTCACTGTATTGAGTTTGAGAGTGCTGGTGTGTAAATGGATGTGGAAGGCTCATATTAACACTAACTGTCTTACCCATTATTGTGAACTGGGCTGTCAAGCAACCAAAACATGGCTAAAAGTACACGTCAGTGTGCTGTACAGAAGTAATGTTTGCAGTGTTGGACTGTAAATCTGCATTTAAAATACTTTCCCTCAAATCTCTGCTTACTTTTGCTTGCTGTGTTACTCTTCCTTTTAACTTTTTTTCTCCGCTTGACTTCATTGTGCCTTTTTTTTTTTAACAGCAGATTCTATTCTAAATGAACAGGTCCTCACGTGCTTCATTGTGGCTAACAAGGCACTTGCCAGTTCATTAAGCTGATAGATGGGTAGAATATATGTATGCTTTAGTGTCTGGAGAGCCATACATGAAATACGTGAAACACTATGCTGAAATTCAAATTGCCTTCCAAGCGTGTCCTACATGCCCTGCGCTGCTGCCCCGGCACTGGCTGCAGGGGGCAAGACTGTCCCTGCCAATGCTCTGAACGCCCCAGGAGCAGCGCTGCTCCTCTGAGGAGGGCTGGGAGTCTTTCAGCCACTCGGATGTCTTCAGGTTGCTTCCAAAGGGGCTTGAATACTGGTGGGTGCTGTGGACTCTCGTTTCTGCCCTGCTGTCCCTGGTGAGTCACTCAAGTGCTGCTTTAGAGCGTAGTGCTCGAAGCACCCAGCTCATGGGTTTGATCCCCATACAGGCATTCACTTAAGAGGTGGACTTGAGGATCCATGTGGGTCCTTTCTAACTCAGAATATCCTGTGGTTCTGTAATTCACTGTGGCCCCCAAACATCTTCTGCACTGACAAAATGAGAGTCAGAGGCTGCACAGCCTCTGCAGCAAGGAATTCTGTAAAGTTAAGAAAACCAGCAAGGAGTCAGAGGTTTTCTGGAGGCCTTGAAGAAGAGTACTGTATTATTTTCTTCTGGAGCTGTAATATACATTAGGTTTATAATTACATCTGGTTTACCTAAATACATCTGATGGCCAGAAACTGGCACCTTGTCCTGAGCAGACTCTTCTGTTTATCCACAAGCAGGTTAATTCTTCAGACACCATCTCAAAGGGAAAAGAACATTTCTGCAGGATTCAGAGCTCATAACTTTTACCCCTCTGTTGTGTATGGTGAATATTTTCAGAAGCTAAATAAAGCAAAAATGCTTTGGTCTCAGGAGAGCTGTGTGGGTGCCCACAGAGTAGGTGTCTCCTGGCACTTCAAGCTGGAAGTTGCCATTTTTAGCCACTTGTAGTAACAGTTTAAAGTTTGTAGCTCAGTTCTTTAACTGACAGTGTCTAAGGTGAATAGCTGTTTGCTGGCCTTTGATGAACTGTATAAGCCTATCTCGAGATCAGTGAAATGGGCACTGCTGATGTGGATGATGGTACAGATAAAGCTGGTGCATCTTCTTAGGCTGAGCTATCCGAGCTAACAAAATAAAGCTTTCAGATTTTCTCATTCTTACCTTTGCTTTGAAGTAAAACATCCAATTTTTCTGTGTTTGATGAGAACTAATATAAATAAGGGGTTTTATGGTTTTGTTTTTTTTTTTTAGTTCTGTACAATAGTTTGGCTGTGTGTTTTATCATGAGTTTTATCAAAAAGATTTTGGTCCATTACATGTAAACACATATAACCCTTAGGGTAAGCCATAATGTTGTGCATAGAAGTTGTTTACAGGAACATGAGTGGGTGTTCCTCCGAGGTTAAAAAGTGAACTAGTTCCAATCTTACTGAAATAAAAAATTACACAGATTAACTGTTATATTTGGCAGACACCAGCATACATTTTTTATGGCAATGATCCTTTATATTTGTTTTTACCCATGCAATAGTCCAAAGCAAGTGCTTTAAATTGTGGGTCTGATCGCACTGAGATTGTGACTTGGTATATTAAAATGGAAATATTTACAAGTTGAAATTATAAATTGCATATTTCAAACCCTGTTTCTTTTGTGGGGCAGCTCTTGGGGTCAAGGGCAGGTTTTGTTTTCCTCTTGTTCTTATTTTTTTTCTACATTTTAGAAAAGCTCAAATAACATTCAGGAGCTTCTGGTTTAATGATCTGTTGTATTGGGCCTTCTCTGTTACTCTAAAATTCTCTTTGCCAGAAACTGCACAGTGGAGCCTTAACTTGAAATTAAAGAGAACATTATTTATGGATGTTGTGTGTAACAGTGCTGGGAAAGTGTACGCTTGTAAAATGAAGTTTTAACTCTATAAGTGAGAGTAGGAGGATTCATTTCATAGTAATTTGTGCACCTGAACTGTAAGGTCAGTCTTCAGACTGCTGCCTTGCTCTAAACTGTGTGTGGTACCTAGTGTCAGCAGTAAGGTTGTAAATTCTGGTGCTTCAATGAGAAGACTACTCCTATAGCAGAATCTTGTTCAATTTCTCATATGCTGTTCAAAACTTGTCAACTGACTTGTTACAATGATTGTTCAGTTTGAATTTATTGTGCATGCCTTTTCTTTTTTGCTTTTGGAAAGAAATAGCTCAAGTTATATCCTCTTTTACTGTATGCTGCATGATCTCTATTTCACATATTGACTGAATATCTCAGTTTGCCAGTATCTCGTTTTGGCCTTGAAAAAAAAACTTGATCAACAGTGTGGCTGTATTTTCAAAGAAGAAACAGCATGAATGTAAAACATACGGTGATTTTGTGGAGGTTTTGTCTAGAGTTAACAGTATGAGGCATTAGCTGTCCAGTATCACAGATTACCTGAGAGGTGGACAGAGTTTCCAGAGATGCTGGTAGAGACCTTCTCTAAGGATCAATATGAGACTTGGCATAGCAAATTATATCAATTAATATATGAATGCTGATTCTTTCTGATGAAATTCCAGTGTTGCCTAGACTAGGGAAGTGATGATAATAAGTGGGTAAACCCTTTCATATAGCACTTTGCTTTTTTGGTGAACAGAATAATTTCAAAGTAGTGTGTATGTCTGATACAGCTATCTTTTAGAAACAAGGAGTATGTCTATTGGCAGAACAATGGTGAAAGCCTGCCTAGAATGTACTGGTTAGGAAAACTAGGCTTCATTAAGTAATGAAAATGTTTATTAAAGGTAATTAAACAGCCGCACTGATTCTTCCATTCAGAATTAAAGTTAATTATTTCTCATTTTATATTTGAAAATAATTGAATGAATCCATTTTAGAAGAGTGACCAAGATTCTAGCATCAACAACTTGTTTTGTAGTCATGCTCTCAGAAGGTTATTTCACTAGTAGACCAGTACCTTTCAGGGGTGGGAAACGACAAGGTTAAAGAGTGTCTTTAATGTAACAGAGAAAAAAAAATAAAAAAATAAAAAACCTGTGGTTTGAAAGCCACAGGATTCCAAATTTAAAGGCACCCCTTCACCTCATGCTTTTTTTGTCCGCTCCTGATGGTTAAAATCATGGCAAATGGTTGAGGTTTTGTTCTTGACCTAATCCAGGAAAATTTACTGTTTTAGATTGAATGATAGCAAGTATTCTGGCTAAAGCATGTCTTATTCATTAGATGTATAAATTAAATGGTGATTTTGTACATTAACTTCAGTTACATTGATGTAGGGAGCTTGTGGCTGAAGGTCACCTTCCATGGATCCAGTTCTAGGACTATGGCACAAGAACAGAATAAGTTTCTTAAGCCCTCATTAATGAATATTTACAGCTTTGTTGATAAGTCAGTTGTCTGTGTGGTGGGTACTGATGTAATGATAGGGTGTTTGTCTGTTAATGATATTAACTTGCTGACAGTTTTCCTGGTAAAAAGCCAATTAGTGCATTGGATCATCACTGTCTAATGCAATGAAAATAAATTATAAAGTAATACTGCATATTTTTAATTTTTTTTAGGTAATTATCTACGGGGATTTGCCAAAAAATAAAGAACATGTAATATATTTATCAAATCATCAGTGTACAGGTTTGTATTTTTTTTTGCTTGTCTTAACACAACAATTATGTAGATTTTAAAAATCTGCTTATCTGTTTACTGTGTCTCTTTCCAGACTCGCCCTAACAAGCGAGAACTTCTAGTTCAAAAACCCTTAATGATGCTTATACATACAACATGTACTTTTTGTTTCATCAGTGGCAATTAAGAGATAATTTAACTGATTACTTTGGGCTTTTGTCGTTGCAGTTGATTGGATTGTAGCAGACATGCTGGCAATCAGGCAGAACGCGCTGGGGCACGTCCGGTATGTCTTGAAGGATGGCTTAAAATGGCTTCCACTGTATGGGTGGTACTTTTCACAGGTGAGTCACTTCGCTCTTTCCTTGCTGTTTCTGAGTCAGATATGTAAGATGTACTTTCCCCCTGTTTTCCATGAATGCTGTGAAGATGTAGTTCTGAGCTGGCACTCAATTATTTGGACATGAAAGCAACTGGTTTCACTCAGTGTAGTTAGATGTGTATATTAGTTGAGAGGTAGTTACTAAAGATTCAGTTTACTTTTCTAAATGAATATTGATTATGGATAGAATTAAAACTGTAGAGTCTGTTAGGAGTATTTCAGAATATTCTAAAACTTTGTTCTTTTTACAGTCCAAAACTCCAGTTTGTAGTCATGCTCTCAGGTTAGCAGAAGGTGTAAACAGACTTGTTTTGCAGTGTGTCATGCTACAGATTGGGAGTAAATTGTCATTACTGTTTGATGTACTTCTTTGTTTTTCAGTTGTTTTTGTTTTAGCACAATATAAAAGAGAAAAATTGGATCTTAGTATAGTGTGGAGGAAAGGCAGATCCCACCTCCATGAAAATGTTGATGGTTATTTTGGATTTCAGTTAAGCAAAAGTCTGAGTCTAACAGTATTCCCACCTTTTTCTTTCTCCTCTTTCTGCATAATATTCCTTTTGTTCCTTTTAGTCTGAGAGCTCAACCTGATGTGACTCAAATTTAAACAGTTGCTGAGAAACAGTGGGCCATGTTCACTGAACAGCCAACATACTGAATGGATATGATCTTCAGTCTAAAATGGTAGAGAGCAGTGTTGATGGCTTACTTCCCTAAAATCCTCTGTGAATTTGTCATGTCTGTTCTTTGCTTTTTCTGAAAGCAGAACTATTTCTATGTGAAACAAAATAGAATGTAGAGGTGGATGGTTTTGGAAGTACTGGTCTTTTGCTAGGTGAGCAGAAATGCCTTCATGGTACTTATCTCAGGGTTTAGATGGGTGCTTAGTTATTGGAATAGAAGTGGATAGAATTGTGGGTGGTGGCTCCAAAGTGCTTATTCAATAAGACTTCTCTCTTTTGTCTTCTCTGTTTGATCTTACTGTGTTCTCTGAATATTAATCTACTTTCTGTCCCTCACCACCTTTGCCCAGGCAAAGAAAAGAGAAAAAAAAATAGAAAAAAAGGAGAAAAAAAAAACACCAAAAAAAAAACCAGCAACAGCAAAAACACCACCCCACACACACACACGTGCTTAGGAAAATAACTTCTCATAGAATTAGTTTGACTGAATTGACTGTCAGCCCTGTCCAAGAGGGCAAGAAGATGGAGAACATTGAGAGAAATATTATGCTGGATATGTCTGGAACTATATATTAATTTGTAAAGGAGTAAATGAAGAGTAGGTAACTACAGCTGTATGTCTAAATAGGAGGATTTACTCTTGCCCTCATCTTTGCTGCAGATCCATTGTCTTCAGCTTGATTGAAAATTTTGTTCTCTTTTGGATGAGTACCTTAGTGATCTAGGCTGGAGCATGGGTGGTTGCCATTGTTTCTGCTAAAATTGGTATGTTTAGAGAAGTATATGCTGCAGAGAAAAATGAGAAAACTGTTTCACAATTTCTTTTATTGGTAGGTCTGCTGTTCCAGTCCCCTAAATAACTACAAACTATCAGACCCTGTCATACCTCACTAAGGGTATGCATTAGGAGAAAATGGAATTCTCTGTTGTCTAATGTTTGCCCTTAACGCTTCTCTGCATTTTTTGTCAACCAAAGTGACTGATCTCCTGCATGGAAATATTTTGCTCTTTGTCCTTGCCTTTAGTCTTTACAATGGGGCTGATTTAAGTCTTCTTTAATTAAAATACAAACAGGATATATATTCCACCCACTATCACTAAGTGTCCAGAAATTATTTTTTTCAAGATTTTGGAAAATTATTTTGCTATGTGGAATATCCGGTGCTCAGTTTCCTGAGCAGTATATTGACTGTTAAAAGGAGGTTCCTGTGGAAATTAATCTGAATGTCACCTGCATTTTTAATCAAAACATGTATGTATTAAATAAAATCTATTCAGCTTTTATCCTCAAAAAATAAAACTTCTGCAAGATTTAGTGGGTGGTGATTATATATATTTTTATATATATTTAAATCAGTGACACAGTTGACAGTCAGCGGTGATGCATATATGCTTAAATGACTGAGACGGGATGCAGAAGGCCTGCAGTGCAAGCTAATAGGTATTTTTATTGTTTTTATCACACCAAACAGTGCAAAAACATAAAACACTTCCTGCCCTTCCTGTTGATGTTCTGTCAGTGATGTCACTTACACTCCACTAAAAGTTTCCAGAGCCACATAATTACGCCATGCTTACGGAATTCATATTCCCTTCCTCAGGTAAACATCCTGTTTGGAAATAAACGTGGTCTGGATGTCCAGGAGAGCAAAATTCAGGCACAAAGGAAGTATATTTGTAAACACAATCCATTGTTGACCGAGAGAGGGGCTTTTAAAGTACAGCGGAAAAAAATTACAACCTCAAAAACAGTACTTCCAGAAATCTGTTTTGAAGACTGTTCATATATTTGATCTCTTACTGAAAAGGAAATGCAATACAAATTGGGGAATTTGAGCTATATACAATCACATAACTAGCATTCTTCTTTGAGGCAGCTATCTAATAGCAAGGAAAGAAAATAAACACTTAAATTAACCTATTATGTTCCAAGTCTGATTTATTAGGTAGAACCCATTTCTTTTCATAAAACTGTCTTTATTATTTTTGGGGGATCTAAATTTTTTTTTTGCCCCTATCATGTGCTACCAATTCATCCCATCACTCCTATTCACATATACCATCCAATTCATTCCTATTTACCTTATACCCCTGATGTGGCTGGGATGCAATTTTGAAAAGTGTTTTTGACACCCCACAGTTTGCTTGACTTTTAACATAGGAAGTATGTCTTTATCTTTTCTGTTATCCAGCATCAGCTTGTGCACCCTTTTGGTTGTTCCTGAGTTTTAGCCACATATCCTGCCTCTCTTTAGCTTTGCACCCCGAGCCACAGTGACCTGCCATAGTGGTGGAGTTGGGGTGAATGGGGCAAACGCTGATCTTGTGATCTTGTCTGTTCTTATGTTATGTGACTCTGTGCTCATTTGCTTGAGAAGTGCAAATCTATTTCTGAGCATTAAAATGTCTGACATATGACTGTGGTGGCACTGCAACATGTGACTCCAGATCTATCTTTGGTGTCATGGTGTGTGTCCCTGACCAAACAGTCCAATAGTAACTTTGTTTGTCCAAGCTGACAGATCAAACAAAGAAAAGTTGGTTCAGTATTTTTCCAGTTTACTGCAGCTGATTAGTAATTTGATAAGGGAATACCTCAATTCCAGGTTTCTCTCATTTTTCAGACCTTGAGCTAGCTGAGCTCACAGAGAATGATGACTTAGCCATTAAATGGAAGTCTTAAATAGTAGATTAATTTTTTCTCATACCAAACTAACTTTGCCCTTTTCCAGAAAGGGCTGGTTGTGTTGAGTTTCAGAATATAACTGTACTTAAGTCCGCTTAAGACTCCTGTTTCCCTTTAATAGTGCCAGATCTTGAAAACAGTCTTACATGTGGAGGGTGGAGATAACGTGAGGCTTTCTGTTTACTACACAGCTGAAGAAACGTTTTTCTGTTCACGCTGCTCTCTGTCTGGAACTGTTAAACTGCTTGTGGGATGGTCCCAATACCATGGCACAGCCAAGCTTAGTGAGCTGGGGAATTCTGTTCATGTTTTTGGTCCCCTGCCAGTCACAGCAGCAGAGCTGAGTGTTATAGCTGGCTACTTCACCTTGGGAGGGAACCACAGATGATAAAGTTAAGACAGGATATTTAGTATGCAGTTAATGGATCATTGGCTTTCTGTTCCCTTTCACTGCAGCTTTTGAGGAACAACTCAAAAATCACATCAAACACCACTAGCTAAGCAGCCATCTCTCCACACCATGAAAAGCAAAGGCTGAAAGCACTTAGCACGGCCACCTCTTCTGCCCATCTCCTCCTAACCCCTCAAATTTTTCCTGTCCATGCCATGGACACAGCTCTGCACACAGCCACCACCCCTGTTTCTACAATGTACTGTATCTGTTCATGAGATCAGGTATTTGAATGAGGCTCAGATCTTAGTAGTTTTAATCTTACTGTCACCTTTCTGTTAAGAACATGTAAAACCATAAATGGACAGAAGCTGTCTGACAGATCCTGATACCAGTTGTCATGGTGAACAGAAAAGACTATTACCAAGTTAATTGAATTGTTGGAGTCCAGGGCACATGGAAAATCCCTCAAGCTGCCCTGGGGGGTCTGAGACCCTGGCTGGGACCCCAGGAGGGTCCCACATGGAGTCAGTTAGAAAACCCATGAAAACAATGTACCTTAAACCTAAAATTCTGTTATTTCGAAGCTAATTTTGTTTTTTTATTGTATCAGTAGTTCAGAGTTGATGCATGTTTGTTTCTCTGTAGGTAAAACAACATGGTGGAAGAGGGAAATGATTGGGCAAATTTCTCTTTGTGTGTACTTTTACTGAAGTTTTGTGATAAATTGTGTCAACAAGTTATAAAATTAATCTCTTCCAGGACATAGTTTAACTTTTAATAATAATTTTCACTAAAAATAGTTCTATAAAATTCTTTGCCTTGTGAAGAGTTTGGTTTACTTATTCAATTATTATCTTGGTATATAACTTCCTTATTAAAAGTTTGGTTCTCTAGTGAAGTGCAGGAGGGTTTCAAGAACTACGCTAGTTACTTTCGTGCTGTTCATAAATTTTGTATGTAGAAGTATGATACTTGCATTCCCAGTATTTGCATTAGTTACTATTTAGAGCAGGCACATAGAATTGAAAGCATTGATCTGTATGTACTTGTATGTGAGAAACTTCAGTTCTTCTTCAGTGATTTTCACTTGATACACAAATGCAGCTGCATGTCAGCAGTGCCGGGAGTAAATACCCTGGGGTCACTTCTAATGCCACCTTCTAGTTAATTACTTAACACCTTTAAACAAGACACTTCGATGTCAAACGTCTTATGCATTGGAGGTTTTTTATATCTGATTTTTATTTCAACAGATTTTGTGAACTAAGGCATATACAAATGTAAAATTAGTTTCACATGCTTTTGTGATAGGAGGAAATGTCTTGTAGGCAATTTGCAGCGTGAGTCATGAAGATGACTTGTCATTGTCTCTTGTTTGTTCTTCTGTCAGCTATTCTGCATCAAACTACTTAAATATTTAATGCTTTCCCCTTTTTTTTCTCTCTGATAGCATGGAGGAGTCTATGTAAAAAGAAGTGCCAAATTCAATGAGAAAGAAATGAGAGAGAAGTTGCGGGCCCAGATGAAAGCTGATACTCCAGTAAGCTTACACCTTCCTTCTCATTACTTTGACTTTTTTAATGGCAAGGGCTTGTTGGAGAAAAGAGCCATGCCTGATATCCACAAACTACTAAGATGGTAATCACGAATTTGTTTTCTTTCTGTGTTTTTACAGTTACTTTCTGTGATTAGAGTGATAACTCTAATTAAACTGAGAAAAATTTGACTGGTTCTTTATGATTGACAAGAACTTTGTGATCCCCTCTGTAGAGGACAAGGGGGATCTGGACTTAGAACATGAACTGTAGTACCTTCCTTGGGAAACCACTCTTTCAAAAGAGAAACCCTCTGTTTCAAAAGACAACATTTTGACTACTGTGTGCTTGTCAGAGACTGATATGCTTGAGTTCTAAAAGTCAAGAACCTTTCCTACCAAATGTTAATTAGTCATCACAATGATCAATCATTTTTAATGGCAATGACATCTTAGAACTGAATAACTTTGTCTGCTGTGCCTGGAGGAGGGAAAAAAACCCAAAACAAACTCACGATAATTTTCTATTTGAAGAATGACTGTTACTGCCAAGTGACTTTTCTCATGACTCCCTGTATGGTTTGTGGCTCAGTGGTTAGAATCACTGTGCTTTGCTTCCATTACTTGCTGTGCATTAAATTTTTTTCTTCCTTTTTGGCCAAGCTAAAAAAAAAAAATAAACAGAAAAAACCCACTAAGCAAGCCTTGATATGGAACAGTTAAACTTCCGTTTTATTTAAAATTGTGTTATTAGGATTTAGACTCCCCATATTGTCAAAACTTTTAAAAGCTGAGACTTGGTTAAAAAGAGTTTGTGGCTTGTTTTGACATTCATAATAGGTTTGGTTTTTTCTTATTTGGAGATAGTGAGTTTTGACTTTGTGCTTACTGAGAGGCTTAAATGAATAAAGTGTCCCTTTTTGGAGAAGATGGTCATGTTCAATGGTAGCAACCTGGGCCCTCATTTCCAGGGAAGGTCCTGGGATGTAAAGAGTTTGTGTTGCCTCATTATTTGCCATGTGTCAGTGGTAAAGATTCTAATTGCTGTAAAACTTGTGGTGTAATAGAATAATCAAAGGCTGCTTGCAAGATGTATGAAACATACTTGCAGTCATCCCCCTAAGCAATTCTTCCCCCTGCAGAGTGCTGGTTAAGGTCATTTTAGTTAGTCTGGATGAAATAAGCCAGCAAAGTGTTTTCTAGCATAGGCCCATGGATTTCTTGCTAGCTAAAGAGTCAGATTCTGCTTGAGTCTGGCTTTTTGGCTCCCCCTCTGCACCCCATAAAAAACAGGGGTTTCTTGTTATTATAAGTCTTTCATTGTGATAAGAGTCTTTATTTGATGTCTGTGTTAAATTAATCTCCTTTATAAAAATGTGTATTTTTCTTTTAATACAGTCTTGGAAAGATATGCTTAGGAACTCATCTGATTATGTCCTTGGAAACCTGCAAATGGTATTCAGCCTTGCTGCAGTGTGTCATTGTAGCACAGTTGGAATCTAAGGAGAGGTTTAAGCATAAAGCTATTCTTTAAAGATGTGAGTTCTGCTTTCCATATGTTTAGTAAGTGAAATAAATCCAGAAGTCTTCGTTTGTGGCATCATCTTTCTTCTTCCTCCTGAGCTGTGTCTAGATTGAAACCCTCTACCTAACCAATCAGAGCTAATACTTAATAAATATGGGACCACTTGGGTACACTTGGTTTTTTTCTGCAGCTTAACTCTGGGAGTTTTGTGGTGTTGGAAATGAGCACAGAACCTGGATGTGCATACCAGGCAGTTGTTGCCATTTACCTCATATTATCAGGTGTTGCAGTATAGAAGAGAAATAAGTGTAACTGCTGCAGAAAATAATTGTTTAAAATCTCTCAGTCACTCCATATAGGGAGTGACAGTTAAATGTACAAAACCAAAGTTGTCAAAAGCTAGTTTACTGAGGCAAATGTTTGTATCTGCAGGGATAAATGACACAGACCATTGAGCTGTCATTTGAGGGAAGGCTAAACTTCTTATAGCCCACTTTATCTGAGAAATTAAATGTAGATGCTATTAAGTGGCCTTTGACCTACAGTTAGTACTGTGAGAAGAACATGATAACCTGTGTCCTTACTGCATTATTCATGCAGTTCTGCTACTTAGCATGACATTTACGAGCAACCATATTGCTTTTAAAATGAAGACATTTTGATCAAGTATGCCCTGAACTCATCAGCTTCATGAAAAAATAACTAATCTACGACTCTGAAATTTTCATGCACTGCATGCTACAGCTCAGGATGGACTTTCCTCAGTTTATTGGGCAGCTGGTGTAGCTTAGTCATTCTGTGTGTACGTGGTAGAGTTCTTTCTTTAATGTAGTGCAAGAGATGCGCTGGCCTTTCAGCTGCTCAGGAAAGATTTATGTACCAATAAAGAAGAGATGGACGGGAATCTGTGTTAGGGGTCATGTTGTTATTTACAATTTCTCTCCACATACAATTTAAACAAAAGAATCCAGATGATTAATGTTCAGTCTGTCTGGAGCCATCCCTTTTCCCATTAAGAAATCGAAGATGTGTAGGAAGACATAACCAGTCCTCTGTTCTCCTCAGCATAGCAAGCTCTTTATCGCTTCACTGTGGACTTTGTTTTGGGTTTTTTTGCTAAATTATGACAAGTAAATTGCAGTTAAAACTGACAGGCAAAGTAAGAGTGAGGCTGCCTCTTGGCCTCTTACATGCACAGTACAGCTTGATTAGTGCTCTGCTCCTTTTGTGTAGGCAATGGTGGACTGCTTGATTCTCCTTGTTGGCCTTGTCTTACGACTTCCACCCACCTGTCTGCTATAAACAACCCCTTTTCCTGCCCTCAGGTCTGCTCTGGTCCACACGTCTTCCCAGATGCAGCGCAGCACTGTCAGACAGGCAAAACTGATAGCAGACTGAAACACTGTTGCATCTGTGTTTTCTTAGTGGGGATCTTGAATTAATGTATTTTCTTACTTAATTCTGGAAGTCACTTTGCTTTTTAAACTCTCATTGAATTATACGCTTAAATGGTGCTCTTGGGACTTTCTTTGATAAAATTCACTCAAGATGATGTGATTTGGTTTAAAATTCTGTAAAATTTGACTGATTGCTAACAAATTGCAATCTTATGTCTTGTTGTGAGTGCAGAGACTGTCGCAGTGTTTAAAGAACACTTTTGTGTTAATGTTTTCATGTAAGCCATTGATGAATGTAAGCCCAGTGAATGGGTATTACTTGATTACTTGATGTGCTTAATCTACTTGATATATAAAGAAAGTTCACTCTTCTGAACAGCAAATTATTCAATTTGATAACTGAAAATGTCACTTCTATTTTTTTATCATGCATTGAGAGTAGGAAATCTGCATTCTGAGATGTAGGATTTATCCCTGTACAGCCAATATTTATCTGATTACGATGTGTTTTGGTTTTGTCATTCACATGACAATGATTTATTTTATGACTGAATGAAGAAATGCCAATCAAACAATAAAAACTTAGAGGCTGACTGAATGAAGAAATGCCAATCAAACAATAAAAACATAGAGGGTACAGATACATTAATACAACTGCTATGACGTTTAATGTAATAATTTTGTGATTTAGTTACTGATTTGCAAATCCCTGACACTTGTAAATCACAGAGGTCCTTGCCTGCTGTTTCCACATCACCTTTTGTATTTTGCTCCAATTATACTAGATAGGCTTTCTCATACCATATGCTTTTAGGTTATTGATCTGAGTGGTAATGTTTCTCATCCAGTACACCAGAAGCATACTTTCTAGGCAGTGGTCTAAAGGGATGCAGATATTAACCTGTCTAGCTGTCACGATACAATAGTAGCAATAATAATATTAAAATCAGGCAAGTGCATTGTTTAAGACAATTTTTAATTTCATAAATTAAAATATTTGTTTTCCCTTCACCACGTAAGGAGAGTACAGTAAATGCAAGATACCTTTAGTCAGTAGTCACTCCTTCATGCCCTATGTTCTTCTACAGAGTAGTATCTACTCATTCCAGGGTGTTCTCCAAAGCCCTTGGCCACCTTTTCTTGCTGTATGTTTATGGTTTTTCTGTATTCAAGGGATGCATGTGTTGCTTCGCTGCTTTCCCCTGCTCCACCCATACCAGCTCAATTTGTGGCACTCCAGTCTATCTCAGGGACGTCCTCAGCTGCTCCATCCCCTCTCTGGAAGCACGGTCCCTTGTTAGTGCCATTGCAGTTTCTTTTTGCCTGTGAGACCTTGACAGTGGTGAGGAAATGAAGCATTGCTGTTTGGGAGAATGCAGTTGCTATCTTCCATTCATTTCATTTGTGGGTTGTGGCAAGTGCACAACAAGTGCGGCAAGGCTCCAACAAGAATCAGTAGGGTTCTACTAAATGAATCCTGATCCACTCCTTGAAGCTTTTAAATTGATGAGAGATACCAAGTTTATTGACACCCACCCATTCCACAGAAGGAATGAAAGTACCACATACATGAGTATAGGGACCTATTGCTTGGGTTAAAATTGGTGTCTCAATGAATCAGGAGCTGAGGTAATCCAAAACTGTCTCTGCCGTTTTGAACACGAGCACTGTAATTTGGAGCAATAAGGTGTGTAATTTTTATGTAGCTAATTGCCCTAATTGAAAATCTTTATAAAAATGGCCTAAACTGCAGCTGGTGTTTCTAGGCAATTAAAACATTTCTACAAGTTCTTATTCTAGGTTCAGGGGAGCTTATTTAGTTATTAAAATCTTAAGAGATTTGTAGTTCTTACAGTCTTTGGAAATAGTGCTTAAGGATTTAACTTCTGCTACTCATTGTGGGAGAAAAGCCAGTGGTGCTGGTAGGCTTACCTGTACTGGCAGGATATCTTTGTTTTGTGCAGGACTGTATGTGAGTGTAAGTAGGTCATCTATTTACATTCATGGATTCTATTCTGTTAAAACAGTCCTAATGAGCTATGTAGTAGGTTATTATATGCTGAATTTAAAGCAAAGGCCATTTCTCTGTCTTATGCTTTCCACTCAGATACTCAGATTCTGGTCAACAAATGTGTTTGGCTGCTTGTGTTTTAGAGGTTTACTAGAATAAGTGAAATATAATTTCAGTCCCTGGTTTGTATTACACACACAGGACTGGAGTAAGCAGATACTGTTCCCTGTTGTGTAATCAGCTTTTGGGGGTGATTATCTGCTTTGAAGACCAGTAACAACATTGTCTGCTCGTAAGTGCTGAGCTATGTGCCCAGAATGGTGTTCCTGTCCTGTGTGCTTCACTTCCTTTGCTCTGTGACCTATTACAGTCACTGTATTACCCTTTAGAGCTGAGCAGTGCAGTCTTTAATGGGGATGGAGGAGTGGAACTGGAGCACCTCATCTTGCAGTGCCATTTTAAGCATCCAAATTACAAGATTTTAACATAAGTACATTTATGAAAAGGAAAAAAATGCATCTGGATTTGAATATTATGTTCTTTCCAGCTAACTCTGAAAAGTTTTACTTAGTCGCTTAGATATCTCAACATTATACTTCATAGATGAAATATATAGATGACTGGGGGAAGTGTGGACTACATCTGTGTCTAAGGATTCCTGTACTTGT
The DNA here is from genome assembly GCF_015227805.2 of Hirundo rustica. Taxonomy (NCBI): domain Eukaryota; kingdom Metazoa; phylum Chordata; class Aves; order Passeriformes; family Hirundinidae; genus Hirundo; species Hirundo rustica. The sequence goes on along the minus strand of NC_053452.1, from coordinate 93,091,407 downwards.
CCCTGTACTTATGCTACTGTTATATATGAAAAAGTAAGCACTTTGACTCTTAAACCCATTTTCTTTTGTTCCCTCACCACCAGTCTGTATGCATCTTGGATATCTGTTGGTCCTTGAATATTTTTGGACTTCACTTGCCTCTGCAGTCTGCCAGTGTCCCCCAAACATATTGTGACAGGTTCAGTCTTTCTCCTACCTCTCTTTACTCTACTGACACTGGTTTTGCTATTTATAATGTTTATTTTTGGGTTATTTCCCCTGTCAGGTTCTAGGCTATATACTTAGCTCTCCTTTTTCTTGATCTCCAGCTGGCTTTTCTGGGTGGCACATTTCCTAGATTTCTTCTCACCTCTGTATTTCAGTGCACCTTTCAACCTTCCTCACTGTGGGGTGATTCTGGAGAGGTCATTTACTGGGTCCTGTCTTTTGGCATTCAGCCCTTTCTCTAGCTGTTCTGCAGTTGTTAAGTGCAAATCCTTAAGTGCACACTGATGTCTTGCGGGCCAGAAGCACAAAGTTGCATTCCAGTGTGTCTCTTTTTGAGTTTTAATTTAATTTTGCATCTTTATATGATGTGCACTCCCAATTATCAAAGTCTCTGTCTGATCACTGATAATATTCCTTGAACTGTTTTGTAAATCCATTATCTTGTTCTCTTTCAAATGTTTCTTGAGACTGCTTTCTGTAAAGTTAATAAATGAAGTATTTACAGTAGGCATTTTACTATGAATGTGTCATGTTCAACTACATAGCAGTTTTCATTTGTGAGCATAGTTGCTTCTGTAATATGAAATTTTCACTGTTTAAGTGATGTTTTGCATCAGCTTTGTTTGTAGATTATGCAAGACACACACACACACACACATACACACACAAAAAAAAAAAGGAAAATTGTCAAATTTGACTGCTCCGATTTGGGTACACAATTTTACAGTCAGATATGCAGATAGATACTTAGGCAACCTTTATCTGTGTAGTGATTTGAGAACCCATAGAGAGTTTGATGATGAACAGGCAAGCAAATGAATTTACTTCAGAAATCTAACCTTGCAGACACACATGCTTAAAGGAATGTGACTTTAAAGTTCAAGTTACGCGAAACTATGAGTTTGAATTCCTAATATATTAAATATCCAATTTAATGAGGCACATAAAGGCACATAAGATCTATCATTATTTTAATTAATAGTATTTCTAATAATGAATGAATTACTGTATCTTACTATAAGAAAAGACTAGAGGCAAGATCATTATTAAAAAAAAGAGTTGGTCACATTGTAATGTTTTTGTCTGTCTTGTCAAAATTTCTTAAAGCTGATACTCTTGTTGATATCAGCTGCTCCTAACTTGCTGACTTCTGTTGACACGTGCTATCTCCCTCCCTAAATCACATGGAGTATTTTCTATGGTGTATTTTCAAAGGAAATTATTTTCAGCCTCGAATAGTAAGTTTCTTAGAGCGAAGAAATTTTAGCTCAAGTATTCTGATTTTCTTTTGATTCTTACAACAGTCAATGGTGTGAGCTAAATATAATATGGGCCTATCCAGTGTTGATAATGTCTATAAAAGCAATCAGTTTACATTCATTATAAGAATTTGTCACTTTTTTTTTTTTTTTTAAATTCCACAGATGTATTTAGTGATTTTTCCAGAGGGGACTCGTTACAATCCAGAAATACCAAAAGTCATTGCGGATAGTCAATCATTTGCTGAAAAGGAAGGTAGGCAAAAAAAATATTTAAAGAATTCTTTTGTTACATTGCTAACATATATTATATAAAGTTGTTATATAATATAAAGATCATCTCACCTTATCTGGACTTTTAAACCTGCATGATTGATATTTAAAGGTTTAGAATAGTATAAACTACTGTTTCTCTTACAGAGTAAGATTATAGTAGTTCATGTACAGATATTTCATGCATTTCGCACTGTACAACAGTAACAGTGCTCCAGAAGACTTGCTGTAGTTTCTGCCTATAGCTGTGTATTTCATATTTTCTTGCTCCTTAAGGTTGTAAGAATTGCCTACATTGAACCAGGGCACCAGGCCGTCTGAGTTGATATTGCAGCTCTAATTACAGTTGTTAGTCAGTATAAAGAGTATTTTTGCATAGAGCTTGTTGTGTCTTAAAGTCTTCCATCATTTCACTTTTAATTAGTGTTAGTACTCCTATGGCATTTTGGTTTTGTTCCTCGCTCACCTTCCAGTCTCACTGTGCCTTGGTTGACCTTCATTCTGGAGTTACTTTGATTGTTGGCACTGTGGGATTGTTTCTATAACCGCAGATGGAATTACTTCATCTTTGGAAAGACCTGCAAAAAATCCAAGATTTTCCATATTTTCTCACATCATATGCACATAAACTTTAAATCAAACAGTTCAGTGAACATGTTTCCTGATTTTGTTTTTTCCTGTTGACCAAAAGTGAAATAATTCACTCTAAACGTAAACAAAGTATAACAAATAGGTCTGGTAAATCCATCTCTGTGACACACTGAAATGAATTCACAAGTCTGTGGATCAGCCTGTTGATATAATCAAGCTATTAAGTATTGTTAACTCCTGTCCAAAAGGATATATGCTTTTCTTCTCCTTGGGAAGAATGGAATTTGTTTGCGTGTATGAGCAGGAGAGCTGAAGTCATAACGTATTTGTTCATCGCTTCAGTTTCCTGTCGGAAATGAAAGTCAAATGTTTCATTTAGGTTGGTGGTTCTTTGAGAGTTCAGAGGGAGGGGGCTGTTTAATAGGATTTTTTTTTACTCACCTTCTTTTTCAGGGAAAAGGCTCTCATTGTTTTCCTATTATTTTATTTCACCTTTTAATTATATCTCTTCCATCTGTAAAACAGTAAAACAGTGCTTTTGTGCTTTCAGAGCACCTGTTTGTTTCTTCTACTGTTTTTCTCTCCAGTACTGCTCTGATTTTATTTTGCAACGATTACGCCTTTTAAAAACGATAGATAATTATTAAACAGGAAGCATCTCCAAATCTGTTGCAGAATCGTCTTGATCTCCTTCTCCCCACTGCTAAATTCTTTTGTTGTTGGCCTCTGCCCCACTTTTTATGTGGGGAGAACGGGAAACAGTCTGTGCTCCCCTGGGGCCCTGCTGCCCTGCATGTCCACACAGAAACAGATACTCATGGGAACTGGAGCATCCCCCATGCAAGTGTGTTGAGAAGCAGGGGCCGACCCTGAGAGCAGAAGCAGACTGTTCTGAGGGCTGAGCCTGGAGCACGTACCAGTCCAGGGCACGTCCCGGTACGCCGGGAGCTGCACGTGGCTGCCGGCAGCATGGGATCCCGGCTCCCCAGGGCCCCACCATGCTGCTGTGCAGTGCTGCTGGCCCCGGCTGGTGGCTCGCCCTCAGCAGCCCCGGCGTCCCTGCAGTGCCGGCTGGGTGCTGGAGCTGCAGCGTGGGCGCCGTGGCCACAGGCCTGCCGCGGGCACGGGCAGGCCGAGCGATGGCCGTGCTCCCTGGGCGCGCTGCTGCGGGACACCGCCGAGCTCCACCAAAAACACGCCTTGCCGCGCGTGTCCAAGAGATCCGGGAGACTTCTTACTTCCTACAGTTTTAGGGAGGGTAGTAACACACAATAGTTCTGCCAGCCACAGGAATGAGGAGGACATACTGTAAGCTATGGTTTTAAATAAAACTGCACTTCATTATTTATGGGGATATAATGAAGTCTAATAATTTAGTCTTGTCATCGTAGTATATTTGTTACAGAGCGTGGTGCTTCAGCGTGGGCCTTACCAACATGCAGAGGAATTTGTTTGTTTGTTTTGTACCTTGAAATTATTTTTTCCCGACATTTTTGCTCAGTTTTATGTTAAGAAAATACTACAAGTGTAATATTGGGGAAAATGGTTTAATTAAGAAGAATTAAACTAGAAATGCATGTTAGAACCAGAGCTATTACCCCCAAAGATAACAAAGCTATTCCTGGAGCGCAAGCGTAACTCGATGTTTGTGATGCTGGCTGAAATACTGGTTTTGACATTAGTGTGCAAATATGTTTTAGTAGTTTTGCAGAGAGGAAGGATAAAAAGGTTTTTGTGGGATTTTACTTTTACTCTTCATGAGCTAAATGCTTTTCTAGAGAAGATTCATTGATTTGGGCAGAATTCTTGGGCTGAACTTAATTGCCTGCTCTTAGTGGGACCAGTTGATGAGCTGTATCTCATATCATGATGTTCAAAGTTTTGCATACGGTTACTGGTTCTTTACAGTTGGTCCTAGGACCAGTTCAACAAAAAGAAATTGAAAATTAATTTTTAAAAAGCTGATATTGACATACAAAGAAGTGTTTTGACATTGCTGATTTCAACTATTATGTCTTCACTCATTGATATGAATATTTAAATAAATCTTAAATGTCTATGAGTAGGATGGAAGAATATCAAGCAGCAAAAAAAAATTAAGCTTGAGGTAGCCCTTGAAAGAGAGGAAACATTTTAAAATGCCAATAATAATTCACATTGCAGTTTGTTTTGCCATAGGGCTTGGGTGCTTGGGTTCTACACAAAATCTTGATTTCTAGCAAGAACAGATGGTTTTCTTCTTTACGAGACAAGCAAATCAAACACGTAGGGTGGGTCCATTGTAAGTTCTGTCCGCTGAATTGTATTCAGTGAGAATTAGCAACAGAAAGTTGGTTAGTTCCAAGAATACTGATTTTGTGGTGATGAACTGAGAATGTTGTCATCTAAGGGCAATGCTAGTACCTTCGAAAACTGAAGGATTACTCTAACCTTTTACAAGTGGCAGAAGATTCCCCTCATATCAACTTCTTACCTGGGATAGAAGGTAAACTCAAAATATGTTTGATTATATTGGGAAAGAAACTTGTTGACGTCTCTAAAACTAAGCTGTTTGGTTATTTGTGGTAGGATTAATGCAGGAGTTAATCATAAAACAAGTTAAAATTTGTGGAGTTAAGAAAATTAATCCAGTATTTATATTTTTTGGCCAAAATAACAATATTTGCTGGAATTTAACAGCTACAGCAAGCTACATAAGCTATGTGTTGCCAGAATATCAGATGTAGATGTGTGCTGGGTTTTCTCATTTCTGGTGGAGGTTTCCAAGCTAAGAGGCATGTGTGCCATGTAGCTGGATTTGAGCCTGATACACCTCATTGTCCTCTCCTGGCACAAAGTATGTGCCTGGGTGAGATGACTCCAGCAATTACTACCAGGACGGGCTCTCCTACCATGTTTCAGTATGGTTAGTGACTCCCGTGTTTCTAATGGTACATCTTGCAACATTTCCATAATCAAATATTTTTTCCTCTGCTCTATCAAAGAACTAAGAATATGATGGCATGAGTTTTGCCCCTTGTCTTCTGAGCTTTTGCATTCCAGTTTCTGGTATTTAAGTATATAGTCAGTAGTTGAGTTTGCTTTTGTTTTCCATTGTGTGGGAGTAGTCTGCCAGCATGGTTCCTGTCTTCAAAGTCTGATGCAATCATTCAGTCAGCTTACATATTGGTGATACCTTTCAGGCTTTGTTCCATGGGTTTAGGCATCTTAAAAAATGCAAGACTTCTTCCCCACTAGTCAGTGAGCTTGAGTTGCTGAGTCCAGTTTTAATATGTACGTGGCACTCATATTTTCATAGGGATTTAAATCAGCTTGTCATATAATAAAGTGGTAATTTTTATTGAATCTATTTAATTCAGACTGTAAATCTTTTAAACCTGGGTCTTTTTAATGATACTGGACTAAAAAGAAAAATGTCTATAAACCCCGCAAAATACATGATAGTTATTTTTTGTGCCAGCTTCTGGTATAAAATTTATTTCATTTGTATGTAGCCAAAACATCTATGTGTAGATTTCTTATAATTTTGTAGTAGTCAGTCATAGAATCATAGAATATGCTGTGTTGGAAGGGACCCATCAGAATCATTGGGTCTGAATCATGACCCTGCGCAGGATATCCCAAACACCACAAATGTCTTCGGTTTGGTAGAGTATGAATTTTATCAAAATGTTAGCAAAAGGCATTTTAAGAATTTGAAAATAAATATAAATAATCCAAAGCCCTCCTACTCCTAATATTACTAACTCTAAAAAGTCAGAGTTGAAGGGATGAGAAACGTCTTAATTTTAACTTGACTTGGTTTTGCTGAATGAAGACAAACCAATCTTCCCTGGTGAAAGACGTTTTTGTAATTTGGTATTAATGTTTGATTTCTAACAAAGGTAATTTCATCAAGCAAACATTTAAGGTATGCATTTATTATCTTCTTTGGTTTTATGCAGAAAATTTGCTAATATAAATATTTTTTAATGCTAAGTTTATCTTGACAAATATGCTTTCTGCTAAGATGTTTGTGTATGCAGGATATGCTTATCTCAAAATTGTTTTACAGGTCATGTGAAAAAAAGGTGTTTCAATGGAGTTAATTGAAAATGTTTCCCTTCTAGATCTTGGCATCAGTTTTTGATTGTATTCTAAAGCAATTCAAAGGATTCAATATCCATAAAAGTTATTTTGAATTGTCTCTAAAGAAAATAGCTTTTGGTGGTATTTATTTTCTACACTTTGATGGAAGCAGGCTTGGTCTAACAGTGCTCAGTGAGGTGTTAGAATATAGAATATTCTAACAAATATTCTGGCAAAGAATATAGTTTTAAAGAAGAGTGGGTTATGGACCTTGAGTAGCATTTGAAACCAATCATTAAAATGAAGTAAGGATCTGTGTTATTAAAAGTTATCCTTAGGAAATAAAGTTAGGAAAACAAAAAGCTACATTGTATTTCTGTAGATACCCAGGAAGGAAGAAAATGTACCGATGTGCGGTGTCCCCCATGTCTCTCTGTGAGCTGGTCACACTTCCTGAGGAGATTAGTTGCATTTCCTGTATACTTCAGTTCATGGTAACAGAAAAACTCTTTTTACTAGTGAATGCAGTTTTTTAATACAGATGAGTCCTTTTTCTGTAAGTCAGTGGAGTACTAGCATACAAATGGATGAGCTCTCCCACCATTTGTTGTAAGTCTAGCTATGGTCTCTGTTTTCAATATGTAAAGCTTTGAATCACTGGAAGCATTCCAGAAAGCTGGTGGGAACTCAAGAGTTGGGTGAGTACTTGGGACACTGCACGTAACTGCAGAGCTTTCTGTCTGCTATCTTCACTGCACACACATCACATGAAAAAGGAAAGATCTAATTGGTCTTGAAATCAATTCATCTGGTTTCAGTTTTTGTGTACTTGAAAGTTGAGTTTCAAGTACATGGTTTCATGGGGAGGGGAGAGGGGTGTGCAGACCTCAAACTAGTTCTGACAACCACTTTCAGTGAGCAGTTAACTTTTGTTGATGAAATGTGGTAATGCTAATGTAACACACATAAATTAGAGCTGAGAATTTTTACTGTTCTCTTTTTAAAATGTGGTGTGTACGCATCAGGGGTAGAAATACAACTAACAAAGTCCAACTCTGAAAATGTGGATGGTCTGCCTGTACTTAACAGCTCTTTGAGTTTTTGGCCTGGATGAAGGGAAGAGGATGGCCACCTTCTACACAGAGTTATACTTAGCTGCTATTATATGTTACCTCACCCTGATGAAGTTAGATAAATGATGTTTTGTTTAGTGACTTTTTGTTATTTTGTGTTTAGATGAAAAATTCAATTCTATAGATGTTAATGATTTGGTCCTTTTTACTTGCCAAAGTAATTACTTTATTTCATTCGGTTTTCTTGTGGACTTTCTGAAGTAATTCTGCATCATACAATAATGTAGTAAATGGATGATGTTTAAAGTATCGTTGTTCATCATATTTCTTCAGATTTTCTTTTTTTTTTTTTTTTTAATGTCTGTCATTCAAAAGTTAGAAGAGCAAAGCTATGGCTTTTTAAGGTAGAACATTACAATATTAGTAATATCTAGTTCATTTTCTTTGGCATTTAAAATAAAATCTCATGACCTTAAATACTTTGACAGACGGTCCTAACTGTATTGCACAACATTAAAAACAGTTTAAGCACAGTGTGTTTTGTGAATTGGATGCAGGCAGCTTGCCAAGGTAACTATACTGTAACTACTTGGATTTAAATTCTATTATGTTGATTTTAGCAAAGATCATAAGTAATTGCAAGAATATGTGGTAATGTTTTTATAAAACAGATTTTTTAAAAGGATGTGCTGAACTGGTGTTGCTGCATGTTTATCATGCACTGTAGTGTTTCTGAATAATGGATTATGGACTTTATTGATTTAGATACTTACTCATATTGTACTTAAGCTCTTAAGAGTTCACTGATAGCATGTGAAATAGGAGTAGCTTATTCTACATTTGCACTTCACGGATTGTCACTGACCATAGTCATCACCAGAACTGGCCATGGATTAAAAAAAAATCAGCAGTTAATAGTTAGCATAGATACCTAACTTAATAATTTGTCTAGATGATTCAATTAGCACTCAATTTTCCCTTTTTCTCCCTCACAGTAATAGTTTGGTGAAGGGGAAGATGAGTTGGGCAGGAAGGGAATGACAGTGTTTTAGAATATGTTTGGGAATTTGGCTCAGCAAGAGTTGTGTTGAGTGTCATGTCCACACTAATATCATTGCTGACACAGCACGAGAATATTCAGTGCTTCATTTACAGAGTAAACATTTTGAAACATAACATAATTAGCTGTTTGATGTAACAGTTCACAAGCTAAGAAAACACTACCACTATGTTATGCTTCAAAATATTTACATGATCCATATAACATTTTGCATAGACAGTTATCACTATTGCCAGTAAGGCATGGAACAATGGCTTCAGAGGGAGTGCTGATAAACAGCCTTTTATCTTTGCATTCAGACAAGGAGATTATTAACAAATATTAAGAAATCAAAATAGTGATTTATACTGAAATTTTCAACTCGTAAGAATGTTAGAGTGGTGTAGAAATTAGCATTATCTTACAGTGTTTGCTGGATATTTTCATAATTTTCGATCAAAGTATGTTTTACCCAGCAAGGGAGTTCAGTACAAAATCAGGACGTAGCATATGATCTTTTGAATTGATTTTGCAAGCAGAAAGGTATCAAAAGTAATACCACAATGCTTTGGTTTAGAAAAATTTCCTGTTCACCCACCAGGAACCAGTGGATTCACCAATGGATGGTTCTTTAAAAATTGATTGAAGAGTAAGCCAATGAAAAATAGGCTAGACATTAAAAACTACAATTTTATTCTGATACTTCTCTGTGAGAGAGATACACATAGAAAAATAGTGAAAAATTTTACATAGCATCCTTTTTTTTCTAGAAGCCCTTTCAAGTAAATGTGGAAGAGCTATGTTCAGGTCAGGAAAAGGTTTTGGGCTTATTTGTTTGCTTATTTTAATTTTGGAAGTCATTGTATATTAAAATTCTGGAAAGACAACCAGGTTTATACTTCTGAGCCCAGTGTGGTTTTATGTTCTTAAGTATGCTCTAAGTAGAAGTCATCATCTGAAGTAAACATGGATATGTTGCTAAGACACGTGTAGTGATGTCAAACCTGATGTTCTTGTGTCCATGACATACCGATCTCTGTGGCTTGGCCTGGAAAAGTTCAAGACAAAAGTTGATTTCTGTCACTCTGAGTTTGTCAGTAGCCAAGTCAATTGTAACAGGTTGTTTGCAGGGAAGCACAGAAGTTTTCCTCCTGGGTTTTGGTTCTCAGTGCCGTATTTTCCCCCATTGCTGCTAAGTTTTCTGCTGGGATAGTGAATAGGCTAGGATTCAGTATGCTCACTAAATTGGTTTGTCCTTGGGAAGTAAAATGCTGGATGAGCATTAGGTATGCTTAAAATTCTCTGTGATTATCTGTAAAATCTGTTTCTGATACAAAATTTCAGGAGGTGATGCTCTGTGTCTTTAGTATTTCTCAGATAATTTGCTCTTTTTTTTAACCTCAGTTGGACACACATAAACAGTAAAAGAAGTGCTGTTTCATCACTCATGAGCCATGTTGAAACCATCACTGCTTCTAGTGAGGATTTATGAAAAAGGCCCTCTTACTGAGCAGTCTTCCTATTGTTAATGTCCGTTAGGATTTCTATTTCATCTTCTACATGTGTTCAGTAGAGCATAAACAGTGAGTACACATGCACACTCTCTCAACTGAGAATTGAGATTGAAAATAAACCTCTTGTGATTTTGAATGGAGATGCTGACATTCCTGGGTGTGATGTTGCTTTTGTGAATGTAGTCCCGTTTACTTTCAAACACTGTAATTATTTTTTACTTTTTTCCCCTCTAGGACTTGCTATATTAAAGCATGTGCTGACTCCACGGGTGAAAGCAACTCATGTAGCCATTGACACAATGAAAGACTATCTGGATGCAGTGTATGATGTGACTGTGGCTTATGAAGGTACTGTGGACCACAAAGGGCAAAGAAAAGTGGCACCATCTATGACAGGTGAGTTGAGGCCTATGAGACATGTTGTAGCCATATGCTTGTTCATACACAGAACCAACTTCAGGTGCTTTTGAATGCTCTGAAGATAATCTCCACAGCACTTCAGCCATCCTAGGGCCCTCTAGTAGGGCATTGTTCTAGTCACCAGGCTTTACAGGAGTTACCTCTGACACTCCTGCCCTCTGCTTCCCTATTCCAGTTCTAAATACAAGTGCCCTTTGCAGTCAAAGGGAACTTGGAGCCAGAGGCAGCAGATTCCATTTACCTTCATGTTTCTTCTAGCACTTAAATTTTCTCTCTCTTCCTTTTCTGTGCTACATATCTGTACATGTACAAATGTACATCTAATTGCTGAAGTGCATGCATTTTAAAGGGAAAATGCATAGCAGTAGTATTTTACTAACAATTTTTCAAATTGCTGCACACAGCCAATAGTCTTACAAACACTCAACAGTATTTTATGGAAGTGGGTTTCTTTTGCTGTAGTATTTTAAACCATCTACAAGACCTTAAGAAAATTTGATAGATTGATTTTACATTCCTTGAGTAATCTATCCAGAAAACATGTTCTGGAGTTTCAGATGGGGAAAACTCAGGGACTGAGAGCTTCAAGGTTTCCTGTTTATTATGCTTGGTGGTGGACTGATAATGTATCCTCAAGTAAATAATTTGCCTGCACTGTTACTGGAGTGCCAGATATCATCTTTCTTTTCCATTTGTAGTTGCTGTGTTACTCAACTAAAATTACTGTGTATCTGTGCCTGTCTGTTGCTCGTTGGCTCCAAGAGGCACTTTTGAGTCTTTTGCACTACTGATACCAAGTGGGAAAAAACAGCTACAGTAGTTCCACAGAGCTCTCCAGAGTTTGGGGCAAGGGATCGGTGTCTACTGAGGGGCTTGCGGGGAGCTTATCTAACTCTCTGCTCCTCAGCTCACCCAGTGTCACTGGACCTTGTTCCTTGTGCTGCTAAATATAGTTTGTAGTGCAGCTGTTTCCATGTCACTTCATTAGCAGGTGTAATCCCTTGAGTCACATGCAGTGCTTCCCAGGTGCTAGTTGATTAGAAGTTCTGGAATTGTCTATTTTTACATTTTCACCCTGTTGAAAATTCTTTTGGATAGGTGAGAAACCAAACTGTCAACACTATATATTAACACTTGTATTGTACTATAATGTCTTACGATGGTTTTGTTTTATGTACATTTTGTTCCTAATGTTTTATAATTTAAAGGGTTTTTATTTTTTAAATGCCTTTTTACCCTTTTACAATACCTTTGGAGACTGAGCAGCCTCTTTCTTGTCCCATCAACCAACCCTTTCTAAGAACCCCTTCAAAACAAATAGGATTGTGTCTCCTTCCCTGCAGCATATCTTGTTTCATGACTTAATTATGAGGCAGTTTCAGCCATTCTCATGCTGAACTTCTCACTGCCTAATGGTTAATTAAACTATTAAAATGTCATTACCTAATGATAAGATGGCAAATGTTCAAATTCCTTACAAGACCTCTTCACCTATTGAACCTTATGGTTTGTGTGAAGCGTGATATAATTATGGAAGGAGAAACAACAAGCTGAATTTCCCTGTTGGTGTCAAGCAGGAATCAGATGCTTTGGGGTGGCCGCTCCACATCCAGCATTTTGGAGCCTCCATGGCAGTAGTCCAGGTGTATCTTTCAGCCAGGCTTACTGTTAGGGCTGGGGTAATTACTGTCTCAGCCTTGGGGTAAAACTAAGGGAGTAATCCAGACTGAAGTGCAGCCAACCAGCTGTTACCCCTTACAGAGCAGATAAATGATATATCCATGACAGATCAACATTGCATTCCATGCTATTGTAGCAGTCACATGTATTCCATATAATTTAAATTATGTAGATTAAGAACACTTTCTGAATTACAGTGTGGAACATAATTGTCATTCTTTTAGGCTCTCCAGACAAAAAGTGACAGACAAAAAATTTCTGTTCTAAGCGATGAAGATCATTTCACCATTTGTTATGCAGAAATCTAACAACTGGTCTGTCAGGAATATAACAAGAATTGAATTAAGCATACTTATACATTTGACATTTTTTAGCATTATTTCTCTTTCACAGTGCTAAAATGAATTATGCACACATGAAAAGGACATCTTACTTTGTATGAACTTTTCATATTTGTGTCAGTGCTTGTTGAGAATTTTGGTTTTCATTCTCATCGGAATAAAATGTCAGTGCAATCCTGGTAATTTTTAAAAGATAAGGTTGACATGTCTTTTTCAATCTAGCACCACTGATTGAAATTTATTGCATGGAAAACAAACTTCTGATAAACACAACTTTACTTGTGGACTTTATTTCCCATACTATGGGAAACATTTCCCATGTGAATGAAATGTGAATTCCACACAGATACAGTATTTCTTGAAATGCATTTTGCTTTCAGTTCTATAAATCTCAATTCCTCAGAAGAACCTGTGCCATGGGAAAAACCCATACTTACCTGGGACATCATCAGCTCTTGGCTCTTGTCTTCAGTAGTAAACAAAGTGGGTTAAAAAGAACGTTTTAGTGACTGTGAGGAGTACTAGCACACTTTGAGAAACTGTGTTAGCAAAATGTGAATGGAAGAAAAATTCTGAAGAAAAAGTGAATTGCTTTTTAGATTTTGTAGTATGCAACTTTTAGTCTAAATAGTCTTTCTTAGCAAAATTCAATTTTTAATTTTTTTTTCAAGTCCAGCAGTCTTAAATATACTGTTGACTTGCTCAACAGGATTAAAACACAGCATACTATGTTAGCAGCTGGAAAATAGACATAAAATAAGAACAATGAATGCCAGACATACCTGATATAACATGGTGCCATTTTAGAGCAGGCAAATTATTATAGTATGTACTTTCAAATGTGTTGAGCTTTTTGTCACTACTTATGCATGTTTATATTTTTTGACACTTTTCAGTGGCAAGTTGTTTTAGAAGACATCAGGTTTGATTAGACTTTGACAGTGACTAAGGTTAGATTATGTTTACACAGAGATGTTGCTTTCTGCTGTTGCATCACATCCAGTTGTAACCAATGGATGGATTTTTTTTCCTACCATTTATTCATTCCCTTTATTACAAGTTTGGATCTTGGTACATCTCCAGTGGAAGTTTATTTGGCACATGGCAATCTTTCTAAAGAATAGCAATTTCCCACAGGTTTTTCCCCCTTTCTACTCCTGAAGGTGGCTTACCCAGATCAGTAATGACAGAACATCATGCTTGGGAAGGACCACGCTGCTAGGCAGTGTTTATTGTGGTCATTAGAATAAGATGCAAATAATCATATGGGCTCTGTGGCACAGCTGAAGGACATCTCAGGTACTGAAGTCTGGAAGAACTATTTAGAAGGGAAAAGGAGGAGGAGAAACTTGTGCTGAATATGTTGATACTGTTTTACTACACTGTCACCAAGTGAAAAGCAGAAATAAGTTTGGGAAGAAAGGATGAGAACGTAGTTTTCCCCCTTCTGAATAAATGTGCTAAGTGTTCACATCCAGCTTTGTCTGGTGTTAAAGGGCAGGTCTCATGGGATATGGGAACTGTTATCGTTCTTGCACCTGAAAGAGCATTATGTATACATCTACATCTTTATTATTCTGCCTGAAGGCTTTAGCATAACCAGATGGTATTTATCTGGCCATTGTAGATGAAAGAGTGTGTGAAATAGCAGCATGTGACAATGATAAACACTGAATAAAAATAGCAAGTACATATAGACTCTTGTCTTAAAGAAGTCACAGGAATTCTTGAGAGTTATTGACTCTGCTGTATATTAGTTCCAGAACAAACACTTTGAAAGCCTGTGTATGTGTGCATTTCTGAAAATCTGTACATCACTTTGATCAACATAATTTGCGGAGGTCAGACTGGCCTAACTTCCCTCGGGGAAAATACACTCTTCCAAAAGCTTGCACTTTTGTTCGGACCCAGTTAGACAGGGAAGTGCAAGAGTATAGAAAAGAAACTGGATCAATAGAACACAGTCTTTGTCTGGACTGTGGCCCAAATTTGTTCACATCCATTGTCTCTCAAGGTCCAAAGAATGATAACAAGAACATGGTTACAGATGTGTTGAAAGTATTAAGAAGCTAAATTATTAAGCCGATAAACATTAACAGAAGTATAAAACACTCCAAAGTAAGTTTTATAGTTACAAAATTACTAATAATCTCTTCAGATCTCTGCTAGCTGTCATCTTCTATTGCATTAAAGAATATTGAAGAGTAAATGTCATTTATTTTAGAGTAACCTAAGAAAGGATGTAGATTAGACCTCAGGCTGGACGTTAGCACTGGTGAAATTTGTATCATGTAGGATAGCTCTTAAGCATATACAGTAAGCTTCACATCAAAAACTTGTCACTCTGCATCTGTTCAGGTAGAGTTAAATATCTTTTGTATTTCAATATGTAAAATTTACATTGAGGTGTTTGGAAGAATTTTGATAACAGCACTAGCTGGCAACAGTTCTGTGGGGATTGGACTAGATGATCTCCAGAGGCCCCTTCAAACCCTAAGAATTCTGTGATTCTGTGATATTCTGTAAGACATTTTTCTTTTCAAGGAAAACCCTAGTTTTATTTTGTGCAAAATGTTAAAATAAAACTTTTTTAATAACATGATTTCACCAGGTACCACAAAGTAAGCTATCATGCAGTTTTAACTGAATGCATTTTCACTTGCCCTCCGTAGGACTAGAACTATCATTTTAGACCCCCTGTAATTCCCTATTAGAAGTAGTTTGAGTAACATAAAAACCTGTCAGTTAATTTGGGCGTGACGTATGTGTAGTGGCACTTTCAACACAGATGTGGGCATATGTATCAATATTCTGCAGATAAGGACAGTCTGGGTAAATGCAAGGTATTTTCATATGCAAGAATTAAACGTTGTACTTCTGTTCAAAAACTGCATGTCAACGAAGAGCAGCATCAGTTTACGGGAGTGTATGAAAGTCTTGATGTAGTTCATCAGAGAAAATGAAGGTCAGTCTGAGCATGAGTAGCACCTCTGCTTCTTTATCCATCTGGAAACAAGCACACAAAGATGTCAACTGCTTTTGGAATTCCTGTAGCTCAGTTTCTTGTCTCCACCATCAGCCTGTCTTGGGTGCCTAAGGAAGAATGCAAGATTCAGGCAACCATAAATGTGTCTAACTTCTCCCGAATCACAGACACCTGGGGGCACTGTATCTGTGCGCTCACATCCCCTTGGTGGGGGTAATGACCCTTTGCAGCTCCTTCAGAGCCCTAGGCATGTGTTCCTGTGATTGTAAACCAGATTACTATGTATCTCAGTAATTCCCAAACAGCTCTTACTGAAGGTAAGCATCTGTAGTGCATCTGTATCTTCCCTTTGGGAATTTGTGATCTGAAAACACGTGGTCACCAGGAAACCTATTCTGCACAGGAGACCCTTGAAAATACACTTAAGATTCATAAAATTACCCTGCACCCTGGAACTCATGCATATCTGAGAGGAAGCATTCCACTCCCCAAGCAGCCATTTATTTACAAAGGCTCAAGGAACTCCTGATCTTTATGCAAAAGTGTATCTAAACCCTGAGGATAACAAAAACAACTTTAGCTTTTTCACACTGTCAGGTTTGGCCAAAAATATGTTGCTGCTTTGAGAGTCTGTGTTTATTTTTGGAGGTTTTGTGCATAACAGACTTTTTATTCTACTCTGTGGTGCTGTTCTCTGTTTATAAAAACAGACTGACTGAAAGAAATGCAAAAACATCAGTACTAGCAGTACTGGCACAGTTCCTAACAAATCCTGGGTTTTTGCTATAGAGAACATAGTTTTGAACTGGTCCATTCCTTTCTTTTGTTGCCTTTTTTTCTTAATTGAATAGTTTGAATTTTATTTTTTTTTTCCACTTCTGAAACTTTAAAAACATTCCAGGGAAGACACAGGTATCTCCTGAATTTCTCATTTTCAGTTACCAGTGGTGGGATACCCTTTAGATGTAATCCACAGACCTAGCCTGATCCAGGTTCTGTTCCTAGCAGCCTGTTGATAAAACTGTTATGCTTTGGTAGGAAACCTCCTGCTAACTCACTAACTCAGCCAACGTACAATATTCACATATTGTTACAGAGTAGTACAAAGGTCAGAGTGCATCTATTAGAATAACAGATTAAAGCCACTCAAAGACTGCTTCAGTGAGCTTAATTGCAAGTACTGTAGGTCTTCATCAGAGACCATCTTGGAACAGCATGACAACTTACAATGACACTATCCTGCTCTCCATTGCTAATATCAGTATAGTGAATTATAGACCATTTTCTAATAATAATAATTTTAAAAGATTTTTTGGATCTCAGCATCTTCAGGAAGATGATTTGTGGAGCTATAATTCTTATCTGCCATCTTCAGGACTTATTTATTTATTTATTTATTTATTTATTTATTTATTTATTTATTTTAAGCTCTTGTATCCTTCCTTCTACGTCCCTTCTCCAAACTAAAAATTTGGCCTTTTTAATGTCTTTTTGTTAGTAATGGAGGTTCCTCCTTAAATGTTTTAATTGGTCTTTTCTGTCTCCTTCTCTGAGCCCACTACATCCTCCTTCAGATGCAGACTGGAAGTGCACATGGTGTTTAAAATGTGGATTCATAATCTTTATCTGTAGAGTAACTCTCTTTGCCTTGTTCTTGATGTTCTTCCTCAAGCTGCCCAGTATTTGAGGGATTTGGGGCTGCTGCTGAGAGGATAGTTTTAGGGAAGGGTCAGCAACTCCCAGATTGTAACCACCAAGTTAAGCATCATGTAATCAGGGTTTGTTATTTTTTTTCCCCGTGTTTGTTTACACTGAAGCTTGGCTGCCACATTTTCGCCGTTTGTTCAGCTTTAAAGGCTTTTTGAAATTCAGCCAACATTTGACTATCCAAAAGAGCTCAGGGTCTTCAGTAAGAGATGTGAAAAACTAGAGCATTCACAGTTTGCTCCCTTCTTCAACTCATCAATCATGAGACAGAGTAAAACCAGTCCTGGCATCAATCCTCAGAGGACCCCAGTTGCCAAGTCCTTTGCATCCCTAAGTCCTTCCATTTGCTTCCTGTCCTTTAAGCAGCTTTTGGTCTATAAAACATCATTTCCTCTAATTCTGTGGCAGCTTAATTTCTTTAATAGCCTTCAGTGTGGAACCCTGTGGAACCCAGGCTTTATGAAAATTCAAAAATATCATGTCCAGTGAATCCCCTTTATCTGCCTGGTCCTTGACACTGTTGTAGAAATCCAGCAAGTTAATAGAACAGGATTTCCCTTCACAAAATCCACACCAAATCTTTTTCAACAGACTGCAATTATCTGTGTGCTCGGTGATTTTATTACAGGCCTGTTAGCTTACCCAGTGATGTAAGAATCTGATCTGTATTTCTGTATTTCTCAGCATCATCTCTAAAGTCCTCCTTTGTAGAAGGGAAACTCCCCATTTTTCTGGCACAATGGCTGTTTGCAATGATTACAAATAGGTTACACATATTTGTTTTCTTATTCCACGTTTGAGAGCTTCTGGATGAATGCTGTCTGGTCTTAGTGGCTTCCTGACATCTGACTTGTTTATTTATATTTAGTCTAATATTTTCTGTCTGTTTACTTATTGATCTAGTTCCTTTGAATGATCTGGTACAAAGAACACGGTGGGTGTAGGAATCAAACATTTTCAACAAGAAATATGATATATGAGCTTCTCTTGCAAAAAGCTTCTCTTGACCGTGAATGCTGCTCTTCACACTTTTGTCATCCAGCAATCCTACCAGTGGTTTATCAAGTTTACTGCTTTTAATATACTGAAAAAAAGTTAAAATAGAGCACCCTTTCCATTTTTCAGGTCCATTTTTAGTCCACTTAAGTTTATGTTTACGTTTGGCATGAGCAGTTTTGTGGCTTTTGCTTAGTTGGACAAACTTTCCATTCCTCAAAGAGGAGAAGATAGGAGTATCATGGTAGCCTCCTTGATTTTTCCATTAAAGTCATAGATCCGTTTTTCAGATCCACACAGACTTTTTCTTTTGCGGTGCCATGCATGTTTTATGCAAGCTTCTATTAAAAGTTTTTCTGGGGTTTGGTACTTGGTGAGTTTTTTATAGCTTCTAGATTGTCTTCTTTTGGACTGTATATTTTAGGGTGTTTTGACACTTTGCCTTCCCTCCTATTGTGTACTTCCTTTAATTCATAGAATCATTAAAGTTGGAAAAGACTTCCAAGGTCATGAAGTCCAACCTTCAACCAAACACCACCCACACCCACTAAACCTTATCACAAAGTGCCACATCTGCTTATTTTTTGAACACTTCCAGGGATTACAACTTCACCACTTCCCTGGGCAAGCCTGTTCCAAAGCATGACCACTCTCTCAGTGAAGAAAGTACTCCTAATATGCATCCAGCCTGAACTTCCTGTGATGCGACTTGAGGCCATTTCCCTTGTCCTGTCACTAGTTGCCTGGGAGAAGAGGCCAATGCCAAAGTATTCTGCATTTCTGTGCTGGATTATTTCTCTGCAACACTAAAACTAATTTTATTGTGGTTGCAGAGCAAGACCACGCCAGGAACAGCATCTTTTCTTGTGGGTTTTCTTACTTACTCGTTCTTCCAGGAAATATCTTTTTTTCCCCCTCTGTTTTTGTCCGGTTGGTTGAGTCATCTTGGTTTGGGTTTGTTTGGGATTTTTTCCCCCCTGCTCATCCTGCTGAAGTATCAATGCAGTTCAATAAAGGTAGCTGGAATCTTACACTCCTGCTGTTAGTCCTGAACTTACGGGTCTCAGTCTGGCTTCACAATTTCTGGTCACTATCATTAAGCTTACTTGGAAGTAATTTAATTATTTATATTATATATATTCTAGTTGAGTCTGGATTTTCTATCCACAAGGAGTTTATTGTGCTTTTGTCTCCTTATTGTATAAAGCTATTATACTTTATATAAACTTTCATGCACGGTACCCTCACTTGTACATCCTCTTCTGTCATTTCTGGGAGTCTGGTAACGTTGCCCACTCCTGCAAGCCCACCAGGATGCCTGCATTACAGGAAGGAGTGGTCTCTTGATGCCAGTAATTCTTGTAATGTTTTCAGTTTTAGGCTCCTCATGTTGGTACAGAGGCACTTCTGAACCTTGCTCTCACAATGAATTTTAGCTACATCCACCTCATGTTACATCTATCTGAACAAGCTGCTTTTTCTTTCAGTCTTGCCTAACTGCCAGTTGAAACACCCTCTAATTTTTCAGTTTTCATGGCCAGCATCCCATTTCTCACTTCAAAGCATCTCCCATGTCCTGATCCCTGTGTGCATGTAAGTCCTTGCACAAGGGATTGGCAGTATTCCTAAGAGCTCTATTCCTCAAGTGCAGGCTTGTTTCCTGGCTGTGAGCTTCAGTCTGGACTGCACAGCATCCCTTCAGGCTTCCTTACATCCCCAGTACTCACAGGTACTGGTGCTGCTCCTCCACTGCTGCCCGGGACAAGTCCTGCGATCAACCTCCGCTGGCCCGGGATGTTTGCTTTCCTGTCTAGTGCTGCTTTGCTCTACTGCTGCTTTATTTTGTTAGAGCAAGTCGTGAAATAGTTTCCTGTCAGCTCAGCTTGGGATGATGGAAAGCATGAAGCTGGGAAACAACACAGCACTTAAATTTATGTTTGTTTTGCTGTTTGATTGTTAATTTGGTGTACAAAGTAAATGGAAGTGGAGAGACAGGATTTCTTTCTTTGAAGAGCAGATAGTTTACAAACTGCTTTGGTAGCTGAACACTGAAGTCTAGACTAATGCAAGTTTAAGAAGTGGAGAAAGAATCTACAGTTCAGAGGAATGTCTCTGCTGTCATGGTTTTACCTGTAAAACTATATAAACAGCTACACACCACGTTCTCTTACTGAAGAGACGTATTTTTTACACATTTGACATACTAGTTATTTAGAATAAACACACATTATTCAGATGTAATTTTCCTGTGATACCACTATCAATTTATCACAAACATTACAATAATCTTTAAACACAGGAGAGATTTGGGGGCTCTTTAAGTGGACAAAACTAAGTCAGGCCTCAGTGTGTCCGTTCTTAATTTTGAAGGACTTTGGCAACAGTTACATTGCAGTAGAAGAGCCAATGTAGGAGGTTGAAATCTGAGCTACTTTATTGCTGTCATATTTAAAGTGCATATAAAAATAGACTTCATTAGTAATTGAAAACTGGAATATCTTTTTAAGTGTAACACTGCTGTCACAACTTTCATAAGGGACAAGGCAAGTAATTGGAGTGGTAGAAGAATTTACGTGGTTCAGAAGGGGAAGGTGGTCTGAGGACAGTTGTTTGTCCCTTCTCAGTTACAGATATGTCGGTGTTTCAGAGCTTCTCTCCTCCCTCTGTTTCCCTGGTAATGCTGGTAATTCCAAAGAGAATTAATTGGCTTTTGAAGCTGAGGAGAACTGGTAGAATTTGGCAGGAACCGTAAATACTGGTTTGCATTTAAAAATTCTGTGGATTCAGTTCCTTTCCTGGAGGCTCTTGCACCTCATTTGTTAATCCCAGTGCTGCAGTGATTCCTCCTCTGAAGCCCTGTGTTAATGTGAATCCTGTCCCACCGAAGGAGGGGTACAGTGTCACAGCTCAAGAACAAAAAATGCTCAATCCACTTTATTATTTTCAATTCCTTCCTTCTTCTGTGCTTGGTCACTGGAAGCATTATAAACATTCTGTGCTTGTATCTGTTATTTAGCTAGATAGAAAGTTTTATTAGGAGATTATCTCCCACACGAAAATCAGTCCATTTGGCTCCCACACAAGTTGTTAGTGTTCATTTAACCCAAATTGTACAGTGTTCTTGAATGCTGTCCCCAACATAATGTTTGCTTGTATGCATGATTTGCATTTCTGTTTTGTCTCTTAAAGGCAAGTTCAGGCTTACTTGTTCCTGCTGTTAATTATAACAAATTCTGGCAAGTTTAGGAATCTGAAAAGCCTGTCAGATGTTGGCCTTAAGGGCTAGTGTCCCTGAAGTTGGATGTAATTTTCACATAATAAATGGCTTCAATAAGATTTTGTTTCTTAGCTTAATTACATAAGTCCTTTGGGAGTTAAGCTAATGTGAAATTAAGGGTCATGGGACCACCACAAACCTTTGGAGGTTATGGTAATAAAATCCAGCTGTTTCTTCTCACAATCAACCTCCAATATCTCATCCTTATCCAATGGTGTTCTTATGTGATTGCTGTGACACTGTAGATTGGGGGGAGAAAAGTTGAGTTAATTGCATTAAACACTGACACGAATTGGGTAATTAAATATTAGTAGGATTACCTGACTTGGTTGACTGCAGATGTCCTGAATACCATGCTTTGGATAAAAGGTCTTTGAATCGATGTGTGGGAATCATGACCTTCCCCAGGATAGCACCTGAAGTAGCAGATCACACAGCGCTGAGTGAGGCTGAGCCAAGTCAAACTCAAAAGGGAGGGTGAAGTTATTGGGGGAACGACTGGGATTCACAAAGGTGGGAAATAATGACAAAGTTTAGGATCTTCACATATGGGAATTCAGTTTAGAGTAGTTGAAGAAGACCAAGGTGGGAAGTGGTAAGAATCAGCTTGCATTGGAACTTGGGCCTAAGGTGGAAAGCCAGCAGCAACATTCTGATATTTGAGGAGGGAATTTTGTTGTCTAAGTAAAATTGTATAATTACTACACTTCAGCTTTGGTGGGGGAAGGTGTTTCTTTTGAAATACTTCTGTCTTGAGTTTTGATTGGTTTATAGTTTTCCTTAATAATTTATAACTGAGTTATAAGTAACATCAGTAAAGACTTGTTTGGCTATGCAGAACAGCCCATGTGCTATGAAGAAAAAGAAACATACACTTTACAATGCACAGAATGTTTTAACGATCTCTTAAAGCTGGATCTTCAGCTCTAACTGAATATGCATACCATAGATGCTTTTTATAGGAGTCTAGTACAGAAAAAGACCAGATCATCTGGCTTCCAGGCATTTACTTTCTAGATACAGTTTTGCATATTGTTAGAATGATCCACTTAATAGGTAATGCCACTCAGAAGAGGATTTGTACATCATGAACATTATAAGCATTTAAGACATGGATAATACATCTGTCATTTTAAGATATTAATAGTACACTTTTAGATGCTCATATAGTCAATAACCTTCATGTAGTGGCCTGGATAGTATCCTTAGAGAAACAGCCCTGCAAAATCCTTTCTTCACATTAAAACAAGAGGAAAAAAAAAAAAATCTTTTAGATAACACTGATTTCTTTGTGGTTGTTAAAAGCATTGCACATGAACTCAAAGAAAATGTCTACATGTACCATCATTCTGGACTCCGAGTCCTTAACTTGCCATCTTATATACTTAACTGCCATCTAATAGCTGTAGCTAGGAGAAGGTTCTATCAGAAACCTCTTGGCAACAGCTGTGTTTGCTGCTCCATGGCCAAGAGATGGACTCATGCCTGGATGAAGCCCTCATCCAGCTCTCCAGCTGATGGTGTGTGGCCATGTTGCTCTTTTTACACTGTGGTTCAGTGAAGGGCACTGTGCATGATGTCCAGACAGAACCACACACAGCACCTTACAGATTTCTGTATCCAAGCACTGAAGACCTTAAGGATCTCTTTATCTCCTCTCCTCCCCTCCCCTTCTGCAAGCACACACACAGATATTTGCATGAACAGGCTTTTAAAATTCTTTAAGGCAATTTTTAGTATGTGATAAGGACTGTTTTAATAGCAGAGTCCCTACAAATCAATAATCCTGTAAAGATGAAAAACCAATAGGGGGATATCTGCTTTGGCAGACAACAGTAAAAATGTACATGCTGTAACAATTTATTTGCACATTCATTCCTCCAGATACCCCTTACAGTTACGGGTCAAAGTCTTCCATGTATCTGCACTGCTGTTTGAAAAATGTCAACAACCTAAAGGGACCACCCAGCCTGTGTTACATTTGTTGCCTGTATGTATTGTAGGAAGGCACTTCTGGTCCCTTTTCAAAATAGGATGACTATCCAAATTTCTGAGGGCTTCTATTCTCACATCATGCAAATCTCTGTCCAGGGATACTGTGGTTACTCCAGTACCCCTTGCTACTGATAAATGCAGATGGTTACCAATACACTCTACGCAGGATTTCACATTTACAACATATTACAGTGATCATGCCCAATATTTTTACCACTTTTTAGTTGTAAGAAATCCCAGAAGACCATTAGAGTAATGAAGTTTTGTTTGTCCTTAATGTTTGCTTGGAAAGTTTGTCTAGGGACAAATTGAGGAAATGGGGCGGGGGAGGAGAGCGGGGGGGGCAGTTTGCAACAGGGCTGTCTCGAGCTCTGTGAGACAGAAGAAAAATGAAGGGATACAAAATGGAAAGCATTCTGTTCTGAGTCTTCTGCCCTATTACACTTTCTAATTACAGGTTATTTGCTTAAACTGAGCATACTATCTTCTGGAGATACTTTGGGAAATCACTGTAATTCCATTTTGTCATCCATCAGCAAACAAAATTTATATTTTATAAAGGACAAGAGGATTACTAACTTTAAACAAAATTACAGGATGGATAACTTTATGACATCAAAGTTACTGCAGCTGACACTATTGAATGAGTAGAGTGCTGCTGAGGTAAAGGGTAATGTTTTCAAGCATGGCCTTTTACTCTTAGCAAGATTCATTTTAGGACAGTTCTTCCATGTTGTACATGACAGTGGTCCACCATTTCAAGTGTGTAAGCCAGATGGTTTCTAAGTTCAGTTACATGCTCAGGATCTGAACATAAGGAGGGAAGGGTTTTGAGCTGAAGTTAGGCTTCCAAGGCACTTACAGTCAGATTTTTTTGGTGTTTTTGTAACTCAGTGTTTTTGTAACTCAGTTGTGTTGTTTTGCTCTTTTCTTAGAGTTTCTTTGTAAGGAATGCCCAAGAGTTCATATTTTCATTGACCGAATTGAACTGAAGGACATTCCTGAAGAGCAGATGTATATGAGAAGGTGGCTTCATGAACGTTTTGAAATAAAGGATAAGTGAGTAGAAAGATGTATAACCTTCTGTTTCACGAGTCTGTCTTATTTCTTTTATATTAACAAAAAAACCCCATGATTTCTGTGTTACCAGCAGTGCCAGCTGTAGGGCTTTCTGAAGAGGGGTGATGTTGGTACTCCTATTAATGTAATGTAATGTAATATAATATAACATATAATATAGTATAATATAAACATGTGGTTAAACCTTTTGCTCAGGAGGTTGGGATTCCTCGGATTCTTACCTTCTTTAGATGGAAGAGGTGTGAGTCCATGTTCCAGGCAAGACTCATACTAATCTGAATATTCTCCATTCATCTTCTCGGTTAAGTCCTGGGTAGGAATGTAAGAAGCCTGTGGTAGGCAAGCAAGAAAAAGCAGTGTAATTCTGCCCATGTAATCAGTGTTAAGTTGGAATGATAGAGGGGCAGGTCTTGTTCTAATCTCTTCTGCCAAAATTGTTTACACATCTTTCATCCAGACAGCAACTGGATGAAAACACAATTAACCCCAAAATTCCTACCTTCACTGGGGAAATGAGGTGAAGTAGAAGTTTCATTAGTTCATTTTTGAATTGTGGCCGAAGTAATTTGCCTGGCTTCCTCCAGCATCCCCAGATAAGGTCCCTAGTGAGTATATTCAGCAGATCCTGGGGGACCTTGTTCTCCAGAAGGACTCTGTGCCTAAATCTAGGATTTAAGTATTGTTTGAGAGATGATGGTTTAATTTGCCAGATCTGAAGTCCTGCTTAAGGGAGCTGAATCTGTTTACTTTCTACATCCTTGAATACTTTGAGTGAAACAGAAATTTCCCTGGTTCTTCAGTTCTGTTCTGTGTTATTATTGTTCTGCCAGTCTCACACTCCATGTGAGAAGTAAAAAATGTGTTCATTTCTCCTGAGAACTTTGAATTCATATAGAAGTTAACGTGACTATCTGTAAACATGGCACTGTTATTAAAGTGTCTTAGACATTTAAGATCAGTAAAAAGTTTTCCTTTTCTTTACTTTTGAAAGATAAAATGTCTGAATTTAATTTAAATAGATAAGGAGATGATACATAAAATAAAAGGCTATCCAGTGTCTGTACCTTTAGTTATCTAGTACACAACTGAATCATCCATGTGTCATTGTAAGCTCCTGTTCACTGGAACATCTTTCCTGGGATAAAAGTAGTCTGTCAAGCAAATTTAGAGGTACTTAAAACCTCAGAATTTCCAGACCCATTTATTACTGTTTTTTAAAACTAGGAGGAAAAAAATTACTGCTAAGCCAGTGATGTAGCATCTTACTCTTGCATGTTCATCTTCCAATATATTCAGTGTCTTTGAGTATATTCAGTGAGCCTTTGTTATTTGAGTTTACTTTATGAAGATACTTCTTCCTCCTCCTTTGGTGCTCAGTGTATTGTTTTGTCCTACAATATTGGCCAGTGCTCTGGGCTTTTCTGTTAAGTGCTGAATGAAAAGAATTCTTGTCAACTTTATATTCACTGTTGCAGTTGGTCCACAAGGAAAATATGGCCTTAATGCTTACAACGGTTCAGGTTGAGTATTTTGATATTCATCACATTAATAAGGTGCACACATTGTTTGAACTTGTTACAGAGGAGCTGCTACGTGTTATGAGATCATTTGTTAAAAATGTTTGGTTAGAAGCAGTTACTGGATAAAAATAAGGTTGTTTAAAATGTCTTAAGCTATTATCTGACTTTGACCATCTCCTTTTTCTCTGCTTATAGGTTACTAATAGAATTTTATGATGCAAAGGATTCTAAAAGAAGAAATAAGTTCCCTGGGAAAAGTGTTCATTCCAAACTAAGCCTCAAGAAAACTTTGCCATCATTGCTGTTTTTAGGTGGCCTGACTGCTAGTATGCTTCTGACAGAATCTGGAAGGAAACTCTATGTAAAAACATGGATATATGGAACTTTAATTGGCTGCCTGTGGGTTAGCATTAAACCATAAGCAGATGTTAGTCTCCAATCAGTGAAATGTGCAGTCTTTTCTTGCACATTGCACCAAATTTTTTCCTGACTTTATAGAAAAAAAGTGTAAATAAAGCCTTATTGATCGAATATTGGAAATAATAGATTTTGTGACTTAAGCCTCTGTGTGGTTGGTCTGGGGAAAATAAATGTAGATTTTCAAATTTGCTACTGATTTTTGCTGGAATAATGACAGATAAACCAAGTCATATGATAAATTGCTTTCCCCATGAACTAACATCGATCTCTCTGCAGATTTGAGGAAGTATGAGTTATGCATAAGGGTATCTTATGTGGACCTGTGAATGTATTTACAGAGATTAATTTAGGGTATATATTTATTCTTCTGATATTCATGTTGAATTTTTGTTACTCTTTGGTGCATTAAAGCAGCTCAGTTGCGTCTATCCCAGCTGTATCGCAACTAAAATCAAAATTTCTTTTTCTTTTCTTTTTTTTTTTTCTTTTTTTTTTAATTTTGCTCTTCAGTTTTCACTAAATACTGTGTTCTTTAAAAGGGACTGTGTAAGCTGGCAAATCATGAGATGTTACCAGAAGCAGAATAAAATGTTCCTGAGAACTATTGTTCATGGGGAAGAAGCTCTGTTTATCTAGTGCATGATTTTTGATTATATTGCAGTATTAGGTGATTATTTTACATATGCAAAACATTAAATTGTACCAAGCAAACAGCTTATTTTGCGCACCTGATATTTGTGCATAAAAGGAATGTGTGCAGTGTAAGGAAATGTGAAGTTTTTGTTTCTGGCCAGAACCCTTGTAGCCTCCCTTGTGTCTGCATTACTCCTCGCATCGCGAGTATTCAGCTGAGCTCACACTCTTCCATGTCTATGTGCCATAAGGAGAAGTTTGCTGTTACCTCACGATTTTCTGGAAGCAAACCTTGTCATTTGGGAAGTGCACAGAATCACTCTAACTTCAGGAGCAGTAATGAGGAACCTTCAGGTGTTCCTGCTAAATCTAGAGTGTGTGCCTTTCCCACTAACCTGATTTAGCCTGGTGTTTCATAGGCTGGCAGTCATCTCTGTGCAGTAGTATCCCACTAGATTATGAGTCATTCTAGGCCATACAGATTGCACTTAGGTTGAAGTTACGGGGTTGATGTGTATGATTTGCACAGTAGATAATAGCCACCAAAATGCATATCCTATCAGTAGTTCACCTGCTTGAAAATACACTTTAAAAAGCAAAATCAACAAACCCTGTGAAAGTCTGTGATTCCCAAGGCTGGTATATTTGTTGGGGAAAGCCATTTCCTGATTCAAGGGAACAGTCTATATGTATAGCAATGGGGTAAAAAAGAAGATATATTTTATCTTCTTTCATTAAAGAATTGGACTCCCTGTATCAAAATTTTAAAAAACTAGAGAATATTTTTATATCACACTTGCAAGCTTTAAATGTGCATCTCTTTCTAGCTTCAGTATGATATGTCTTGCTTTATAGTCCATAGTGAGTTAAACATCTCTTGAAATTGTATCTCAGTTTTTCAGATTCCACCATTGCCAGTTAATTAAAGGTTTTACCATGTGGGGTTGTTTTGTTTTGTTTTTTTAACAGCGTTACAGAGGAATTACAGTTCCACCTTAAAATCATTCAGTAAAACTTTCAGTTTGCAGTTCTGTGTCCTTCCATAATGGATTTTGTCACTGAAGTTATTTATATCGGTGATTGATTCAGGATATGTTGATGAACCATTTTAAAAACAATGACTGGGAACAATGTTGAAAAACAGTATTGTTATGAGGCTGTGAAAAAAAAAAAAAAAAAAAAAAAAAAAAAAAAAAAAAAAAAAAAGAAGCCATTTTATGTAACAGCCAAATGTGCTTACATGTAGTTCTTCCTATTCTCAGCTGACTGTTACCAGTGGGTATACCAGAAGGCAGTGTTCCTATGTTAGTGGGAGTTTTTCAGTCGTGGAATGAAATTTTACTCTGACATGACTAAATTTCTTTGTAACAGCTAAGAATAACATTTAATTATACATCAAAAATAAATGCAAACTGCTTAATTCATTTGTAGGAAAATAACTGTTTTGGAGAGCCTAATTACATGAAATATTGGATCTCTTTGCTGTTAAAGTACCAGGAATATAATTGACACAGTGCAGCAAACAACCCGAATGTTTATTTTGAACCTTATTCTCTATATTAATCCTTTTTTTTCCTTGCCTTTAATTTATAAAGTTTTGAAACTGTAATTTGCTGATGTATTTGGCATTGGGAGTATCATATGCTATTTCTAAATATGCACTGATATTAACTTGAAATATTTCTTCATTAAAATAAGAGCCAGTGCTCATTCAACTTTTCTGTCCTGTCTGCTTGTTCAATTTTTTCTGCACTTTCATGTTTGTAATTTGGAACTGTTTAAACAAAGGCTACGAGTGTGGTTTTAAGTCCCCGATGGAAGGACTTGCGTGAAAGCAGTCAGCTGAAAGAAAACAATTTTGTCTTTTTTTCCCACGCAGCCAGAAATGTGTTGGAATTGATCTGTGCTTGTTCCAATGCAACACCCCACCAGGTCAGTCGAATTGCAATAGCTTTTCACCCTTGAGCACCTACACCATTTGTTGCTCTGTGTAGGACCAGCTGTTTTCCAGGAATTGGCCTCAGTAGCAATAGGCCTTGGCCTGACAGCACTGGCAGAGTGTGGACAGACCCAGGGGCAAGGAGGTACTGCAAATACCTGAAGCATCTCTTGGTAGCAATGCCACCAAAGTTCTAGTGATGTGTTAAATCTCAGGAGGACCTTTATGTTCAAAAACTGCCTTTGCCAGCTTTATCAGTGCCTCTGATAAGGATTGTTTCCCTCCCACGAGTACCACTGTATGCACAAGATGTGTGTAAAACTTGCAAGACCACCAGTAAATGCTAGTTCTACAATGATGACATCCTTGTGTTTACTTTTGGTGAAGGAATTCAGCTGATCAAGCATTAACTTACTTGACGGAGAACACAAAAAGTGAAGTGACAAAACACTGCGTGATACTGGAGCAAAGAAACGACTGAGGGGGACACGAGGGGCTCCATCCAGATGCAGTCCTTTGCTAACTCCTCTGAAGCATTTTACTGTAATACTTGGGCTTTTTCTCCTTTCAATCAAATGTAGCATACCTGTAAAACTTCTTTTAGTACTTAAAAGTTGCCCCCTGATTGTTTCGGTATTTTAGCATGCAGAGAATTTATGTACTTCAAGGGAGAGAGAAATAACTATTTTGTGTTGGGATACTTAAGAGGACCATGAGCAGGTTTGGGATTTTTGGCTTAGTGTTAAAAGTGAAAAAAGATACTTTTCCTGTCACCATCTCCAAATAAAGTAACACTTAATGAGAGAAATTTCAAGCATGCAGTAGAAAACCAGCTAGCCAGAAAGTAGAAAAGTAGAAAACCAGCTCTTGCCAGGTTCAAGATCTTGGCACCTGCTTTATAAATGCTTTTCCATTCTAAATATGGAAACCAGAGTTTGGTCCTAACCTGCAGTTCTAGGTCATTTTAGCAGAGTGGCTCTGGTGGCAGAGCTTGGAGCAAACACAGTGGAGTTTCTCTTGTCCTCATTTTCATGTTCTTGCCTGTCTCATCAGTGTGGAGCTCTGTGGTCCCAGTAAAGTGTGCTGTGCAATTTGCTGAGCATTAGACAAAAGAAGAAATTGTTACTTTCTTTTGTATAATGGCAAAAGTCACACAGGTAAAACACAGCATGTCCAGAGAAGGAAAAGCAACCATAATCTGAAGCAAATATTAGAAACATCAGCTTCATCAGGCATGACCACATCTGACTTATTCCAGGGAAAATTTGTTTTCTATGAGGACCGGTTTCCCTGTCAGCATGGTGAATATTTCTCCCACCTGTCCAGTTTCAGTTCCAGATCTGCAGCCTTATCCTAGGCTGACTGCACTCTCTTTTTTCTAATGAATTCTTCAGCACTTTTCAGACTGATGCAAATCTTGGGTTTACTTCATTCTTCTGGAACCAAAGAATTTCCCTACTTGTTTTCAGCCTGATAAACTGCTGACAGACCACTGCCACCCGCCTCCTTCTAATATGTTCTCCTTTAGAGGACTGGTATTTGGTGGGTAGATGCCAGAGGGAAGGCAGGGGTCTGCTGCTGGTGGGCTGGAAGGAGGCTTTGCTGTTGAAAGCGGAAGTGTTGATCTCTGAGCTACTTGGACTAGTGGAACGTGTCCCTGCCCATGGCAGGTGGCTTGGAACTAGATAGTCTTTAAGGTGCCTTCCAACCAAATTACTCTGTGAAGTCTATATTGGACATCCAAGATGGAGCTCCCTCCCTCCTGCCTGTGCCAGAGCCTGCTCCTTCACTGACTGGCACTTGAAATGGCTTTAAGTAAAGGCAAAGGCCAGATACTCCTCTGAAAAACAGTGACTTGTTCCTGGGTCATATTTGTGATGTGAAAGCTCCATTAGTTAGGCTTGTACAAACTATTCCACAGCCTTTTATCTTCTGTGGGAACTCAGTTTTCGAAGGACATTTTGATGCTTTTGTTTGTATTCCCTGTGTGACTAATTCGAACCAGAGCCATTTCAACCTGTTTGACTGACAGGCCCAGAGAACCTACAGAGGATGCAGATGTTCAGGGGCAGAAGTTGCTGCCAGTTTTCTGGCTGTGCAGTGACAGAGCTGATGGTCAGAACTGCCATGCTCCCCACAAAACCTCTGCAGAAAACAGGCCCCTCAAATCCCAGTCCCACCATCACAGCCTGTGAGAGGCATCACCATAGGCTGCCAGTACAAACACTTTCAGAGTGGTAGGTCCTAAAAAACACTTGGCTTGTTTGCAAAGTATCCAGGATATGGGTGGTGTTCTCTCCGTAGGGTGAGTTGGGCATCATTGGTGCTCTGAAGCATGGATGAGCTACGAGTTGCAGAGTTATGCCTACTTTAGGGCATCAAAGGCCACTCACTGGGATGAGAAGTAGGAGATACAGTCTCAACAACTCCCGACCTGAGAAAGACCAGAGATATTTTATTTTTCCCACCATTCCATGCCCTCAGGGAGTCCTCAGTGCTGCTTTTCACCAGGCTA
Organism: Hirundo rustica; assembly: GCF_015227805.2. NCBI lineage: Eukaryota > Metazoa > Chordata > Aves > Passeriformes > Hirundinidae > Hirundo > Hirundo rustica. Next base: position 93,059,874 of record NC_053452.1, on the reverse strand, counting down.
GGTGGGAAATGATTTGAAGATCTATAGGGGCAGCATGACTATCTGATGCCAAAGGCATTGGCTGGGTACGTGGATGTCTGCATTCAGCTTTGGTCCTGGGGCATTCCTGAACTGCCCTAGGAACAAGGTGGAATCAGAGATGGTCACAGCTCACAGCAGTCTGCAGGGAGAGGTTACAGACAGAGGAATAGGGAAAGGATTCCACCCTGAAATATTTTTGAAATGCCTTTCTGTGTTAGGAGTAAGTCAGGTGCACCATGGGCATCAGCAGATCTTGTCACCACCGCAGTTGTGCGCCACACTCCTCACCAAGACTCTCCTTCCCTGTCTTCTTCAGGGATACTCACAAAGGCTGAAATTGCCAAAGCAGTTTTGAATTTCTGGATATAACCAGACCCTGGCCTTATTTATCTCTGCAACAACTTCATCCAGTTGGGACCACAAGGGAAACAATTTAATTTCAAGTTGGCCAAGATGGGAGAGTTGACGCTCTTATGGTCCCAAAAAGTATCAAATGCTGTACAGCATCAAGCACAAATAGAAGAATATGCAGATTTCTCATGGCTGAAACCTGAACTGGAGGTATTAAGTTAAATTACTTTTCATGGTGTATGCATTACAGTCACTGGTTGAGGCTGTCATGGTTTAGCAGGCATTTGCATCTCCTATAGTGTCCTATTGCACTTCTGGCAGAAACACTATAGAGTCTAGAAAATTGCATTGCCTTTATGCTAGTTTGCACCTAGGTCTTTTAAAGTCTTACATGATAAACAGGCTATAAAAATTTTCCTCTAATCTGTATAATCTATGAGTATTTTTTGGCTTCTATAAACTATGAATTCTTCACTTTTTGTTACACTAGGTATAAAAAAAAAGTTGGTTTGACATCAGGATGCTTTAATAAGTTCCTGTTTATCACAAAGGATTGCATTAGTATGCTCACATACTGAGAAATGTTAAAAAGACTTTAAAAACACACACTGTTTTTATAGCCAGGGGAGATAAATCAAAATGCAGAAATACTTCTTTCTGGAATCCCACACTTGTCGCTAGGACTTGGTTGTAGTCATAGGTGAGTAACCTGGATCACGCAGCTGGTTAAAGACAGGGAAATAGAAGTTGCTGGAGAAATGGTGTTTTTATTGTCCAGAAAAGGAAAGGTATTCCAAAGTGCTGAAAAATAACTCTTCATAACCTATGGTAGTACTGTTGGCACAGGATACAGTATTGTTTTCTAAGTTTAAACAGTAATAAGAGATTGTGCGTACGTATCCTGATACTGTCAATTGTATTCCTGACAAAATCACAAGAGATTCAAGAAGTCTCAATGCTTAGAACACATCCCCTTTTGCACCGCAGGGCTGGAAATGCCAAGTGGCTGCTGTCGCGAGCTCATCCTGTGTATCCCTTTGGAATACTGGCTGCTGCTTTCAGTTTAAAACTAACAATTATTCTTGGCAGCGCAAACATGTATGAAAGCAGAGGTGTGAACAGGGACATGTGCCATCACCAGGGATGCTGGGCACTGTGATAAAGCCTGGGCAGCTCATCAATTAGCCCTGCAGAAGCCAGGAACGGGAACCCAGGCCAACACAGAGCTACAGTCACGGTGACACAAACACGGGCCTGTTTGAAGAGTGGGTCTCAGCACAAGGGTGGGCACTGGCAGCACCACAGGGGTTATACCACGTGCATAGCAGAGGCAATGTCTTCAGGGGCCACACCAGGTTCAGCTGAAGTAAACAGAGACTTCATATTTCTTTTTTAATAGTAGAAGAAATTTGAAGTTAAAAAAAAAAAGTCCTCTCCAAATTATATGACATCCCAGAAAGGAAGGAGTCCTCCTGAACCCTCCAAGTTTGGAGTAATTTTGGGATTAAATGATGCCATAAAATTATCGAATAAGGGTTTACCAGGCTGCAGGTTCTCGTCCCTCTCTTCTTTCTCAGTTCAGGTCAAATCTTTCCACATGCAGTTATAAGCTTCCCTTATTCCTTAGGTGTCTGTCCTAAATTAAGCCCAGTTTGCAGAAGAATTCAGGCCTTGCAGATGCTGGAGAAGGCAACACATAAAGAACATGCACATATCACTAACCTTGGTACAATGTACTTCTTGGAATAATCAGGAAATACTTCCAGGCTCTGGTTTTCTGCTTGTAATATGATGGCAGTACTCTTCTTGCATTTTAGATATGTTCAAAAAATGCTTTATTTTGTGACGTTTTGGTGCTTTTTTAATAATATTCACCATGACAGTATCAGAAAGAAATGTGTGATTATGTCTTCATAGCCAAGTTTATTTACCAAGGAGTCAGTAATGGATGGGAAGACCATCTGAGTGAGCTCAAGTGTTCTTAAATGAGCTCAGAATAACGTGCAGAGAGGCCAAAATGAGATCCTTCACATCCTTTTCCCACACATCACTTCCCTGTTGCCTCCATGCTTTGTTGTGCTTCAGTCTCCTCTCCATCCTCTGATTCCACCTCAGTGTTCACACACTTCAGACTCCCCCAGCTCTCTGCCAGGATTCCTTTTGTCTGTTTAAGTCTACTTTTACAAATTATCTCCTTCTCTTGCATGTCTCACCTCATCTGAAAGCAGTTCTACTGATGTCCTCCATGTAGACTGGAAACAAACAGTTAAAAAAACCAAACACTAAAAATCTGTACTTTCAAGTATCTGGATTTAAAGTTGCTTTGGCCTGAAGCACTTAGGAATTGCAAGTTCTAGAGAAGTCCCACTCCAGGCCCTGGAGCATGTCCCATGCTCATGAACTCACCAGAGAACAAAGCCTGCAATCTCTAGCTGGCCTCTGGCAAGCACATGTAAACTGCAGCTGGCTTGGTTTTTATCCAAAGCTCTATGAACTGGACAAATTTTCACTGAGCGCATAAATGTCCATCTCTACAGTAAGGTTAAATTTTGTCTAGTTCCAAGTCCCTCTTGCAATAATAAGGAAAAAAAAGGGCCAGTGCTTTTCAAGGATTTCCAGAGTACTGGATGGGGAAAGTGGTTTTGTTTGCCTTCAATCTGGCCATGATTAGGTTAAGAAAAATAGATGCTCTCAGAAACATGAACTGTTTTGGCTGAAACTTTGAAGAAAACCCAGCCTTCAACACACACCTGGCAAGCGAAGTGTGGCTTAAATATTTGCTAAGTGGGCAAAAGTATTAATAATAAATATATATAAATTATAAATAAACTCAGGACTGAGAAGGCAAGATGCATCGGGCAGTCCAAAATTTAGGTTGCACTATCAGCCATGTGTGTAAACTTGCACCTTTCCCTCCCTCATCCTCAAGCTCTGAGAAAATGGGACTCAAGGATCGACGTGGGTTTGGTTGTTGTTTGGATCAGTCTTTGTTTTTAACTAGATGTCTTCAGTGAATCCATTTTATGGCTCCACATACCTCAGATTTGCTTTCCATGTAATGAAGTTTGGCCACTTGAGCCAAACCCAGAAATATGCCTAGGAAGCCTGGCTATACAAAAGAGGTTACAGAGGTTTAACTAAACCAAAGGGCTGAAGCAGAGAGTAGCCAAGTCGTGCAGAATATCTGTGTTTTGTTTCCTCATGTAAGCAAATACTGTGTTTTGTTCACTGAGTATCAGTTCCTAACACTGTTCCTGAGTGTCCCTTCATCATCCTACACTGATGGGTCTCAAGTGCTTGGAATCAGTCCTGCCTCCCAGGTGGGGTCAGTGTTGCTATATACAAACTGGCTGGCTGATATTTCTAACTTCTGCCTGGAAGAATTTTGACAATTTGATTATAAAATGCATTAGAAACATGAGACTTTAGGGCTGAATGAAAGAATGCAGGCTTTAATTGAAAAGAGAAGCGATTCCTGTCATGGAGAGGACCCTACAGCACACAGTTCTTCAGTCATACAGTATGCCAATACTACATATTAGCAATAGCCACGTGCCTTGAATGTTCAGGCTCATGGGGTTCATTTTTGGGAGCTTCAGCATCCTTATTAGCCCTGCAGACAAGCTGACCTGCCAGGGCAGCTGGAGTTCACATCTTCACACTGTGCGAGTTGGTTGTGAGAGGCAGAGCTGTAAGACCCTAGCACTCTGCCAAGCCTCATATCCTTTTCTGTTCTGGATCCAAGAGTTCCTCTTACACCACCTGCCACCTCAGTGATTCTGTTGAGTTTGCACAGGAGCAGAGCCAAGGAGCAGCTTTGGACAAACAGCAGAGATCTCGGTCAAGAGGCAAGCATGAGCCAAGAGGCTTGTGTTTGTTAAGATGTAATTTGTTCACAACAGCAGCAGCTCAGCCAGCATCCTGGATTAAACCCCAGAATTTGGGCCTAGCTGACACATGCAGTGTGGATGCTTGTCTTACACATTGTCTGACACGAGCCTCCCCTTGCTCATATCCACTCCCAAGGCACGCGGCTGCCACAGTCCTGTGAGGCTGCATCCTCTGTGTATTTCGCCTTTTTTATTTCTGCTGTCATCACTGACTACACTTCAGCCCTGAGCACTGGGGTACCAGCTACTTTTTTCCCTGAAAATGAACTCAAACTCACCTGTCCTCTCAGCAAGCCACAGTGACAAGTGGGTGACACTCCATCCCTGCAAGCTCAGTCTCTGTTGGAGGCAAGAGCCGGGGGCTGAATGCCCCATTTTAGCCTACTTTCCATCCCCAGTAGCCTCGCAGTGACATGGGCTAGCTCAGCTTTGTGAAACATTTCACACCTAATTCCTATCCTGGGAGAAGCTCTTACACTGAGCTACCGGGAGACCTGTGACAGTTTGTAAGCCAGAGGGTTGGAGCTGTAAGGGAGTAGTTATTCCCCAGCATCACGCACATGCCGATGCCGAGCACGCTCCGGGACTGTGGCCGTACCTCTCCTGGCATCTGCCCTGGCCCTCTGGCCAGAGTGTGTCCCTCATGCCCACAGCACCACACCAGCACACACGGAGTGCATGGGCGTTTGGGCATAAGGACGGGTAGCTTGTTCTTTCCCTTATCTAGCGTTTTCCCACGTTAAGCCGCAGATACGGAAGGAACACGCTGGTTTTCATTGCAGCGAAGAAGTCAATCCCAGATCTTTCTGTGCGGTTTAGAATAAAGCTTCAAACCTGAGCTGCCCTGCATGCTCGGCTTTTGTGACTGTGGCAACTCTAAGGTAGCCAAGGCATATTAAGAAGGCACTTTCTGTAGGACAGATGTTCCCTCAGGAATCCTGTGCCAGAGCGCTGGGGAGCCCGGGCTGTGACGGACCCTTTGCACCTGCCCTTTGCAGAATCCTGCTTTGCCCGAACAAGCTCCAGGCGCAGCCGCTGCTGAGAGCCGCCGCCTCTTCTTCCCTGCGCGGCGTGAGACAGCGCTGCGGGAAACCCGGCTGGAAGCGGGCTCTGGAGCGAGGCCCTGGGCCTCGGAGCAGGGAGAACTGGCAGCACTGGGAATAGGGGTCAACAGGGTCCGAAGGTGCAGGGCAGGCGCTGGAACACCAAAAGGTAAAGAAGGCAGGAAGGGAGACAGTTGAGCACTAATGAGAACAGAGTGTGCCGCCGGTATTTGCGGGTGCCCGCAGAGATGGGGTACGGCTTGGGCACGGCCGGGAAGGGAAGGGAAGGGAAGGGAAGGGAAGGGAAGGGAAGGGAAGGGAAGGGAAGGGAGGGAAGGGAAGGGAAGGGAAGGGAAGGGAAGGGAAGGGAAGGGAAGGGAAGGGAAGGGAAGGGAAGGGAAGGGAAGGGAAGGGAAGGGAAGGGAAGGGAAGGAAGGGAAGGGAAGGGAAGGGAAGGAAGGGAAGGGAAGGGAAGGGAAGGGAAGGGAAGGGAAGGGAAGGGAAGGGAAGGGAAGGGAAGGGAAGGGAAGGGAAGGGAAGGGAAGGGAAGGGAAGGGAAAGGCAGCGGGCGCTCGAAGGCAGCTCCGGCCCAGCGCTTGCATTTAGCACCATCTCGTGGCGAACCAGCAGTTCCCAGCGCCGGGCCGTTCTCGCCATGGACAGCAAAGGAAAGGAAGGGGCAGAGAGCTGATCCTCGCATTTTACAGTCAGTGCTGCCCCCGTGACCCCCGGCGCAGAGGAGAGGCCGGGAGCTCACTGAACGGGACGGACCAAGGATGAGGGAAAGCGGCAGCGGTTTCATTCCCAGGCGATGTGCCCAGCCCAGGACAGAGCATTCCCCGGTGATGTGCAATAGGTGCCCAGACCAGGACAGGTCTGACAGACCTGAGCTCATCTGCACTCACCAGACCCACAGAACCTGAGTTAGAGACCCGCTTTCCAAGGAGCCCTCAGTCCTGAGGGGTGCTGTAAGAGGACGGGATACTTCTCCTCCAACACTGACATAAATACTGCTTGCAGGGAGCAAGAAATTATTGTGCCTGCTCCTTTTTCTGTGGGATGGTCAAATAAACAAAACTAGTGACAGTAGCAAGACAGGTTCACAGAAGAAATCAAGAAAATCAGCTTAGAAATCAGAATTTCATGGGAGGGCAGAAATGGAAGAGGACTGCCAAAATGATGGAGAAGATTTATGATTTCCTACTGAAAATACGTGAAGCAGCTTTGAGCTTCAGTTTGGCTGCTTTTACAAACCAGTGACAGAAACAAGCCTTAATGCACCACGCTTTATGTAGGAAATTCACTTAATGCACCATGGACTAATTTCTACATTTGAGATTCTCTCTGGCCTGATAATGAATCAGAAGTGGTTCGGGGGGGGTGTCGTGTGGGGGCCAGTGAGCTGCAATCGGAGCCAGATCAAAGGGGGCGGAGGACGATGGCAAGGCAAACCCAGAGTTGCTCAGTGAGTGCCCTCCGAAAACAAAGTATCCAAGCAAACACTGGGTGTTTCACGTGTGGTTTACCCACGCAGAACCTAGTTAGCTGGGCCTCAGGTTGGATGCATTGACTAACCAGAACACTCTGAGTTGGAAAGGATCCACAAAACTCGCTGAGTCCAGCTCTTAAGAGAACAGCCCACACAGGAACTGAACCCACAACCTTGTCATTATTAGCACCGTGCTCTGACCAAATGAGCCAATCTCACAGAACAAAATACTTCCCCCCTCCTCCTCCATCTCCTACTTTGCTGCAAAAACTGGTGAGGAGGGAGATCCCTGTGCTTTGATTGCCATCTCCTCCAGAAAGAAAGAAGGCTTTCTTGTCTCGTTTTTGCGGGATCCCTAGTGTGGAGTGTTTTGCCTTCGGATCCCGCGCCAAGCCCTCTGCATTCCTTTGCTCAATTCTTGGCTGTTCCAGCTAGAAAAAGGGTGTCTGATTTAAATCTGTGGGTGGTGATCTGCAGGTCCCCAAGCTATAGCTGTGCAGACAAAGCATTTGGCATCGCATTTGTCTTAGATAACTTGAGAACATCCATGATATACAGAGCTAGAGCAGATCTGGATTCCCTAATAGCAGACAGAGGAGTCCAGACCCTTTTACTTCTCTGTACTGTTACTTTGGAAACAAATGCATGTCCAGTGTTCCCTTCATCTGAACAATTTTAGACATCGATTCCAGGACAAGATGAAACAGAGCCTAGGCTGATTCATTATATTGACTATATGTCTGCAGGCTGTAAGGAGAGCCCAGCCTGTTTCATTATATTGACTATATGTCTGCAGGCTGTGTGGACAGCTCAGCCTGAGCAGCTCAGGCACAGACACCCGTGGCAGAGGCTGACTGCCTTGAGCCAGGTGGATGCTGGGCCCTGTCCCTCTGCTTCCACTGGGGCATCAGAGATGATGGAGACCTGCAGTACCTGCAGACCAGGGGGAAGGGCTGCAGGGAGTGTAGCTGCCCCTGGGCAGAGGGGTCATCTCCTACCATACTCTGCCCCTGGCCTGGGGCGCAGAGGTTGATGTGGCCTGCCAGCTTCTCAGAGATTGTTAAAAACTGAGCTGCGAAAGCAACGTGTGTGTGATTTGGCTTATGTGTCTCGAGATCCTCTTACAGGGTATCCCACCCCCTTCCTTTTGGCGATGGGCCTCAGGAGACATCTGCCCTCTTGTCAGGTTTGCCTTCTCTGCCTCCTTGTTTTCCTGATATCCAGCTTATATAGAGCTACTTGTTTTGTCCTGTGGACACCAACAGAAGCCGAGTTATATTTAGCAATGTTCCCATTCAAAAGATCAGTCTTGTTAGGCAATGTTGGATGTACTGCATCTAGTGCACTGCATGGCTAAGTGCCATACTCTGATCCAGAATTTTCTATTGCTCAAGCAAACAGGAAGCCCAGAAAATGCAATTATGGGCCTTAGAAAAAGCTAAGCAATGGGTAGATCTATTTCTAATTTACTTCAGAAACTTCTAAAACACATTCCAAGGTAATCAGTGGTGCACTTAGAGGATGATCAAGAAACAAACCTTGAAGCTTGACACCATTATTCACACTGAAAGCTGGCACAGTGAGATGTCTGGGGCTGTGTGCTCTGCACAGGGTTCAGCTGTGACACATCCCCATTGGGTTCAGAGAAAATTACTCCTATCTGGTTTTCAACAAACTTTCATTAAAGCTGGTGAACTGTTACAAGTTTTATTTCTCCTCTCAGGCAAGATCACTTGCTCTGTGATGCTAATGATCTCGTAATCGTTCCGCTTGTTTAACTCTCCATGCAGAGTGACGCATGATGAAAGAGGGGCTGTACTCTATTTCATTATAATAGTGTTTCTCAAACTCCTATAATTAAATACCTGCAGCAGAGCCAGAATGTCTGAGGCATCCTGTGTGTATTCAAGAACATACCATATGCAGCTGTGTGCTTTTCTATCTGTGCAGCCCATGTTCAATGAGAAGCAAAAAATAAAAAATAGAGGAATTGGTCTAGTCTCACATTAGAGGACTGGATTTACAAGAGCAGAGCTTTGCAGAGCTTCTTGGGGCCTGTCTTCCTGAGTGAACTGTGGAAGGACAGACAAACCAGCATCACCTCTCTCAAAACAGGCCATCATTCTAACTTTTGTCCTTGCTAACATACTGCAACTTACAACTTCTCTCACCTCCACAATGTATCATCAAGCACATGCTTTTATTGCTCAGAGAGAACATAACTCATATTGCCAACAGCTTGGTTTATATTTAGCTGTTATTAAAAGCTGGGGGAATCAAATAAAAGACACTATTGGCTCTGAGAAGCTCTGCTCTGTAGGCAGTCAGATGAGATGACCTTGAGAGCTCTCCCATTTCTGGTTGCTGCAGTAATCACTGCTGCTGGGAAAATGAGCCTGAACAGGATGAATTCAACACAAAATTTCATTACATTTTTCTGTGCTTGTGGGTTGTTTCTATGGAAAAGCACTCCACATTCTCAGCTTTCAACTTTATTTCTCTGTTCAGTTGTTCTAACACTTTCTATCCTCCTTATTTCATGCTGTCTTCCCTCTTTTTGTTTTCTTCCTTATGCTTTGTAGAACACTGCTCTCTTAGCCAGATACATGGTGTATCTTTTTGTGTGTTGTCTTCTTGTATGATTGCTACTTCAGTTACTTTATCTTGGCCCTTCCCTCTGTCTTTTACTGTGTTTCACTCTGAGGTATTCCTTCAAACTTTTTTTTTTTTTTTAATAATAATAATCCTGGATTACAGAGTGTTTCTTGGACTGGATCTTTATTTTTTGCATGTAAAACCCATTGCATTTCTTTAATCTCTAGTACAATCTCACCACCACTTATACTAGATTGACTTCATTGATTTCAGGGGAACTGGAATGGATAAGAGGATAATCCAGTTTGGAAGAGATCAAAAGCCAGATAGTATAAAGTGGTAAAATGAGGAAGAGAAACTTATAATAATATTTAAGGTAGATGTTCCTGGGTTGCAAGGGGAAAAACTCTGCCTGGATCTGCTAGACCCAGGAGCAGACATGCCAGCATGACTGCAGAGTGCAGCTGGGCATGCCATAAACTCACTTGAGCTTTCCAGAGCCAAGTAATACGGGTCAGGTCACACGCACCACTTCCCAGCATTCTTACAGAAGAGCAATGTATTTGTCCTCTAGACAAAGACCCTCATTACAAGTGAATTTTGGCCTACAGCTGTCTGGGGAAACTCACAGTTTTCAACCTGCATTTGATCACCATTTTCCCTGTGTAATTTGATTTCCCTTTTTCTCTGTCAATGACAGAGAAAATGTCATTTAGTTTAGTGGGAGGGAAAGGCTCCCAGGAGCTGAGGGTGGTGGTTCTTTTCGGCTCTCAGTTTTCCGGGGAGGACGGTTGGGCGACTGGTAGCTGCATGGATTCCACGGTTAACGGAGGGGTTCGGTCCTGAGAATTTTATCATCTGTTGGAGCGCCCAGGAATTCGGAGTTTTACGTCTGCCCTGCTGGATTTTGGGTCAGCCCGGGTCCAGCTGCTGCGGCTCCTCCAGCACTGCTCACTTTGCCTGCCAGGACACCCCCCTGCCTGCCGGGACACCCCACTGTTTCCAGCCATCAGCGCCGAGTTTCCACCGATTCGGTTTGGTGCTCTCGAGGTCCTGAGAGATCAGACTGCCCGGGTCTTGTGAGACAAAGCCCCTCGAGGTTCTTGGTTCTGTTTATTATTATTATAATTGCTGTTGTCATTTGTCTGTCCTGTTATATTTACTAGTAAATGACTGTTATTTGTTTCTCCATAGCTCTGACTGAAAAGTTTTTTTTTTTTAATCTTCCAATTTGTAATAACAAGGAGGGAAGGGATTGGAATTCCCCATTCCTAGAGAGGCCTGCCTCTCCCTAGCAGATACCTGTCTTTTCAAACCAAGACAGAGCTCTTCTTTTTTCCACTTTATTTGTCTCTAGGCTATGAAACACAAAGAACATCCCTTTATTCAAAAAATCTGACATAATTTGTTAAGGACAGAGAAGTAATGGGATTAGGGAGACTATTTTTATTTATGAAAACAGTGCTATCAGCCCAGTCTCTAGTGTGAGGCAGTTATACAGCTCAGCAGCACTTTCCATTGCCACAGTTTATTCCTTGGCTTGTACTTGGGTCAGCAGCACAGTGGCTTAATTGCTAGACTGTGCAGGAATAAACATGGATTAAAGGACCAGACCTAACAGCCATGAGTCTCTGAGCCAGGCTGTCAGTTATTTCAGTCCCTTCCTGATGACAGGGCTTGCAGGGCTGGCAATGCTGCCAGCAGCATGACTGCAAGCTTCCATTCCAGGATACTGGTATGCATTCTTAGAAGGTTGTGTTTAATCCAGACTAATACAGCCATGATGTTTTACTATCTCAAACATGCTCATCCTATATAATTTCCATTAGATGTGTTCATAGCTCCCTGAATGACATATATGTTGTTCCAAGCCTCTTCAAAGTATCCAGGATGTAAGGATAAGCATATCCCCTCACTGTTCTGATGGCTCCAGTCAAAGAACAATTTTTTAGTCTTCAAATGCTCTCTCCAACATAATGGTTTAAAAATCAAAATAAAACCAAAAGCAAAAGAGCAACATAAACTAGGAGGCAGGTCCTGTAAGGCTAACTTTGCGAAACTGACCTGTGAACAGCCTGTGGTGGTCCAGCCCAGCCCAGTGGATGCTGGCCATGGTGTGGGTTTCTATCAGCCTCTGATCACTGCAAATAAACAGCACAGCCCTCCTCAGCGGTGACAGAAATTATCAGGGATCACACTCTATATTTCACATTGCTACTAACACAAAATCAGAGCGTCTGTCGACCCTGAAACTGCTGTAAAGCTGAAAAGTGGATAAAGTTGATACAGCTGTGGAAGTGGATACAATGTAGAAGTATATTAAATCATGTCTTTTTTAATTGCATGGTATTCAAATTTCTCAAAATAGCTGCACTAAAAGTTGTCTTGACAACATTCTCAGTGAAAATACAGTAATTTTGATTCTTTTACCTAGAGCAGATTATAATGGGGATATGAATATACCATCCCTTAAATAGAATTGCCAGCTTCTTTACTGAAATAAATTGCTTCTTTTCACTTTACAGTGGATATACTTTTCATAGCAGGCATGTTTAACAGTTAATTTTCCTAATGAACACAAATAGCAGCCTGACTTTCCCATGCTGCCCTGGAGATGCAGTATTGACTAACTTTTTGTCGTCTAAAGCTGTCAGGATTGTATGTGCTGACTGAACTGGAATTTTGCTTCCAGCTTTTCACCTGTCCCCATGCATGTCCCCATCATTTCCCATCATTCCATCAGCTTACATAATTCCTCGTGCCACAAGATGCCATAGATCCTTGCATCATGTTCCTGCTGCCCAGGAGCAAGACTGGGGGCTGTCCTTGGCCAAGTGCATCAGGGATGGTAATGTTTTCTCTGCCTTTTCTCAAGGGAAAAATTGACCAAGGTTTGCAGAGAGGCTTCATTTAGGCACCAAATACGCTCAAGTAGTCAGAAAACATGTTTGGTACTTGGTGATATCTTTCAAATTCTGCCTCCATGACTCTCAACAGGGTGATGCCTTGGGAAGGCTGACCTGGAACAGAGACTGGACAGAGCTAGACAATAAAGCTGATATTTCTTAAAAGGCCTTCAAGGATACACCTTGGGCAGTACAAGAGCCTGGCCAGGGCTACACCCAAGATGGACCTAGAATGGTCACAAAATGGACAACCGGTTACAAGGTCTCACACTTTTATAAGTTTTAGTCCATTTGCATATTGGGGTTTAATTGTCCAATTATAGCTTCAGATTATGAAGTCCCATCCTTCTTGTTTTCTCTTTTCAGTCCACCATTGCTTAAGCTTTTGGGCTTGAAAACTTGTATCCCTTGTCTTCGGTCTTTAGCAGGAAAAAGATTTGTTTTGTCTACCTACTCTGTGAAGAGAGCTTACTAACACTTACTATGAGGCTCAGAACTACACCCCTAGGCAGCACAGAATCTGAAAAACATGCAAGCTAAAACTTAAGGCATCAGGGCAGTTAAGTTTCATAATTCCTCTTGCCTCTCATGGAGCTCAGGGCTTACATAATCACAGTAAGGTTGAGGTGGGACCTCAGAAAATCATCCAGTCCAAGTCTAGGATCATCTAGCAAGGTCACTTACAGCAGGTTTCCCAGGACCCTGTCCAGTTGGGTTTTTTAAATCTCCAAGGCTGGTTCATGGGGTGCTAGGGTTTAGTGTGCCACTTTGGTGTGCTTGCTGAGCCCCTGCACGCAGGCTAGCACCTGACAGACCTCTTTTATCTACTCTTCTACTGTGGAGAGAGATAAGATATGGAATTCCAGCTGTTGAAGCAAGGGAGGCAGGCTGGGGTATGTTAGGAATTCCAGAGTAGCAGGTAGGAGACTATCATCCTGGACTGAGAGGGGATTTCTAATAAGAGAGGGCTAAATGGGGTTTATGTACTAGTGTAGTGGAGTAAGACTATATTAAAGAAAATGTGAGGTTGGAACTATGTCTTCTTTAGTGTTTTTGTGCAGCCCATCCAAGGCATAATTGGAGAAAGGACAATTTCTCCCTTCCCCTTGTTCTTCCTCTGAAGTCCATGTATGCCGGAATGACAGAGTCCCTGGGCTAGAACTCTTTTGTGTTGCCTCACTTTTCCTTTCTGGAATCTGTTTTCTTCTAAGTTTTGTGCTTTCAGATGTTTCAGCTGCAACAATTTTTATCGGGTTTGTATCATACAGGAAGCCTGATGGTACATCAGCCTTTCAACTGCCGCCTGTTTGATCAGGTGCACAGAGGTAGTAGGGAGAATTCAAATTCCTCTCTATCTGTAAAACAGCTATCTCCCAGCTCCAGAGCTAGAAAAGAAAGATGTTGTTTCCCATCTTTGCTTCAAAAAGCCATGGTTTTCAAACAGCCTTTTGATCTGACTTTCACTGACTGTCAAGGCAACCAGCTCCCGGCTTGCATACACTTGCTCTCCCTTGCCTACTCCAGTCATTAAACTTCAGGGCCTCATTCACTGCTCTTGTTCATTTCAAGCTGGGAAACTACTGCCACCAGGTAGGTTTGTAATGCTACTGTGTCATCTTTGTAAAGTTTCATGTCTGCTTTCCAAAGTAACATGTAAATCCACAGAGAGCTGTGCCACTAACACTCATTTCTTAGTCAATGAATTGCACTAAGAAAACCAATTCTCAGTCATTTCAGTGTGACATAAAGTATGTCTCAAGAAAACTGAAGCATTGATGGTGAGTGCAAAGGACAGTAAGGAAGAGTGGACAGATAAATAGTGTAGCCTTGATGATTTTAAAACTGTATGAATGTGAGAAGTCTGCATCTGATTAAAGAAATCCGTTCCTTCCATCTTCTCTCTTTGCTCTGCTTATGGCAAGGGAGAAAATTCATCCCTGCTGTAAGCCAACTGAAGTCATTCTGATCTCTCTGTTTTTATTGCTTACTGCTGTGCTTTCTGTATTTATAGGAAGAAAAAGCATAAAGAAAGAAAAGAGAGAGAAAAATTAGACAAAGTTACAATAACAAGTATGATACCAAGCAAAGATTAAAGCATGAAACACAATGTTAGGACTCAGCGTGGAGTCAAACACAAAAAAATTTAGCATTATATCTTTATATCTCCGCTCTGTACTTTGTCTTGTTAGACTGTCATCAGCTTGCCATCTCACAAATGCCTGGTACAATTAATATCTTAAAAATTAAAAATGCAGAAGGACAAAATTTCACTTTTAAATAAGGACATATTTCACATAGGCTACACAAATTCCAACTAACCTTAATGTGTGTGTGTAAAATACAGGAGTTTCTCAAGGAAACTTCTCTTTGGTGTTTGGTGTGGGCTGCCCACTCCATGCCAAGGAAGGTCATGAGAATCTACACTGGAAGGGAAATGGGCCCTCATTTTCGGTTCTCACTCTTTGAGTCAAATGTGATGCTGCTCAAGTTTGTAAAGCCTGTATATGTCTCTCTTTATATATGTGTGTATTTCTAGGCACGTATATCTATATATAGGTATATATCTGTATATAGGTAACGTCTTGAAAATAATACAGCTTAATCCTGCTGAATCCTCCAAATATGGAGGCAGAAAAAGAGTAATTTTTAGAATTGCAGCTTCACATATACCCATCTAAATCTTGTCTATGTCTTCTTTTTGTCTGGACAGAAAGCTCAATGCCTTTGTATACAAGGTATTTATTTTATTTGGTAACACTGCCTTGAGGTAAAGCCCAAGATAAAAGTGAATTGTTCCCTCATTGTCCTGACCCTTTCTGTTTAGGTAAGAATAAAATTGCAAGGTTAACTCGCAATGGAAAATCTTACACATTTGACAATGGAAAACTGCAGGGTTTCAGGGCTCATTCTGTTAATGAGCAGCAATAAATAGTATCTTTAGTCTTCCTATCTAGTTATTTTTGATAAGTCAGCATTGTCTTATACCCTTTCAATTGCAAAGCAGACTCCCTGCAGAGTGCCAGCTCTGGCCAGCAGCAGGGGCATGCTGTATGCACACCTGGGGAAATCTGCTATATGGATTACAGTGTAATAAAGAGGCATCCATGTAAACCTGGGTTTAGATGCAACCAGGTGTGATAACTCCATGTACTGAGGTTGCAAAGCTCATGTAAAAAGAAAGACAAATTAGCAACGCAGCACTGACGGCTTGAATACCACGGCAATGGCTCATTGAGGTGTTTGCGGTGCAGACCTGATCTGCTCAAGCACAGAACAGCAATTGGGGAGGGGTGTAAACTGAGGAGTCCACAGCTGTTATGGACACACCAAACACTTCTGTTTTCTCCTTGGGATAAAATTCATCTTGTCTGGATACAGCTGTGTTTGTGAGCTTGTACATAGCTAAGAGTATCTGCCCAGATAAATGCATCAAAGCTGAAAAAGAAGATATGATTCCATAAGCAAGGCAATTGTTTTCGAACCTGAGGTAGGTGCCTAGTCATCTAACACACTTGCTCTGGGGTAATCTGCCATGCTGAGACATTTTAAAGAAAATGTTGGTTGATAGCAGCTACAATTTCACCCATCTGTACCTCAAGAAGAAACCAATTCCAGTGGAAGACAATCCTCATTAAAAAATAGTCTACACAGAGCACTGCAGCATTGGTCATGTCAGAAAGCATGGCTGACAACTCCCTTTGAACAGTCAGCAGACCTCATTCTTCCTCAGAAACACTGCTGAACTTCCTGGCAGGTTCAGTAGTTTAATATAAACAGCCTTATAATTGTAATGATATTTTATACTTCCTAATATTGCTATTTCACAAATTCCCAGAGCTTTTGAGGTTCAAAGGGACCTCTGGAGATGGTATGGTCCAACCTGCTTGCTCAAGCAGGGTAACCTAGAACTGGCTGCCCAGGAACATGTCCAGTTGGCTTTTGAATACCTCCAAGGATGAAGACTCCCCAGCCTCTCTGGGCAATCTGCGCCAGTGCTTAGTTAGCTTCACAGAAAAAAAAGTGTTTCCTTGTATTCCAATGCCATCTCCTGTGTTTCATATTTACATAATCACAGAATCACTAGGTTGGAAGAGTCCTTCAAGATCATTGAGTCCAACCCATGCCCTAACACCTCAACTAAACTATGGCACCTAGTGCCACATCTGGTCTTTTGTGAAAAACATCTAGGGATGGTGACTCCACCAGCTCCCCAGGCAGACAACTCCAGCACTTCATCACTCTTTCCAAAAAAACCTTTTTTCCTAATATCCAACCTCTATTTCCCTTGATGCAGTCTGAGACTGTGTCCATTGTTGCCTGAAGAAAGAGACCAACCCCCAGCTGACCACAGCCACCCTTCAGGAAGTTGCAGAGAGTGATAAGGTCACCTCTGAGTCTCCTTTTCTCCAGGCTAAACTACCCCAGTTCCCTCAGTTGTTCTTCATACAGCTTGTGCTCCAAGCCCCTCACCAGCCTCGTTGCCTCCTCTGGACACACTCAAACATCTCAACGTCCTTCCCAAACCAAGGGGCCCAGAACTGGACACAGCACTCAAGGTGTGGTCTCACCAGTGCAGAGTACAAGGGAAGAATGACCTCCCTGCTCCTGCTGGCCACACCATTCCTGATCCAGGCCAGGATGCCATTGGCCCTCTTGGCCACCTGAGCACACTGCTGGCTCATGTTCAGCTGCTGGCACCAGCACCCCCAGGTCCCTTTCCTCCTGGGCACTGTCCAGCCACACCGACCCCAGCCTGTAACGCTGCAGGGGGTTATTGTGGCCAAAATTCAGGATGGCCAGGGTCTCAGGCCCAGCCAGCATGGGTTTAGGAGGGCTAGGCCATGTTTGACCAACCTGATCTTCTTTTATGACCAGGTGACCCCCCTGGTGGATGCAGAAAGGGCTGTGGATGTTGTCTATTTGGACTTCAATAAGGCCTTTGTCTCCCACAGCACACTCCTGGATAAGCTGGCACCTTGTGGCTTGGACAGGAGCACTCTGTGCTGGGTTAGGAACTGGCTGGATGGCCGGGCCCAGAGAGTGGTGGTGAACGGTGCTGCATCCAGCTGGGGCCAGGCACCAGTGGTGTCCCTCAGGGGTCTGTGCTGGGGCCAGTTCTGTTCAATATTTTTATTGATGACATGGATGTGGTTTGATTAGTAAATTTGCAGATGACACTAAGCTGGGAGTGTGTGTCGATCTGTTGGAAGGTAGGATGGCTCTGCAGAGAGACCTGGGATGGTTGGATGGATGGGCAGAGCCCAATAAGATGACGTTTAATAAGTCCAAGTGCCAAATCCTGTATGAAGTCCCTCCAGTTGCAATGGTAGGACTGAGGATGAAACCTTTCACTTTTGGCTTCCTTTATAGTCAGTGGAGAAACAGGGCAAGAGCCTTACCACAGGATCACCCATTCTATCCATTCTAATACATATTTTTAAGAGAGATGGGATAAATCAGTGAGGGCTATCTGTTTTTATCTGGGAAGGAGCTTAAGCAGCTAATTCAGTATAAGACATCTAACTTGCATGCAGCTCAGGTCGGTAAGATGAGTCATACACTCACCATCTTTTTAATTTCTTTTAATTCCCAGCCTGTAAAATGAGGACGCTACGGCTTCCTTTTTTCTCCCATCTATTTGAACTGTATGTAACTACTATGTTACGCTGAATGGTGTTTTGCCTGGTGTCTAGAAAAATGGCAACTGACAACTTTTTGAGCTTTGCTGGCTTCAGGCTACCACTACTAACAAGGAGGGGACAGAATACAGAGCTTGTAGTGCAACTAAATTTTGAGCATCCATACACAATCTAAAAAACTGACACAGAAGAGGCATAAAGGGGAAAATAAGGCAGTGAATTTCCACAATTTCTCATTGTCTCAACCTTCTGAACTGCTGCCAACTTCAAATCAAACTGGCATATTTCTTATTTTGCTGTTTTAACAGGTGATAATTATAGCTCATTGTTCCACAACTTACTGTAGAGAATGCTGAGCAGTACTTCTATTCTTCTTAGGTCGGAGGAACTTTAACTACCTTTGATACTTGTGTCCCAGATAATCACTATTAGGAGGTTAAAAGTTCATTAAAAATGAGGCCAAACATAGATGAAAATGCCAACAAAAACATGCCTGAAAAGACATGAATAAAATGGTAGTGTCATTAGAAAGAGATTTTCTCAGACTATATTTTTAAACATATCTAAAGAACATTTTATATACTTTAATTATATTTGATGAAATTAACTTTCTTCAGCATAATTGTCCTAAGGATGTGGAATTTTAAAATGGAAATGATACTCTGAAGCAGCACCCAGTGAGGACATTTTCTGCAGATATTCTTATGTATTTCTTTCATGACCTAGAGTTCAAATTTATCCACTCTTTTCCACACTATGGAAATAAGTTTAAACTATAATGCACAATTTAAATGAAGATGGGAAAAGCATGTTTGAGTTGCAGGCCTGTACTTTTCCACAATTAGTAAGGCAACAGTTCCCTTGGGTTTTCTTTCTTTGGCTGTGAAGGAAAATGGCTGAGTAGTATTTCCAAAACATTTCTGTGCTATTCCGCAACATCAATAGCTCAACAAAAGGAGGTTTTTTCTCCCATTCTTTTAATCCAAACTCCAGCTAAAAACCACATAATTAGAAAACATTGTTTTACACCTTCCTTTTTTTTTTTTTTTTTTTTTTAATTTGACGTTCTCCAAATTGAAATGCTGCTCAGATCATCCCTTCTCTCAGCCTGAACTCTGCTAATGAGAAGGTCCTTGGCATTTTTTCTTCTTTGTGGATGGGTAGGGAACAGCCAGTGCTTTTTTTGCTTGCAGATAAACAGGACGGATGAATAGGGCATCACAATCCTAGATTAGGCCAGAGATCCATCACTGACAGGTAGTACAAAGGTCAAATAATATCTTACCAGAAAATATCTAAAATAGTGAAGTACACTTGGAAACACGAGTTGAAACCATAATTCCTGGCCAGGTCACAGCAATCAAATCTGTTTTCCTACATTTAAAACTAACTCTAAACCACTAAACAATAAGCTTTGTGTTTTGCAGCACTGGTTGAAGAAGCATAAAGAGCTGGCAGAGCTGGAGCTGGCAAACAGGCAGCAGGGCAGGATGCTGACCTGAATAAGGCAGTAAAAGCATGCCAGTATCAGCCGGCACACTGCACCAGACCAGCTGTTTGTGCAAATGCATGTTTGCTAGAGCCTGAAATAATCGTTCAGAGAGCGAAGTAGGGCAGTTCTAGTTGAAATACAGGCTCAGTGGCCACCCCCTCTGCTGGGCAGTGGCCAGAAGGAAAAAGACACAGATAACCAGCAATATGACTGAGGGGGACAATTTTTTATTTGACAGAGGCAGCAAATACCAACGCTGTTGTTGGCCCATTCCTAACAGTTGTGTTACTTGCAACGTAGTCCCATGAGAACCTGGTGGTCAGAGATAGAAAATGAGCCTCTTTGTTGATTCATTTTATGCTGTGGGCTGATAAACACGAGAAAAATGTAAAGATCTTATTAAAGAATAAAACAATGTTTCTGCATTTGCTCCTTAACTGCTGCAGAACTTGAGGAATAATGATCCGACTCCAAACTGCTATGCTCACATGAACCAAACCAGAAAACCAAGAAACCTAGTGAATGTGAAATGTCAAAGAGAAGATAAACAAATTCATAAAAGTACATAAGATATAAAAAAATTTAGGCCAGACATGGTCACCTTGATAACTTCAACAAAGAGTCTTTCCTGATTGGTTTTGAGCCAACTTAGTGCCTTTCCCTTATTTAATAACTTCAATGATTTGTAGTCCTGTTTGTATGCAGTTTCCTCCTATTTTAATCTTCATAGGATCAGTAAAATGTTAGCTCAGGGATACTCTCTCTCTGAAGCACAAGAGGCTTAGTCAACCTGTTCTGCATAAACATGTGAAAATACACAGATCAATTGATTTACAAAAGGCAGTACAGTATCTACCTTGCCCATTCCTTCCTGTTCTGAGATAGCAAAGATAAGAGACATGAGACATATTTATTATGTTTTCCCTATGCTTGAACAATCATATGAAAATGCAGTTTTGCTAAGTCTGTAGGCTAAGAACCAAGCATACTTCAACTCCTTGTTTTGCCATCACAACAGGTCTTTAAGGTATGAAAGCAGATCAGGTAAGCAGTAAAATCTCGCCAGGTTTTCTTTCCCACATTTCTGAAAGGGAGTGAGAATGCAATGTATAATGTAACACTGAAATAAAATGGATGGTTCCAAATCTGGCAGAATAGGCCCTGACATATTTAGACATACAATAGGTTTCCTTGATATTTTTATGTATGGCACCTTCTATCCAATAGGATCTTGGGGACTTTCACATACTGCCTGAGAGCCTGAAGCTTCCCAGGTGGAGTTCTGGGGCCATGATCCAAGACAGCCATAAGAGCTAACACACAGAGCTGACAGAAACAGCAGAAGAAACAGCACTGCTAGAGCAGTGCTAGCCAAGTACCAAAGATCTACTCTTGATTTAAAACAAGGCCTGTGACATCCCACAGTTTGTTGGGATGGTGGCCAAGCTAGCATTTCCAGTGCCACTTGGAAATCTGATGCATTTCGTGTACCAATTAAAGAACAACCTTTGGGCATCCGTGTCCCAAACTGTGCAGTCCAGACAGTCTCCTAGCTCTGTCTGGTTGGGCAAACTGCACCAGCAATGTACTCAATTTGACCCAACCATTCAAAATGTGCATCTTCATTGTCCTTGTGCCAGGTCTCCCTGGCACATGATCACCCCCACGACCAACAAATTTGATCACTCACAGGTGAATCAGACGGTGAAAAGGGCTGACCGCCATCTGACAGTTTTAAAAGCTCTTGTTCAAGGAAAAATATATGTCAGATTGGATTTGAACTTCTCTGGAGCAACTGAAAGGAGATCTTCTGTCTTCCCATCATATCTATTCCATAGGAGGAAAAACCTCCAGACCTTGAATGCAGCTGGAGTAGGCACATCTGTCTCTGCCTGAATACCACACTGAAACCCTGTTTTTACCCACTGTTACAGCTGACTGAATTACAAGGTCACGTATTTTGCTGAAGGCCGTATCATGAGTCATTTGATTAAAACTCTGCTCTTCCTGGCTCACAGTCCTTTTCTCCACTCATTAGTACACACAATGTAATAAAATGTTGGAATATCCCCAGAACAGAGCCTTGCTTAGACCACTTACTCTGTAGTTCACTAGCACAGACCCCAGCTCCTGGCTTAGACAACTTTCCAGCTCAACTATATGATACAAAATAATATTTTAAGTTAAATCTCAAGTAGGATAATGAGCACCTACAGAACTTTGACATTGTTCTAAAGTTAAACAAAATCACAAGAGTAACTTTAGAGAGTATTCAAGAGGGTAAACAGAATAAAGGCTAAGCAAATGCATAGTGGACACTATTCACCCTTTCTATTATCCATCTTGACTAGGGTTCTTTGTTGCCTTTAGTACTTATGACCTTCCCCCTTTCTTTCTTACTTTCTTTTTTTCCCACAATTTTTAGCAAAAACCCTTTACCCAACTCTCTAATCTAGGATAACTGAAAGCTGAAAAGTTGGTAAAATTAACCATCTGTTCTGACTGATGAGAAATCATTGATAACATCAGATATTTTATTAAAGTTGCATTAACACTCTTCTAACACTTTAAGGAAGGGTTCATTTTATAAACTCATAGGGTGTTGGAATGAAAGATGTGATTGTTCCCATATAACCTCATAAATTCTCTTGCTAGTCAGTCTCAAGTCTACGAGCTTCAGTAAAATTCTCATGAGAACACAGTATCCATCCATAAAAACTCCTGAAGCCCCCATGGGAATCAGCTGGTTTAGAAGGGTTCAGAGGTTCAAGCCTGTGGTTTATTTATTAAAATTTTCTCAGTAAATATATCATGGTATAATAGATAGAAGAACACAATTTTGTGCTAGTAACTTCCGTCTTCCATAATATGCATGCACAGTAAGTTTCAAAAATAGGAAGGAAGAACACTAAGTTACATTTAAATGTGGGTGCACTGAACCTTTTCTCAAGAAGAGTCTGAAATCATAAACAAGAGTGAGAATTTGCTTCCTTATTTTTCAAAACCACTGTCATTAAGTGCAGCTAAGATGTTTCTCTATGCAAAGGTATAAAAAGAGAATTCAGATCACCAGAGGTTTTAACAGACTGGGCTGAGGTAGGACACTTCTAGTTCCAGAAGATGATGATGACTTAGAGGTAACAGTGGTAGAGCATTAGAAGCTGCAGAAGTACATTCCTTCACTGTAGTATTAGAAGTGTTACTCTGACCAGGAGCACCATGTCCATGCTGGAAATACAAGTATTTTGTAGAGTCTGTGGTTGAAGGCTCTGAACCAATTTTACTTCCTCCCTCTATAAAGCCTCCAAACCAACCCTAAAAAAGTGCAAATTCCTTCCTTTCCTTGGAGACAGTAAACAGCAGCAGGAATGCAATACACAGCCGTGGCTTCTGTGAGGCAATATGGTACTCAAGAATAGCTCAGATACTCACTCCAGTGATGGATTTGATAGCTAGTTTGTGTCAGACTAATTATTCTAACACAAGATTCACACAGCTATTTCCACCTCAAAAGGCTTCTGAGGGAAGAAAAATACCATTAAAATACAAATAGATTTTTTTTTTCCTGTTGGAAGCAAAGCCAGTTGGTCTATAGTCTCTCGTGGTGGAGAACACTTCCACCCCAAGAGTGAGTCAGTCTTTCAGAGATATTTTTGGCAACTCATTTTAGGCCTTTAGAGGCAGGCTCTGGAGGTGGCAAGAACAGGGAGGTGACAAAGTCACCTTCCTCCCAGCTCTACAACCAGCTGCCAACTTCCAACTCCGAAAATAAACAGGCAGATGGTCACAGCTCTCCTGGTCCAAATCACACTGCTTCATGCAGGTGTGCAGAGCACTGCAGCCCCAGCAAGCTGCAGGGGCCAGGACTGCCAACATCACCATTACTCTAACGTGTCAAGGATGAGCATGCCATAGGCAGTCTCTGCAATCTTTACTCTGCAACTCCTCTATCCTGCACTCTTCTCCTGGCACTGCGGTATTAAGATCAAATGGGAGAGGAGAACGCTATGAGTAAAGGATGGAATATCCTTACCTATTCCCTGCCTGGCCTCCCTGGGACACAAATACACAGCTTTCATGCTCAGCTGCTCCATGCTCCATAGTGCATCTCATACTCAGGGCCACACTGCTTAACCCCGATGGAGTGCTTGCCTAGTAAGAGCACAAAGCTGTGCAGAAAATGAGCCTTTAGCCTCCCCTCTCCGTAGTCTCTGCACATGTAGATCCCGCTCAGAAAAATGGGCTCCATTCTGATTTCTGCCACCCATCTGCTGAAACATAAATGTGTTTTATTTTTTATTCTATAGAACTCCAAGCAACTTCACAGACTTCCTGCACTTACCATAACAGTACCTTGAATATGTTCAGAACCATAACAGTACCTTGAATATGTTCAGAAAAATTGTTTAACTTTGATAATAAAGTTCTGGCTTTGTATTTCAAAGTGGTGTACTTCACATCCTGCTGGGAGTACATTTTTATTAAAAATTCTCTGTATCTTTCCTTTCTCTTCATGTGAGCTCAGCATATGTACAGTATTTGAATGCCTAGATTAGAAGGATAATTAACAAAAACATTCCAACAATCTTTTTTTTTTTTTTTTCTGGAAGGAAAAAACCTTACTCTTTGTGTGTGTGTATGTGTGTGTGTGTGTGTATCTCACAAAGCTGGTTTCCTTCACACTGACACTCCAAATAAATGTTTAAATAAAATTCAACGGTTCAACACGTAAAATAAGCATTACAAATCTTTATTAATTTCTCAATGTAATCAAGAGTTTGATCCCACAAGCAGTGTACATTATTATTTACTGTTAACATCTATAGCTGTGCACATACAGGGAGTCTGCAGGCACCTTTATACATTTATCTATTTTTTCTTTGGAATAGAGCTGGCTTTTTCATTTGCTAATCATTTACACCATATGGACAATAAGAAAGCAATGTAATATAGCATTGGTTGCCTTCTGCAAAGTAGAAACCAAATATGAATTCCATTTTAGCCTAGTCAAATTTTAAGGGAAGCTTCTGCTTGGTCTGGTGATAACACTGACCTGTAATTTATACAGCACATCTTCTGAAAAATTCTCAGACTTACAAAGATTTACAGCGATCACTTCTGTCCAGAGTGAACTGCGAGAGGGGTGAAAAATATGTTTGTGACATAAAGAGATAAGTGACAGAAATTAAAGACAACAGACCAAGAATAATGTGTTTCCTTGAAAAATGTAGAGGATAATAGGT
Organism: Hirundo rustica; assembly: GCF_015227805.2. NCBI lineage: Eukaryota > Metazoa > Chordata > Aves > Passeriformes > Hirundinidae > Hirundo > Hirundo rustica. The sequence continues at coordinate 93,035,205 of NC_053452.1, read as the reverse complement.
AGACACACTATAAATTATAACACTGAATTATCCTCTAGCTCGCAAAAAATGTCAGGAGACTTTAAATACTTACAGATGGTCAGTACCTCCAATTTTCAATTACCTCTGACAGATGGCCCTTCCCGATGGCCCAGTGCTGGTATGCCAAGAACAGAGATTAGACATTGACTCAGAGGCAAGAGCGGTGCCATACTATGCAGCTGTACTTATAGTCAGAGTGTTCTTTGCCTCTGTATCTGCAATTCAAAAACACTGCATGAAGACATATTGAAACAATATCTGTCACTTGGTTCTATGCCCTGTCCTGATTTACCACCATCAATCACACTCTAGTGAGACAAGGCTATTCATCAGCTGCATGAAGACCCCAGAACGTATCAGTATCCACTCCAGCAGCTAACAGCTCTGCATATAGTTAATGCATTTCACTATCACTGCAACTCTCTTTCATGCCCCAAAGTTGAGGATTCTGTTATAGATCAAATCATCAGTTAAATTATTGGCCAGTATTCATAAAACCCAAGCCATCTGCTGACGAGGCAAATCCACAAGTGGCATTTATACTAAATTAATCACGTAGCACGTGGGTATGTGTTAGCACTTTACCACATTGTACACAATCTGGTTATTTCCTGACTCCAGCTCCCCTTTCAATCATGGCTCTTCATTTTATGTAAAACATCCAAAAACTAAAATGAACCAAATGTCTTATCACCTTAAAAAATGTAAACTGTGGGAGGGTGAAATGTAAATTCTTCACCATCCATTAAATCTCCAGGCCCAGATGGTCTCTCTGCAGTTTTTCCAATATCCACTTTGCTGTTTCCATCCTGTTTATGACGCCTTTATTGAGAAATCCTAATAGGTGTTCAAAATACATTTAGTAAAGCAACTGTTAATTTTATTTTTGGATTTTGGAGCATGAAGGGAGTCTGGAAGTAGGTTTGCTTGCCCACTTATCATTACCTTCAACTGCGTGGGATGCATCCAGAACACAAGTCACTCTGGTTTGAACAGTGTTAGCCATATGGCTGCAGGTAGCTGCTCGGCCATGCCCCTTGCTCTCCCTGCTCCTGTGGCCCACGCACCTCCCAGGGAGTGGGAGTGGGTTGCCCAGCTCTCCCTCACGGTGGACCTGGCAGGGATGGCCACTGCACCCTCGACAAATGGCATAGGTAATGTCATCCCTGAAGATAAAGATGTGTGTGAATTGAGTATCTGTGTGTGCCTGCAGATGAAACTCACCCAACTGCCCGGTCAGCATTCGCCCAAACTGATCATGTTACAGATGATCATCAGCCAGACTAAATAGTTACTGGGGAATTAGAAAAAGACTTGACAGAAAGTAGGAGACAGAGTGGGGGGAAAAAAAAAAAAAAATAAAAAAAAACAAAAAAAAAAAAAAAAAAAAAAAAAAAAAAAAGGCGTGAAAACTCATAACAAGACAGACCTTGGAAGGGAAACAACTGCCTGGGGGCAGGGGGTGGGGGTGTGGTGGTCCCACCATGATTTGTAGGGAACTGCAGGGATCTGTAAAAAGGTGGAGGATCCACATCTCCCCCAGGAGACAAGTAAACAGGGAAATCTGCAATCTTTAGGAAGGGGGGTGTTTCTGTAACCCATATTGACCATGAGTTGGAGGGGTGCATACAACTCTGTGCATATGTGTGCCTGTGTGTTTCTGGGATTACTTACAGAAGACTGTTTAGAAATCTCTAGCATGCTTTGACTATTTGTGTTACTGACCTCATTTCCATAGTTCACTGATTGCTGGATAATTACACTCCGCCAATAAAGCAATAAACTGCTTTGATTCATCTTTATTTTAAACTATGTGAATTCAGCAGTTTTCCCTCACAACATGTAACAAGTTGCAGAAGCAACCAGAGATCTCTGTAGCACAAGGATTTCATGTTTTCTTTCAGAGCATTGATTGACACTGAATAAATTCATGTTTAGTGAACTGTATCTAACTACAGGTGAAATCACTTAAGTGCATATGATATTTGCCTCAAAATAATCCTTTTTAAGTAAGGCATTACATTTACAGTTATTTCTGATATCCTATCTCATATAGGAGTTCATATGCAGGTGTTACATGGTTACCATTTGTAACTAAACATATTTCAGTCTGGGGATCAACGTTCAGTGTTGGCACCGTATTTTCCCCTTGAGTTATCTGTGAAAAAACTGAACTGGGCTGATTTGGATCTCTTACCACAATCTCACAGAGAAGACCCATAGCTAAGCCAATCAAAGAATCAAAATCAGAACTGTACAAGTGGGGTTTGCATGTTCAATGCAGGGTTTCACTAATCCTACAGGTTCTAGGAGGTTTTTTTGAAATATCAATTCAGAATTTCCTTTTTCTTTAAGACAGACAAATCTTCAAAATTTTACCCGTTTATCTGGCCTGGCCAATTCTCCTTCCTTCCATAGCTGTAAAAATATACTCTAGTATTCCCTAAAGCACATTTTGCTGTGCATGTCTGGGTATGCTAGTCAGTGCTAATTTGTTATAATCCTGCTGCCCTGACTTTCCCAAACCACACTGCTACAAATGTAGGCAGTTTGGTCCAAACTGTGGACGCTGCAACAGCCTGACAGCCCTAAATATTACGAAGCATTGATGCATTACCAGTGACAGCAAACTCTCCACACGTCCTCATAGTACAGATAGGGCACAAGCAGCCGAGCAATCAGAAAAGCTCAAACACTTACCAAACAATGAACTTTGAACAACTTGGTAAAGGAAACAAGCATGCACACAAAAAAAAGGTCAGTTTCTGGGATGAGAATGTAGCTGAATATCCCAGCCAAAGATAATTGTATTTCACAAAACTGCAAACCTCACAGGAGAGTTTATAGTGGAAAAACACTGACAGGCCATTGTCTGCGGCACTACATTCACAAGGCTGCAATTATAGCTTTACCATAATGAGTGTAACTCTGTGACCAGAAAAACTGCAAGAATATTATATTTTCCATGGAATACTTCTTCCTTCATGGATGTTTGGCTTGAAATCTGGATTTTATATTGCAGTGTTTTGGCATTATCTCACACTTCCACCTTAAGGCTGATCTATATAAGTACTTTAACTTGGCTTCTTCTTTTAGGTGTACAAATAAAAGTTACTTCATCTTTTCCAAGCTTGAGTAATTGCACCCAACAGTAGGCACGTAAACGCTTTCTATCATTTGATGTTTATAATCTTTCCTTTGCATTCAGTGGTACTCCTTTGGGTATCGTCAGCCACGAAGAAAACAGAGGCAGCTTTTTTCTTTTTTTCAGATTAGATTATTGTCGTTATTAGGCAAGATCCCCAGGGTCTCACTGAGCTGTGCTTCTCCAGGCAGGCTTGGCAAGACATATCCTAACCCACGCTGCCTGATGACAACCACCATGAGATACCAGTCTCACCACCCACTGGGGGCTCCTCTGGCACATGTTTGTGGAAGGTTCCTGGCTCATCTGAACTGGAGAAGCAGCAAAAAAAACCTTCAGAGGAAACAAGAGATCTTGCTTCATAGTCAACCAAGCATGAAATACAGTGTATCTCTAAGTGTGGGAAGAGCTTAGGAAAGGGAAGGAAAACAACATCTGAATTGTTAAAATGTTACTTCTCATAGATGTAAAAGATGAGTTGGTAAGAGTAACCAGAGGTTGCTGAGTAGTGGGTGGTCCTCCTTAGTGGATGTACCAACTTTAATGAGCTCTGGTGAGGAAAAGGTCACAATCTTGACAGGAAAGTGCCGGAACAAGAATATTTCTTTGAGGGCCCAAGCCTGTTCACAACTTTTTCTCAGTAGTACTTGTGTAAGCAGTATGCCTGATGTTAATGTGATTATCTAAAGGCAACTCATACAAATAAGGGCTGGGATTCATGCCTAGTAATCTGTCTAATCTGGCATTCTTTCTTCTTCAGCTGCACTAGATGTTTTCCAGCAGATGACTCCCAAATAGTATTTCCAAAATACACTGATATCCTGGGGGAAATTCTATCACAGCCTACAAAATCTTTCCTGAGACATGAGTATTTATCAAGTTCTATGCAGACAAAGCAGAAGGTTCTCAAGGGAAAGTGCAACATCAGGAGGGCCACAGTTCAGTCTAAGAGTTCCTATCTAAGCACTGATGTTATGTGGACTGTACTAAAAGTGTATGTTTCCTTAATAGGGTACAAAGCAGTGTTCGTGACCTATGGCTCAGGTCTCACTGAAGTAAGAGAACCCTGAGGTATCGTCCCCCAAAATTAAAATACAAACTCCTACCAATATTGCATTTATCCTCACGTACTTGTGGACACAAAATCAGAGTCCTGAAAAGATGTCATGGGTTAGCACAGTTTCGTTTTTCGTTAGAGAGAAAATGCGTTTTTCCCTGACAGGACCTTGAAGTTGCTTTGGTGGGGAAGAGAACAGGGACCTATCAGAAAGCTAGCCAAGACATTGGCAGCTGGTTTAACCACTGAAGATATCAAACATGACTTTGGGCAGTACCCATTTAAAACCGTCATCCCCCGGCAGGTCATCCTCTGCCTTCTAAGATAGCCATGAGGTAACATCGTGGGCAGCAGTGGAGGGCCCGGCTCAGGCCCCGCTGCCCTTGGGCACCCGGGCTGGGCCCGGCCAGAGCTCTGAGAGCCGCTGCCCGCACGGGGAGAGACCCGGGCCGGCTGAGCTGCCTTTCCCAGAGCTGAACCCCTTTCCCCGGCTGAACCCCTTTTCCCCGGCTGAGCCCCCTTTCCCCCGGCTGAACCCCCTTTCCCCCGGCTGAACCCCCTTTCCCCTGGCTGAGCCCCCTTTCCCCTGGCTGAACCCCCTTTCCCCCGGCTGAACCCCCTTTCCCCTGGCTGAACTCCCTTTTCCCCGGCTGAACCCCTTTACCCGGCTGAGCCCCCCCTTTCCCCCGGCTGAGCCCCCTTTCCCCCGGCTGAACCGCCTTTCCCCCGGCTGAACCCCTTTCCCCCGGCTGAGCCCCCTTTCCCCCGGCTGAGCCCCCTTTCCCCCGGCTGAACCCCTTTCCCCGGCTGAACCCCTTTCCCCGGCTGAGCCCCCTTTCCCCCGGCTGCCGGCGGGGAGAGGGGAGGCTGCAGCTCGGCAGTGCCACGTGCTTAGAGCCGCAGCAGAGAGGACCAGGCCATGGCCCAGCTCTGGGGTGGCTGGCAGCCGAGAAAAAAAAATCCTGCAGCTTTGTAACAACTCCGAGCCGAGCCACCCTGAATAAACCGAAGGCCTCCCCCATCAGCGCGGTAGCCTAGGGCAAGAGAGTACATGGCTGCTGCAAGCCTGGGCAGATGTAACCCTTTCCTGGCATCATGGAGCTTCTAAAGCATAACCCTTCCCTGAGAGAGAGAAGAAAGAAAACAGAGGGTATGCAAAAAAGACACCGCATGAAGTCAGTGAATTAGAAGTGAAAGAACTAATAATATTATTGGAATGAGATTGAAGAAGTGGGCATTTTTAACCAGACTTCTCTGGGGTAAACTATGAAGAAATAGACTGTTATCTATAGCATCTTAATGTTATCAGGGAGAATGCTGATTCTGATCAAAATTAGAGACTGATGTAATTGAGCTTTAATTAAGAACTTTAAAGCCCTCGCTCCTAGGTTAAAAGGAGGTCTCAGCCTTTAAGACGAAGATGATTTTAGACTAGAGGAAGCATGCTTAAACAGTACCCCAAATACACTGAGAGGCCCATAAGTAGCCAAGGGAAAGGCTGCTAATAGATAGAACAGCACGATCTGCAAAAACTCCAGGCAGTTGCAGATTTGTGACATTAAGAGCCGCTAGACTATTTTGTCTTGTGGCGAATGTTTCTATGAGATTCTAGAGAGACTCCTCCCAAAAAAATGAGAGATTATGCTTAAATGGTGAAACTAACTGAAAATCACAAGTTGTGTCTTTGTTGTTTTGTAAAAAAGTTAACAGTTTGTAGGGAGAAGGAAAAGTGTTTTGAAGTTTCTTTCTGGTTTAGTTTAGGTTTTCTTTTTCCCAACTTTCTTTCTTTTTTCCATTATTTTAGTGTGTATTAATAAAACTATTTGTTTATTTTTAAGCCTGCTTTGCTTTTTCTCCTAATCTTTCTCCCGAAAAAGAGAATAAACACTAAAACTACTGCACTAAATTTGGCAACCAAAATTTACCGAACATAAAACCACTACAAAAGAACATAAAGGATGTCCTGGTGGGTTAAACCAACATTCAACTATCCCCAGTATCCTTTCTTTAATAATGAGAGATACTCTTTAAAGAGAACAAGCCAGGCATATACATTTCCTTTATTGTTCTCCAGCACCCACAACCACAGTATTAGGGATGCTAGGGAGCATGTCCCTACTAAATTCTTTTGGCATCTCTCTATGAATACACAGTCCATTTAACTGTTTAGTCTCCTCTCCAGTGTGCTGACCCATTTGATTCCAAAACTTCTGCCAGCAGTAAATTCCACAAGTTCACTGTATCTGCTACATAAAAAAGTATATTCCCTTTTATCTTTTCTAAACCAATTTCCTACTGGTTTCAATGATTGCCCCTACTTCTAGCTCTGCAGGATTTGGAAAACATCAATCTTTTTTCATTCTACCCACTGCCCTGATTTTATAAATCCTGATTACATCTGTTGTCTCCAAACTGAGGCTTCTGCTCTGGGTAGCTTCACTTCCTTGTATATGATCCCCAAGAATATGGGATGTGGGTTTCAATGGGACTGTCCTCCCACCTTTCACTCCCTTCTTCAATACATATGCAAGGATCAGCTCTAAGGATCAGACCTAAGACTGCAGTTTCAAAACAAAAATGTCAGCAGTGAGCTAAATTTTCTGATGATTTATCATCATGGCTCAGCACAGAGTTCACTGAATGCCAGACATAGTTCAAGGAAGTGACTGAGAATGGGGAATTCAGCAACTGAAATAAGTTATTGCAAAATCACAGCTTGAGCCACTCTCTGTGTACTCATAAAAGCTGGGATCTCAGAAACACCCTCCTGGGAGGGATGTTGTACCTTGCTTTCTCTTCTTTTTAGTGTGAGAATGATCTGAAGGATGTCTATGATGTGGATTCTCCTGTCCACAAGCTTGCCTATACTGGACCTGAACAAGATTCAACCAGCTCCTCATCCTGTCTTGGTCTATGGCCCTGGGCAGCAGAGAAAGAGATAGAAGAGTGGGCATGAACTGATGCCTAGGAAAGAATAAGGACAGGGCATGTATATATGAACTTCCATCCTAAAGCTTCCCTAGCTTCAAACTGTTTTTCAGACCAGGAAGTTTTGAGGCACATCCAAGTTTTAGGTAATCCTCAGTGTATCTGGTAAATTCAGAGAGGGCAAGAGATCCTATGCCTCTGTCTTTCAGTGAGCTGTTGTCTGAAAAACTTGTCTCTCAGTATGTGCAGGTGAAAACAGGCTGCTCTGTACAAGCACAAAGTGGTGAGAGGTATCAGAGATCTGCTGTCTATCATAGGATGACAAATATTAGGGAAAGGGTCTGAAAATATACACAGACAAACAAAATCCCTCTTTTGACTCAAGAAACTTTCATCCTCATGAGTTATTTTCAGTTAGCTGAAAACACCAAAATATGACTAATAAGCCACTTCAAATAACTTTGAAATCCCTTAGAGTTTCACTCTGACTTCATGAACTACTTTAAAATCCACATGCTTATTATAAAGATGGATAATTTGGGATATATCAGAAGCAGAGCACAGATAGTGGTCCCCATCTGGATTTAGACCAAGGATTCCTGAGGTAGTGAAGAGAAAAGCCTCCATTTCTTCAGATGAAATCTATCAGCTTTTGAGAACTCAGCTGGAAAAACCAAACTACTACACTGAGCAGAACTCAAGGCAGTTTAATCACTCACTCTTAACATCATTTACAGCTCTTTGATTATGCCTAGTGAGCAAAAGCAATCTAACATGCTCTTTCAAATCACTGTATATCACAACCCCATTCTTGCACTTTGTTTCTATTGATCTCTCCACCTTTACATTGGTAAGAGGTTCTATTTACCTCTCTAACCTTTAGGTCGCTAAAACCTAATTTCTCACTCCAATATTGTGGATATTGTCAGCTTGCAAGGCCCAGAGGAAGGTTTCAGCAGGCATGTACTTATTTCAGTGTTTTCTGGATTCAGCATCTGGGAAAGATTCCCAAGATACCACTGACCAACCATAATTATGAGTTGCATTTCCCCAGATTTACCAAGAATTTCAATTGGTGCCATATCCAAGGGTTTCTTGCAGGCAAAGTTTCCTGACAAGTCAAAGAAAATGCACAGCTTCAGGTTCTCTCACTTTTTTTTGTTGATGCCTATAGAGACTCTCCCCAGCCTCCCACCTGGTCATGTAATCCCATCTCTTCCTTTGTGTCCTGATGCTTTGTAAACACTCCTGACATAACTAATTTAAACAAATGACTGATTGAATGAATTCAATATAAAGCATTACATTTTTCTGCCTGGTAATGCTTCTGCAGGTCTACTGAGTTGACTCAGTCATTGAGGACTGGGAGAGACAGAGCAAAACTCATCAATTACTTCACAAAATAACAGACTGGAACACAAAACTGAAAATGAAGAGGACCTTTTGGCAGCAGTGACCTGTTAAATTTGAGCACCATCTCCTGTGAAATCACTGCCTAAGAACCTATCTCTTTTTCCTTTGCAGGCTTTAGTCCATGTTCATATATGTTTAGTTCGTAGAAAAGGCCTTAAATTTGTGTGGCTGCCTGTCAGATTACTTCATAGTTATTATTAAAAGCAGTAACTCTGCCTTTTACTATTTGATTGGTGATTCCAGATCTAAGCTTTCATACTAAATTTTCATGGAAGTGCAGTGTAATAACCCACAAAGTCAGCCCAGAAGGCTATACTTCAGTCTGTACATCAACCTCCTCAGCTTTTAAAAACAACCTTCTGTTACTTTGACACCACTATCCTCACTGCTTATCTACATATGTGTGTGTATATAAAAGCTTACAGAATTAATCTGTAACAATTACTTTTTTATACTGGAACATGCCAACTGACTTCTTCCTCTATTAACTACAGATTATTAAACCTGAAGCCTCTGAACCTGCATTTCAGAAACAGTACTTTGTCTCCTCTTCCTTTTCCATAATCCCACCCAATGAGGAGAACAACATTTGCACAAAAATATTCCAAAACTTCACCTGTCTCAGGGTGCTTGGCTGCTCTCTTCTCCCCATCCCAGCACCTTTTCTTCTGTCTGTGGGATTTCAGAGGCATTCTTACATTCCACAGATCTGTTCTGGTACCATATTACATTCTGGGATAGCAATTAGCATTAAATCTTACTTGAAGCATATGACTATGAGTAGCCCTTAGTGTCAATACAATAAGACAAAAAAAAAGCATAAACAGATTACCACAGAGAAGGGTTTTTATGTGCTTGGCATCCTGCCAACACCTTTCTCTAACAACAGGTAGCCACAGCAAAAATGTTCCCAGGGAGGGAGATGGGCTGTGTTATACAAGCCTCTTAGAGATTTCTTATTTTAGACATGACATAAGCAAAGTAAGGCACAAGCTCAGACTTCCTCAGAGAAGAATGCCTACATTCAGGTGAGAATGTAGCTGGGGCTAACACAAGGTCACACATAATCAATACCAGTGAAACTTTCTAGGCACAGGGCTGTACAATTTTAGGAAGCCTCCACTCAACACTTTTAACTATTTTTCTCTTCTGGTCGCATTCTCCTGAAGATGGAAAAATATATCCCTGAAACTAAGGCAATTTGCTTGCCAGATTTGAGAGTTTATTTTTCCCAAGCAAAGAGGTGCTAGGGGCTGTTAAGTGAAATGGTTATGTTTATAGTAGACAAAACCATGTATTCTTGCCTAAAATCATCCTTGTAGTTGGCTCGATTGTAAATTAACTTTCCAAAACCAAAGCAAACAAATCATAATACAAAACAAAACAAACTAAAATAAAACAGCTGGAAGCAGACACCCACCCAACAGGGGAAATTTCAGCTCAGATTGGCAGTAACAAGCAAGTGAAAACTATACTAGAAAGCACGCAGCAATAGTAACACTGGCTATGCTGCTAGCTCTGTTATAGCTCACTGTAAGGACTAAGGTGTTTGATTTGTCACGCTACCAGAAAACTAATTTAATTAATTCTCCTCCCATCTGTGCTGTAAAGTACAGCAACCATTTCACATCAGACAATAGTTAAGTACAACCTTAGGGAAAACAGTACCAAATACTTTTTGTAATTGAAAATTGAAGGCAACATAACAAGCAGCATATAATTATGTGAATTCAAATTTTACCCAGATTTCACGGTTACCCAGTCTGCTTAAGTGATGAGTATCATTGAATCAGTAAGCACAACTGGTCGTTATCCTAGAGGTGCCAAAAGATACTGTATTAGTTACATCTTGGAATCCCCTCAAATAGACTTGCATGGTTCTGCTCCATTTAATTCCCTGATTATTTTACTGTGTTTTTCAAGAGCCGCAAGCATCATAATACTTCATCACGAAATCCAAGATTTCTGGATTTCAGCTTATGAATCCACTTTTTGTTTGTATTTTGGAGACATCCTGCCCTCAAGTGTCCTATGTTTGTTTCCCGAAGTTGCTGTACCTTCAGTCTTCCTTCCCACAGACACTGTGGTGAGATAAGGACAGCAGTTCTGTTTTCCACTGAGCAGACAGACTTGGACAGCTTACATGGAGTGGGTTTGTATTGCAGCAGTTAAACACTACCAGAAAAAAACAAATGGAATGTTAGGAGTGGAAATCAGATATGTTAACCCTAATGAGAATGCTGATTTGCTTTCCAGTTCGCTTTTTGGAGCGGAAAACTCCCACACCTTTAAGCAAAGAAATCTAAAGGAAACACAGGATTTTGGCAGAGATTTTCAAATTACCCCCGAAGAAGGCAGGTATCCAAGTTCTATCACATGGCATTGTGAGTCTCTCCCTGTTGTGGCCATGTTTATGCTCAGTCTGTTTGTGGGAACAAGGGAAGTGTGGGGAATGTCACACACACAGGCACCCCTGTATCACCCCTGAAGGACATGTCCTGTGCTGGTCAAGAATCACTCACTTGAGAAAAAGTTAAAGAAACACTGTGGAGGGGGACAAAATACAGACAAAAATAACTTGTGGTGGAAGAGGTCCAGCAAACAGGGCTAGCAGACAAGAAGTCAGGGTGTTAAAATAACCACATCAAGCAGTTTCATAAATTAGCTACGTGTTTAGTATCACAGTGTTGGGTCTTGTGCCTGATGTTTTCCCTGACAAACACATCCGAGCATTCAGCCTACGTGCCTGCTCACCTGACTTCTTGTAGCAGCGCGCAGACTTTCAAAAAACACAAGCAAGGAGAGAGAGGAACCTGCTTATGAGAGGGGCAGGAGGCAGAAGCGTGGCTGGCACAGCAATGAGTGTCCATTGCTGGGTCACAGGGTGACTGCGGGGGCTGCAGGCAGCAGACCCTCACCCTGCCCCTGCCCAGGTGGGATGGGCGTGCTTTGGGGACAAGTAGATCTGCAGATGGGACTCCTTCATTTATGAGTTCCTCCATCCCAAACACATCAAGGAAAGGGGGGTTGGCCTTAAAAGAGTAAAATATCCACGGACCTTTCCAGAGCCTCAAGAGCTGGATAAGGAGTCTCAAGACGGAGATGCCCACCCTGGAGTAGGACACAGTCACAGAGGGGCCCCAACAAACAGAATGTGCTGCCCTGCACCTGCACGGCCACGACTCACAGAATCACATAACTGCTGGGGGTGGAAGGGACCTGTGCAGATCATCTAGTCCATTATTAGCACCATGCTCTGAGCTGAAACTTCGTGTGGTTTAGTTCATGGCCATTGCTCCTTGTCCTGTTTCTGTGCACCACCAGGGAGTCTCGCACCACCCTCTCAACACCCAGCTTTAATTTATATGCATGAATCCTCTTCATTCTTCTCTAGACAGAACAAACCCAAGTCCTGCAGTCTCTCCTTATAAAAGAGATCCTCCAGACCCCTAGTCATCTTGGTGGCCTCCGCTGGACTCCCTCCAGTAGTTCCACGTCTCTCTTTTACTGCAGAGCCCAGAACTGCACTCTGCACTCCAGATGTGGCCCCACTAGGGCCAAGTAGGAGGGAGAAGGGGGGATCGCCTCCCGTTGGCCACGCTCTTCCCCACGCACCCCATGATACCATTGCCCTCCTGGCCGCGAGGGCACTGCCGCCTCTTTGTCACCCACTCGTCCCCCGCGGCCCGGCTCCGCCAAGCGCCGCCAGCCGCCGCTCCGCCAGCGGCGCTGCGAGCGGGCCGGGCCGGGCAGGGCCGCGCCGCCGCCGTAACGGCGACAGGCGCCCGCCTTCCGCGGCCGAGGGGCTGGGCCGGAGCCCCACGGGGCCCGGCAGGCGAGGGAGGCGGGGCCGGGGCCGGGGCCGGGGCAGGTCGGAGGGCGGCGCGGCGGGACGAGGTACGGCAGAACGGAGCTGTGGCGGGGGGCGAGCGGGCGCTGGGCGCGGCGCGGGGCCGCCCCCCGCAGGCCCCTGCCTTCGCCCGCTGCAAGCGACGCGCGGGCTGCGGGCCCCGGCGGGGGGCGGCCGCGAAGGCCAGGCACATCGAAGGCCCGGGGATTCCCCGTCCCCTGCATCCCTGGCCCCCGCCTCTGCAGACCTCGTTCTACGGGGTGCCGTGGCCCCCCGAGCCCACCTATTGTCATAAGGGGCTACGACTTGGGAAGGAGTGCGCTCGCTGCGAGTTGCTTTCTTTTAATACTAAAAACATGAAATGCTGAGCAAGCACTCTTTGCTGCCGTACCGCACTTTAACACTGTGGTCGAGGAAACACGCGCTGAGTTGTAAAGAAGGATGTGCTTAATTAAGTATACGTTTAATCTGGGAGGAGGGGAAAGGTGTGTCCCACCGACTGATGGGAGAGGGCCGTGGCGCTGCTGGGGCTCTCTGGCTGCAGGGCACTGCCATCCATGACTTTCCACGGCACTGCCGGGGAAGTAAGGACCAGCATCACAACAAAACCTTAAACGCTTGCTGCGGAACAGAAGCCTCACTTCAGACAATGCGTCAAAATGTAAAGATGAAATAAAAGGGGCATAGATACAGGTTGAAGGAGCTGTATGTATAGCTTTCCAAAACAGCCTATGTTTCTGTCTGGAAACTTTGAATAGTCTCTGAAAATTCATATTTTTGCCTGGTGCAGGGTTTGTTACGTGCTGCTTGAAATGCTGCAGGAACAGTGTGGTTGAAAGGAGATGAAAGCACTGAGCTGAGCACTCAGAAGACCTGTATGTATCCATAGTGTGCACTCAGCCACATGGCACAAGTGCAACAAAACATACTTTGGACGGTGTCAAGCTTTTTGCCTGCATACATGTATTTGTGACTGGGGAAAATGTATGCCACATATATCCCAAAAAATCCCCTAATGGAAATATGGTATACCCAGATACTGGGGTGTAAGGAAGGGCAGCAGTTACTGAAAGGATGGTACAATAGCCAAGGGCACACCTTCCCCTTCTGAATATTTTGACACAGTAGTCAAACACAATTTAGGAGAGCATAGTATTATTTAGAAGCATTTAAGTAATGAATTCTTTTTTACCAGGAGGAAGGAGTCTGCCATCAGTTGCAATATGTCTGTTTTTTTTTCCAGAGTTGGGACCATGGCTGTTGACTGGATTGGTTTTGCATATGCTTCATTGCTGGTGGTTGGAGGTGTAGTAGCGTACACTCGTAAAGGTTAGTACTGGGACAGAAGGGTTTGGAAATCAAGCATTTGATTTCTTCTATGCAGTATGAGACATGAAAACTCTGCTGTAATTGGCACAGCTGCATTTTACATCCATCGTGTGCTGCTATAAATGCACTGACTCTCATGAGATGTTCTTGGGCCAGCTTAAGCATTTAAGTGAGTTTGTTTTCAGGGCAAAGAGTGGGGGTTGTCATGTTATCTTTGACCTTAAATGCCTTTTGGGCTTTCTCATCTCCTTTTAATCATTCCTATATTGAGCACAGTATGTCCTTGATTAAAGCTTATTTTCTGTAGAGAATTCTAGGGTTGATTCTGACATTTCCAGATGCACGGTGGGAAAAAGCCCTTTACTTGTGTGCTCTGAGTTGATGATTAATTCTCTGCTGCTGTTAGAACTGTGCCTTTTCACCGTAAGATGACGAGCCAGGTTTTAGGTGGCAGTGTAATACCACAAAGCGCAGTTCGGGTGTTCCAGGGATTTTCGCCGTCCCGCGGGTGGCAGCGCCGTGCCCGAGCTCAGCACCCGGCAGAGGTCGCAGCGGTACCGAGGACGGGCGGCGAGAGCTGCAGGCGGCTTCCGTCAGCTCTCCGCATCGCGCTCCGGCCCTGTCCGTCACGACTCTTGTGGTTTAGGGTCACCGTCTCCCTTCGTAGTGTGCACATGCTTTGCTCTCGGAGACACGGTTCCACGCCTGAATTTCTGAAAACGCTCTGTTTCTGTGTTTGCAGCCAGTTGCACTCACTGACTATCCCATTCACCTGTTCTCTTCACTCTTAATACTTGGTCAATCCTCGTGGCTAATCTAGATTACTTTTTATTGGTTATGATTTACGTTTTCTTGCAAAGTCTTGATTAAAAATACTCAAAACAAAAGGATTGGGACCTAAATTACATTGGGGGTCTGGATTCTTTATTTATAAATATCTGGGGATCAGCTTAATTCAAATAATGTCTGCTGTGCAGATTCTACACTTCTATCATATGGTACCAAGACAAATGTCTGTTCAGAAATCTAAATATATTAGGGATATATCCAGAACTTATTAACCAGTTTTTCAATAGCACTGCAAGAAGATTTCAAGTCACTTTTAGAAGTCCTCTTTTCATCCTCACTGCCATTTATTTATTTATTTATTTATTTATTCATTCATTCATTCTTTATTCATTAAATGTGATGTTAGTGATAGCAATTCTTTGTCCAGGATTGATGTCAGTCTGAAAGGTCTGACATTATGACCACACATGTTTTCCAATTTACTCTTTATATATATTGACACATTTCTACCATTTTTGGAGACTCACAAGTGCTGTAAGATATAGTTAAAATGAACAGACAGTTCAGAGGAATTACAAAAATCCTTCTTAAATATAATAGAGAAAATAGCCCAATTTAGGGTTGTATTTTTCCCAAGTTACAAGTATTACTGGATCCTGATCACCTCTACCTTAGCTGACTTTGCTCCTAATGCCACACATTAGAATGACCCAGTTACAGGAATATTACCTCTCTATTCACACTGGGTGAAACTGGAATGTGGCAAAATCAGTTCTATTGTTAATATATTTGGATAATACTATGTAGAGAGACAACTGCCTCATAAAGATTGAGCTTAAAGACGTATTGAGAAATAACACTTGAATGATTTCTTGCAGGCAGTAAAATCTCTTTAGCTGCTGGACTCACCTTTGGCTCTGTGGCTGGTTATGGAGCTTACTGTGTAACATGTGATCCAAGAAATGTGAAGATATCATTGTGTAAGTGTTTCACTACAGTAAACAAGCAAACAAACAAACAAGCAGCATCCTGAACTGCATGTAAAATTCTCTTTTTAGTAAATTTTGGGTATTGCTTTGGTGTAAATGTTGGGTTTTAAGTAGAGTTCAACACTCCAGCTTAGCTTGCAAAGTTCAGGAGCCTTTTACAAGGTAATGCAGTTCATTGACTCAAAGCCAGCACGTGTGTGTTTACCACCTGGCAGCACTTCCTTTTATGAGATGGTTGCCTAACATTGCACATATTGTGAAATCCACCTGGGAAACAGGAGGTAGTACTTCAATAAAATCATTTGAGTTATAGATTAGAATTTTGCAATTTGAGCAGTAAAATAATGTGAGATCCAGTGTTGCATAATGTGACATATCCTCAGCTCCCAGTGAATGGAACAGTTTGACTTAGTGCTTTTCCTTTGCTGCTAAGAAAGACAGGCTACAAACTATGCAACAATTGTCATGCCAGCTAGTTTGCTGTGAAAACCTCATGGAGGCAAAAAACTACAGTCCCCAAGGGGGACATAAACCTCACATAAGTGATTTGCAATTAGAGCTGTTGGGAGCTTGTCTCACTCACGGTTTTAGCTAAGGTGGTTTAGGCTGTGGTTTCACATGCAGAAATGCATTTAAAATACATTTAACCCAGATTGTGTGAGTAAACAATTGTTTTTTCTCAGCTTAGAATTTGTGGTATATTGTCCATTCTGGCTTTGTGCTTTGCATCAGTCACAGTTATAAAAATTTCCACTTTAAAAAAATGTTGAGTAGCATTGACAGCAAAGTGTTCCCAGCAAGTTCTGTAGTAAAGGTGGTAATTGTGGACCTGATCTGATTAGATGGTCTTAAATGGGATTTCCAGTTTTTTCAACATGACCTTGCTCAGATTAAGTTATCCCACTGTTTAAAAAAAAACAGAACTTCTTTCGGAATGAAGACATAACCATAAATATATGTAAATTTATAATCATTTAGTGTGAGATGCTTTTAAGTAGCATATGATATTATACTTCTATGGGTCAATTAAGTCACTAAGTTGGAGCCAGAATTTATGGGAAAGAAGACTCATTAAAACTTAATATATGTTGCCTGTTTCCCAGTTTCCAGGTTTGGAAGGGACTAATACAAAATTTTCCATTAATGTGCTTTTGAATCTCTGATGTCTAAAATAGTCAGTGTTTTGCATTTCATGTAGTTGTAGGCATGTGAGGACATTCTGAAGTGGAGAAATATATGTTACTTATTTAGAAGTTACAGCAATGAGATGAGATGATGATGAGATGAGATGAGATGAGATGAGATGAGATGAGATGAGATGAGATGAGATGAGATGAGATGAGATGAGATGAGATGAGATCCTGCCTTAGAAAGTTCTTCTTACATAAAGTAAAAGGAACAAAGACTTTTTAAAGCAGTCTTAGTTTAGGATGTTTACAAAGAAATGGGTTTTTTTTCTTTTTATTATAAATGTGTATTGCTTTTGTGGAAAACTAGAATGTTTTCACTTACTCCCAACATGCCAAAATGTGAAAAGCAGCTAGAGCACAAATGAAAGATGGAAATTAAGTGCATGGAAGAAAGTGGCCACTCTGAACTTAGAAACCACTACAGTAAATTTACATGTAAAATAAAACAAGCACCCAAACCTTTAAAAGGTTAGGAAATCTAAAAACAACCCATCCATCCAAACCATAATTATTGACAGTATTTCTCACCTATGCAAGACTCTCCTACAGTAATTTCAGTAATATTTTAGTACAAGACCTTGATAGTAAGGTTGTTTTAACTTGTCCTACATACAAAGAGTTTGTGGCCTATGGGTACCCCAGGAAAATTCTCTTAGTTGTTTTATAAATTATTATTTCAGGCATTTTCCTGTTTCACCTGAAATAAACTCTGTGGTTTCTTGGATACCTTAATGAATTTTTATGTGTTTGAAGTAGATGTAGAAATTCATATCTCAGTTTACAAGAGTTAGCATTGACAATGCAGGTTGATTCTGATCTGCGTATGATTCACTGGATTGAATTTGTCTTGATTTATTGAATTTCTTTGACTGGTTTAAGGTAAACAGTGAATGTATAGCACTTTCTAAAACCTGGTCTAAAAGTTGAATGTTAAAAAGTCTCAGGAATGTGTTAAAAAGTCTCTGTAACCTGTGAAAAAGCTAGATAATAGCAAATGGGGAAAAAAAAAATAAAAAAAAAGAACATTACAGAGTGAATATGCTTTGTATCTTGTAATAATAAACTCTAAATATACGCAGGACTCTGGCAATACACATGCTGTGGAATAGTTCGCTCTTGAGACATTCCTCAGAGGATCAACGCTACTTGAGTAGAAAATAAGAGCCATGGATAATGGAGCTTTTTTTTTTTTTTTTTTACGGTATCTTTAATGAGTGCACATAGTTGGTACAGTTCTGTAAGATACTTGTAACTGTCAGGGCTTGTTTTATAATGTTGAAGTGAGTTTAAAACTAATTTTTGACACCTGTGAACACAAGACTGACCTCAGGACTGGACAGTGGCATTTGAAGAGAATTAGCCAGATGGTTTAACTGCTCCATAAACAGGGAAGAGAACTGTAACTGCCATTACTTTGGCTGTGAGAGTGACAAAGCCTGGCTGCTCATGAGAAATCCTGCCTCTCTGCCCACTTCTAGGAAACATTTCTTTAGTTCTCTAGGAACAGTTCTTTAATGAAGGCAGCTATCTTTGCAGTTTTATGTGTTCTCCTCAATCTTCTCATTTATGTAGCGCTCTGCAGCCATAGTTCAAGGTGAAATCCCTAAGCCTAAAGAGTTCATTACTGCTTCCATTTTTAGGTGACTACTCCAGGAAGAAGATGCAGTTTCTTTCATGATGTTTGTTTTCTGCTACTTGTGCTGCATTTATTGCCCTCTTGGGCTGCCCACCTCTTGTCACAGGCAAGGATGGTTCCCTCATAGCAAAAGGCTCCAAAGGAATTGTAGTCATGTAGAAGATCCTGATAGCCATATTCTGTAGCAAAAACAGGTGGCAAACCTTCCAATATAGTTTTTAAGGCTCAGCAAATAAAGAGCTAATGTTCTAAAAATAAATGAGAAAAAAAGTTGAATGCTCTAGCTCCTTGAAGTCAGTAAACAGCTGCAATGATCTAGGGTGGTGGGATTTATGTGACACTATTCCTGTAATTCAGTATACATGTTACTGCTATGGCCAAGATTCTTTCTACTTTGTTGGTATCCCCATGAATCTAGATATGAGTGAGTAGAGCTGACTGACTGAAAACTTACCTAGTGTTCATGGAATAGGATTTAGCATTCTACTGACATGGAAATTTTATTTGTAACTAAAAGAAATCATAATGGTGTATTTTGGAAAAGCAAGAATGTTTTTACAGACTCTATTTCTGATCTAATGTTTCACTAAATTGCGGTTCATAGGAAAACAGCAATGACCTTTGATAACTGTGTGTTACTGAGTGGTCCACTGAGAAAGATGAGAATGTAAATGTATTGGCTTGTCTTTCACAGTTTCATCTTTTCTTTTGACCATTATAATGGGAATGAGGTTCAAGAGGTCCAAGAAATTAATGCCAGCTGGACTAGTAGCATGCCTGAGGTAAATACGTATTGCAGATCTTAACGTAAAGATTTCACTGGTTTTCAAATAGTTGCCATTTCACAGCCGATTCAAGGCAGTAGTGGTGGAAGTCACTGTCATTCAGTTACTATACAACTAAAGCAAAATTAGTTTGGAGTCCTGTTTTCAGTAAACTGCTTTTTCATATTACTAGGCAGATGCAGCTGATAAGAAGTGACTTTCTCAGCACAGAAAGGAGAGCTCAGCAGTTAAATATTAATGCATATTGATAAGGCTTTTGGAAGAACCTAGGTAAGCCTAAGTGTTCTCGAATACATACACATGAAATTAGTCTAATTTCATACAACACAGTCATCTTAAAAAAATAAGGCCAACACTTTGGTTTAGAAGTGCTGCATTCAAAACTGCTGGAAGCACAGTACTGTTGAAAACCAGGACATTTTTGACCTAACCTAAGAACTTTGGTCAGTATTAATGCAAATTTTTTTAAAAAAATCTGGCTGTTCCAACTGCTTTATTGCTGCTGTTCAGCATTCTGGAAAATATAATTTTCTGAACTTATTAATTTGGAATTAAATTATGGAGTAAGTTCAAAACTTTTTTCCCAATGAGTCTGTAATGCAAAATATTTTCCAAGCGTTAATCAGAATCCCCATCTTCTGAAGGAATAATAACTGTTGCTTTGTTGCTACCAGATTTAATGTAACACTATTCTGTTTTACTTCAGTTGCATACAGGGAGGAAAAAATCAGAAGCAATTGTCAAGATGCAAAACTTAAGAATCAGGACTTACACTGGAAAATTTTATTGTCCATTATGGGTTGCTTTTCCAGCCTAGGTGGGCTTTGTTTCTCAAGACACTGAGACTGTAGATTTAGACACCTGGAAAGAGGCTTAATAGAGACTCTAGTGTCAGTTATTTATGAATGCACTGTTATTTAATGATGGCTTTCACCGATTTTATTAATGACAGCCATGTTTATATTTTCTTGTTTTGTTTTTTTTTTTTCAGCCTTTTGATGATTTTGAGGCTTGTTTTTATGCTGCTGTAGGAGAATTTAGAACCAAATATGACTGCCATGCCCACCAAACAGACATGCTCTCCATACTTGAAAGATAAGTTTGAACACAAGTCTTATACTGCATTTACGTTTTCTGTAGAAGATCTGTACCTGTTATTTGATTATTGACATGTGCTGATACTTTGAAAGCTTTTTTTTAAAAACCTAAAGTAAGTGTTTTGTGGGTATATTTTGATCTACTTTCATTTAGGCAGTCTATTAACTCATGGGATCTTCCTTTCTAAGTTTTATCTCTTTTAGGGGTGCAGAGCGCCCCAGGAAACTGAATTACTCTTGCACTGTATCTCTGAAAGAATATCTATAAATACATGTTTATGCTAAAAAGGTATCTTGTATTGAAGTATAATTTTGTAATTTCTGAGATTAAATAATGAGCTCCAAATCAAAATAGTCTTGGGCCTGTACTGTGTTGCACTAGAAAACCACCTTCCTTTCCAACACATATTTTTGTTCCCCTGTTTCTAAATATATATATATATATAAAAAAATCAGTGTTCTAATAAAATGTAAAATTTTGGAAGCTTATCAGTTTTTGAAGCAGACAAGTGAGCCATTTTGTCAATGGAAGAGTCTGGTGTTCTGCTTTGTACTCAGTAGTGGTTTAAAACATGTACCATGCTGTAAATTGCCAGAGGTTCCATTGCTGAGGTTCATCCTGCTGCACAGAGAGGTTCCAAGTTCTCAGTACTCTGGAACCGTTTGCCATTCTGACCTCACACAGATTATCTTGCTGAAGTCCCCCCCTGTAAGCAGAAGAGACTGTTCAGTCATAAATGAAGTTGCTTTGATTTGTGTTCAAAATAAATATTCCTAGGGTCTCAAAGCTTCGCTAAGCCTGTCTTTTGGTGTCCAGGGAGTATAAGCAAAATCATTAGCAAGCAGTATGGGTGGGTGCACTCTTGAAGACAAATGGAAATTTTGCTGCTTTTCTTTTTTTTTTTCATACAAGTTTGCTTATGAAGGTTATCATGTATCATGATACCACCTTTGTGGAATGCCTCAGTCCTCTTGGGGGAATTCCCAGTGTCCTGCCTTGGAAGAATGGACCCTAGAGTCTTCCCTGCCTGGGCTGAAGGAACGTCCTCCCCCATGGTGCTTTGCACACTGTGTTGTCTGCCCCGGTCTCTTCTCTCCCCATGCCCCTGGTTCTCGGGGTTTCTCCTTTCCCTGCTTCTCCATTGGTTGTGGTATCCGGGCTGGCCGGTCCTGTTTTCCCTATAGGACACTGCCCTCTGCCATGCCCTTTGTACCGCCCCTCTGCCCTCAGACCATTGGTCCCTGACCCCTGTTGAGGCCAGTGCACAGCACATGGCAAGGTCTTTGTCCCTGACCTCTCTTCAGTGCCAGGAGTAAACCTCACTGGAACTGATTCATGCAAAGGCCCTTCTTGCCTCTCTTTGCTGAGCCTAGCCATGGCGTGTGTGACGTGTGAGCTTGACTGCTTTGCCTGAATCCTCCCCAAGTGGCTTTCCCACAGGAGATGCCTACTGGGATATACGTAGCAGCTCCACCATCTAAAAAGCACAGTGCTACACACCTTTGTGCTGGTTCCTAAGTCATAGCACTTGTTTGGAAGAGAGGAATAGCCCAGAGAAACAGGCATTCTGCTGGGCACGGCAAAGCAGCGCTCCCAGCTACTGAGGTAATTTTAATGGAAACCTGTTTGGAACTCAGCAGGGCCCAGGTGACTGGGGCACTTGTGGTTTGTACCTCTGAGATGTACGTAGCTCTTCTTAGGCACAAGTCAGGAAAGGAGTTAACTTTGTGTAGTGGTTTCACGTTCACTGAATTCTGGTCTTAGTACTCACTCTTTTTCTGTGGGAGACTAGGAGAAAAACAAAGTAGGCTCAACCTTAAAAATGAAAAAATAGTTTTATTAACACACACTGAAAGAATAGAAAAAGAAAGTTGGGGGGAAAAACTAAAACAAAAGAGAATGAAACTCCAAAAACACTCTTCCCTCCCCTTACAAACTGTTAACTTTCTTACAAAACAACATAAAGAGACAAAACTTGTAATTTTCAGTCAGTTTCACCATCTGATAATAGTCTTTCATCAATTCTTTAGGAGAAGAGTCTCTCTTAGTGTCATGGATACCACTGACAACCTAGAACAGTTCTCTTGTGGGTTTTTTAACTGTCACAAAAACAACCGCCTGGGGAAACCTGCCTTTGTGACTCCTCCCAGGAGCAGGTTCCCAAGCTGCTTATGGGTCATGGGTCTTAGAATTTTGCATACTGGGGTGTCACCTTTTAAAGATCAATAACTCCAAAAGCAAAGGGTTCTTCATCTCAAGGTACAGAGATATCTTCTCATGTCTTCACTGGCGCAGAGGGCTTCTCATCTCTACCTCTGTTCAAACATCTTATTGGATTAATATTACTTAGTACATTACAAACACCTTTGCTCAAATCCACACACAAATCAAAACAATCATCTCCCTAAATGCTTATCTTTCCCATGATTTAAAGGAATGATCTAAATATAGAGTTCATTTCCATGGCTCAAATAAGAATGGAACAACCAACTCCTTAACCCTTGTCCCAATAGTCTTTCCACTCTTGCTCTACTGACGTCATGCTGTTTTCTTCTTTATGTTCACTCTGTCCTTTCTTACTCTTTCAGAGAAGGGCCAAGCTCTGGAAGCTTCATGTTGCCAGGAAAGGGTTAAATCTGCTCGCAGTCTCTCTCTCTCTGTAGCTCCTGGTGTTAGATGTTCAAGGCTGTACTGGTGAGGGAGGAAGAACTCACACAGAAACATCAGAGATCAGAGCACTCAGGCAGTCCAGAATCACAAAAAAAACCAGGCAGGATCATAAATGCCTTTTCAGCCCACCCCTTGGTGTAAATCGGGGTGGTCTCATCCTAAATGGTGCCCATAGCTCTTATCAGGGGCCCAGCAGAGATCTCTCCCTGCTCCAGGGAAGTTTGGAGAAAGTAGTTGTTGTAAAGCAGCAACCTCTCCTCCCCCCCACACCCAAGAGCCAATGGAATCCGGCCAGGCCTCAGGCCAGCTCCCCACAAAAGGGAGGAGCAGCAGGCTCAGCTCGATGTTACCTGTCTCTCTCGGGCCAAAGGAAAGAAGGAAAAAGCCCCACCTACAGGAAATCAAGGGGTTTTATATGGTACTTCCCAAAGTCTGATAGGTCCCTGTCCTTTCTAAAGCAATTCCCAGGTCCTGACCTGGAAAATCATTCTACATTCCTCTATAACTAAAAAACTAAACTGTACTAACCCATGACACTTTGCTAGGCAGCAATTTTTCATGTACACTGGCTGACGGTTTGCCTAATTGTGGTGGTGCAGAACTGTTTTATTAGGTTTTTATAAGAAGTTTATGTTATGGTTCATTTCACTGTATCCCCAATGTTGTAACCCTTTTTGTGTTGTCTGTATAACAAGGTGTTTTGTGTCAGTCCTCCCACCCCCCTCTCTGGGGCAGCTTGTCTATCACTTTGAGGAACCCTCCCAGGTTACAAAATCTCAGGGAGAGGGCTTCAGGTGATGGGCCCCCTGGGGGGAATTCCTTTAGCTTTGGATTTTAGTGGTCCAAGGCTTGGGGGTGGGCACACCTTGTTACCCCCTGAATTCTCTGATTTGTTGTCTTGTAGTATCCTCCCTGGAACCCCTCCCCCGCATATAGGGGGTAGGAGGGAGGAAAAAACTCTCTCAGCATCTCTCTCTCAGCCTCTCAGCCTCGGAGCTCTCAGCTCGGAGCTCGGAGCCTCCCTGCTCCTCAACTCTGGAGCTAATAAACATCTTTTAACCTGCTAAGCTGAGAGCCAGCCTTTTCTCTTCTGCTGCTGTTGCTGTCACAACACTTTTGGGGTCCAGCTGCTAAGCCGAGAAGCCGAAACGAACCGGGACCATTCTGTGGCTGTGTTGACTCGAGCCAGCCAGAGGTCATCTCCCGCCCGGTGCGGGATGGGACCAGACACAGAGTTTGGCGCTCCAATGTGGGGCAGACAGACACACCTAATCAGCTGGAGTCCTACTGAGGAGAAACAGCTAAATGCAAAGAAGGATGGTTTATGGCAATGTTCTTAAAGAGAACAATGATGGTTCCCATGAAATTAGGGTAAAGAATCTGACATAGCAGTGCATGCTTTAAGCACTCTTGAGGTAAAACTCACTCTTACTGAAAAGGTAAGCAGCCAGTGCACTTGGCTTTATAACTGTGGGAAATGACTGCAAAGATAAAACCTTACAAAAAAACACTCAAGGGGCATTTGCCTCACTGACCAGCCAGCCAAGCAGCAAAAAGAAGAGCAAGGGAATAGGTGCTTTCAGTGAACAAAAACCACAGCAGGCCAATTAAACACAAGAACTTTGCTCTTTCAGTGAAAAAAAATCACTCCTAAGAGATTCACGTGGGGATTAGAAAAGTTTCTTACTTCTGCCCAGAAACTTAAAAGGATCATAAATTTTAATTTTACTTTTAAAGGTTTTATTTACCTAATTTTTAAGCTGTGAACAGCAGGGAGATAGTGAGCTTCTAGTTTATTTCATATAACTACTTCATGAAATTCTTCTTTCTGGACTCAACAGGTCCAAATTAGCCTTTTATTCTAATTTAAAAGTGTATTGGACAGTGTATTGTTTCAACACTGGCCCTATGATGGCCAAGTGTGTGAAGTTTCAACACTGGCCAAGTTAGAGAGTACATCTATGCAATTTACAGTTACAAGGCAAGCTCTGGTAATATACTACAGTTGGGTTATCTTCATCAGATTAGATATTGAATATTTTCCTCACAACAGCAACAAACTTCTCATCTGTTGGTGGCTTCCTCTGGCTTCCAGGCTGTAAGAATTTTTTGATTGTTGGAATGTTGCTGATTCTTCCTTTAAAAGCCTGTAAGAAGCAACAATAAAGCTAGTGAGATTAAGGAAATTATAATTCCATCCCTTATAGCTTAAGGATCATGTGACTTGTATTTTACCTTGTCAGACATACTTATTAAACAGAAAAAGGTGGTAGCTTTTTCTGATCTGTAATGCTGGTGCTATGCCTTAGTTTCCCAGATGGGAACGGGAGAAATTAATATTAAAGACTTAAGGTTCACCTAATAAAAAGTAGGAGGAAAAATCCCACATCCTGGAACCCAACCCTGCAGATATATTTGAGGGAAAAAAAAAAGAGGCAAGGACAGGAATACCTCAGTGCAAAGCACTATAGAAGTCAAGACATATGAAACTTAACTGCTCCTTGTATATTATTTCTTAAAAATTTAATTTTGCTGGCAAAAAGGACAGGACAGGAACTGCAGATACACCAGGCCACAGTCTTTCCTTCCGGATGCTGTTGCTGTGTTTGAAGACGTGGAAGTAGCAGTTAAAGGACCAATTGGTAGCACTAGTGAGTGAATTCCTGCCAGCTGAGAACAGCTGGGTAAAGCAGAACTGGAGAAAAGTGAGTCCCCAGCAGGTCTGGGGCAAGGCAGTGCACTGAGTGCAGGTTTTGGTAGTCAAGCAGACCAGAGAAGTAAATGTAAACATCAATTAACTTTTAACAACAGTGAGTGAAATTTGTTTGTTACCTTCCATATTGATCCCAGATGGTTACTAACCTGTAGCAGAGGGAATGCAGACAGTACATCAGCCTTACATTCTTCTACCATTAAAATGGCTTCCAGCAGATGGACATCTGCCCAGCTTAATTTGTTGCCAACAAGATAATCCTGACCTTTTAAGGCCTATAAAGTATGAACAAATAAAAATTCACATGGGATGTAACAATTTTATCTAGCTATTTCATTGTAGACAGATTTCTAAACAAACACAGCAGAGCAAAGCCATGCTAGAATCGATGAAGTTAGAAAGTGATAAATATTCTTTAAACAAGCAAACAAAACAACAAAAAAAATCAGAATTCATGTTTCAGTGTGTGTGATTCCATCTCTCACTCTAACCTACTGCACCAGGTAGCTGTATACCAAGTCCAGTACCACAAGAAAGCCTTAATCACACACAAAAAAAACAGGACTAAATTAATTGGAAGAGGTAGTCAGGCCAGTTTACATGTAAGCACACCTCAAATTTTAAAGAAAAAAGTTAAGTGAATTTCCAGATGTTTCAGCAAAACTTGATACTGCTGATTACAGTTTGAAATATGTCCAGAATGAAGGAATACAACCTTCCCACCCTTTATCCCGTAAGGAAGGACTCCTTTATGGCAAACTGCTGATGCAAGAATCACAGCCTGCCAAAGCTTCTAATAGCTGCAGCAGACATGTTGAGATGAATGTTGCAGCACAGCTCCAAAGCTCTCCAGCTCTCCAGCCTACCTTTGTCCTGAAGACTATCACCCTCCTAGCAGGAGCAAGAGAAGAGAGAAGGGTGTGTCTGTGCCTAAATCACACCAAGGCTACTCTTACGTAACAAATGCGCAGTAAGACATCAGTCTGTGACTCTGGAAGGCAACTGCATCTCCAGGCCCATCTGCCAGTTCTACCACAGAGGCAGCAATCACAGGTAGTCACAGCTGATACCTTCACGTAGTTATTTCCTACACTGCTCTAACAAGATGCACCACAGCTTGTTTATCAGACTGGATGGAAACTCCCGAACTGCATCGGAATCTGATTGCCCACAGGGCTTTATATTGCCTTTTGCTGCTCCGTCTGGCTGCCAAGTGTTTAAAGTGAACACTCACAGCTAGGTATGTTTCCTGTCAGCTTCCTGAATGAATAACACACAGACTGCACACCCTGATAAGCTGAATCAATGGACCTCTTAAACAGCTGGTGCAGAAAGAAAATTATTAACCATTTTAACAAAATTAACTAAAATCATGGGAAAATTCAGCTATGTCTTTTCCATAAGGAAACAAGGATTACTTTAAAGACTCACCTACATGGAGCATACATGCTAAAACATATCACAACAGTGGTTTATGCCACCTAGGCACAGACTTAGAAAATTTTGGTGCATTTTTTAATTGTTAATCAGACTTTGAAAGATTAGTGTGTGTAATCAATATCTCTCAGCACAGCCCTCCATTGGTAGGGCAGTGGATATGTATGAAATCTGACTACAAATGTTCTGGATTTTGTAAATTACATCATTATTTTACAGTGCAGACTCTGTGGATATTGTTTGTGCAATTTAAGGCTCTAATAAAGTGGGACATGAAATTGCATCAAGTCCTGTTTTTGTTTTTGTTTTTTTTTTTTTGAATGGACTTCAGCTGCCTGGTAACCAAGGCTTCAAGCTGGAAACCCAGCTCAGCCAGCTCTGAAACAACACAGCTTTGTACCCTTGGCAGATTTACAAGAAGACCACTATGCCCAAAAAGCGCTGTGAGAAAGTCTGTACAAAAGGAAAAGTTATAAACAGAAATAAACTTGTGAGGTGAGGATCACATCTGGCTCAATTCAAACTGGAAAATTTTAACACACACACAAAAAAATTTAAAATATCCTTACAGGAGAAATAAAACAACAGAACAAACAGCAAGTTGGTAGAAAATGGCAGTTCAGTAACATCCAGGCAGTGTTCCAGGGAAAAGAAAGAGCAATCCAGCCCCTCCTGACCAACTCCTCCCTAGCCAAGAAACCCTCTTCATGTGCTGTAAGGGGATGGCAAGCATACGAATGCCTTCCCTCACAGCTCAGGTTCTTTGATGCATGCCAGCCAGTAAATAATTGCTTTATGCTTTCTATGCTATATGTATCTTGCTTGCAGATACATATATCTCTGTGCACACCTAAGGATGCCCAAGTAGCAATTCAGAGAAGGAAAATCATAGTCTCTATGTATAATACATTTAAGCAATGGATTTAAGGAAGATCATAGAATTGGATTCTTATCTGTAAAGCACAAACATATTTAACTTTGAATAGCAAGAATAAAGGAGGATGAGTGGAAGACCTTAAAACTCTCTACAACTCCCTGACAGGAGCTTCTTCTCCCAGGTACCCAGTGACAGGATAGGAGAAAGCAGGCTCAGGTTGCACCAGGGGAGGTTTAGATTAGATCTTAGAAAAATTTTGTTCATGTTAAGGCTTGTAAAGCACTGAATCAGACTGTCCAGGGAATTGGTGGACTCCCCATCCCTGAAAGTGTTCAAGAAACGTGGATATGTCACAGAAGGACACAGTTTAATGGTGAATATGGTGGTGGTGCTGGGTTGACAACTGGACTTAATGATGTTTGGAAGGTCTTTTCCAACCTTAACAATTCTGTAACACATTACACTTCTGGACAATAAGTACTGAAGGCTGGCACAAGTATTGAAATGGTGCATTTAAGCAAAATGCTGGGAGCCGTCAGCCACTAAGCGAAGTAGGAAAGAAAGACAGCAGAGACCCAGTATTGAAACCAGCCAAAAATTCTTTTGTGATCCTCTTTTCACGTCGCTGGATACTGGCTCCATCATACATTTCTAGAGTTGTACTGTCACTTGCCTTCTGGAAAGTACATGTGTAGGGACAGAGGAGTGGGGTAGGTGGGGGAGCCTGGAACTCACTGTCTTTGTGAACTGCTGGTGATTTATCACTTACCTTTTCATAAACAGGAAAGTACCTGGTTGTAGCTCGTTCAATCATTAAGGCAAGATTCTTTTCTTTTGTATCAGCTGGTTGAAAAGGGAGATACATGATCATTCCCATTAGGTCTGTAGTTCCCTCCACGTACATATCAATCCTGAAACAAATATTTTTGTTTAACATATATAACTCAAACTTTCTATTTTGGTTATGTTGGAGTCCAGGGCATTCCTTTGGTTGCCCTGGAGGGTCAGGGACCTGGGCAGGGGGGTCTGGGACCCCAGCCCAGAGCTCAGAGAGACACTGGCTTTGATCTCAGTCCATGGGAAAAACTTCCTACACTGAGAGAAGGTTTACATGCCACAAGGATGTGAGAAATAGTAGTTTAGCTTATCACAGAATGAGAAAATACTAGTTTTAGGTTTCTAGCATTGAAGTGAATGGGGACAAGATGGAGAATTTGGGGCGTTGTCTCCTTCTCCTTCTCCTTCTTCTTCCCTCACTCCAGTGCTGCATTGACGTGGCACAAAGTAGTTAGTGAGGATTGGGTCAAAGTAAAGATGACCTTTTTAGTAATAGTGATAGACATTGGTAAGAAATAGTAAATAAGAAATACGTAGTAATTGGTATAAAAGATAAGGACAGCCCAACTCGGGGGGAGACGTGAGGAATCCATGCAGCTGTGAACATCTTGTCGGACTCAGAGAAAATTGTAAGATAAGAAACAATAAACGAAGTATGCAACCTTGAGAAATCTAAACCTGAGAACTCCGTCTCTTCCTTCGGCTCGGCTCGGAGCTGTGCAGGGGAGCAAAGGACCCTGAAACCACCTCATGGTTATTTTCCTAAAATACAACGCTGAAGTGATCATTGAGTAAAATGTTTATTAATGAATGTAACGTAAGACACTGGTATATTTTCTTAGTTCTTCCACTTTGAGAAAACTTCCAGTTTTTTTCAAAGCACAAATTTTAAAACAGGTTCACAGTGTATGCAATAAGCAAGAAAGGCTGCAATTAATGTATTTAAAGTGGAATTCATGTTGTTTCCCATTGATAACCAATTCATTTACACTGTGGGAGAAAAGACTGCATATGCAAACCACTTTAGGAAAAAAAAAAAGTTTTGAGGTCTAGTCACGAGAGGATGCTGGCTACCAATTGCCAGTCCATAATAATCTCCACAATCTCTGGAGTTGCCCTTCCATTCTCACAAAATAAACCCTCTACAATCAGTGAGAGTCCGTTCGGTATATTCACCTTTGTGAATCTGTGAAGTATCTGTGTGCAGATACTTCACAGCAACATTCTTTCCGCAACTATTAACAATCCTGGACGAGTGTTAATAAGTGGTACAGTGTTACCATACCAGGCTCTTTCCTTCAGGTCCTTCCCATAGAGGTTGTACTTGGCTGCAATGTAGCTGAGGATGGCTCTGGTCTGTACCATCCTCATCCCATCGATCTCCACCATGGGCACCTGCTGAAACAGCAAGACTCCATCTAGGGAAGAAAAAAAACAAGCTACTCAGGCTGCTGAAGAGCTACACTGAAAACAAGGAAGAGACCTGGTAAGAGACATTTCTAATTCTCAGGGATGAAAGCATCCACAAGGACGCGGCTCTTCTTTACAGGTCACATCATATTGTAGGTCTTAAAAGAATACCTCCTGTTGTTCTTTTGTTATACTTGTGTGAATTTATGTTTAGGGTACAGTTTACAGACTCACCATTGCGCAATTTTTCTAAGTCTTCTTTTGTTTCTATGAATTCTTCCTCAAACTGAAAAGCAACAATAGAAAACAACACCGTCACTCCAAAGGCAGTGGAGAAGTGGAAGGAAGTCTGGCAGTCAGTCCACCTCTCCACATTGCTCTCCATACTTTTCTCATTGTGTTGATCCTGTCGAGGAATCCATTCAGTGCCAGTAGCTGGGTGAGCAGCTGCAGTTCCAGCTGGTCATGGAGCTCTGGAAGCCCAAGGCAAGAGCTGGGAACTGCCTTCATTTGCACAACAAAGGGCATGGGGGCCTGTGGCACTGGCCAGGTGATACATCAGGAGCTCATGACCCCAAACCTTCACTTAGACTGTGAGGGTATAAAAGACCCGGGGTTTCCTTTGTTCCGAGTCCCTCCCTGGACGCACAAGTTCGACCTGTTACTCTGTTGTTGCATACCACAATTAAATTATTTTAAGCACTGATGGAGAGGCTCCTGGAAGGTCAGACAGAAAAGTTTTCTTAACAGACCCCCTACTTCATCTTTATCTCTGCCCCAGCAAATAACCCAAGACTTTGGTGTCCTCAACTTCACAGGACTGCGCAATGCATTATGCTTCAGAAAGAACCTTCCTCATTTTAAAGACCAGACTCACCAGCATGAACCATAAACAGACACAAAACCATGTACTTAAAAAGCAGCTGATGCCACATGAAATATTGAGAAACTTCTTGTAAATTATGCCTCTCACACAGCATTCATCTCACTCTCTCCCTCTTTTAATCCACTGGGGTTTGGGTTAGTTTTTTGTTTGATTGTTTGTTTTGGGGGGTTGGTTTGTTTTGTTTTTTAAAGAGGACAAGATCTTGGTTTCCTCAGCACTTGTGCTCCGCAAATTCTCTGTTAGCAACATTCTCAAGTAAGCACCATTTTAAAAAGCCTTTTATTTCCAACAGAGTACAAAGTTTAAAAAAAACGTATTCAAACAAAAACTTAATGTAGGAATTAAGATGTCTTAGGATGGCCTTCACCTGATGTGAATCTAGATAGATCTCCTAACACTGCCTCTGGGGCAGATCTGCTGATTTGTCCTGTGAAGGTCCTGACACAAAGAACAAAAGGCACTTTGTTTGGAGAGAATGTTCAAAAGTTTCCATGTGGTATGCATGGTCTTTCAGTGGAGAAGACTCATGAGATACAGGAAGTTATGAGCATTGAGAAAAAGTCATAGTTTTGTCTGTAGCAACAATTTATAATCTCAGCATAAAGTATGTTTCAAAAATTACACCCATCAATTCTCTTTGTATGTTAAAATCTCTTTCCTGTGCAACTATTGCTCAAGGAATACATGAAATACAACACTAGAGTGTATCACTCAATCTAAGCATTCTGCATCACAATATGTGATGATGTGCATATACTTAAGCACAGATGCAATTGGGATACTCTTCCAGAGAATACCTATTTTAATCACAAATGGCTTTATAAAAAAATGGTACAAACCTCAACCCCAGCTGCTGCTAACAGCCAGCGGATTGACTCCATCTTCCCCCTTCCCTTGGTGTAGTGCAGCTTGGGTTTCCCCGCCATGATTTCAGAGTTCTTGTTTCCTGATAAAATCAAGATGATGATCTTCTAGGAAGCATGCTTTAAATTAGCATTTTGAATGTCCCACTCCAAACTACTAAATACAGTTGGGTGAACATGAAAGTAGAAGAAAAATCAAGTCCTACACACTTGTGCTTGATGCAAACAAGCTTCCTGTGGAATAATGAAATAAAAGAAGAACTACATACTACCAGAATATGCAGCCATTCAACCACATCATGACAATAAGCATCTCTTAAATAATATATTATTGTAGTTTTAACAGCTTACTGGAGTTTTACAACCAAAGCAGAACTGTAGGGTATTCCTGAATTAACACCTTTTTAACCTTGCAGTGATGTAATCTCTTCAGTAGGTGTCAGGGTTTGTCACATTATACCATGCCTGAAAAATGTACTTTATCAAATGAATGGCTTCCGAAGAACACCAAACTAATGTCACCAGCACTATTTTCACATATCTCATATGACAATTCAGAGCCCTGTGCTCCTGTGCCTCTACAAATATGCTTTTAAAAGCAGCGTATTTCAGCAGGCCTACTGCATTCCCTACTGCATATTTAGCTAGTTCTGCTACAGTCAAACTGTAACAGGGATTTATATTCTATCTGCCCCAAAAACTTAACTTTAAAATCAAAAACCAAAGGGATGGGACTGACCTCTGTTGGGCAGATAAGTCCTGGGCAGTGCCCCTGGCGGCAGGGGACTCAAGTCAGCCCATCAGATGATGGCACTGGGATGAAACACTTTGTCCTTTCAAATTTCCCTACCCTGTGCAGTCACATGCCAGTGTATGACATTGGCAGCTGATGTGAGCTTGCATCATGCTGGAAACAAAGCAAAGACTGTACTGGGTCTGACTGATGGGTCACAGAAGAATGAAACTAATTTCATAGGAAGATAGAGGCACAGACTAACAGACTGCTTCATTGTTAAGCAAAGGGTTTATCTGTTCACAGCAGGCTTATTTATGCTTGCATAGACTTCACAATACATAGCTGAGCCACAAAGTAAAAATTTTGGCCATAATCCCAAGGCATCAATAAGTAGGCACAAACAGCACAACAGTAACAGGGGAGACTGCATCCATGGCCCTCTCCACTGAAGTCTTTTGTGTTGGGTGCTATTTTCCATAGGTTCTGCAGCACACAGCCATCACTCTATTAGGAAAAAGAGGTGCCCTTGTCCAAAATGCAGGTGTTCAAAACCACTGCTCAGCTTCCACCTAGCCCTGTCAGCGTCTATGTCCACAGACATCTCAATCTCTTGTAGCAAAGTTCTCCTGATACCAAAAGATGAGCTTGTCAATAGATTATGTCTTGAGTGGAGCTGGCATCTAATCTAGCGCTGCTGGATGCCTAGCTAGATTCCTAATGCCTGAACAGCAACAAGGCACTAGAGAAGGGACTTGGCCCAGCTCCCTTACCAGGCCCTACACACGTAAGGCCATGATATACACTTCATTTCTATTTCCTGTGTATGACCTACATTGTAACAAGTAAGAGAGCTCCTGACCTTCTATACTCCAAAAATAATTCAGAAAGTAGGTGTTGGTCTCAACTTCATCGGAGAGGAGAACTGCACTTAAACTCTCACAGACTGGACAAGCACACTAACCTCCAGCACATGGGATCAAGGCTGAGAAACACACTATAAGGATAGGCTAGCATAAGAAGAAAGAGCAAACATCCTTGACCTCTCCACAAAGCAGCACTGGAGATGATAAAATTCAGCCCACCCAGAGCCCTGACTGCCAGTCTCAACACAGTGTTCCACTCAAAACAGCCAGGAATATCTTCCTGCAAATGCACTGCTAAAGGTCCGAATTTGGGGTTTAGGCTGAAAACTTACACAGGGCTGCAAACTATTTTGGTGACCCTGTTATGGCTCTGTAATGAATAACGCTTTGTAAAATACTGAGTAATGATAAAAGAATCACAAAATTGGTAAAATGTCTTTCTTGAATAGCAATAATGGACTTGAAAATGAATCACAAACTTTCTTGATGTTTTAGTGCATTAGACCCTCCTTGGACTGCAGCCACCCAGGTGTCAGAGAGGCAGCTACTGCTGTGTTGGCTGTATCAAAAATCCCCCACGTTGTTTCATCCAAAACAATTCAGGCACCAGCCTTTCAGTGAGAAACAAGTAAATGAATTTAGCAGCAAGGTCATAATCTGATCCAAGATCTTAAACTTTATTCCTAATTGGATATGGGCCCAGAACAGCTCTCTGCAATGCCTTGTTGCTCGAGCCCGTCCCGCACGGGGCTGTTCCGCAGGGCGACCGCACAGCACAGCGCTGCACCGGCCTCCGGACCATCTCAGGAGTGCAACTGCTCACCAGCGGGAGGTTTCCTTCCACTGGGGCTCGGGCCAAGCCCGGATTCGAAAAGCCTCCTTCCACCGCCCGAGCTAGGAGGAGCGTCCGGACCAGGGGAAAAGCAAAGCATTCCCAGAGACTGCAAAACTTGCACTCCAAAGAGCAGTTCCTCTTCAGCTTCCCCGCTGTTCCTACCCAGAGTTAAACACAAACCCCCTCTGTGCCCACGCGCCCGCCCGTCTTGGTCCCTGCTCCAGGAGAGAGGCTGGGAAGTAACCCCGGGACAAACTCCCTGGAGCAGCTCGCAGGACGTTCCTCGAGGGCCAGCCGGTCTGTCACACACCTCGGCCTTTGCCCTCCGGGCAGGAGCCCTGATCCCGGCAAAACCCACACGCTCCACGGGGCCGGCACCGCCCGCGCCCCGCCGCGACCCCCGCCCGCCGCCGCAGTACCGTCTGCCCGGGCCGCTCCGCCGCCACGGCACCGCCACACCGACTCGGCACCCACACAGCGACACGGCACCCCCACAGCGCCGAAAATGAGCACACACAGAGCCCGGCCCCCGCTCCGTCAGGCGGCCGCTCCTCCCCTCGCCTTCCGCCGCGGCCTCGCCGTGCCAACCGCCCGTCCCCGCCGCCAAAACAGCATCACCAAAACCTCGCTCCGCAGCCCGGGGAAAAGCCACCTCGGCCTTGTCCCTGCGGTCTTGCGGAGTTTGTGTTGCAAAATGTGGAATACGTAAACATTTTCTTGAGAGAGGATGTGCTTTGATGTTTTGTCTTTGTATACTTTCAAGCCTAATCAACAAGAAAGAAGCTCTAATCCGTGAAACAGAGCAGCTAACAAGGTCTAAGTGATGTCCAGCCGTGGGAAAGAGAAATGACTTGTCAGGAGAATTGCCTTGTTAAGGGTTGAACACGTTTTAATGATCACAAACCTAGGGGGAGCTTAACAAGGCTTGGAAAGAAGGATGTACCTCTGATAGTGGATACATAAAATACAAAATTTATGGGCCACAAGGGCATTTGACAGAACTCCCAAGATAAGGAAGGAACTAATAAAGCCCACTCCACAACTGAGTGCTGAGCTCAGCCCAGACCAGGAAAAAGGCAATTCCGGCAGGGACGGATTTCCACACCACTGACTCACAGCCCACCAGAGCATGCAGACTAATTGGCAGGAGAAGAGGGAGAATCATTAAGCAATATAAGATAGAATACTAATTATTAAGAGAACTAGGCGACTAGTAGTCAATGAATATTAATGCCTTTGCTTGCTAAAATGAATAAATAGTAAAAAGTTGTCCCTAATTTTTGGAATACCACTGAGCAACCAGGCTTGCACAACACTGAAATTAATAGTCAGTGTTTCTCTTAATTGAGTAAATATTGGTTTGTTGTACACTGAGTAACAAACCCAGGTTTTCTGGACAACATTTCCACTGGGCTGGCTCCGAGGCAGTTCCACCTCAGGGACATGGCTGGAGCACAGTGAGCAGTGGACAGGCCTGGAGGCCTCCGAGGCAGCAGTGATGGTGTGACTGGGGGAAGGCTGGGGCTGCAGCCCCCGTGCAAGGCGTGTTGAGCGCTCCTTGTGCCAGGGGCTCTGACTCTATGTGGCTGAAAGCTGGGATGTGTGTGGCAGATCCTGAAACCACATGGCCATGCCTGGAGCTCATCCAGGCAGGAGTCAGTACCCATAGCCCATTCCTAGCTTGAGTTTCTAACAGCAGTCAGCAGCTGCAAGTGTCTTCTGGATGCTTCAGTGAGGCAGGAGAGAAACACCTCCTCCAACAACTCTCTTTAATAAGTGCTTTGATGTTGAAAAACATGGGTTCATTTCCTTTTTTGATGATGAAAACTGGTTCCAGCTGCATGACATTTCTTATGAAGAAACTGTTGGCCTTAGCAACAACTACAGTGCCCTGAGATTGCCCAGCTGAAAGCTACCAGTGCTCTAGTTGTAGCTGGATTTGGGGCAATGGCTCTTTCATTTGCATACTTGGTTTATTGTGGCGGTGCGAGAACTGTTTTATTAGGTTTTTATAAGAAGTTTTATGTTATAGTTCATTTCACTGTACCCCCAGTTCTGTAACCCTTTTGTGTTTTAAGGTGTTTCGTGTCA
The DNA here is from genome assembly GCF_015227805.2 of Hirundo rustica. Classification (NCBI taxonomy): domain Eukaryota; kingdom Metazoa; phylum Chordata; class Aves; order Passeriformes; family Hirundinidae; genus Hirundo; species Hirundo rustica. Next base: position 92,998,757 of record NC_053452.1, on the reverse strand, counting down.
GTCCTCCCACCCCTCACCTGACTGGGACCATCCCCTCTGCCCCTCCTCACTCTGGGGCAGCCTGCCTATCACTCTGGGACCCCTCCCCAAGATTGAGCAATCATACGGAGAGGGCTTCAGGTGATAGGTCACCTGGGGGGAATTCCTTTGGCTCTTGATTTTAGTGGTCCGAGGCTTGGGGGTGGGCACACCTTGTTACCCCCTGAATCCTCTGATTTGTTGTCTTGTTGTAACCCCCCTTGAACCCTTCCCCCAGATACAAGGTGGAAGAGGGAGATTCAGACTCTCTCTGCTCTCTGCTTTCTCGCTTGCTGGCCTCTCTGGCCTGTGGTTTGGACCAGCTGTGGGACTCCCGCGGCCCGGCCTGAATAAACATCTTTTAACCTGTTAAGCTGAGAGCCAGCCTTACTGCCCTTCTGTCACAACACTATTTAGTCCAGCTGCTGCTGAGAAGCTGAGCCAGCAGGTAAAGATAACCTGCGTGCCCATCCGAACTGGGAACATCTTGTAGCTGTGCAAATCTGAGCTAGCCGGAGGCCGGCGTCCGCCCGGTGCGGGGACAGACCAGCTACAGGAGTTTATTTGGTGTTTAATTAATATCACAGAATCATAGAAAGGTTTGGATTAGAAGGGACCTTAAGGATCATTTAGTTCCAGCCCTCCTGCCTGGGGCAGGAACACCTTTCACTACATAAATGCACAAAAAACTTCATCAAACTTCAACATTCTCACGATCCTCAGTAGTGGAGCTTGATTGAAGAGATGAGGATGAACAACTGCAGTACAACTTGTATTAAACTTGGTTTAATATGCAGATGTAATAAATACGATTGACCAAATTCGATAAATCAAAATTTGGAATTTTATTGAGAGACAGAATGACAGTCTTGGACAGCCACAATTAAAAGGACAGCGTCGAGCCCAGGATCGGTGTTGGGTGAACGCGGCAACACACTTAGCCAGTATGTTACCCCTCAAGTTCACATTTCTGGCTTGCAGCAGTCTCTTTTGATACACTGGATCGCTGAGAGAAACTTGGGATTTCGAGGGTCCTCCCTCCGAGGCATCTTCATTAAACATTCATGTTCTAGTTCTAAGAGTTTGAACAGGGCAGCGGGAAAGGACAATGCCGTTAATGGTTGGGTCCAGGTGTGGTGTGGAGATGTCAATTTCAGGAGGAGACGGTCTAGATATCGATCTGATGTAATCATCTGGTTCTCCGGGCTCTCATCTCCTTTTTCTGTTGTCATTGTTCTTTTTCTAACGATTCCCGGCAGAGGCATTTTTGGGTCTCCCTTTCTGGTAATTCCAATCATGTTTATCTTGTGTCCCTCCCATGTCTTTTCAGGCAAGAGAAATTCTTGTACCTTTTCCGAGCTACTTTCCTCTGAGTTAACTCTTAGCATACTGGATTAAAACAAAACTTATAGAGATTGCATTACATTTTATATCTTTTAACACGAATTAACTTTAGGACATATATCACACAGAGATGTAAGTCAATATGGATTCCTACATTCCAAGGTCTCACCAGCACCAGACACCATCCTGACTCCTCCTTTCTCAGTAAGTTTTAAACTGGTGACAAGCATTTGTTTCTCAGAGTCTGCAAAGTGCTTTTAGCTGCTACAATAGACCTTCTGACAAAGGAAACATTGGTGAAGCAGCACCACAAGAGTTTAAGTGTGGAGTGACAAAACAGAGGTCTCTAGCAGGGCCTCTAGTCCAAACATAGTCCATGTTAAACTCTGAGGAAAGCTGAATCCAAACCTTTCATCCTGACTGTCTACGTTTGAAAGACAGGTATCTGCTAGGGAGGGGTGGGGCCTCTCTAGGAATGGTGCAATTCCAATCCCCTCCCCTCAAGTTATTATAATTTAGAAGATTAAAGGAGTTTTTGCAGGCAGAGGTATGGGGAAAGGAATAACAGTTCTTTACTAGTAAATATAATTGGACAAGCAAACATCAACAAGTACAGCAATAATAATAATAAACAGAACCAAGAATCCCGAGGGGTTTTGTTTCACAAGCCTGGGGCAGTCTGAACTCTTGGGACCCCCGAGAGCACCAAACCGAAATGGTGGGACGCTCCGGGGCTGATGACTGGAAATGGTGGGTTGTCCCGGCAGGCAGGCGGAATGTCCTGGCAGGCAAAGTGAGCAGTGCTGAAGAGGCCACGACGGCTGGACTGGGGCTGGCGCAGCTCCAGCAGGACAGGCGAGGGGGATCCGAATTCTTGTGTGCTCCAGCAGATGATGGATGGTGGTAGAATTCCCAGAACCGGACCCTCCGTTAACTGTGGACTCTTCACGCAGCCAGCAGCCGCCCAACTGTCTTCTCTGAAGCCAAGAGCAGGTAAAAGCACACACAGCTCCCGGAGCACTGTGCTTTTCCCTCCCACAAACTTAAGTGATCTTCCCCGACCCTCCACTTGTTTTGTGTGGGTCAAGCACCCTCTAAGCACCAGTATTTAGCAACTGGGGGGGGGGGGGGGACGACTGGAAATTCTATCAGGAAATAAAAACAAAACAAAACCAAACCAAAAAACCAAACCTAACACCCAACGCTGACCTAGCCAGAACCTGCAGCCTTTTCCAGACATTCTCCAGGAAAAAAAAAAAAAAAAAAAAAAAAACACGACCAAACAACCATGACCTAATGTTTCGGATAATCTCTCCTAATTTTCCAGCAATTCTTGGGAACACCAGAAAAGCAGAACCAGACAGACCTTAGGCATAGAATTAGTAGCAAGAAATCAAGGAACAGCTGGGTTTTGAGTATTGAGAGTAAGACTTTATTTCAGGTATTCTCTTTAGTTATTTAAGGCATCCTGTGCTGTCCAATATCCCTCCTAATCAGGGAAGTATTTCCATTGCTGGTAGGCTCATGTACCTTTACCTTGAAGTGCCTGTAGTAGGCCAAAACCAGTCCCGTAGCTAAGGAAAGAGACATCAAAAAACCTTTCTTTTTTTCACACTTTCCATAAATTCATCCTTGCCACTCTTTTAATGTGTTTCACTTGGCTCCCATCTGCAAATAAAATGAAACAGCGTTTCTGTGGCTTTACAGTGCTGCTCACAAGAAAATTTTCATCACTTTGTCTATAACAGCGTCATCTGTTGGTGGTTTCCTCTGGCTGCCAGGCTGCAGGAATTTCTTTATTGTGGGGATTTTACATATTCTTGCCTTGAAGCTCTACAAAAGAAAACCAAAACAGCACAGTGCTTAAGACCATTGCAGCTGTCAGACATTTCAATCTTATCCATGCTCTGAAAGTCACATTACGGCTTGATGCTGCTGCAGAAGCAATATGCTTCCCCCTCTTATGCTTTCAGGATTGTAGCGACAGAAACTGGCAATAACAATGAGTATTTGAGGCCAGCTACAAGTTCTTAGGGTGCCTGATTATTTTCCATGTCATTTCTGACTCTCCCACTCGCCCATATTTCTCAGCCACTTTAAATCAGTGGTCCTCTACAATTAATTATTCAGGCACACTGCACATTCATTTACCTGCAAGAGAGGAAATCTGGCAAGTATATCAGGCTTCCACTCCTCTGCCATTAAAATGATTTCAAGTAACTGAACATCTGCCCTGCTCAGCTGGTTGCCAACCAGAAAGTCTTTCCCATGGTCTTTCAAAACCTGAAAACAGAGAAACAGAAGGAGATGATGTCTTTTCTCTCCATTACTTAATATGATATCTTCAAAACAGGGTCACACACTGCATGGAGTTATCTCTGAAAGAAGAAAACGCAGTTCAAACACCTGTAGTACAAACAATGATCTGATGGCACTGCCATGCTAGGCATCATCTATCAGCTCTTTCTCTTCTACATTTCTGTCTGGCAGCTGAGTTGGGCTTATCTTGCCTTGCCTGCTGTAGATGCATTGAAGGCTAAGCTGTACGAGATACAGAAGGAACTGTAATGCTTTTATACAGCATGTATGGCAGAGGGGCATCTGCACTTCAGGAGGAATCTTGATGTCAAAGCTGATGCTCTAGTGTCTTCTGTCTGAAACAACACACAGATTCAAACATGGGCATTTGGGAGCACAGTGTGTGCTGGGTTTTTGCAGCTTTACATCTCTTCCAGATTTGGAGTGCCTTCTGTCCTGTCTGTAGTGTTCCGTCTCCACCTTACTCCCAGCACCACCAAAACCAGAGCATTTCTATTCCAGTGGTAGTTTTGCTTCTGTTTTCCACCATAAAACTTGTGTGGATCCAGGATGGATGTTCAAGCATAACAGTATCAACTGAGTGACAGACAACCTCTTTGCCACATACCTTCTCAAAGACTGGGAAGTATCTGTTTTCGGTTTTATCCATCATATTTGCTACATATTGCTCTCTTTTGTCTGCTGGTTGAATTTCATACATAACGAACAACTCAGTCAGATCGAACATTCCTTCCACGTACATATCAATTCTGAAGAGATTAGATCCATTTGGTCAGGTCAAACACAGTAGGTCTGAACAGCACAATCACTCCTGGCATAACCTCACTGACATGCTGGGAAATCCCTGCCTCTTCTCTCCCACACACACCCAGCCTGGCAAAGTTCCCCAGGAATGCAGTTGCATTGGAGGCAGGCAGGGGGGGAGCTTGGGTGAAAGACAAATGCAAAATTCCTAGGCAAAACCTGAACCCTTTCACTTCTTACTGGGACTGAAACTTTCCTGGTGCATGGGTTTTGAATCTGAACCTAAAACTAACACATGTGCCATCCAAACTTGTGTTAAAAATCCCATCAGACAGGGTAAGTTTAACAGCAGGTGCATACCATTTCCATCAAATATCTTGACATGTGCTTACCAATGCTTATTAATTTGAAGCATTCAAAAATACCTCAGGTCAAAACATGTGCCCTAGGAGTCCTGTCCTTTAATAACCTGTTATTAATTCCGTTTCTATACTAATTCCTGGTTAGTAGAGGGGGAGGGGTTTTGTTTCCTTAAAAGACATTGCCCTAAGTGTCATGAGGAGAAAATGATGCTGCTGACAACTGCAAGAGAAAATGAAAAGCAGCATCAGTAAGACAATCTGCCCCGTGACTGCTTTCTTCTGATGACTGCATTGACCTCTGATTGATGGTTCATGGGCTCACTTGCCCTATCTAATCCAGCTGGCTGTCACTGCTGTAGACATCACCCACAGCTGCAGTCATCTCATGCTGCACAAAGCGCTGCTCTCTCCCACTGAACCTCGCTGTGAGCTGGGATGTCCCTGTGTTTCACTGAGCTACACTGGGAGCCAGGGTCTAACAAGCAAAGGTGGTACTGTTGCAGTACAGGACTCTCTCCTTCAGGTCCTTCCCGTAGAGGTTGTACTTCGTTGCTATGTAGTTGGCAATGGCTCTGGTCTGCACCAGCTTCATCCCATCCATCTCTACCATTGGCACTTGCTGAAAGAGCAGGGATCCATCTAGGGATAAGGGAATAACACAAGGAGACCTTCAGTCCCTGAATGAGAACCACGAGCATGTGTTAGTCAAAGTAACCACATGTATTACTTTTTACTTAGAATCTGAATCATTTAGCCCAGATAAAAAATACCAAGATCATCAAATCCAAATGCAAACCCCACAATCCCTTAATTTCACCACTAGACCATGTCCCCAAGTGCATGTCTACACACAGAGACTCAACCACTTCCATGGGCAGCCTGTTCCAATGCTTGACAACCCTTTTGGTGGCAACCTTCCTTGTTCTTACAAGAAGGTGTGGAAAACGCTCCCCATGCCAACAACCTTTTCTTAGTGACATGTTAATCATTGCACACTATAGCAGTGAACTCGTGGGAATTTCAGATATCAGGAAACAGCCAAATGCAGAACTTTTACCTGTCATACACTAAGAAATACATGCACTGCAGGTCCCTAACACAGGTGATTTTCATGGGCATTAATATCAATGGGAAGGACCAAAGGATCTGGTCCAGCCAGTTATGGTCACATTTTGCTAAATATATCTGGACTTTCTAAGCACTGGCCACCACACAGTGTGAATAATAATGAAAATAGACAGGAGTGAACATAAAAACATAAAATGTATTGGTGACTGCTTTACTGACAAATGGCATCTCATCTGTACAGGCATGAAGTGGAAACAATGAGTGAGTTCCATGAGATTCCTGCAAGACCCAAATATCTCTCAGAGTGAGGCTGGAGCCATGAAACTCTCCTGCTAACATGCAGAAGCCTTTTCCTAGCATGCAAGAAGTCAAAATACTTCTAGAAACAGAGATATCAGGTCAAAGAAGTGAGGAACTGCTTTTCCTTTAGGAAATCATATTTCTTGGCTTAGATAACTCATCAGCTATGTCCCTCTTGTACCCATTGTAAGACAATCATACATGGAAACTGTCTGCTAGTAAAGGAGCATTTACCTTTATGCTTGTGTCCCAAAATACTTTCTGAAAGGCAGCCGGTAGCAGGGGGACTGAGACATTATACCTAAAGGACAGCAGGACTGCAAATGCTACCCTTAGCTCAGATTTCTTTTCACTGGCCAGGTGAACAGCACAGACATGTCATTTGGTTTGGAGGAAACATGACTCTCATGTTCAGGAAGATGGAAGCTGAAGCTAGCATGGTGGGTAGTTCCCTTGGGAGGCAGGAATACAGCAGAGGTAAAGGTAATCTCTGGAACTTGGTTTTTATTTGGATTATAAAACAAAGACTGTAGGCAACCTAAAATGCTGATGAATTTCAAGGTGATCTGATGACAGAAGCCTCTGTTGCCATAGGATGGAAGGCAATGGACACAAGCTGAAGCCAAGGAGAGTCAACCACCTGAACTTAAGGAAAGGCCCTTGGACAGTGTGAGTTGTCCAGAGAAGCTGTAAATTCTCCATCCTTGGAGAAAAACCCAGCTGGACATGGTCCTGGGGAACTTACTGGAGGTGGCCTTGCGTGAAGAAGGGAGGTGGAGTAGACAACTATGAGAAGTCTCTTCTGGCCTCAGCTTTTCTGTGATTCAGTGAAGATTGAAGCAACTGGGGGGATGATACCACCTAACACACTGCAGTGTGCACCTCGGAGACCTCATGTACAGTCCAGTTAAGAGATTTTCTTTTTAAGACAGTAAGACTTAGGAATTCTTAGGTGTTCTCCAACAACTAATTCTAATTCTAATTCTAAATGTTGTGATTATTACTATTGCTGGTGTTATTATTTCTAAGTGAAGGAAACTTACCCTTCTGTAACTTTATCAGATCCTCCTTTTTTTCCAGGTAAGATTCTTCAGACTGCAGGAAGGAGAGAAGAAATATTCTCTTATCATTCCATGGTTAAGCTTCTTCATCATTTAGGTAAAGAAGGCCTAAAGAGATGAGTGGCAGAAACCCATGGCTATTGAAACACACACATTCCCCCACAGATCTTGAAACACTCCATCTTTGGTTTAATATCGGAATCTGTCAGAGGTAAAAAAAAATTACTCTGTGGTTTACAATGTACAGTGCATTCAAAGGTAAATTACATTGTGATAGCAATAATAATCTCTTGCTATTTTGGACATTGGAATTTAACTGAAGGTACTCAGAATTGCAGGTGCTTTACCTCTGACCAGAAGATAAGAAGTCAGGTTCCACTGCTCTGGTTTTAAACTTCTTTCCCTAGCTACAGGGGAGAAGTATTTGTGGTGCTACCAGCAGGCTTTGCATGTGATGTGTGAAGTGAGACAGGAACTTGCCCCCTGCTTTAGGGTAAGCTCGTGGTCACTGTTGGCTTGCTCAGCAATGCACTAAATGCAGAGGTTGAAACTGCTGCTCAGTCACCATTTTCATAAGGAGCAGTAAAAGCACATAATTGTCACAGGATCTCAGTATAAAAGACCAGAGGCAAACCTCAACCCCAGCTGCTGCCAGTAGCCACCGTATGGTTTCCATTCGGCCTCGTCCATTGAAGTAGTGCAGTCTTGGTTTTCCAGACATGTTCCCACGTGCCTGATTTCCTAGTATCTGCAATGAAGAAATAAAATTTGCAGTTTTGAGTCTCTAACTGGCTCTCAGAGTTGCCTTGTTTGAAACCAATGATTTATGGTCCAAGACTTTAATCAATTAACAAAGGAGTTAAAAGTTAGATTATATTGAGACACTGCCTTGTATCATTCTGCCTTCAAATGTTTCTCACATGTGCAGGATAGTTAAGCAGAACTCTGTACTTAGAGCAATTGGCCCAGTCAGAAAACCAGTGAATCAAAACCATTGGCATCCATAGTGAACCATTCCGACCAAAAAGCAGAGGGTGCTCTCTGTGTATTTTGTTTGGCATTATCTCAGAATAGTTTACTGTTTAATCAGCTACATGCTATAAACTCAGTGATTGCTGTGCTTTCTCCAGCAGCCATTATGCTCCATTATAACCAGCCAGGAAGGAATTCTTTCTCCCAGTCAACCTCTTTTACAGCACTCCCTGCTTCTGTAATCTCTTTAGACAAGCCTCCCAAGACATGGAATTTAATTTTGCTTCTGGTAACATCAGATTTGCCTTTCCCACAGGCACAGCCACTGCACAATGCTTGCTCGGTCCAGTTCCAACTCTGCTGGAATTTCAAGCAACTACAGTTTCTAGGCAGGAATTTAAAGCAACAACACTTTCTAAGCAGACTGTCAGCCACCGCACTCAGAACCACGTGTGCACAGCAGCGATAAACACACACAAACAGTGCCCTGCCTATAGCAGCTTCATGGCTATTGACTCTCTGTCAGCTACAAAGCTGAAGCATTAACAGCAGCAAAAGGAAAATGCCCAAACCCCCACCATATTCCCCTGTAAATAACAAGTCACCTTCTCGACAGCAGGGAGGAGGAGGGGATAGGAAACACTCCCCACTTCTGAGATCTACACTTCTGTCGATCACTTAATTCTGTACACCTCAAAAGCAGCTGATTTAGAATTTAACATTGGGTACACATAACCATGTTAGTAAAGAAAGTACCTACGTGTATTTAATCTACAAACCCTTTACATTGATTGAGTTTCACATACAGCAACTGCCTGCCTGTCCAAAATATTGTCCCCTCTTACCTTGTGCACAGTGTAACTCACTCTAAGCTCTCAACAGTTCTGCCTTGAGATTATATAACTCTGTAGCCCCTCCTACACTGAGTATTCCAAACAGTTCTCTGCAAATGGGAAACTTCTCTCTCTTAAGCAAACAAAACCAATTACCTCTGTTTAGTTACTGCTCACCTACAGAAAATAAATTCCTTATTAATGCTGACTATGTACAAATGCAAAATAGATCAGAGGTCATAATCATTGGAAACATCTGTGCCATCAGAAAATGGTAATGTGCCTCCTATTTTCATTGCTTGGTGCCCTGCTTGTTAAAAATAATTATGATGGCTGAAAAGCTCATACAGTTTAAAGAAATTCTGCTATGTCAATCACACTTTTATTCTTGTATTTTCATTTTTTTCAGCACATTGCCACTTCGCATAAGTCACATCAATGAATTCAGCTTGAATCTTTCACAAGGTTCTATGCCTTGCTTAGTGTATATTCCTTCTGGACACTTCTGCTGAATTTCATCTCTGGACATTCGGGTTGGCTTTCTGTGAAAAATGTTTCCCTAAATATGACTCAGTGAAAATACACACCAAAGATAACTGTGAGAGACAGTGAATGAAGTCTCGCATCACAAGGCAAACTGCACTCTGCACTCCTGACTGCTTTCTTTGGTCAACTATAATGATTTCAAAAAGTCAGTACAGAAATATCCCCCATGCACCATCCTGTCTACCTAGTCTACATGGTTAATATTGAGGTAGGCATTAACTGCAGTCAAGGTCAATATACACATGCAAACTTTTGCTGAATTGCCCTGAACATAACTACAAGCTGGGATATTCTTCTTACGTTACACAGGGAGGTTGTATAAATTGCAGTGTGTAACACAAAGAAATTGGTTGTTACAGTATGAGGGGCTTTCTCCTTCAGGTGCTTTCTGTACAGTAGCTGTAAGTGTTGTCTGAATGCTTCAGCGAGGCAGGAAACAGCTCCTGCAACAACTCACTTTAATACATGTTTTGCTGTTGAAAAACATGGGTTCATTTCCTTTTTTGATGATGAAAACTGGTTCCAGCTGCATGACATTTCTTGTGGCAGTGCAAGAATTGTTTTATCAAGTTCTTAAGTAATTTTGGAAGTTTTATAAGAAGCTTTATGTTATGGTTCATTCCACTGTGCTCCCATTTTCTGTAACGGTTCCTCTCCTATGAGTTTTCTGTATAGCAAGTTGTTCTATGTCAATCATCCCACCCCCCCCCCCAACCTATCCTTGTCAATCCCCTCTCCCCCCCACTCTGGGGCGTCCTGTCTGTCACCTCGGGACCCCTCCCTGGACTCGGGAAAGTCCCAGGAGAGGCATCGAGTGATAGGCTGGTGCCTGGGAAATCCCCTTTTCCCCTCTTGTGTGTGGTCCCATGTTTAAAAGTGGACACCCCCTGTTATCCCCCTGAATTCCCTGATTTGCTGACCTGTTGTTGCCACCCCTGAATCCTCCCCCGTTTATAAGTTCATGGAGGGAAATTCAAAGGGCTCTCTCTGGGCAGTTTGAAGAGTGGCGGAGCTCCCGCCGCTCGGACTTTAATAAACCGTCATTAAACCTGCCTCGTAGAGAGTCAACCTTTTGTCCGCCGCCGCAGTCACGACGCAATCAGGGCCAGCCGCCCGTGGGGAGCCGAGACCCACGGGAAGAGGTTGCTCGCCTGCTTGCAACCCCGACCGAAACGCTTTGGCCGCTGTGCAGATCTGAGCCAGCCAGTGGTCAGCGCCTGCCAGGCGTGGAAGGACACAGCCACAATTTCTTATGAAGAAACTGTTGGCCTTAGCAACAGCAACAGTGCCCTGAGATTGCCCAGCTGAAACCTACCAGTGCTCTAGTTGTAGCTGGATTTGGGGCAATGGCTCTTTCATCTGCATACTTGGTTTATTTGGTGTTTAATTAATATCACAGGATCATAGAAAGGTTTGGATTAGAAGGGACCTTAAGGATCATCTAGTTCCAGCCCTCCTGCCTGGGGCAGGAACACCTTTCACTACATAAATGCACAAAAAACTTCATCAAACGTCAACATTCTCACGATCCTCAGTAGTGGAGCTTGATTGAAGAGATGAGGATGAACAACTCCAGTACAACTTGTATTAAACTTGGTTTAATATGCAGAGATATAAGTCAATATGGATTCCTACATTCCAAGGTCTCACCAGCACCAGACACCATCCTGACTCCTCCTTTCTCAGTAAGTTTTAAACTGGTGACAAGCATTTGTTTCTCAGAGTCTGCAAAGTGCTTTTAGCCGCTACAATAGACCTTCTGACAAAGGAAACATTGGTGAAGCAGCACCACAAGAGTTTAAGTGTGGAGTGACAAAACAGAGGTGCTGCAGGGCCTATAGTACAAACATAGGCCATGTTAAGCTCCAAGGAAAGCTGAATCCAAACCTTTCATCCTGACCTAACCAGAACCTGCAGCCTTTTCCAGACATTCTCCAGGAAAAAAAAAAAAAAAAAAAAAAAAAAAAAAACACCAAAAAAAACCCCACAACAAACAAACAAAAAACCCCCACACCACCACAAAACCATGACCTAATGTTTGGGATAATCTCTCCTAATTTTCCAGCAATTCTTGGGAATGCCAGAAAAGCAGAACCAGACAGACCTTAGGCATAGAATTAGTAGCAAGAAATCAAGGAACAGCTGGGTTTTGAGTATTGAGAGTAAGACTTTATTTCAGGTATTCTCTTTAGTTATTTAAGGCATCCTGTGCTGTCCAATATCCCTCCTAATCAGGGAAGTATTTCCTTTGCTGGTAGGCTCATGTACCTTTACCTTGGAGTGCCTGTAGTAGGCCAAAACCAGTCCCGTAGCTAAGGAAAGAGACATCAAAAAACCTTTCTTTTTTTCACACTTTCCATAAATTTATCCTTGCCACTCTTTTAATGTGTTTCACTTGGCTCCCATCTGCAAATAAAATGAAACAGCGTTTCTGTGGCTTTACAGTGTTGCTCAGGAGTAGAAAATTTTCATCACCTGGTCCAAAACAATCTCATCTGTTGGTGGTTTCCTCTGGCTGCCAGGCTGCAGGAATTTCTTTATTGTGGGGATTTTACATATTCTTGCCTTAAAGCTCTACAAAAGAAAACCAAAACAGCACAGTGCTTAAGACCATTGCAGCTGTCAGACATTTCAATCTTATCCATGCTCTGAAAGTCACATTATGGCTTGATGCTGCTGCAGAAGCAATATGCTTCCCCCTCTTATGCTTTTAGGATTGTAGTGACAGAAATGGGCAATAACAATGAGTATTTGAGGCCAGCTACAAGTTCTTAGGGTGCCTGATTATTTTCCATGTCATTTCTGACTCTCCCACTCGCCCATATTTCTCAGCCACTTTAAATCAGTGGTCCTCTACAATTAATTATTCAGGCACACTGCACATTCATTTACCTGCAAGAGAGGAAATTTGGAAAATATTTCAGGCTTCCACTCTTCTACCATTAGAATGATTTCAAGTAACTGAACATCTGCCCTGCTCAGCTGGTTGCCAACCAGAAAGTCTTTCCCATGGTCTTTCAAAACCTGAAAACAGAGAAACAGAAGGAGATGATGTCTTTTCTCTCCATTACTTAATATGATATCATCAAAGCAGGGTCACACACTGCATGGAGTTATCTGTGAAAGAAGAAAATGCAGTTCAAACACCTGTAGTACAAACAATGATCTGATGGCACTGCCATGCTAGGCATCATCTATCAGCTCTTTCTCTTCTACATTTCTGTCTGGCAGCTGAGTTGGGCTCATCTTGCCTTGCCTGCTGTAGATGCATTGAAGGCTAAGCTGTACGAGATACAGAAGGAACTGTAATGCTTTTATACAGCATGTATGGCAGAGGGGCATCTGCACTTCAGGAGGAATCTTGATGTCAAAGCTGATGCTCTAGTGTCTTCTGTCTGAAACAACACACAGATTCAAACATGGGCATTTGGGAGCACAGTGTGTGCTGGGTTTTTGCAGCTTTACATCTCTTCCAGATTTGGAGTGCCTTCTGTCCTGTCTGTAGTGTTCTGTCTCCACCTTATTCCCAGCACCACCAAAACCAGAGCATTTCAATTCCAGTGGTAGTTTTGCTTCTGTTTTCCACCATAAAACTTGTGTGGATCCAGGATGGATGTTCAAGCATAACAGTATCAACGGAGTGACAACCTCTTTGCCACATACCTTCTCAAAGACTGGGAAGTATCTGTTTTCGGTTTTATCCATCATATTTGCAAAGTGTTGCTCTTTTTTGTCTGCTGGTTGAATTTCATAAGTCATGAGCAAGTCATTCAGATCGAACATTCCTTCCACGTACATATCAATTCTGAAAGGATTAGATCCATTTGGTCAGGTCAAACACAGTAGGTCTGAACAGCACAATCACTCCTGGCATAACCTCACTGACATGCTGGGAAATCCCTGCCTCTTCTCTCCCACACACACCCAGCCTGGCAAAGTTCCCCAGGAATGCAGTTGCATTGGAGGCAGGCAGGGGGGGAGCTTGGGTGAAAGACAAATGCAAAATTCCTAGGCAAAACCTGAACCCTTTCACTTCTTACTGGGACTGAAACTTTCGTGGTCCATGGGTTTTGAATCTGAACCTAAAACTAACACATGTGCCATCCAAACTTGTGTTAAAAATCCCATCAGACAGGGTAAGTTTAACAGCAGGTGCATACCATTTCCATCAAATATCTTGACATGTGCTTACCAATGCTTATTAATTTGAAGCATTCAAAAATACCTCAGGTCAAAACATGTGCCCTAGGAGTCCTGTCCTTTAATAACCTGTTATTAATTCCGTTTCTATACTAATTCCTGGTTAGTAGAGGGGGAGGGGTTTTGTTTCCTTAAAAGACATTGCCCTAAGTGTCATGAGGAGAAAATGATGCTGCTGACAACCGCAAGAGAGAATGAAAAGCAGCATCAGTAAGACAATCTGCCCCGTGACTGCTTTCTTCTGATGACTGCATTGACCTCTGATTGATGGTTCATGGGCTCACTTGCCCTATCTAATCCAGCTGGCTGTCACTGCTGTAGACATCACCCGCAGCTGCAGTCATCTCATGCTGCACAAAGCGCTGCTCTCTCCCACTGAACCTCGCTGTGAGCTGGGATGTCCCTGTGTTTCACTGAGCTACACTGGGAGCCGGGGTCTAACAAGCAAAGGTGGTACTGTTGCAGTACAGGACTCTCTCCTTCAGGTCCTTCCCGTAGAGGTTGTACTTCGTTGCTATGTAGTTGGCAATGGCTCTGGTCTGCACCAGCTTCATCCCGTCCATCTCTACCATTGGCACTTGCTGAAAGAGCAGGGATCCATCTAGGGATAAGGGAATAACACAAGGAGACCTTCAGTCCCTGAATGAGAACCACGAGCATGTGTTAGTCAAAGTAACCACATGTATTACTTTTTACTTAGAATCTGAATCAGTTAGCCCAGATAAAAAATACCAAGATCATCAAATCCACATGCAAACCCCACAATCCCTTAATTTCACCACTAGACCATGTCCCCAAGTGCACGTCTACACACAGAGACTCAACCACTTCCATGGGCAGCCTGTTCCAATGCTTGACAACCCTTTTGGTGGCAACCTTCCTCGTTCTTACAAGAAGGTGTGGAAAACGCTCCCCATGCCAACAACCTTTTCTTAGTGACATGTTAATAATTTCACACTATAGCAGTGAACTCGTGCGAATTTCAGATATCAGGAAACAGCCAAATGCAGAACTTTTACCTGTCATACACTAAGAAATACATGCACTGCAGGTCCCTAACACAGGTGATTTTCATGGGCATTAATATCAATGGGAAGGACTGAAGGATCTGGTCCAGCCAGTTATGGTCACATTTTGCTGAATATATCTGGACTTTCTAAGCACTGGCCACCACACAGTGTGAATAATAATGAAAACAGATAGGAGTGAACATAAAAACATAAAATGTATTTGTGACTGCTTTACTGACAAATGGCATCTCATCTGTACAGGCATGAAGTGGAAACAATGAGTGAGTTCCATGAGATTCCTGCAAGACCCAAATATCTCTCAGAGTGAGGCTGGAGCCATGAAACTCTCCTGCTAACATGCAGAAGCCTTGTCCTAGCATGCAAGAAGTCAAAATACTTCTAGAAACAGAGATATCAGGTCAAAGAAGTGAGGAACTGCTTTTCCTTTAGGAAATCATATTTCTTGGCTTAGATAACTCATCAGCTATGTCCCTCTTGTACCCATTGTAAGACAATCATACATGGAAACTGTCTGCTAGTAAAGGAGCATTTACCTTTATGCTTGTGTCCCAAAATACTTTTTGAAAGGCAGCTGGTAGCAGGGGGACTGAGACATTATTCCTAAAGGACAGCAGGACTGCAAATGCTACCCTTAGCTCAGATTTCTTTTCACTGGCCAGGTGAACCGCACAGACATGTCATTTGGTTTGGAGGAAACATGACTCTCATGTTCAGGAAGATGGAAGCTGAAGCTAGCATGGTGGGTAGTTCCCTTGGGAGGCAGGAATACAGCAGAGGTAAAGGTAATCTCTGGAACTCGGTTTTTATTTGGATTATAAAACAAAGACTGTAGGCAACCTAAAATGCTGATGAATTTCAAGGTGATCTGATGACAGAAGCCTCTGTTGCCATAGGATGGAAGGCAATGGACACAAGCTGAAGCCAAGGAGAGTCAACCACCTGAACTTAAGGAAAGGCCCTTGGACGGTGTGAGGTGTCCAGAGAAGCTGTAAATTCTCCATCCTTGGAGAAAAACCCAGCTGGACATGGTCCTGGGGAACTTACTGGAGGTGGCCTTGCGTGAAGAAGGGAGGTGGAGTAGACAACTATGAGAAGTCTCTTCTGGCCTCAGCTTTTCTGTGATTCAGTGAAGATTGAAGCAACTGGGGGGATGATACCACCTAACACACTGCAGTGTGCACCTCGGAGACCTGATGTACAGTCCAGTTAAGAGATTTTCTTTTTAAGACAGTAAGACTTAGGAATTCTTAGGTGTTCTCCAACAACTAATTCTAATTCTAATTCTAATTCTAATTCTAATTCTAATTCTAAATGTTGTGATTATTACTATTGCTGGTGTTATTATTTCTAAGTGAAGGAAACTTACCCTTCTGTAACTTTATCAGATCCTCCTTTTTTTCCAGGTAAGATTCTTCAAACTGCAGGAAGGAGAGAAGAAACGTTCTCTTATAATTCCATGATTAAGCTTCTTCATCATTTAGGTGAAGAAGGCCTAAAGAGATGTGTTTTGGGCAATTTTATTTTTTAAAACATAAACCATATTTGAAACCTGTCAGGCATACGGCACAGGGCCATCACTGTGGCAGAAACCCATGGCTATTGAAACACACACATTCCCCTACAGATCTTAAAACACTCCATCTCTGGTTTAATATCAGAACCTGTCAGAGGTAAAAAAAAATTACTCTGTGGTTTACAATGTACAGTGCCTTCAAAGGTAAATTACATTGTGATAGCAATAATAATCTCTTGCTATTTTGGACATTGGAATTTAACTGAAGGTACTCAGAATTGCAGGTGCTTTACCTCTGACCAGAAGATAAGAAGTCAGGTTCCACTGCTCTGGTTTTAAACTTCTTTCCCTAGCTACAGGGGAGAAGTATTTGTGGTGCTACCAGCAGGATTTGCATGTGATGTGTGAAGTGAGACAGGAACTTGCCCCCTGTTTAGGGTAAGCTCGTGGTCACTGTTGGCTTGCTCAGCAATGCACTAAATGCAGAGGTTGAAACTGCTGCTCAGTTTTCATAAGGAGCAGTAAAAGCACATAATTGTCACAGGATCTCAGTATAAAAGACCAGAGGCAAACCTCAACCCCAGCTGCTGCCAGTAGCCACCGTATGGTTTCCATTCGGCCTCGTCCATTGAAGTAGTGCAGTCTTGGTTTTCCAGACATGTTCCCACGTGCCTGATTTCCTAGTATCTGCAATGAAGAAATAAAATTTGCAGTTTTGAGTCTCTAACTGGCTCTCAGAGTTGCCTTGTTTGAAACCAATGATTTATGGTCCAAGACTTTAATCAATTAACAAAGGAGCTAAAAGTTAGATTATATTGAGACACTGCCTTGTATCATTCTGCCTTCAAATGTTTCTCACACGTGCAGGATAGTTAAGCAGAACTCTGTACTTAGAGCAATTGGCCCAGCCAGAAAACCAGTGAATCAAAACCATTTGAGCAAAAGACCAAAATGCAGAGGATACCTTTTGGTATTCCGACCAAAAAGCAGAGGGTGCTCTCTGTGTATTTTGTTTGGCATTATCTCAGAATAGTTTACTGTTTAATCAGCTACATGCTATAAACTCAGTGATTGCTGTGCTTTCTCCAGCAGCCATTATGCTCCATTATAACTGGCCAGGAAGGAATTCTTTCTCCCAGTCAACCTCTTTTACAGCACTCCCTGCTTCTGTAATCTCTTTAGACAAGCCTCCCAAGACATGGAATTTAATTTTGCTTCTGGTAACATCAGATTTGCCTTTCCCGCAGGCACAGCCACTGCGCAATGCTTGCTCGGTCCAGTTCCAACTCTGCTGGAATTTCAAGCAACTACAGTTTCTAGGCAGGAATTTAAAGCAACAACACTTTCTAAGCAGACTGTCAGCCACTGCACTCAGAACCACGTGTGCACAGCAGCGATAAACACACACAAACAGTGCCCTGCCTATAGCAGCTTCATGGCTATTGACTCTCTGTCAGCTACAAAGCTGAAGCATTAACAGCAGCAAAAGGAAAATGCCCAAACCCCCACCATATTCCCCTTTAAATAACAAGTCACCTTCTCGACAGCAGGGAGGAGGAGGGGATAGGAAACACTCCCCACTTCTGAGATCTACACTTCTGTCGATCACTTAATTCTGTACACCTCAAAAGCAGCTGATTTAGAATTCAACATTGGGTACACATAACCATGTTAGTAAAGGAGGTACACACACTCACATTTAATCTATAAAACCCTTTTACTGACTTTCAGATACAGCAAATCCCTGCCTTTTTAGGGAAAAATAAAGGAAAAAACTCACTTACCTTGCGCACAGTGTAACTCACTCTAAGCTCTCAGCAGTTCTGCCTTGAGATTATATAACTCTGTAGCCCCTCCTACACTGAGTATTCCAAACAGCTCTCTGCAAATGGGAAACTTCTCTCTCTTAAGCAAACAAAACCAATTAGCTCTGTTTAGTTACTTCTCACCTACAGAAAATAAATTCCTGACTTATGCTGACTATGTACAAATGTAAGATAAATCAGAGGTCATAATCATTGGAAACATCTGTGCCAGCGTAAAGTTTTTCTAATATTTGCTGGTTTTTGACTCTTATCACATTTCCACTTTACATAAGCCACATCAACTAATTCAGCTCGAATCTATCACAAGCTTTTATGCCTTGCTTAGGGTATATTCCTTCAGGACACTTTTGGAATGCCTTACTCTTTCCCGCTCCAAGGTCAGGGCGAATAAAAGTCAGGAGACATTGTTTTTGAAGTCTCACTCTGAAATTTACTATCCTTATCTATTGCAAACTCATGGGATGTGAGTTGTCTCTAAAAAGTCCAGAAGGTGAGCTGAAATGGTGTCTATTCAAGGCTATTTAGGTCCCAATTATCCAATAAATAGTCGACATCTATATTATTTATACTTCTAATCCAATTATGATCACCTAAAACCCGCAGTGTGGATGTCTTTCACCCAATTACAGAAAACCACCCAGATGCGTGAAGAGTAAGGAAGAAGAAGGTGCAAAAAAGACAACTAATCCACACCCCAAGTTCTCCATCTTGGCTCCCATATATCACCATACACTAAAATCTCAAATCTGAGTTTTTCACCCCGTGAGATCACACAATTCTATCCAAACTACATCCCCATGATTCCAGTACTATCACTCATTTTTGGAAGCCTGTTTTAAGGCCTCAGGTCAAATGCAGTGCTTCTCTGAAGTCCCGCGCCTGTTAGCACAGAGTCCAAAATTCTCTGCATCTAGAGTTCCCACATCTCCCCCTCCTGTGTTGAAACAAGACTGCTTTGACCATATCTGCATGTGAGATGTTTGTCATCAGTCTTTGTGCAGTTCTTGTTTGTGTGCTTGCTTCTCTGTTCTTGGAGTTGTCAGCGTGTTTCTGTGCTTGATCTGTTCTTCAGAGTCTTTGTTGGAATCTCATTGGGTCTCATATCTGTAGAAACACAAGCAAGCTCTTCGCTACAGGTTAATAGAGAAAGTGTACCTTGATGGAAAAATGTGTAACTCATATTGAAACTGGAAAGAATTAGGAAAAAATTGAATATAACAACTAAAAACTTTTCAAATGACAAGCATAATTAATGACTGTTAGCAATAACACATATGAGGCTGATCAATTATTAATTACTAAAATATTGTACCATTCCCCCGGAGCCTGCAAACAGCTGAAAAACCTCTTTCCAGCAGGGACCTGGATATCTTTTCCCAGGCAAAGTTCTCAGATTCACTCCAAAGATCAGTTCAGCTGTCATGTTTACAGGGTCAAATTGTCAAGTCAAAGTAGCTTGTATCTAGTTTTTGGTGCAGAAAACATCTGGGTTTGTTGGTAGAATCACCTGTCCAGGTAGAGTCAAGAGTCTGGCCAAGACTCAAGCACTAAACTGGAGTGATGTCCCTTAATACATTTCTAAGACAAAATTCTTAACAATAATCATGAGATGCTTAAGCAAGTGTAAAACAAGAAGTGACACATGTCTTTTGGATAATTAGAAAAGATGTTAAAGCATATAAGAAGTCAACCTTAAATATAGAAAATTGACAAATTCACATCATGTAATCAATATATCAGTACTAGTAATCTTAAAAAATTGAAATAACACTTTCCTAAACTATTATGCACTGTTGGGGGTTAGATTTGTTCCTTTTATTTCTTATAGATTTTTTCCCCACCAATTTCTAAGAGACTAAGTACTGGTGCTTAGATGGTGCTTGACCAACACAAAGGAGGTAGCCAAAAGGAGGGAGGGGAAAAATCACAGAGTTTTGGGGCAGGAAAAGGGAACTGGGGGCTCTTCTTGCTCTGAGCATTGGAGAGGACACCCAGGCTGCTGCCTGCTGTGG
The DNA here is from genome assembly GCF_015227805.2 of Hirundo rustica. Taxonomy (NCBI): domain Eukaryota; kingdom Metazoa; phylum Chordata; class Aves; order Passeriformes; family Hirundinidae; genus Hirundo; species Hirundo rustica. The sequence goes on along the minus strand of NC_053452.1, from coordinate 92,978,608 downwards.
GAGGAGTCCACTGTCAACAGAAAATCCGGTCCTGGGAAATCTGCCACCATCTGCTCATGTGCCCAGGAATTCGGAGCCCCTTTGCCTGCCCTGCTGAGCTGGGCCAACCCTGTCCAGCTGTTGCGGCTCCTTCAGCACTGCTCACTTTGCCGGGACACCCCCCTGCCTGCCAGGACATTCCACCCTGCTTGTCGGGAGCATCCTGCTGTTCCAGCCACCAGCCTGGGAGTTTCCACCTTTCCAGCTTGGTGCTCTTGGAGTCCCAAGAGATTAGACTGCCCCAGGCTTTGTGAAACAAAACTCCTCGAGGTTCCTAGTTCTGTTTATTATTATTATTTTTATTATTGCTGTAGTTGTTGTTGGTTTTTTGTCCTGTTATATTTACTAGTAAAGAACTGTTATTCCTTTCCCCATAGCCCTGCCTGAAAAAACTCCTTTAATTTTCTAAATCATAATAACTTGGAGGGAGGGGATTGGAATTCCCCATTCCTAGAGAGGCCCCGCTCCTCCCTCGCAGATACTTGTCTCTCAAACCAAGACAGACCTAAATATAGTAAATTAACTCCAATTAAAAATCCATTTCTATTTTCATTCCCCATTGTCATAGAACGTCTCTTCTTCACACTGTGATGGGTTTCTGCACAATGAAGGGTCGGATGATTGCTGTCTTCCCTTCTGTAGAGTTGTCTTGTCAAGGAGTTACTTGAAAAGCTGTGAGAGTCTTTTCTAATATTTGAGCTGAAGCTTCCGTGAGATTTCCGAATTGTTCTCCCAAGACATCAGCTTGAATTGCTGCTACATGCGCAGGGGTGCTTATCTTGCTGCAGGCTTCTATCATTTGAGGCAAGGTTGGTTGTGGACCAGGCAAGGCACTAATTGTGTGCTTACATTCTTCATTGGCGTTCCCAAAAGCCAGGCTTTGAAGCAGATGTGGTTGTGCTACTTCATCAGGGCATTGTCCCTCCACTGCCTGAGTGAGGAGGTCTATGAAGGAGGTGAATGGCTCAGATGCTCCTCACTTTGCTTTTGTGAAAGTGCCCTCTGGGATTCCAGTAGGTTGAATTTGCAAGATGGCTTTCCAAGCTCCCTTAATACCCGCGACCACATTCTGAGGCAGATCTGTAGTTTGATTTTTGGGTCGATTTTGAGGTTGATTGCCAGGTAGTTGAGCCAATGTGAGAGGTGCATTTTGGCCTCCAGCATAAGACACTATTAATCTTTCCAAAGCTCTTCTCCCTTTGACTTCCCATAGCATGTTTTGTGAATCTGTTAAAATTGCGGTAGCAATATACTTGCAGTCATTAGGCATCAAACTGTAAACTTCAAGCATGCCTTTCAATAGTTGTTTGAAATAGGGAGAGCCTAAGCCACCCTCTTTAAGTGCTTGTCTCAAATCTTTAGTTACGTCGTGTGACGTGTGTTATTGTCATGCCAGAATTTCCCTTTTCAGGCTTCAAGGTCGCACTCATTCCTCCTCCTGTATGAAGAGCTGCGGTTGCACACGCTGCGCATTACGATTAGAGGTGTAGTAACAGAAGCGGCCACTGGTGGCGCTGTAGCAGGCGGCTGAACGCCTTGTTGATCACAAGATGGCGTCGGCGGAAGTCCACGGCATTATTTACGGCAGCACACAGGGCGCTGCCATGGCGGCGCAGCTCTGCCCGCTCCGGGTGGCGCCGGAGCCGCCCTTGCCGCTTCTGGCAGTGCCGCTCCTCTTGACTCACGCGGGGGGCTGCTTTGCCCGCCCCGCCCGCTCCGCCCGATGTCACTCCGTGAGGGGGGTTTCTCCGCCGGCCCCAGGGTCGTTCTCCATAATTAAGAGGGTCTTCTGTCGGGACTCTGCCTTCCTTTGGCTGAGCTGCGGCCAGCGTTCTTTTAAAAGCTGCCGACTCTGTCTGAGCAGAAGAAGGCGGGGTCGCTACCTTCTCCGCTTTTTGCCTTACGGGCTGCATCTGGGAACTTTGTAACTCAGCGATTACGGCGCTGGGATTTTCTGTTTCCCTCTTCTGCAAGTTCCTCCTGCCCCCGGCCTGCGCCTGCCGGGGTTTGATGGTGGCTGAACCCACAGCCGTGTTTTGTGGTTTTAAAATTGCTTGCGGAACCGCCGGGGTGGCTGCGCTCGCTCCTCGCGGCACTCGTGCACTCGAGGGGCTCGATCCACCCTCCGCCGACTCCGCTCGGCCCCGGCGGAGGCACGCCCGACACCCCGTGAGGGGGGATGGAATCGCCCGCCCCGGGGGGCTGCGCCGTCCCCTTTGCCTCATGCGACGGCCGTACGTGTCCCATCTCGGGCTGCGGGGCTCGTCTGTCCGCTACGACCTGCGGTGCCGCTTGGCTGACGCCGAGAGAGGGGACTGTCCTCCCCGATTCCTGGATCGCTGCTGCGCTGTGTTCCTTATCTATTACAAACTTACGAGATGCGAGCTCTCTCTAACAAATCGAGAAAGTGAGCTAAAGTGGTGTCTATTCAAGGCTATTTAAGTCCCAATTATCCAATAAACAGTTGACAACTATATTATTTATACTTCTAATCCAATTATGATCACCTAAAACCCACAATGTGGATGTCTTTCACCCAATTACAGAAAACCACCCAGGTCCGTGAAGAGTAAGGAAGAAGGTGCAAAAAAGACAACTAGTCCACACCCCAAATTCTCCATCTTGGCTCCCATGTATCACCATACACTAAAATCCCAAATCTGAGTTTTTCACCCTGTGAGATCACACAATTCTATCCAAACTACATCCCCGTGATTGCAGTACTATCACTCGTTTTTGGAAGCCTGTTTTAAGGCCTCAGGTTGAATGCAGTGCTTCCCTAAAGTCCCGTGCCTGTTAACACAGAGTCCAAAATTCTCAGCATCTAGAGTTGTCACAGGACACTTCTGCTGAATTTAATTTTTGGACATCTGGGTTGGCTTTTTTTTTTTTTTTTTTTTAGCCTGTGAAAAATGTTTCCCTGAATATGACTCGGTGAAAATACACACCAAAGATGACTGTAATACATGATATAAAAATTCGTGCTGAAACTAATGTTGTCTAATAAAAAACTCAACATGAATAGTCGTCTGGGAGATGCATATCCCAGAGTATCTCCATCCACAAGATTACTTGAAACCAGCATGAATATTCGTCTGGAAGGATTGCATTCCAAAGAGATTTTGCGATAAAGAGACATGTCCCAACATGTAAGAAAAGACAAGACCACCGAAAAAGAAGAGACCCCCTCGAAAAGACTTGAGAGCGTATAAAAGAGACCCTCTGATAATAGTATTGCGTGAAACACGGTGAAGCCGTGCCTTCGAGCCCCTCCCGGTCTCACCCAGCACTGTTCGCCTGGTGCAGTGTGGTACTGACCTTTGTTTGTGGCTTCTTACAATTGTATTTTAATTATGGAATAAATTCTTTTTATAATCAAAATTGGCTGTCAATTTATAACAATAACTGTAAGAGACAGTGAATGAAGTGTTGTATCAGAAGGCAAACTCCACTCTGCACTCCTTTGGAAACCTTTGAACCCCTCAGGGGAAGCCCCAGGGCCTTGCCCTGGAAGAACAAATATACTATAGAGTCTGCACCTGGGCTGAAAGAGAAGATTTCCCCCATGGTGCCTTACAACACCATGTGATCTACCCCAGTTTTGCCCTCCCCAAATGTCCCTAATTCTCGTGGTTTCTCCTTTCCCTGTTTCCCCATTGGTTGTGGTATCCCTGGTGGCCTGACCCTGTGTCCCTTATAGGTCACTGCCCTCTGCCCTCAGACCATTGGTCCCTGACCCCTACTTAACCCTGTGCACACCGCATGCACCGGTCAGGGTCTTTTGTCCCTGATTCCCTTTGGCTTGTTGGAATAAACCTTCCCTGGAATTTATCATACAAAAGGCCCTTCTTGCCTCTCTTAGCTGAGCTAGCCATGGTGTGTGTGGTGTGTGGACTTGACTGCTTTGCCTGAGTGCCTACGCAAGCAGCCTTTCCAAAAGAGGTGCTTATTGGGGATTATGTAGCAGCAACCACCATCTAAATCCCATGTTGCTACATGCTCCCCACTGCTTTCATTGGTCAACTGTATTGATTTCAAAATGTCAATACAGAAATATCCCCCATGCACCATCCTGTCTACCTAGTCTACATGGTTAATATTGAGGTAGGCATTAACTGCAGTCAGGGTCAATATACACATGCAAACTTTTGCTGAATTGCCCTGAACATAACTACAAGCTGGGATATTCTTCTTATGTTACACAGGGAGGTTGTATAAATTGCAGTGTGTAACACAAAGAAATTGTTTGTTACAGTATGAGGGGCTTTCTCCTTCAGGTGCTTTCTGTACAGTAGCTGTAAGTGTTGTCTGAACGCTTCAGCGAGGCAGGAAACAGCTCCTGCAACAACTCTCTTTAATACGTGCTTTGCTGTTGAAAAACATGGGTTCATTTCCTTTCTTGATGATGAAAACTGGTTGCAGCTGCATGACATTTCTTATGAAGAAACTGTTGGCCTTAGTAACAGCAACAGTGCCCTGAGATTGCCCAGCTGAAAGCTACCAGTGCTCTAGTTGTAGCTGGATTTGGGGCAATGGCTCTTTCATCTGCATACTTGGTTTATTTGGTGTTTAATTAATATCACAGGATCATAGAAAGGTTTGGATTAGAAGGGACCTTAAGGATCATCTAGTTCCAGCCCTCCTGCCTGGGGCAGGAACACCTTTCACTACATAAATGCACAAAAAACTTCATCAAACATCAACATTCTCATGATCCTCAGTAGTGGAGCTTGATTGAAGAGATGAGGATGAACAACTGCAGTACAACTTGTATTAAACTTGGTTTAATATGCAGAGATATAAGTCAATATGGATTCCTACATTCCAAGGTCTCACCAGCACCAGACACCATCCTGACTCCTCCTTTCTCAGTAAGTTTTAAACTGATGACAAGCATTTGTTTCTCAGAGTCTGCAAAGTGCTTTTAGCCGCTACAATAGACTTTCTGACAAAGGAAACATTGGTGAAGCAGCACCACAAGAGTTTAAGTGTGGAGTGACAAAACAGAGGTGCTGCAGGACCTCTAGTCCAAACACAGTCCATGTTAAGCTCCGAGGAAAGCTGAATCCAAACCTTTCATCCTGACCTAACCAGAACCTGCAGGCTTTTCCAGACATTCCCCAGGAAAAAAAAAACAAAAAAACCCCACAAAACCAAAAACAAACAAACAAACAAACAAAAACCCCACAAAACCCATTACCTAATGTTTGGGGAAATCTCTCCTAATTTCCCAACAGTTCCTGGGAAACCAGAACCAGAGAGACCTTAGGCATAAGAAGTAGCAGCAAGAAATCAAGGAACAGCTGGGTTTTGAGTACTGAGAGTAAGACTTTATTTCAGGTATTCTCTTTAGTTATTTAAGGCATCCTGTGCTGTCCAATATCCCCCCTAATCAGGGAAGTATTTCCATTGCTGGTAGGATCAAAAAACATGCTTTTCATTGCTTTCATTATTGTCCCACTATCAGGAAACACAATGAAAGGGGCTTTCTGTGGCTTTACAGTGCTGCTCAGGGGTAAAAAATTTTCATCACTTTGTCCACATCATCCTTATCTGGTAGTGATTTCCTTTGGCTGCCAGGTTGCAGGAATTTCTTTATCGTGGGGATATTGCTTATTCTTGCCTTGAAGCTCTACAAAAGAAAACCAAAACAGCACAGTGCTTAATATCATTGCAGCTGTCAGACATTTCAATCTTATCCATGCTCTGAAAGTTACATTATGGCTTGATGCTGCAAAAGAAACTACATGCTTCTCCCTCTTATGATTTTGGGGTTGTAGTGACAGGGGGTAGCATAAAAAAAACAGTAGCTGTGGCCAGCTAAAATACATAGGATATTTGATTATTTTCCATGTCACGTCTGACTCTCCCATTCGCCCATATTTCTCAGCCACTTTAAATCAGTGGTCCTCTACAATTAATTATTCAGGCACACTGCACATTCATTTACCTGCAAGAGAGGAAATTTGGCAAGTATATCAGGCTTCCACTCCTCTGCCATTAAAATGATTTCAAGTAACTGAACATCTGCCCTGCTCAGCTGGTTGCCAACCAGAAAGTCTTTCCCATGGTCTTTCAAAACCTGAAAACAGAGAACCAGAAGGAGATGATGTCTTTTCTCTGCGTTCCTTAATATGATATCTTCAAAGCAGGGTCACACACTGCATGGAGTTATCTGTGAAAGAAGAAAATGCAGTTCAAACACCTGTAGTACAAGCAGTGATCTGATGGAACTCCATGCTAGGCATCATCTATCAGCTCTTTCTCTTCTACATTTCTGTCTGGCAGCTGAGTTGGGCTCATCTTGCCTTGCCTGCTGTAGATGCATTGAAGGCTAAGCTGTACAAGATACAGAAGGAACTGTAATGCTTTTATACAGCATGTATGGCAGAGGGGCATCTGCACTTCAGGAGGAATCTTGATGTCAAAGCTGATGCTCTAGTGTCTTTTGTCTGAAGCAACACACAGATTCAAACATGGGCATTTGGGAGCACAGTGTGTGCTGGGTTTTTGCAGCTTTACATCTCTTCCAGATTTGGAGTGCCTTCTGTCCTGTCTGTAGCGTTCTGTCTCCACCTTACTCCCAGCACCACCAAAACCAGAGCATTTCTATTCCAGTGGTAGTTTTGCTTCTGTTTTCCACCATAAAACTTGTGTGGATTCAGGATGGATGTTCAAGCCTAACAGTATCAACTGAGTGACAACCTCTTTGCCACATACCTTCTCAAAGACTGGGAAGTATCTGTTTTCAGTCTTGTCAATCATATTTGCAAAATCTTGCTTCCTTTCATGTGCTGGTAGGTAGCCATGTTTCATGAGTAACTCATTCAGATCGAACATTCCTTCCACGTACATATCAATTCTGAAAGGATTAGATCCATTTGGTCAGGTCAAACACAGTGGGTCTGAACAGCACAATCACTCCTGGCATAACCTCACTGACATGCTGGGAAATCCCTGCCTCTTCTCTCCCACACACACCCAGCCTGGCAAAGTTCCCCAGGAATGCAGTTGCATTGGACGCAGGCAGGGGGGGAGCTTGGGTGAAAGACAGATGCAAAATTCCTAGGCAAAACCTAAAGACATTTACCAATGCTTATTAATTTGAAGCATTCAGAAATACCTCAGGTCAAAACATGTGCCCTAGGAGTCCTGTCCTTTAATAACCTGTTATTAATTCCGTTTCTATACTAATTCCTGGTTAGTAGAGGGGGAGGGGTTTTGTTTCCTTAAAAGACATTGCCCTGAGTGTCATGAGGAGAAAATGATGCTGCTGACAACCGCAAGAGAAAATGAAAAGCAGCATCAGTAAGACAATCTGCCCCGTGACTGCTTTCTTCTGATGACTGCATTGACCTCTGATTGATGGTTCATGGGCTCACTTGCCCTATCTAATCCAGCTGGCTGTCACTGCTGTAGACATCACCCGCAGCTGCAGTCATCTCATGCTGCACAAAGCGCTGCTCTCTCCCACTGAACCTCGCTGTGAGCTGGGATGTCCCTGTGTTTCACTGAGCTACACTGGGAGCCGGGGTCTAACAAGCAAAGGTGGTACTGTTGCAGTACAGGACTCTCTCCTTCAGGTCCTTCCCGTAGAGGTTGTACTTCGTTGCTATGTAGTTGGCAATGGCTCTGGTCTGCACCAGCTTCATCCCATCCATCTCTACCATTGGCACTTGCTGAAAGAGCAGGGATCCATCTAGGGATAAGGGAATAACACAAGGAGACCTTCAGTCCCTGAATGAGAACCACGAGCATGTGTTAGTCAAAGTAACCACATGTATTACTTTTTACTTAGAATCTGAATCAGTTAGCCCGGATAAAAAATACCAAGATCATCAAATCCAAATGCAAACCCCACAATCCCTTAATTTCACCACTAGACCATGTCCCCAAGTGCACGTCTACACACAGAGACTCAACCACTTCCATGGGCAGCCTGTTCCAATGCTTGACAACCCTTTTGGTGGCAACCTTCCTCGTTCTTACAAGAAGGTGTGGAAAACGCTCCCCATGCCAACAACCTTTTCTTAGTGACATGTTAATCATTGCACACTATAGCAGTGAACTCGTGGGAATTTCAGATATCAGGAAACAGCCAAATGCAGAACTTTTACCTGTCATACACTAAGAAATACATGCACTGCAGGTCCCTAACACAGGTGATTTTCATGGGCATTAATATCAATGGGAAGGACCAAAGGATCTGGTCCAGCCAGTTATGGTCACATTTTGCTAAATATATCTGGACTTTCTAAGCACTGGCCACCACACAGTGTAAATAATAATGAAAATAGATAGGAGTGAATATAAAAGCATAAAATGTATTGGTGACTGCTTTACTGACAAATGGCATCTCATCTGTACAGGCATGAAGTGGAAACAATGAGTGAGTTCCATGAGATTCCTGCAAGACCCAAATATCTCTCAGAGTGAGGCTGGAGCCATGAAACTCTCCTGCTAACATGCAGAAGCCTTGTCCTAGCATGCAAGAAGTCAAAATACTTCTAGAAACAGAGATATCAGACCAAGAAAGTAAGGAACTGTTTTTCCTTTAGGGAATCATATTTCCTGGCTTTGTTTCTGTGAGGTTTTAGCTTTCATGTTTTTCAGATTCTGTGCTGCCTAGGGTTGTATTTCTGAGCTTCATACTGGCATTAAACGCCAGTAAGCTCTCCTCACAGAGTAGGTAGACAAATCAAATCCTTTTCCTGTCCTGAAAGGATAACTTTCAAACCTAAAAGCACAAACAATGGTGGGCTGATAAGAGAAACAAGAAGGATAGGACCTCACAACCTGAAGCAGTAATTGGACAATTGAACCCCAACATGCAAATGGACTGAAGCCTATAAATATGTAAGATCACATGACCAGTTAGCCATTTTGTGACCATTCTTAGATCACCTTGGGTGTAGCCCTGCTCAGGCCCTGTCCTAGACAAGGTGTATCCTAGAGACTTTTCAATAAATACCTATTTATTCACTAGAGGTCTGTCCAATCTCTATTTCAGGCCAACCTTCCCAAGGCATCAACTTAGATAACTGATCAGCTATGTCCCTCTTGTACCCATTGTAAGACAATCATACATGGAAACTGTCTGCTAGTACAGGAGCATTTACCTTTATGCTTGTGTCCCAAAATACTTTTTGAAAGGCAGCCGGTAGCAGGGGGACTGAGACATTATTCCTAAAGGACAGCAGGACTGCAAATGCTACCCTCAGCTCAGATTTCTTTTCACTGGCCAGGTGAACCGCACAGACATGTCATTTGGTTTGGAGGAAACATGACTCTCATGTTCAGGAAGATGGAAGCTGAAGCTAGCATGGTGGGTAGTTCCCTTGGGAGGCAGGAATACAGCAGAGGTAAAGGTAATCTCTGGAACTCGGTTTTTATTTGGATTATAAAACAAAGACTGTAGGCAACCTAAAATGCTGATGAATTTCAAGGTGATCTGATGACAGAAGCCTCTGTTGCCATAGGATGGAAGGCAATGGACACAAGCTGAAGCCAAGGAGAGTCAACCATCTGAACTTAAGGAAAGGCCCTTGGACGGTGTGAGGTGTCCAGAGAAGCTGTAAATTCTCCATCCTTGGAGAAAAACCCAGCTGGACATGGTCCTGGGGAACTTACTGGAGGTGGCCTTGCGTGAAGAAGGGAGGTGGAGTAGACAACTATGAGAAGTCTCTTCTGGCCTCAGCTTTTCTGTGATTCAGTGAAGATTGAAGCAACTGGGGGGATGATACCACCTAACACACTACAGTGTGCACCTCGGAGACCTCATGTACTATCCAGTTAAGAGATTTTCTTTTTAAGACAGTAAGACTTAGGAATTCTTAGGTGTTCTCCAACAACTAAGTCTAAGTCTAAATGTTGTTATTATTACTACTGCTGGTGTTATTATTTCTAAGTGAAGGAAACTTACCGTTCCGTAATTTTATCAGATCCTCGTTTTTTTCCAGGTAAGATTCTTCAAACTGCAGGAAGGAGAGAAGAAACGTTCTCTTATCATTCCATGATTAAGCTTCTTCATCATTTAGGTGAAGAAGGCCTGAAGAGATGTGTTTTGGGCAATTTTATTTTTTTAAAACATAAACCATATTTGAAACCTGTCAGGCATACGGCACAGGGCCATCACTGTGGCAGAAACCCATGGCTATTGAAACACACACATTCTCCTACAGATCTTGAAACACTCCATCTCTGGTTTAATATCAGAATCTGTCAGAGGTAAAAAAAAATTACTCTGTGGTTTACAATGTATGGTGCATTCAAAGGTAAATTACATTGTGATAGCAATAATAATCTCTTGCTATTTTGGACATTGGAATTTAACTGAAGGTACTCAGAATTGCAGGTGCTTTACCTCTGACCAGAAGATAAGAAGTCAGGTTCTAGTGCTCTGGTTTTAAACTTCTTTCCCTAGCTACAGGGGAGAAGTATTTGTGGTGCTACCAGCAGGATTTGCATGTGATGTGTGAAGTAAGACAGGAACTTGCCCCCTGCTTTAGGGTAAGCTCGTGGTCACTGTCAGCTGGCTCAGCAATGCACTAAATGCAGAGGTTGAAACTGCTGCTCAGTCACCGTTTTCATAAGGAGCAGTAAAAGCACATAATTGTCACAGGATCTCAGTATAAAAGACCAGAGGCAAACCTCAACCCCAGCTGCTGCCAGTAGCCACCGAATTGGTTCCATTCGGCCTCGTCCATTGAAGTAGTACAGTCTTGGTTTTCCAGACATGTTCCCACGTGCCTGATTTCCTAGTATCTGCAATGAAGAAATAAAATTTGCAGTTTTGAGTCTCTAACTGGCTCTCAGAGTTGCCTTGTTTGAAACCAATGATTTATGGTCCAAGACTTTAATCAATTAACAAAGGAGCTAAAAGTTAGATTATATTGAGACACCGCCTTGTATCATTCTGCCTTCAAATGTTTCTCACACGTGCAGGATAGTTAAGCAGAACTCTGTACTTAGAGCAATTGGCCCAGTCAGAAAACCAGTGAATCAAAACCATTTGAGCAAAAGACCAAAATGCAGAGGGTACCTTTTGGTATGCCGACCAAAAAGCAGAGGGTACTCTCTGTGTATTTTGGCATTATCTCAGAATAGTTTACTGTTTAATCAGCTACATGCTATAAACTCAGCGATTGCTGTGCTTTCTCCAGTAGCCATTATGCTCCATTATAACTGGCCAGGAAGGAATTCTTTCTCCCAGTCAACCTCTTTTACAGCACTCCCTGCTTCTGTAATCTCTTTAGACAAGCCTCCCAAGACATGGAATTTAATTTTGCTTCTGGTAACATCAGATTTGCCTTTCCCACAGGCACAGCCACTGCGCAATGCTTGCTCGGTCCAGTTCCAACTCTGCTGGAATTTCAAGCAACTACAGTTTCTAGGCAGGAATTTAAAGCAACAACACTTTCTAAGCAGACTGTCAGCCACCGCACTCAGAACCACGTGTGCACAGCAGCGACAAACACACACAAACAGTGCCCTGCCTATGGCAGCTTCATGGCTATGGACTCTCTGTCAGCTACAAAGCTGAAGCATTAACAGCAGCAAAAGGAAAATGCCCAAACCCCCACCATATTCCCCTGTAAATAACAAGTCACCTCCTCGACAGCAGGGAGGAGGAGGGGATAGGAAACACTCCCCACTTCTGTATATCACTTAATTCTGTACACCTCAGAAGCAGCTGATTTAGAATTTAACATTGGGTATACATAACCATGTTAGTAAAGAAAGTACCTACACGTATTTAATCTACAAACCCTTTACATTGATTGAGTTTCACATACAGCAACTGCCTGCATGTCCAAAATATTGTCCCCTCTTACCTTGTGCACAGTGTAACTCACTCTAAGCTCTCAGCAGTTCTGCCTTGAGATTATATAACTCTGTAGCCCCTCCTACACTGAGTATTCCAAACAGTTCTCTACAAATGGGAAACTTCTCTCTCTTAAGCAAACAAAACCAATTACCTCTGTTTAGTTACTCCTCACCTACAGAAAATAAATTCCTTATTAATGCTGACTATGTACAAATGCAAGATAGATAAGAGGTCATAATCATTGGAAACATCTGTGCCATCAGAAAATGGTAATGTGCCTCCTATTTTCATTGCTTGGTGCCCTGCTAGTTAAAAATAATTATAATGGCTGAAAAGCTCATACATTTTTTAAAAAAATCTGCTATGCCAATCACACTTTTTTCCTAATATTTTCTGGTTTTTTTACTCTTAACACATTGCCACTTTACATAAGTCACATGAAATAATTCAGTTTGAATCTGTCACAAGCTTCTATGCCTTGCTTAGGGTATATTCCTTCCGGACACTTCTGCTGAATAATCTTTGGACATCTGGGTTAGTTTTTTGTTTTCTTTTTTCTGTGTAAAATGTTTCCCTTACTATGAGTCAATGAAAATACATACCAACTACAACTGTGAGAAACAGTGAATGAAGTGTTGTATCAGAAGGCAAACTGCACTCTGCACTCCTGGCTGCTTTCTTTGGTGTGAAAAACACCAATCACTTGCTCTAAAATTTTGAAAGTTTAATAGTAAATAAAATGGTTATAAAAATAGAATTCGAGTAAAAAAATTGAACAATTAGGGTTAGGACAATACGAGACAATAAAAACAAAGTTACGGACATCTAGGTTTCTTCCCAAGCAAAAACCTCCGAAGAAGGACTCCCGTTAATAAAGGATTATCTCTTAAATGCAATAGTCTGTTGAATATTCATACATTTTATACATGATGCATAAATTCCATTCAAACAAAGAATTGTTTCTGAGCTTATTGATATCCAGAGAGAATAATTAAATGGTGGTGAAAAGGATAGGGAAGTGTTATAAAAGAGATCAAAAGTTTTATGTCTATATATTTAGCTTAAGATGGTGAGAACGCAAATTGACCAGGTGACCCCCCTGGTGGATGCAGGAAGGGCTGTGGATGTTGTCTATTTGGATTTCAGCAATGCCTTTGACACTGTCTCCCACAGCACACTCCTGGATAAGCTGGCAGCTCGTGGCTTGGACAGGAGCACTCTGTGCTGGGTTAGGAACTGGCTGGATGGCCGGGCCCAGAGAGTGGTGGTGAACGGTGCTGCATCCAGCTGGGGCCAGGCACCAGTGGAGTCCCTCAGGGGTTTGTGCTGGGGCCAGTGCTGTTCAATATTCTTATTGACAACATGGATGAAGGCATGGAGTCTTTCATTAGTAAATTTGCATATGACACTAAGCTGGGAGTGTGTGTTGACCTGTTGGAAGGACGAAAGGCTTTGCAGAAAGACCTGGAACAGTTGGACAGATGGGCAGAGTCCAATAGGATGAGGTTTAATAAGTCCAAGTGCCGAGTCCTGCACTTTGGCCACAATAACCCCCTGCAGCGTTACAGGCTGGGGTCAGTGTGGCTGGACAGTGCCCAGGAGGAAAGGGACCTGGGGGTGCTGGTGCCAGCAGCTGAACATGAGCCAGCAGTGTGCCCAGGTGGCCAAGAGGGCCAATGGCATCCTGGCCTGTATCAGGAATGGTGTGGCCAGCAGGAGCAGTGAGGTCATTCTTCCCCTGTACTCTGCACTGGTGAGGCCACACCTTGAGTGCTGTGTCCAGTTCTGGGCCCCTCAGTTTAGGAAGGACGTTGAGATGCTTGAGTGTGTCCAGAGGAGGCAACGAGGCTGGTGAGGGGCTTGGAGCACAAACCCTGTGAGCAATGACTGAGGGAGCTGGGGGTGTTTAGCCTGGAGAAAAGGAGACTCAGATGTGACCTTATCACATTCTACAACTTCCTGAAGGGTGGCTGTGGTCAGCTGGAGGTTGGTCTCTTTCTTCAGGCAACAACAGACATACCAAGAGGACACAGTCTCAAGCTGCGACAAGGGAGATATAGGCTGGATATTAGGAAAAAGTTTTTCACTGAAAGAGTGATAAAGTACTGGAATGGCTTGCCCGGGGAGGTGGTAGAGTCACCATTCCTAGAAGTGTTTAAAAAAAGACTGGATGTGGCACTTGGTGTCATGGTCTAGTTGAGGTATTAGAGATGGGTTGGACTCGATGATCTTGAAGGTCTCTTCCAACCTAAAATTCTGTGATTCTGTATACCACAACCCCAAATTCTAAGTTTCTACAATTCCAACATGCCCCCTCCTTAAATTTTGGGAAGGTCTTCTGTCCAGCCTCTGACACTACTGGAAAAAGTGTTTCCCACATTATTGGACACATATGATTTATCACACAGTATCTAGGATAATGTAGGAGATTGAAGCTCTCCATACAGAGACATGTGCACCAAGGTGCATCTGGTGGTTTCACAAACCCAAACTCTCTCTTAGGTAGCTTGTCTGGATTTACCATTTGTAGGCCTGCCCTTGATAAACTCTAGGAGATATCCTGGGTCTAGTGACCACATGGCAGGAAAACATGAGTTCAAGCCTGGAAGTTAATTCTAGCATAGACAACTTGAGAAAACTCTTCTTACCTAACTCTGTAGACACCTACATCTGGTCTAGCTGTCTAGTCTCCTTACAATGGGTCCAAATTCAGGAGGAATCTCAGGAGGAATCCCTCAGCATGCTCTTCAGTTACAGCTGAATTACTCAAATGAATCTGTCTCAACTGAGGTAGTTAAAAGTTCAGATAAAGCCAGTCCCTTCAGCTATCCTTAGAGGTAGAGGAGCACAACACTTCAAAGGGTGACTTATCCCAACACTGACAGTTCTTATCCTGTCACAAGTATCCATTGAGATTTCAGGCAACAAAGTCCAATACAGTCTGTTTCCTAACTTGACTTTCGGAAATGTTGCTTCACTGAGCTATTCTGGGAAATGGTATTCTTCTGTTTGCTCCCTCAGAATAATTTTCCCATATCTTTTCTAATTTAATTTTTTGTTCACTCATGTCATAGACTATTAAGCATCAGATCTGGTTATTGATAGTTGTTGGACCACAGTTTCCTTCTAAGCAGCTGCTTCTCTGTTGCATCAGGCCACTGCACAAGGCTGTTATTGTCTGCTGTAAACATTTTAATTTGAAATTCCGTGGAACCTGAGTATCTGTTGCTCTGTGTTCTGTCCTAAATGTGCAGAAATAAACCCCCTCTGCCTTGCCAGAGCCTGCAAAACAGACTACACCTTTCTTTCACAGCACTTTGCTCTCAAGAGGGAATGTATTTGTAACCAGCGTGTGAGTTGTTGGTATAATCATACACAAGGTTTGAAGTACCTGATTTATAGAGAAAAATAATCAGTTTTGCAAAAACTTTGCTGAGAGACCTAAGAAATCCAATTCACCCGCAAGCTTTAAATTTAAGAATGGAAACTTGAAACAAATCTACTTCTTTAAAGGGTAAGTGGTGCTGCGAGTGTTCTCTTTCTTTTCTTCCACAGCTCCTACTCTGAGCTTCTTTTCATGTAGAAGATATCTTCTCCAACAAGTTACATTCTGAAAATACTAACACTGTGTTTTTCTTTTTCCAAGTTAATAAATTCTGTACCCTAAGAATAGTTCTTTGCCTCCATACTCCTTTTTTTCATGTGTAGGAGTCTCCTGGGTGTGTGGCTGGATGGGACAGGTGGTGATGAGAGATCTCTAGAGTCAAGGCTGGTCTTAGAGCATGTGGTTCATTGCATAGGTCGTGAGTGAAGGGGCCCACAGCTCAGAGCAGGCCCGTGAGAGAGAGAGAGAGAGAGACTAGGAGAGAACTAAGGGGGCGAAGCCAGAGAGTGAAAAAGAAGAGCTAAGTGTAGTGAAGAAAATAGCGTAGTAGAGAGCAGAGAGGAAGAGAAGAGTGCGAAGCTCCTGTTACAATACATTAAATCCTTTTCCATACTGAATATTCTGATATACACTAACCAATCTAGTACAAGATACAAATCCTATAGCATTTACATACAGCCTATAAGAATCATTACATTACCCTATGTGTTACACTTTAAACTCTAAGAGTTGCTCTTCGAACCCCTCTTGCCAAGCTAGCAGGGTCTGCTCTGACCCTTGGACTTTTGGTAAAGAGAAGGGCATTGTTAAATCAAGGGAGGATTATCTTCAGCTGGCCATACCATTGTTTTCTAGACATTCAGTAACTAGGATATCTCAGACATCGAAACTTGCTTTCAATTCTATTTCACTTATAGGTTTCATATTCTCAAAATCTAAGCAGTCATATTTATAAGACTTTCTAGTTTCATCCTCCCCAACATTCATGTTTTGCCAAGCTTTCGTTATCAATAACGACAAAGCTGCTGTCACTGCCAGTGTAATAGAATGCTTTATTTCTGGTATGGGTTGTTTTGTTTCTCTAGCACTGGTTTTAACTAAAACAATACTAATTTACTGAGCTTCCTTCTCCTTTGGTTTAGAGTTTCAGGTTGCTGCTTTGCTTTCTCCCGCTCTCCCAGCATTTTGGGTCTCACCAAAGGTGGCAAGGCTTTCATTTCCTAAAAATCTTCAACACAGTTTCTACATAATGGGCATCTGGTGGGGGTTTCCTTGGGCTGCCAGGCTGCAGGAACTTCTTAATTGTAGGCATATTGCTCATTTTGGTTTTAAACACCTAAAAAAAAAAAAAAAAAAAAAAAAAAAAAAAAATTTAAAAAAAAAAGAGAACAAGAGAGAAATTCTGGCCACAAAATGTGCTGACCTCTAGCTCCTGAATACAGCATGCTCAGTAATTATATTACCTGCAGCTGAGGAAACCCTGAGAGCACAGCAGGAACTTTCTCCTCCACTGCTAAAATGGCTTCCATTAGCTGAACATCTGCCCAGCTGAATTTGTTGCCCACGAGAAAGTCTTGGCCATGTTGCTTCAAAACCTGGAGAAGAAAATGTGGGCTGCAGATGAGAGCAGGGCATAAGGACATCCTTGGCAGCTAAGCCTCATAGCAGAGCTAAGCAGCAATTCTATCTGGAATTTCAGGGTGGACTTTTTAGCTGAAGCTGAGCCTAAATCACTTCATTATTGCTGGGAAAATATGAAGTTTTGTTCATTTTGTGTTCTGGTACACAGACTACACACTTTATTCACTCAATAATAATGAATGATGATGGGCACGAGGAACAGAAACAAAACCTTGTGCTTAGGTAGACTAGTAAGAGTCCAAGAACTAGAAATAGGGATAGTGGAGGAAGCAACAAGCAATGTAAGGAATTCATAGGATTCCCATTTAGATGTTTCATGGGATGTCCAATGCTGATATCAGGAAGCAAATTTAGAAATGCAGAATTGCAACAGCTAAGTAAAGAAAATCCCTGCCTTTGGGAACAGGTTATTTTAGTGCTAAGAACTTGTGTGATACTCAGCTTTATTATTATTTTCCAAGAAAACGAGATAAATATTACTGAAGTGGGAAATATGGCCACATGCATGAATCATATGGGTTTGGTTTGTTTTTTTTTAATAAATCAGTGACTATCGTTTTACTAAAGAACTCCTAATCTTTCTACCTGATTTGTGTGCAAGGGATTTTTGCATTCCTCCAGTGAAACTTTTCCAAATGAAACTAAGTATGGTGGAGAGATGGGCTTTAAACAAATATAAGTATAGAATTGTTCCTTCAAGAAAAATAATCACATGCACTTGCTTTCACTTTAGTGAAAAGTTTTTCCATACAGCTGAGAACATATTGCTTTGCAGATGTTCAAATACCACAGCCCTGACAACACAAGCCAACAAAGAGAGGAAGTTGTGCTTCTGTATTTCACCTCCTTTGAGGCAGCCAAAAAACCTGAGGATTGGGAACTGACCTACACTACAAACACATTTTTATTTTGCAGAAACTTTTTGGATAATCGCAAGTTTGATAGACACATACTTGCTGTCACTTACCTTTTCAAAGACGGGAAAGTATCTGTTAGTTGCCTTCTCCTTAATTGACTCAAGATTTTTCTCCTTTGCATCAGGTGGAGAGAAAGGAAACATCAAAATCATTTGCATCAGATCTGATATTCCCTCCACATACATGTCAATCCTGTTGGTCAGAGGAAAATGGTAAAAAAAAGCACAGAAGTTATTTCATCTGTTTTCCAATTAACTAAGGCAACTTACAGGAATTTTATATCACCAACATAGTGCCAATTTTCACAGCCAAAACTAAGCATGAACGAAACCTGAATATTTTTCAAAAAGAATAAAGGCCTGTTTACGTTAGGAGCATTTTAGAAGCAGTGGTTAAATCTTATTGTTAGCCTTTTTGATGCCTTTATACCTGGATTTACGGGATTGAATTTGCTTTATATAATGTAGCTATCAAATAACAGACTGCTCCGTTATTGATAGGAGGTGTTACATACATGGCTCTCTCCTTCAAGTCTTTCCCATGGAGATTGTATTTCCCTGCTATGTAGCTCATGATGGCTCTGGTCTGCACCATCTTCATCCCATCGATCTCAACCAGGGGCACTTGCTGGAAGAGCAGGAATCCATCTAGGGTGGAGAGGTGAAGGAAAGCCTGTTAGTTCCTCCTAGACTGCAAGGTGTACAAGAGAGCAAGGCACTGAGCACATTTCTCTTGCAGTCTTGCAAGACTGATGTCTTGCTCTAACTGTAAAACTCAAAGAACTCAACTAAGATTGTGGGGGAGATCAGCCTGCATCACATTCCTGTGTGAGGTCACCACAGCATAGCTGGGCCCTGGGCTTGACAGCATTGCCAAAGCTTCACTGGGTGGTGGAAGTTGGCCCTGCCTGTTACCTCTGCGCTTCTGGAGCCTGCCTCATGCTGGCAAGAAAAGCCTGAACCAGCACTTCCAACCCAAGGAATAGGAGGAGAATAAAGATTATGTGGTAAATCTGAACTTAAAAAAAAAAAAAATCCAATTCTTTTGAATGCCGATTAATTTCCTGTCAGGGACATAGAGCAACACCAAGCTGCTGGAATACAGGAAGGAGTCAGGCCACTTTAAGCATCCTGAAGCTACAAAGCTAGAGGCAGAGCCTGTGACAGCTGCTAGTCTTTGAATAAGTTTCCCACAGTCACTCCAGGACCAGAGTTTGAGTGTCCCCATAGATTTTACAGGTCTAGCCTCAATGCCATTCTATAACAATTTAGGCCTATTTAGAAACATCTTTGTAGTCCCATTTTCTGCTGGTGCTGGTAGGAACCATTATCTGAGCTTTCAGTGAGGCAGCTCTGAGAGCCAACTACACACAGAGATTTAGCACTGCAAGGTCAGTCTATTCTAGACCAGTTTTCTGCTGGACTAATTCACTGTCTTTGGAGACATTCCCTCCTCCATTTACACACTAAGGTCATCCAGGGAACAATCCTGCCCTGTTAACAATCATTGTTCAAAGTTAATGATTTTTGATCAGTGCTCAATTTATATCTGTTTGGTGAATCCTTCTTCCAGATATGAAGGTTCATTTTAACAGGCACATCTGCCTGCCTTTTTCTCCAGAGCTCTTAAAATACAGCTGTTAAAATACCTTGCTAGGCTAGAATTAATATTCTTCCCTCATTCCGTATTATTAATTTACAGTTAAAATTCATAGAGTAGTTCTCTTTGCAGCAATAAATTGCTTGTATTTGCTTCTTGTAAACATTCACAGAAAGATCTTGTGTGTTCTTGTCTTTCCAGAACACACCTCTGCATCTTAAGGAAGAACCATTACTTGGTATCTCTGTAGCAGGAACAATAGAATGGGAAAACTAACAGATCTGGAAGGATATTTTTCAGCAGAAAGATGTGAAGTTAAAAATAAAATTTGTCTTTCTGGCCCTTGACAAAAAGCAATGCAGCAAATATGACTGAACTGAATATACCATTTGTTTCTTATCTACAGAAAAGAAGAATCCCTCTTAAATCAGTAGTGGACTGCCTCTCCTCCTTTGATTTGCAAGGAGAACCACTTCACATAACCACAGCACAGAATACATATGCAGGATTAAAAGAAGCTTACCAGTAATTCCAGGAATTGGATTGTGCTGTCCAAAGGTGGTCTGTGAAGCACACATTAAAAACCAATCACACGCTATTTGTGACTAACCAGAGCTCACTGATACCCAGGTACCACTTGGGCAACCTTTGCTGCACAGGTTGTGCCAGGTTAGTTATCCCTCAGGCCAACAGGTAGAGGTCTGCCCAGGCCAAAGCTATTTAACTCTCTGCTTCCAAAAGAGCTATCTGTCTGCAGGCTGCCTCTTGGGCACCGCCCCTGGCCCAGGTATCATCCTGACACTGCTGTGGCATCACCTGGAGGATCATCAGCTGGCACAGGCCAAAGTCGTGCCCTGAGCCATTCTAATGATGTGGTAGTGTCTGAACACAGGAAACTGTCAAAAATAATATTGGAAGGGAGAGAAAAAAAGTTTTAAGGGAGAAGTAATATGAAGTTACTCCTGTTGAGTCCTGCCCTGCACAACTGGCAACATTCCAGAGGTCCCTTTATCAGGATGACTAATTTATCTGTCTTTCTTCAACCCATTCTATTAAACCACACCTTTTTTCTTTGTGTTCCCACCATCTTAAGCTAAATATATAGACATAAAACTTTTGATCTTTTTTATAACACTTCCCTATCCTTTTCACCACCGTTTAATTCTTCTCTCTGGATATCAATAAGCTCAGATACAATCCTGGTTACAGTATGAATCTTTCTAGATAACCTGTTCTTGTGGAGGCTATAAAGATTTGGGGGTTCAGTACCTGTGCTGTTACATTTAGAGCTATAACTGGTTTGTGTACACTGCACTGCCCAGGGGAAGCTTCCCATCTCAGGCTCAGGGAGTTCTATTTGCCCTAGACCAAAAATGTGCCAGGTACCATGCTAACAATTCAACAGCATAGGTAAGTAAGTTGTATTCAACAGAAGTGCTTGCCTGTTTAATGTACTACAACAACCACATTCACAGAAGCCCTGGCTTTTAGCAGTTATTTGGCACTGGAAATAACAGGTTACTCAAAACTAGTATTGCACTATTCAAGGTGTGCACCCAGAAATTTCCACTGGTTTAAATAAACTGTTTTCAAACCACAAATTTAGATAGGCTGGACAACTATTTTGAAGGACTAAGCCTATGGTGTCAGGATTCTTACCTTTGATTAACTTGTCATACTGCTCTTTTGTTTCCAGATAAACCTCTTCAAACTGAAAAAGGAGTGAGAATAGTGTCACACTACTGCATTTGGACATTTTTCTCCTGTTAAGCGATAGCACAGAATTACTGTGTCAAGCAAAAGGCAGTGGGCCAGATCTTCAACTGCACTGTTTAGGTGCAGACGTCCCGAGGATCCCCCACATACCCTGACAGCTGATGGGGAGCAGAAGGAGGGCCTGGACACTTCTACATCAGGGCACTGATTCAGAAATAACCCAAGACCAAATAGCAACAGAATGCAGGCATCTGCAGAAGCAAGACAGGTTGAAGCCAGTGCCAGGCAAAGCACAAGGTACAGCAAATATTTCTAACCCCACCCCAGCTTACACACATTGTAACTGCACACTTAGTAAGAGTGAGTTAAGGTGGCTTACCACAGCTAGATAACTTACAATTAGTAAAGGCCCTTTGAATAAATCCCCACTTTGTCCCCTTATGATTAGTCACTTCAGGAGATTGCTACTACTTCTAATAAACTCTAAATGCCACTGAGTTTGCATCCCAAGTATCAACCACAGAACAAGGCAGTTACAAACATGCAGGGCCACTGGACAAGTGACTTTAGCCACCCTCATGCAATTTATCCAACACATGCATGTTAACTTGTCCCTCACTGAGGAAAGTTGAGAACACCAGATCTGTAACACTCTACTGAAAATGTCAACCAACCTCCACTCCGGCTGCTGCCAACAGCCATCGTATGGACTCCATCCGGCCCCTTCCATTCAAGTAGGTAAGCCTGGGCTTCCCTGACATGTTCTTGAGCTCCTGGTTCCCTGAAAGATATTGAGCAGAAAACAGTATCTCTTAAAATTGGAGAGATAGCACCTTTTAGTCTCACTGTGCCTGTTGAAATTTAAACTTCATTTGGTAAAGAACATAAAATGAGAGACAAACCAGTGACACCATACAGCCAGGGCTAGGAAAGGAAAGACGTGTGAATCTGTAAAGCCTTCCCCAGTGCTTCCAGGAAGGTTTCTTATGATTGCAAGCAAACAGAGACATGTTTAAACAAGTGGTGTGAGTCCCTAGCTACAGGGGGAACACTGCTGCCTATGAAGACAGTTATACAAAGGCACTGAAAATCCTGCCACATCCTCAGGGAAATTACTCACTTACCCTCACTGCCATCATCATCGAAAAGACGAAAAGAAGGAGAGGAAAACATGTTTTACCAGTAGGCTGAAATTTGTCTAGCTTTGTTTGCTATATGTGCATTTTGCAGCTTCATATGCAGTCCATGTCATTCCTCAAGTAGGGGGCAAATGAATTGTTGGTATTCCCTTAATTCCATGAAAGAGGACAAGCTTCCTTGGCCATCCTGCACGGCTACAGCCCATTTCCTTGCTGCTTATGGCAGCATTGAGGTGTCCCTTGAAGCCAGATGTGGAACCTAGCTGCATTGACTTCATGTGCCTTCAGAAGTATCCCCTGGGCCACGGGGGCTCTGCATGTCCAGGCGACTGGCGCATCGAGGCTGCCGATGCTTTGCCGTAACTGCACCTCTCCCAGAGCGTGTGGCAGAGACAGCACGTTCGTACCGAGCTGTTTCACACTGGGACAACCAGCTGGGCTGGCAGTGCTCGCATGTGAGCGTAAGCATTTCTACATCCAGGCCTCAATTCCTTGCGCTTCGTGCCCTAATTACTAAAAGAACATGAATAGCAGTCCCTTTCACAAAGATGCTTGTAACATATACTATGAACAGAAGGAAAAAATCCCCTTAAAACAGATCTCCTAACATATCCTAATGGGTCAGAATGGCTCACTTAAAAAAAATTTCAAGATGACTCCAGTTTTCCCAGAGTTAAAGCCAAAGCTGCAACATTACATCTGTCACACCTTGTATCCACTTGACATTTCTTATTTCAATCAGGCTCAGTACACTCTAGTGTTATGTTTTCTTCAAGTCACAGTGCTTTGTAGGTGTACTTAAAATAAAGTACATTTGGAATATATTTTGCCTTTAAAAAAAAATATAGAGTTCTCCCTTGAGCAATTCCAGTAAGAACTGAGTCATGTTACTATAATAAATAGGGATATTTGGAGTGATTTAGTAAACATAATCCAAATACACATTAAGGAAAAAATTATGTTTAGTTTTAAAGTGTGAATTGCTGTTCCTAATTACAATGTTTGGCCCTAGGGACAGTGTTTTCTTAGTTTCTGCATCTTGTGTGACTACTTTGCAGTGTAGGGCAGCTTATCAACATAGTTCACAATAACTAGCTAGTGCTTTATCATACTAGCACCATTATCATACTTTTCAGCTTTGTTGCATCTGTATCATTTCAACACATATTGCCCCAACTTGTAATGCACAGAAATTTACAGTAAATAAGATTTTCCCTTTAACTGAAAAAGCCAACAACTGAAATATCAAGTATATGAACCTCAATCCTCCTGCAAACATTATCTTTTGTTTGCAGAAGAGCAGGAGTAAGAAGCCTGATATTTTATCATTTCACATGAATAAGAGATTCTATGCGGCATTAAATTATGTGAGAAGAGCAATGACAAACAGAATTAAAACTTGCCATAAGGGTTTGGGGTTTTTTTAATTAAAAATAACTCTGTCAGCTCTGAGTGGATTTTAGTTACCTTAAGCTGCCAACAAAGAAAAAAAAAACAAACCACCACAAAAAAACCCTCTTGAGTTTTGGTTAAAAGTCACCTCAATCTTTAGATCTGCTGAATGTATCTCCACTGACTATATAGGGGCCTGACACCTGCAGCTCACATACAGACAGCTACCTCCAGTTAGCAGGTATGGACCTGAGTCTTGGCCCATGGGCTCAGTTTAGTTGCTCATTCCCCTGTGAGTACTGACACCTGAGATTCTCTAAAGATCAGAAGATAGAATCCTTGACTAACTAAATACCTGGCAACTTCTACCTTAAAAAAGCAAACCTATTCATCCAGACTCACACCAACTTTTTTCATTTATTTGGGGAAAGATACATCCTAAAGAGCCAAGGCTTCAGGATTTCACTCAGACCTCCACAATTCTTCCCGTTTTACTGGAGACTTTTAGGATGTACTGTTTAAAAAAGCTGATCCACTTTTTGATAGAATATATTGATACTTTATTAGTGGCCAAGTAATCTTGTATAGCTTCGCCCATTCCTTAATGCTTGCCTTAATTAAAAATGGTCATTGGGCCTTTCTATGTAACATACAAATTGTGTAAGAGAATGTCCTAGGGTGACTTTATGATGCTTGTATCCCAAATCATCTATTCTGTTTGTGCTGTATACTAAGTTCTGTGCCTTTAAGACTAGTTCTAAAAACAAAGAGAAGCACAAAGTTTGTTTTGAATGAACTGCCTGACTCTTTCACATTCTTCTCTGGACCTGTTCGGCAGAGGCTTCAAAGAGACTGCAGGATAGAGATCTTTTTGCTTTTAGTTAGTTTCAGCTAGCTAGGGCAGAGAAGTTCCCTAAACTGTTTTTTTCTTTTTTTCTTAAAACTGTTTAAACCTGCTCTAGACTAAAAAAAACCCAGGGGAGCACTGGGGGCTGCACCTGCATCCCAGCGGGGCCTGGACCTCGGCATTTTCCAGCAGCACCAGAGGGACTGGGACTGATGAGAGACTGAGAGCTACACCCACGGCAAGAGCTTTCTCTATTTGCCATCACACTCCAGAACAAGAGGTTTTATTGTTTCATGTTATTCATTCTTTATACTTGTACGCACTTTGTTAAATAAAATAGGTTTTTCCACTTTTCTCTGAGGAAGTTCTTTACTGGTTGGGGGGAGGGGCTGTTTAATTTTGCTCCCCAGAGAAACCCCATTCAAGGGTTTTCTTCCAAATTTACCCTAAGCCAGGACAGAGAAGTACAGAATATCTGTGTTACATTCTTCAGCAAGATGAGTAGCTATTATCTGAAAATTGTATTAAAATAACTCAAAATCTTCCAAGAACAGGAACTAAAAACATTCTTTTCAGGTGCTGTAGGATTCTGCCACAGCTGGACAGCCCTTTCAAGGAAACAGAAAAACCCCCGGTATTGATAACCTAAGATGAAGAGCCCATTCACTGGGCAACACACAAAGTAGACACACAAGAATTTGAAGCTAGTTGCATTTGTCCTGGGACTGCCAGACTGTGGTAAATCATTCACCTTGTTTGCACAAGAAGGGCAAGGAACAGCCTCTGGGATAGTAACCAACATGCCAAATCCCACCACACTACTCCTTCTACCTAGGGAAGGAATGACATCACAGCTGTGTAATAACCACCTATAAACCCTAAAGCAGATTTAACAGATGTGCTGTTTCTAAATAGCAATCTGGAATTGTTATTTGTGGGTGTTCATATTATCTGAGCAGTGACTGGAATACAGGTTGTTGACTAACGACTGTGAATGAAGCAGCGGCACTCAGCCCAAATCTAAGCACAGAAGCAGCTGAATTAATTGCATAAACAAAGGTCAATCATTAATTTGTTAATTTCATTAACAAAGGCTGTTCAAAGAAGAGATTGGAAATATTTATGTTGATTCTCAATATGCATTTGGAGTACGCCATGCCACTGGGGCAGCTATGGAAGCTGTGTGGATTTATGACTTCTAGTGGAAATAAAATATCAAATGCTCCATGAATTACTGAATTGCCAGAGAAACATGCTATCATTAATCAGCCAGATCATATGGCAGAAGGACAAAAAAAAGAGATAGGAAATGGTCTAACATATTGCATAACAGCAGTACAAACCACCAGGCTTACAAGTAGACCATGGTCTGAGCTGGTGTTGTTTGCTCCTGAAAAGCTATGTCTGACTGCTCCTGCTGAAGAAAATTGACGCTTGCAAAAGGTACAAATGGCCAAATGGCCAGGGACTGTTGAGAACAGACATGGAAAACCTTCTAAATTTAATTAAGTAATATCTGATTTCTATAACCAAAATACATCACTATTCAGGGCATTTGGGGACTACTGCACTAACCCAGACACTGCTGAAGAACTGGTTCATGTCATGAATTTATGCTGCAGTAAAATAAATAATCACATCTTGCATACACTGCCCTGATATCTAGCAAAAGCCTCAAAACAAAAATTAAGTATACACATTTTTTTTTACTGTTTTTGTCTAAAATCCATATTTCTATCCTATTTCCTACTGCCTCATGAGCCTTAGTAACATGCCTGTCCAGAATTTCCCTGAGCATGCATCTCAGGAATGCAACTACAATTTAAGAGATCATCATCTCCCAGAAACAGGAGCACTCAGCATGAAGTGCTGTTCTGTTTAGTCCTGGAGCTGGGATCAAAGTCCAGTGTATCTCACAGGCCAGCTTTCCTGCTCAAACCTAGAAGAAACAACACAGTGCTCGAGGTTTGCACTTTGTCCCCTCAGTTGTTTTATGGCTTCCTTGGTCAGCTCTGCACCACAGAATTAATTCCCTGGTTAAAACACATCTTTCTCTGGCATTTTCTCTCCTGCAGCGTCCAGATGGTGAATAACTATCAAGCCATTTTTAGTCTACCTGGCAAACATAATGACTAAGGAGAGCAGAGAATTTACATTATGCCAGCAGATGCCCTAAAAAACTTAGTTGTTTCACTTAAAAATAGTCATGAGAACACTTTAGGAAAAAGGAAACTTTAAGTTCTTACCTTCCGACCTTAACTTAGACTCCACCCAGTACAGGCAGGTTATCCAGGGCTGTTTAAACTGTGCAGCTTGGGGGAGTTTCCAGCCGTACCCAATTAGAGAAAAAAACCTCCCAAGGCTTTTAAACTGACACTATCCAGCTTAAAGACGTATGGCTCTGAAAACTGACACCCAAGCAGAGACAGTCTTTGTTTGCTGATTTGACTACACCGCTGCAGTAACCTCACAGTTTCTATGCTAGCCATCTATTCAAGCTTGGGGCATTTTACCCAAATACAAAAGCAAAACACTGAGAAAATTACAGATTTTTTTTTTTTTCCCCTGGGTCATATTTAAGGGAATAGTAATCATTTAAAGAAAACCCACTAAAGTTTCTAGGCTTATTTAATTATTGGGCAGGTTTTAAATTTTGCTGCTGTATGGCATAAAGAATTTACTCAAAGTACGGGATAAGAGGGCTCAATTACTTTGAAATACAGTATCAAGCTTACTTGATATAAAAAATGGATGAGCAGTTTATGTCACAACCCACCCTATGTCTCAAGGCAATAGAATTAATTTTTGAAACTGAATGTACATGGTTAATACTCAGAGATGAAATAAAGTACGATTTTCTTACCCATGAAAAGTAATTGTTTCAGCTTTTTAAACTGTATTTCAGCTAGGAATCCCAAAACGGAAAGTGGATGTGAACAGACACAAGAATGGCATAGCAAATGGAAAATGGGATTTGGGTGCCAAGATAAGGTTCTTTCCTCTAAAACAGACCCACATGAGATGTTGGGCATCACTTTAAACCCCTGCAGCAGACATTAGTACAACTGATCTGAAGATCTGTTCACAGCACCCAGACTGTTATCAAAATTATATTTGTCTGTCTAAAGCCACAGCTGTACTGACACAGAACCTCACTATGGGGAATCTCAGGACAAAAGTCTCCAGGTAACTTTTTCCTCACAGCTGGAGTTTTGTAATGGTTTCTCTGCCTGGCAATTGCTGGCAGTTTCTTCTAGAGGATGCAGTTCCTTTAGAGGCTCCCTGCAAATTTTTAATTTATGTGCCTGAGAGATTGATGCTGTAAGCAAAACCCAACTGTATGGTGCTTCTTTACACTTTGCCTAATTCTAACTCTCTTAAGTTCATAATATACTGAGTAAAACATAACATTAAATGCACATA
The DNA here is from genome assembly GCF_015227805.2 of Hirundo rustica. Lineage (NCBI taxonomy): Eukaryota > Metazoa > Chordata > Aves > Passeriformes > Hirundinidae > Hirundo > Hirundo rustica. The sequence goes on along the minus strand of NC_053452.1, from coordinate 92,950,683 downwards.
TCTGTATTTTTCCTGTGTCAAAACCTGTTACTACCACGCTACCCTACAGAAAATTCCTAAATATGGGTCAGAAGTCCTGCAGAGGCCCAGAAGAGTCCCCAGCTGGAAGAATAGGTACCCTGTTCGGAAGATCTGAACATTGTGTGGTGCATGCTGTACCAAGCATGGGCACAGTGATCCCCGGGTAATGCAGATGTGGCTCCGGTAGGAATGCAGCACACACACAGACAGCTGAGTAGGACAGGAGCATTTGTTCATACCTATCCATGATGGCAGTCTTGAATCAAGATTAATCTATTCCTGTTTTTGAAGTCTTTGATATCAGCATGCATCTGAGTGCAAGAGTTGGTTCAGGAAGAGAGACCACAGAAGAGCATTCATGCAACTGTAGTCTCTGTCCTCTCTGCAGTCTCAAATGCTGCCAAGGACAGCAGTAGGCTTGGTGGCAAAGAAGAATGGGAGGGAGAGGTCCCTAATTTAAGGGTCAGGGATGACTGAGTGGTCAAGCAAAACATTCTGATGCTTTTTGGATTTGCTGAATATGTCCACTTCCAGATTTGACTATTGTTCCCCTTCTATCCATTCCTGTTTGAAAGAAAGCCTTTCTCCCTTGTTCTCTTTTTATTTTGCTTCCATCACAGCCTTTCATAATGTAATTACAAAACTCCTTTGGAATCTGAAGGTAATCATATCGAGGAGGTTGGTGTTCTGTAAACTTCTAGAGCAAAAAGAAAATAAGTTTCTTTTATACATGATTTGTTAAGCCACACCCGTGAGTATTCAGGCAGCAGGCATGGGGCCCAGGTGCCACTGAAGTGATCTGGGATTGGGCAAAGGCAGATTTTCACTAGTGAGTATGCTATGCCCGGGCATGTCACCTTCCCACTGTGCTCTGCAGACACGATTCCTTGTGCTATAGATGAGGTAAGTTCAAAGTCTCTCAAAATGTACTTACCTGCAGTCCTGACAAACTGAAAGCAGCTGGCTTGGGGAACCATGCCTGACTGCAGCATCCTCTCAGAGGTGAGCACAGGGTACATCCCTAAATCCCACCAAAGAAACACAGAATGGTAGGCGGATTCTCCCCATGCTGCTTATTGCACTCCTAAACTGAAGCACAAACCCACTGTGATAAAAATAATTTGAGTCCACATGAACAGTTCGAACAAGTCATGCATTACTTAAGCCTTGCTACAAACCTTCAGTGACTGCTCTGGTTCTGTGCAGGAAGCTTTACTGACTGCCCAAAGCAAGGTTAACCAAGCCTGTAGTAACCCTTACACATATTTCCCTGAGTCCTTTGGCTCTCAGCTGGACCACTGGCACAGGGAAGTCTGAAAACAATAATCCTAATTCTGATTTACACCCACTGTAGTGCTGTGAGGAGAGTTTAAATGGAGAGCTGGTTTTCAGTACACTGTTATTTGGATTGTTTAGTCTTTATCGATCTCACTATCTCAACATGGTCAAAGGGCTTTATTAAGGCACGAGATAGGCAAGATCAAGGTTTCAAAGACCACTGAAGACATATCTTTAGTACTACAAATTTAATTGTAAAATATTTAACTTAAATAGCTCATGTATTGTAATTACTTCATATGTTGATAGAAACTTGTATTAGTGTATGTTTCCTCTACTTGGTATCTGTTGTGTTCTGGGAGTCTTTCTAGGACTCTCACTTTATGTGCATTATTACAACTAAAACTACTAATAACCTAAACTTAGGTTTAAAGAATCTTTTTATTTTCTACTATTAAGAATACAGGTGGGAAAATCTTTAATCAAGCCGAGAAAAGCCTGTGAAATAAGCTTCATCAGATGCTGGCTCAGGGCTGATGATGAGGGAGAAGGCAATTTCCTAAGAGCAGATGGTCCAACTTCAGAGAAAAGCAGATCCAATTCAGATGGTACAAGCCTATGACCCAAGGTATAAAACCATAGAGTGATCAATACTGGGATCACCTGCCTTTCACAGTTGAATCTTTTTGCACTGGAGAGCTGCTTAGCCCCTAAATGTTTAATATCTTTCAAGATTTCACAGCGTTCATTATATCCTTCATATTACTTTCAGCCATTTTAATTTCTGGCCTCAATGACATCCTCTAACAATGAGATCCAATGTCTTAGTGTGAAAATGTTGCTATTATTTGCTTGTATTTTGCTGCTTTTATTTGTCTTATTCCACTTCTTTTATAAGATAGGGGAGATGAAAGCCCTTCTCTGTCTCTCATACTGAAATCACATGCTTAAAAAAATAATTTGTCTAATAATTTTTGTAACTAATTGATTTGTAATTCGTTTCACACATGCATTTCTCAGCACTGCTCTTTCCTTTTCTATTCTTTGTATTTTACTCTGTTGGTTGTATTTCCTGATTCTCTCTTGATTACACCTGCATTCTGTAAGAGTGCAAGAAACTGCCAAGAATTCTGTCTTCCTCAAAACTTGAAATGAATATGTGTGTATAACTATTTGATTAAATTTCCCACAGAAAAGGAAACTTGCTGAGAATGGAGGGCACTTTCTCTTCTATTAGTCAGGACAGCTTCCATCAGTTGCTGGATTTCCATCCACAGAAGTTTGACAGATATGAAAGACTGTAACCAGCTTGACTCAAGAGGAAAAATGTTTACAGGAATTAAAAACCTAATGACTTTTTTGAGTTTTGCTCCAGAACAGAGGTGATGAAGTTATTAACAAACTAAACCTTAATTTCAGCTTTATTTCTGCTTCCTTGGTCAGTTCTGTAGGTTGCACATGTACAACAGTTGTTACATTTCCATAAAAACTACAAATTAAAAAATATCAGAAGAAACTCGCACTATGGTACATAAAAAGTGAAGGGAAAGACAAGTGCATTGGGTCAAATAAAAACTTTCATGTACTTTTGTTCTCCTCAAGGGGAAGCTCTCAATGCAAGTTTGATAATGGAATAGGAATCTGGTTCATCTTGCCCAGCTAGTTAGCAGCACTATAGACCTCAGTGCTCTGTTCACAAAGGCAACAGCTCCCTTACACACACATAGGCCTCTTTTCATCAGCCTGCATGGTGAGAGGTTAAACTGAAAGGAAGCACACAGAGACCTGAACTGTCCTTACCATAGCATGAATATTGAAATATGGCTTTGGTGTGCTTGAGAACCATGCTGGAACTGCCTGTGGTCTTCATACACAAGGTAATAATGTTGTAAGAATAAAATACAGAAGATGTATACTCATGTTGGAAAAGTGTTGGTGGGGATATGCTTCACTGCTGAAAGTAGAGATTCCTAATCTAAATCGGAATGAGCAGAAAAGACACAAAAATCTTTGGGGCCAAAACCTATACAGTTCAGCTGTCTGTTTTGAAGAGGCATCCCTCTTGCTTCAAGTAGAGCCAGGACACAACAAGTGAAGTCTTATTTGGCGTCTTGTAGGGTAAAAATGACCCCCAGATCCTGGAGATACACGTTCCCCAGCCTCAGCTCTACACTGCCTTCATTTTAGCACCTGCCACTATTCACAAAAAAAGCACCATGGCACTAGGAAAATAGTGTGCCTGTTTAATTAAGACATTCACAGTCCTGTTACACCTCTGTTTTGCTGTGTGGCATACTTCGGGAAAATGCAGAACAAGATACTCTGAAAAGTATGAGAGTTACACTGCTTATTTCAAAGCTGTCTCTGTGCAATCCATTCTGAAACTTCTCAGAAATAACAGTTCAAATCAGGTTTTCAAAGGAATCCAGAAGAGTTGTCTCCCCGATCACCCCTTGACTAATGTTCTGCAGCAAAACTGTCTGCTGAATAGCAGTAAGAGTTAACTAGGTTCTTGAGAAAGCAAGTGGAAGGATATTCTCTGCAGGAACCAATGTGTATCCAAGAGGCTGGCACAGCTGGCACATATGTACTAAGCTCTGGTCTCTGAGGCTGAATGATGAGGGGAAGCTCCCTTTCTCTTGCCAGAAAGGCTAACATTCCATTCCATCTTCTCTTGGATGATATTTCCAGGTGTGAGATTAAATGGTACACCTGCAGTGTTGAAATTGGTCTGAAATGAAAAGCAGTGCTTGTAAGTAAACAACACAAATCTGCAGCATAACTAGAAAACTGTCCCCAGTTCTGCATTAGGATTAAGTGATGCCTACAGCTAGGTAGCTGTTGAGTCAATGTCAGAATCATACAATGATGCTATTTGAAAATTTCCACTATACACCAAGGTCACGTTACCATTTTCAGACGTCAGCGGCATGCTAAGAGCTGCATATGGCTGATTATCCACTGTGTTCTTCAGCTCCTCCTCCTCCGAGTTCCTGCTTCTCATATCAGTGGGAATTTAGGCAAAGTGCCTTTAACTAGACTAAATGCCTCTGGTTTATTAATTCCTATGTTTCAACTGAGTTTCCCGAGTTTAAACTTTCCTGCCTATTGTCACTTCATTTTATTTACTTTGAAATGTGCTATTTTTCTTTTAGCCCTTTGATAAAAATGTGAAATAGTGAAGTGCCAAGGATCTAGTTTCTCTATTCACCTACCAATGACATAGTTGCAGAGGGGCCAGGACCAGGCTCTCCTCAGAGGACCACAGTGAAAGTAGAAGAGACAACAGGCAGTGGATGCAACACGAGACATTCCAACATACATCAGCACTGAAACGAAGCCTGGAAGGAACTGCTGGAAATGTGTGTTTAAATCCTTTTCTCTGCCCTGCACTCCAAGGCAGCTTCCAGTGCTCTGAGGTTAACCATGCCTTATAGATAAATTGAAGTCTGATTATTATTTTTTGCCACTGACCCCAAAAGTAGGTGCCTACCTGTTAAAAACTAGCATTAAACGGTGCTTAGACGTTTAAAGCTGCTGCCGGAAGCTGTCCTCCAGGTCTTTCCCAGGGCGGGTGTAGTGCATTTTTTCGGGCTCCGTGGCGGACGATGGCTCCGGGATGCATCGCCTCCCTCCAGCCAGCGCCCACCGAGGGCACCTGCGGAAAGCGCACGGCCCCACCTGGGGGCAGGAAAAGTAATGTCAGGCTAATTCCATGCCCAGAGCTTCCGAGCTGTGGAAAGGGAGCCCGGGAACACGCCGAAGAGTTGCCTACGATTCAAAATTTTCCCCAGCGGCAAATAAAATAGCCTTTCAGAGGAGCAAGATTGGGTTCCGAGTGCAGCCTCCTGAGAAGTCCCTTGCACCAGCAGTGTCCAGGAGCCCTGGAGTCCACGTCCTACACGTCTCTGGAAAGTGAACTTTCCCCTCTTGGAGCTCAATGGGGTGGCCTGCACCACAGGTCCCAGTGATCCCCGCTTGGAAACCCGCTGAGGGATCAGCGCATTAAACCAGGCACGGCTGTAGCAGGCATCGGCTCCAGCGATGGCAGCAGCAGCACCGTGAGGGGCAGGAGGGGCTGCCCCAACCGGACACGGCCGGATCCAGCCGGACACGGCCGAATCCAGCCGGACACGGCCGGATCCAGCCGGACACGGCCGGATCCAGCCGGACACGGCCGGATCCCGCCGGTTCCAATCGCCCACCACAGGGCACGGCTGAGCCACAGCCGGGACGGCGCTGGGGAACGTGTTTAACAAGGGGCAAAACGCTGCACGGCAGAGTGCCGGGGAAAAACAGTGAAGAAAGTGGCTTGCGAGCACATGTAGATAAGGAGGGGAGAAGGCAGAGGAGTCGGGAACGAAGGAGAGAGGTTGAGTCTGGGAAGACTAGGAGTGGAAGGAAGATGTTTAAGTTTTTTTCTTTCTCACCAACTATATTAATTGGTAATTAAGGAATTTTCCCCAAATCAAGGTGACTTATTAATGAAATATGGGTATTGATCTAGTATCGATACCCAACTGTGACGGACAAGAACTCTCTAACAGTTTAAAGTTAGAAAGTGTATGTTTATTACGGCCGAGCAGCACGCAGGATAATTCCCTAATTCGCACTGCGAAATTCACAGGTAATTACAAAGTTTTTTATTTACAAAAGTGTTGAATATCCAAAATACAAATGCATATTCATACCCCTGTCACCTCCCATTCCTCGCTTCGTATGCTAATTGGCAAAAAAGGCTATTAAGCATGCGTACTTTCTTTCCTAAAATGAGTCGGGGGTTTATTTTGGGGAGGGGTCACCCAAAATGAGAAAGTAAGATGAGTCTTCCTCATCCTGACCTTTCTACCTTTTCAATGCATTCATGACAAATGATTCCTTGGTAGAACTTACAGTTTCCTGTGTTCAATGGGTCCTTTAAGCAGGAAATCTGCAGCTATCTTATGTCCTATTTACCACATTTTGTTTTTCATTACAAGCACAACTACATAAACATAAACCTGACAAGAAATGAGTTACAAGATCCGGGGTAGCTTATCTAAGATCCGGCTTCTGTTAACTGCGAACAAAGATTACCTATCTACTTCAGCTAGTTCAGCAACTTATTATCTTAACTTTCCTAAAAATCTTTAGTTCCTCAAAATTAACGTCTCAAAGGCTGTTACAAATGGGCCAAGAGACCAGCTCCTTTTTAAAGGCCTCTCTTAAGGACAGCTCTGGGTGGGGAACTCGAGGGGTTACGCACACCACCGCTGCTCCCGATGGACGATGCAGAGAAGGAGGTGGTTGTTTTGCCACCCAGCAGAACTGGGACTTCCATCCTCACCAGAGTCCCGCAGAAGTCAATCACGGCTCGAAGTCTCGGTGGTGTCCTTGTTGTCAAGAACTACCCGGTCATGGTGACGACACAGGGCTGGCTGTGATGATCCAAGGTTCTGTACCGTTTTGCTGGGCTAGAGTTGTTATTTCCAGTCCTCAGTTATCTGGTGGCTCATCGTCTTTGGGGGTCTTTTGTGCCAAGTGTATCTCAATTTGCATATGGATATGTCCTTGGGCGCACAGTCTCCTGGGAGCAGAGGCGGTGATGCTCGACGGAAAGGGAGTACCGCATAGAGTAAGGAATAGGGGTACAAACAAACAAGTTTTTGCTTATGAACTGTTAAACTTAGAACAGTAACTTTTAACAGTAACTAAGAGCTCATATCTTAGGAATTTATTTCTTACAAAGTCCATTTTGCCTATGGTGGCAATTGGCAAGTGATACTATGCATTGAAATATCTGTCAAGTGCCTGCTAGAAGCAGTGTTAGGAATCCTAACCTTGAATCTGGCATCTTGCCCTTTTTTTGTGTGAAGAAATGCCACAAGAAGCATGCAGGAGACTTGAAAAATTCCTATGAATAGCTGATGCTTCTTTTGCACATTCAGATGTGCTTAACCAGATTAGGAGAGGTCCACTGGAATTAACTGCAATCTATCAAAACATCAGCAAGCACAGTGCAAGCACAAGTAAAGATCCCATACAGTCATCAGAAACTTTAACTTGTACTAAAGCAAATATCCTGCACTCACTAGTATATCAGTGAGAATTATCCCAGTGTTTTCCATGGAAATAAACTTGTCCTTCCATCAGCAGAGTGTTTTAAACCAAATAATGGTTGTATAGGATCACAGCCCATACCTCCACTAAGCATAATATACTTGGCTAACAGAATGATGCTCAGGCTGATTTGTACATAAATAGGTCTTACCAGAGCAAGAGTTGAAGAAAACTCCTAGTCCCTCCTGGAGAACACATCAAAACTGCCTAACACCGAAGTGCTTTGTGATATGTAAGAGTGAAACAAATCCTGAAGTTACTATGTGTTAACCAATTTTTAGCCAGGAATGATTGAGCTGGCAATATTGAGAGACATAGGAGAAACAGCAAACATCTGTATATTTTACATGTTTACTGTTGTCTTGAAGGCTAGTAACAGAACTGAAGAGCTCTTATGTGTTTAAAAAGCATTATTAAAGTCAGCTAACACCCTAAATAATTACTGCTAGAGTGCTTACCAGGACCCAAGATTGCTCAGTAAAAAAAGATATTCTGTAAAAGACTTAGATTTAAGCTGATTTCATCCCTAGTTTGTCCAGAATATGGAAGATCACAATAATAGTCTGTAAACCGGCTGCTCTTTACAGGTTAGAAAGTAAATTGGCAAACCTGCCTTGGAATATCAAAATAAGAAGGTTATCAGACAGAGTTAACCCACAGCACTGTGTTACCGTGTAGCCCTGCCACCACGGCATAAGCAAACATGGCTGTAGATTTTGTATGGAGAAGTCCACATTATGTGGACTAACACTAAACACTTTTAGGTGTTTTCATTTCAAAACAAAACAAGAAGATAAGTAAAAAATAACAAAATAAAATGATGTTCTTATCAACAATTTACTGAAATATCAGGAAATGAACCAGCACTTGGGCCAGACCTGGAGTCTTATGTCTGCATTAGTGGTCTGGAACAGGAGGGTGTTTTAAAAATTAATTTTTTAACTGTGCTTTGTCTCCCATCACAGTGTGATCTTGGAGTGTACAAACGGGATTCTTTCTGGATGAAATTAAATTGAAAAATGTGCTCCAAGAGTGCACCAAATGCTGTTTAAGTGTCATTCAGCCCCCACAACCACTCTTAAGCTATGTTGAAGTTAACGTCACAGTGTTCATGACAAGGCTTCAGTGCCAAACTGTTCTGCTCATATTCACTGCTGCTGTACCACTCTGTTTACTAATAGGAAGAACCATCAGCTGTTAGGCTTATTACCAACAAGTATGGCAGAGGAGAGGTACTTCCTATGTCTGCTGCATCTTTGCTTGTGAAACTCTTGAACAGCATTACACCACAACTTTCGTCATTTTGTAGAGAAAAAGTTCACTTAGCAAAGGAATTATGATCAACAACTACAGCGTTTCCAAACTTTTCTATTAAGCTAATCTGAGATTAAACCAAGGACTGAACTGTAATTGCAACTGACATTACATTAGCTGATAAATTACTGTAGGTCAATACAAACTTTGTGTACCTGGCAATGAGAGGAAAGTGTTTGTAGCACTGAAAACTTCAATCATGCTGAAGCTGGGGAGTCTGACAAACTCTCAAGTGGGGAGCTTGTTCATCAAATATCAAATGAGTATACTTACTACATCCCAGTGTCAAGTAGCATCTTATTTCTCAACCCACAGCTAACACAGGAATAAACCAGGGCCATTAGAGACTGAGCACAAGTCTTTTCTGGAAAGACTTAACATTCATTAATGTAGAACTATAAATAACAAGTATGAAGCACGAAGGTGACATTCTGCAGAGCAGCTTTTCAAAACCTAAGTGCCATTTGTTGAAGTGATTAAAACCATTTTAAATTCCTTTGTCTAGTTGTCTGTGGAAACCACAGAGTTAAAAAAAAAAAAAAAAAAAAGGAAAACATTTTGAGTTAGGTGGATAGTAGATAGGAGCTATATCAAGTTTGTATGATGTACCTCTCCATTATCTTGTTTATAAGCACTAACAAAATATGCCTTTTCATGAGGTATGTGGGATAACAACAACCCTCCTCATATCAAATATAAAGAATTTACCCTCCAGGAAAAGTAAAAATTATGTTTGCAAGGCCCAGCTTTCATTCATGAGATAACAGGACAATGTGACTACATAAAAAGTTTATTTGTTTAGTACAGGTCCTCTAGATACAGCAGTTAAACAAAAAACATCATTTGGCAGTCAGTTTATTTCCTAATTCAGTTATAAAAGTGCAGCTTAGTTATAAAGGCACAATGTTGACATTTAGACAAGTCACTGACGTCCAGAAGAACTGGCAAGAGCAAGACCTCACTCCTACTTTCTTTAAAAATTACTTGTTTCATTTTCCAACAATGATATTAAAGAAGAATAAAGGCACTGGGAGCAATCATCATATAAAAATCTGATGTGGATCTAGAAAAAGTCCTCAGAAATAGCACGATATACTGAAGCTATCAGTCAGCAACTCACATTTTCCTTTCTGCTGTTCCACAAAGTCTCTAGGAAGACAGTGTGCTTGATGCCATTTCACTTGCTTAAAATTACCAGAAAAAATCCCAAAATGAATGAAGGAGAAAATAGGCTAGTATTGAAGTGTTACAAAAGATACCTGCCTAGTGTATTTTTTGTGAGGGCACAGCCTCATGCCCATGGAAACACTCCTCGAACACCCCTTTGCAGTGTAGTTGGACACGTGCAAGCTAGCAGTTATCTTACAGCCTGCAGACAGGCAAATTAATTTGCTTTTACATCATAATACATGCGCAGAACTCTCCTGACAGTCTCTACGTATTTATCATCAGGAACAGGTTTCCTCTGGCTTCCTGGCTCAAGAAATTTCTTGATTGTGGGGATGCTGCTTATCCTTGCTTTAAATGCCTAAAAGACAAACAGTAAGAACATAGTATTTAAAGAACAGAGGTAACATAAGAAAAAACATCCTATTTTACTGATTTGTGTAACATCCTTTAACAAGCTGTGTGTGGAGACAAGACAGGAAATAGGGTTTTAACCATGGATGAATTTTACTCCCACTCACTTCAGCCCTTTTATTTTCTACAGTAACAAATGAGCCCTCTGTCTTGTGTTGATATGGGATGAAGTGTTAACAGTTATCTGTGGTTTCTAATATGTACATTACTCAGATCAGTTCTTGTGATCTTCCACTTAACTGTATCACAGAACTGATGAGAGTCAAAAAAAGGGAGGGTGCATTTCTTCAGATGTGTACAGGGGTTACTCCAGAAAATAACAGTTTCTCTGGATGAAACATCTTACAAGGCTCTTCCTAAATCAGGAAAAGCAATGAAAAAGTAACAAATGTTTTGTGGAATTATTTACACATAACAGACTTTGAAATATCATTTATCACATTTACAGCCATATGAGCATCTTGTTAATGCAAGGTACCTGTAACTGAGGAAAGCCTGAGAGTACATCTGACTTCTTCTCTTCTACCATTAAAATGGCTTCAAGAAGATGAACATCTGCCCAGCTAAAATTGTTGCCAACAAGGAAGTCCTGCCCATGTTCTTTCAAAACCTAGAAATGTCACAGATGAAAGCACTCAGGTGTGAATAGCCAGCTGAAGTTCATGTTTTCAAAATGCTCAGGCCTTCTTTGACAATACTACTGTCTCCTTTTCACCCTTCTCTCCCACGCAGCTAACAGGGGGAACAGGGGATGTGCCAGCAGTCACTGATCATTTTACAGCAGAAATCTAGCATCCCAGCATTTTTCTTACCAATCCTTTCTTCCTATAGCTCTAGGTAACTCTGTGTACTAGACTATGGGGTTAGATACCTTCTTAGTATTCACCTTTCCAGTCTAATTTATCTGGAATTTTTCTATATGTTTTTACAGCTTCAGTGGGAAAATAGTATAAAAGAGAGGTGATCAGCCTAAAGCATTTGGGCTAAGATGCAACAAGTGGAATAGAGGGCAGAATGCACCTGGCAACCACCTACAGGAGACCTAGCAAAGTGAAAAACTGTCTTCTCTTTAGTCTTTAAAATGGAGGAGCTATTCCTGCTAGATCATCCTGTCCATGCATATTAATTTCCATTAAGAGTACCTCTTGGGTCCTATCTCTCAGATCATCAGTCAGAAACCACCAAGATTCCATATGGCTAGAAGTCAGCAGGATAGCCGTGTTTTACTGTGTTTACAAAACCCAAAGAGATGTATTTGAAATGTTAGACAAAGAAGACAATTAGCACTGCTTTTGCAATGCAAATTACTGTGGTGGGTTGAACCTGGCTAGGCACCAGGCGCTCAAAGCTGCTCTATCACTCCCTTCCCCACCTGGACATGGGGAAGAAAATAAATGAAAGGCTCTTAGGTTGACCCACCCCAACTTGTCTAATACTGCTCTGACTCCCCTCCAGCCAAACAGACAGTATGGATGTCCTGATGTAAAGTACTGCACTGACACTTCTGCTTCTGGTGAAATACCCATTGCTATCCCTCCAGAATCAGGGAAGAAAGCAATCCTCCTCCATACCTTTTCATACACTGGGAAATACCTGCTTGTCGCCTTTTGAACTAAAATAGCACGTTGTTTCTCTTTATCCTCTGCTGATAAGAAAGGGAACATCAAAATGAAGCCCATAAGGTCATCAGTTCCTCCAACATACATATCAATCCTTAAAACCAAAGTAAACAAAAACCTTAAATAGAAGGCACCTTCACAAGCAGAATTACCCTATGTTTGTTTTAGGATAGTAAACATTGAATTTCCCATCCCCCTGTTGTGATGCCGTTCCCCCACCCCCTTTCCATGCTGCAGTGTGATCTGAGAAATGCTTTCTTAAGCAATCTAAACCACACCCCCCCCATGGAAATTATTTCTACAGTCAAAAAAAATATGTCACAGTGTGATTCTTACTTGTATTTGTAGTGATTTTGGCCCTTTACTTGCTTCATTGTGCAGGTTTAACAGGCTCGTACAGAGGCTAAGAGTGTAACTTGAGTGTTACAGATCACAATCACCAAAGAAACACACAGCAGTACAACAGTTCTTTGGACTGTCCCTTTTCCAGAGCTATGAGATCAGGTTTTGTACTGTAGAGAGACATTTAAAATGCTACACACTAAGACAGCCCAATCATGCTTTTTTTTTTCTTCACAGACACAACATCAAGGATGTAATTTCATATGGATGTAATTTCACATGAAACCAACAGTTTTTCAACAGCTTCTTGCTGTTCTTTCCCCAGCTTCCAAAGATCTAAACCATGCACTTTTTACAATGCAGTGGGACATCAGACAACCACAGATAATGTCAATGACAGCTCTTATTTTCAGCCAAAAGTTAGAAACTTACTATTTCTTTCCAGAGTTTTCTGAATAAAAAAGTAGTTCAGTATCTACATGCCAGTCACCTCTCAAATACCTGTGTCAGGCTGTATTAATCTTTCACTAAGGCACAATAAACCCATGACTCAAATATTTTTATGTGAAAAGTAACCGAGTTAGAACAAATCAATTGGCTTACATCTAACTGTGGCCTCTCAGGCTCACTGCAAGTTGTGCATCACTGAAGCCCACAGGTGATTGTGCACAGGTGTATGTGCAACTATGCAATTAATTCTAGATGCATCTGAACGACTATACTAAATCCAAGAAGAGAAATACTGTTGCATACAAAGCTCTTTCCTTCAGGTCCTTCCCATAGAGGTTGTACTTGGCTGCAATGTAGCTGAGGATGGCTCTGGTCTGCACCATCCTCATCCCATCGATCTCCACCATGGGCACCTGCTGAAACAGCAGGGATCCAGCTAAAATGAAAACCACAGACTATTTGACTGATATAATAACTCCACATCAGATTTCTTGCTGTCTTCAGAGGAACATTGCTTTTATGGTGAGGTTACTGTGGGTAGTCATTGTATTAAACTGGAGTTCTTCCATGCAAAGAATAAATTACAGTGGTGCAGACAAATTAAACTGAAAAACACAATTATTGTGGGTTACTGTCCTTTCTTAGAAAAAATTTTGCTGAAGCTGCAATCAGGACTGTGTTCAGCAGCTTTTAAAATGAAATTGAAATGCAATGGAGACAATCACACTAAACATCTCAACTGAGTAAAAAGTGTCTAGTTCTAAACAATGTAAAAAAAACCCTGCTCCATTATTGAAACACTATTTGAAGTAAATGCTAGACTCACAGATTTCTCTCTTATGACCAGTCTTTAAGTTATATCAGGACATAAAATGAAATTTTGGGATACATATTTTCTGGTTACTGAAGCCCATGGTTAAGTTTGTTGGGACCATGTGGGATGCATAGACAAATGGAGAACAGAAGAATCCAGAGGCCTTGGCAAAGCCTGCAGGTTGGAAAGATACTGTTTAAAATTTCATCTATCCATATATGAAAAAAACCAGTCTCTGCAGCTGGTCACAGCTCTTAGCTTTACTCTTCTGTGTGGAAAAGAAGATGCATACAGTCTTCAAAGACTTCACACATCTCTAAGTCTGCTTACATTCAAAAGACGAGAGAAAGTAAATTGCTGTTTTACTTTGTTTTCAGTTGAATGCTCACCTTGCAGGAGCTTCTCATACTGGTCTCGGGTTTCCAAAAACTCTTCTTCAAACTGACAAAAGAGAATGAGGAAGAAGAGGAAATAAGAATCTTTTAGCATTTCTAGAAAAAAGAAACTTTTTAAGCACCATAAAAGGAAAATAATATACATCACAGTTCTTTCCATTTCAGATGTGCTCTAAGGGAGAACACACCAAGGGCAGAAGTGGATATCCAGTATCTCCTGAACTGTCACACTTGATCAGTGCTGCTAAGAGCAACCCTAGCAGAAGAACAGGCAATAAGAACTGAAATGAGGATGGTTTGTTTGGTATTAAACAGGCAGTGTAATGTGAAACAATCAACAGTACGGTCTAGGCTGTCTTTAAGATGCTTTCGTGAATGTGGAAAAACTCTGCTATGTGATATTTTGATTTGGGAGCTAGACAGGAACAAATATTTTGGAAGTTAAAGCTTTTACAAAATTATGTACAAGTAGCAAGCCATGTAGGAAATTTAGTACAGATGAATGTTTCAGGCACCTGAAGATTAATTATTCACAAGATGAGAAACAAAAGATACAGAATTGCTGGTGATCAGATGGGTGTAGTTGCATTCAATATGGTTGAGGATGGCCAGTCCAATCAGTGTTACTTATGGAGAAACTGAGTTCAAGATGAAGACACCAGTTAGACATCTACATGTATGTGTTTGCATGTGCAATACATGTCTGTGATCAGTGCAGAACATGGAGACTTGAAAATGGTTGATGTTACCAATCCCTAAATGCCTTGCTCAGTCAGCCTCTCTCATAACATCTGTTAGTAATTAAGATTTGCTATACTAGGGAAACCCCAGAGGATCAGGCATATTAACATACTGACAACGTTCAACCAAAGCAAGTGTGATCACAGTTTAAATTTCAGAATCCAGGTTTCTGCTGCAAAGAAGCTGAGAAAATAATAGTCCAAGGAAAAAAATGTAGTAATTGGTACTCATCAATGGCTTTTTTTAAAACTTAAAAAACAAACAAACAAACAAACAAAAAAAACACACCTAAAAAAAAAAAAAGAGAGAGAGAGAGGGACTTAAAACACAGGAACAAATGATGGAGGGAAGCAGACACTTCTTCTGCAAGGCCTTCAAAAAAAGCCTCGTGGTCTTTTTAAAAAACTTGTATTCCTGGGCTTAGTACACAAGTAATTGTAACTGTAGCAGCTTATTGCATAAAAGAGGACACTCAGAGCAAATTCTAGTCCTTTGTGTCCTCAAACTGTATTATCAGTTTACCACCAAGATAGACAGCAAATTAATAGGTAAATTATATAACATCAGAAAAAATGAAAGTGGTATCTTCCTTCTCTGTTTTACCAAAGTATTTTTCCTCCTGCACAGAGATTTCTAATTTCCCTACACATTTGGGTCAATTTGCTCACTTCAACCTGCTAAGTTTCATCTAAATGATGCAAGACACAACATATTTTGTGTTACACCTTATTATGGTGGATGCAGCCAGTGGAGTGAAAAGTAAAAATCTCTGTGTGAGCATTCAACTGAAAACAGAAAGACTAGAGAAAGTAAATTGCTGTTTTACTGAGCACAGATAACACTTGTTATGCAAGGAACACATCTATTAATTCAGCAGCTCTAGGTCAGTAATCAATGCTTAATTAAGGATCACACATTCTTGTGTTAAGCAAGTGTCACTGCTTACAGTGTCACTTGCTCAGAAACCATGTAACTTGAAGCCATGTTTTTGTGTGCCTTAAGTAAAAGTATTTGATTACACTCAGTAGTCAATGTTCATTTACTGTTGCATCTTGGGGTGCCTTTTCTTTTTTGACTAATAACATGTGATCTGCCTCAAAGACAAGTTACAGTGTGCAGCAAGAAGTCAAAAACTCTAAAACAAACCTCGACCCCAGCTGCAGCCAACAACCAACGAATCGATTCCATCTTGCCTCTTCCAGCAAAGTAATAAAGTTTCGGTTTTGCGGACATGACTTCAAACTTTCTGTTACCTAAGACAGTTATAAGAGATAGTAAGTTAATAACCATACAAAAATCTGATGGAGCTGGAATAATGGTTCACATGTCACTCACACAACAAAAATTTAAGTTAATTTTTGACAAAATATCTTGGCAAAGTTTTAGTCTAAACTGATTTGATTTTGTTGCTGCACAGTCAAGTCAAACTATTTAATAGACTTTTCATCTCCCTGAAATTCAGGAATAGTAAACATCAAGTTGCTAAGTGGGAGATAACAGAAAAAATAAAAACATCACCTTTCTTAAAAGAAGAAAATCCTAAACTTTTAGAAAATATAAGTTTTAGTACTGAAGTTACACAGACACCACTAAAAACCAAGTCTTGATCAAAGAGAAGAAGCAGTAAACTGAATTTCCGAAACTGGCAGACCTTGTATCAAGGAATGCCAAAAGTATCTAAACATTAATTCTACACATTTAGGTGAAGCATCGGAATGTACTTTTAAGTCTCTCACTTTTTTCCTAGTGGTGGTGATCCAGCAATCAGTAGAAACTTCAAAAGTATCACAATATGTGATCCAGGATCAGTAAAAACTTCAGAAGAATGGGCTGTTTCTTCTGTAGTAATCCAGATTAAAATACAGAGTTTCAGTGTTGCACTGCTTATCCTTCTACAAGCCAGCTTTCTGTCTATTAATAAACCCTGTTTCTCTGCAAAACTTTTATAGACTTTTCAGATGATCAGATGCTGCTTTGCAAGCAGCATTTTAGTTCTTTAATGACTTCATAAATTAGGCTATTAATTGTTATTTTTTGAATAGACTAGTGTTTAGGCCTCAGCAGGAATTAGATTCCACTGTACAGCCACAAGCCAAGAGAGCAATCAAATTTAATCATATTGGCATTTCACATGCAGAACTCCCTAAGAGCAAGTCCATGCTGCAACTGAGAGCTGTTTACCCTCTGTAAGGTGATTTATTGTCACTTCAATCCACAGTTCCAGTAATTCTGGAAAAGAGGCTCTTGGCATGTGAACAATAACCTCCAGTTTCCAATGTTCCAAGCGCTCTTTCATAAGCAGAGGGAAAAAAAGACCTTGAACACGCACGAAGTGATCCGCTCGTTAGCCAACAGGCATGAAAAGAGAACACAAACTATGAGACTACATCAGGCCATGGGAATTCAAACGAGCCAGGCTATTCCACCCCCACCTGCTCAGGGGCCTCCGATTGCTCTTAGGAAAGTCACAGGGAACTAAACCGCTGCCAAGTAGTATCTCTACCGCTGATAAATACAGCGGTGAATTAGAAACACACAAAAAGGCTGAAGAAAAAGTATCACTGTGAACCAGACAAAAGAACAGAATGAAACAGGAGCTACTTGTAATACAGTTATATTCACAGAGAAGGAAGAAAAAAGCCAAAGATGATTTTTAAATTGTAGTTTAAAAAACTAAAGAAACGGAAGGGTGGCACTTTTCCTCAGCACCACTTCCAGAGACCTGCTCTTGGCAGGCCACAGGACATAAGCAAGTCACTGATGCCCA
This sequence comes from Hirundo rustica, assembly GCF_015227805.2. NCBI lineage: Eukaryota > Metazoa > Chordata > Aves > Passeriformes > Hirundinidae > Hirundo > Hirundo rustica. The sequence continues at coordinate 92,933,262 of NC_053452.1, read as the reverse complement.
ACACATGTCAGTGCAGCAAAGGCAAAAGGAAGGTAAAGGCATGGCTGGTGCTTGTTTTGTAAATACTGGGAGATCAACAAATTCTGAAATGAGCTATAGTATTCTAGGTTCCTAGGACTGAGCCTGCTATGCCATACTGGAAGAGAAAGTCCAACTTGTGAACTAAAATCTATGGAAAGGGCACCCTGGTGATGGGCAAAGAGCTTTTCCCTTCTTCGCCCTTCATCAGAAAGATGTAAAATGGCAATTTGCAGCCAGGAGCCGCAATTGCTGGTAGGCTGCTGTCCATTCCCCTCAGCCAGACACCTCAACAGGAAAAGGGACTTTGTGAAAAATTTGCTGTGATTTATGAAGGCCATCTGGGCTAACAGGGGGAATGAGGGAACACGAATATCGGTGTAAGAAGCGATCGCTCACACGCTAGGTGACCAAAAGAACATCGATGAAGAGGGCCGGGGGACCAGCGATGCTTCGCATGTCCCGCAGATCCAGGACGCTAGGGGCCGACTTTCCCTGTCTGCATTCAGCAGCACAACAGCGGTTCCACCCCGCATCGGCAACACCAGCCCGGGGGCACGGCCCGCGCTCAGCGTGACAGGCAGCAGCCCCCGGGGCCATCAGCTGCCGCCCCTCCCGGGGACGAGCTCCTGGCACACACGAGATGACGAGCGGTCCGTGGTGACGCGGGGAGCCCATGGACCGGGAGAGCGGATCCACGGCTCAGGCCTGAGCCCGCCACAGACTCCCGGCTCCCCGCCTCACCAGAGCCAAAGGAGCCACGGGCACTGTTTGGCGGGGGGAACAGGAAGAGAGAAATCCCAGGGACCCGTACTCACACACACGGAAGGTTAAACCGCTGATGCCGAGCGAGCACCCGAGACCCCAAGGCAGGGCACTCCCTCCGGCCCCGCCTGCAGCCGCGCTCGGCGCCGGGCCCTCCCCGCCCCGGCCATGGGACGGCAAAGAGCGGAGCAGCCGCCAATAGGAAGCCGTAAATTTGCAAGTTTCGCAAAGCCTTCTGGAAAGACGCTTCCCCTCCAAAGAATTTCGCTAAACCTTTTGAACTGGGTCAAGAACCGGTTTCTCTCGGAAGGTTTGTCGCTGCAGAGCGATGATTCCATACGCTGTGTCCCTGAGTTCTTAGTCGTTGTTGCTAACCGTGACTTAAAGGTTGTCGGCAGTACTGACCTATAAATAACGCTCTGCGAGCTTCGGTTGTCTGGATGTGAGGGCGATCTGGCTGCGACATCTGTCACCCCATTGATCGCCAGGGTTGATTCGGCTGATCTGGCTGGCTAGGCGGGTGTCCCCTTCCTCCCTCAACGCTCCATGTGCGTCCCTCCCGAAGCTGCGCGCTCGGTCGAAGAGGACGACCTCCCCGATAGAGACGGTACCGTTCATCGGTCAAGGGTATACGGTAGCTGCGCTCCCCTGCTAGAACCTCCAAACAAGCTCAAGGTCCATTTGTAGGAGAACGTAGGGTAGTCAAGCTTCCAAGACTGCAGACACATCCAAGTGAGGCGCTGCATGGGGCAGTCTGCCATTGTTTTGTGCCTTACATGCATGCTACGTGCATGCATGTCTTTGGTGCGTGTATGCAAAGCGTGTCTTTATTTCACTTGATCGCTTCTCTGATTTCTCCGTCACCTACGAATCCGTGAGCTCCTCACATAACACAATACCTCCTCCCCCCCACTTCTGCTAGGTAAAACTGGAATCCTTGCACATGTAAATGTAAATATATTTTTCATCTAGTTCTTCACCTGTGTAAGTGGTTTTCAGCCCACTTAAACAGCTGTTTAACAAAAGGGCTGGGCTTTTAAGTTATATACTGTCTTCAGCTTCTACTGCCTTGAAAGCCAAGGGAGAAGGCTAAAGAAGTGACACGAGACACTGAGAACAATTTTGAATAGAACAGGAACAGAACAAAACAGAGTAACGGGAACTGAAAAAAACAGAATCCCTTGGAAGGGACCCACAAAATCTAGTTCAGCTACCTGTCCTTCTGAAGTGTTATGCATTCTATAATTCACTCTTGCATGTAGTTTCAGAGGAGCTGACATCCAAAGAAAGCTAAGTGATCAGTTTTACAGGGAGCTCACAGTATATTGCAGAAATTAACATGCTTAGACTCAAACCATGTGGCCAGTGAACATGCAGTGCCCCTCCAAGGCAACTTATTAAAAAAAACCAAACCCCAACTGAAAAAACCCAACCAAACAAAAGGCAAATTAAAGTGCTGTCATTTAAAACTGAGTAAAAAAGCAAGCCAGTCAGTCAGTACTTCTTCAAGGATAACTTTATTCTGGGCAGGACATTTGACACAGAAGGAATGAAACAGGCATTTAAAATGTTTCCGAACAAAAACACTGAATAAACAAGAACCATTATTTCTCCCCACCTCTGACAATTCCACCCCCTCCTTCCATATTAAGTTCTAAAATGTTCTTTCAGTATGTTTTCCTCCTCACATTATGGAATATCCTGCTCATATCAACACCATATCAGATATAGGAACACCATGGGAGTGGGTTTTCTGGCTTTTTTTTTCTTCTTTTTTTTTTTCTTGCTAACAGCATGGCACTTGCACACTATGTTTTGGAACATCTGGATTACAGAAGTGAATGAATCCACTGCCAGACTCCTTTATTATTACGTGTTATACCTAAGCCTGAAAAATGTAACAGTACAATTCTAAAAACATTTTCCACAAAGATGCTACTAAATATTAAAGCACAAAGTAGTAGGTTACATATCATAAATTCTCAGATATGCTGCTTGACCATATTTCAGTATATAAAGACCTCCATCTTTTCCATATCTGTATTGCACAGAGACAGCATGGTAAAATACATAAACTCAGCTCTGTCCTGCTCAAACACCTTCAGTAAGAATTTGCTTTAGTAAAGGATACAGCCATTACAGCTGTAATAGCTGGTTTTCTGTCTCACTAGCTAGAACTAGTTGTGATTCTGAATGTCCAGATTATTAGCTTTTTTCCCCAAAATAAAAGGCTTTTACTTCGGAAAGGAGGAGATATAAAAAAAGAAAATTAGAAGTACAACTTATTTTTCTAATCTTTTCACTGGACTGACTAAAGCCTGAATGCTGTAGTCAAAAGAATCACTGACTGTCTGATAAAGGTTCAGAGATTACAGGCCAGGTTCAGATTCATCCTGTGTTACTTGAATCTCACACAGTTGTCCCCCTCCTTAGTGGAGAGACTCAGGTATCTCCAGAATGTTAGTATATTTTCAAATGAGACAGATTTCTTTTGACATGACTTTCACTCACCAGGGGTGAGTCACCTTACAACAAAGGAGCTCACGTTTAGGTATGATGAAACCAAGCCTCAGCTGCCTGTTCTCATGACTTGTCTCCTTCCACTCATTCGAACTAAGTGTACAGACCAGACTACTTAAATAGCCTACTCAGGTCTAGGGATACTGGGATGGGGTCCGGATGTTAATTCTTAAGACAAATTACCTGGTGATAAAATAAATTAAATTATATGTATACATAAATACAGGCATTTACTTCCACCATGAGAAACAACTATCTTTCCAGTTCTAACACGAATATACATATTTCCCTTTCCACTTACCTACAGACACCCATCAGTGTGTGCTTTAGAAATCAAACGACTGCTTTACTTTACTGCTAAGCATTGGCATCACTGCTGTGGAAGCAGTTAGGTATGGAGTTAGTACTTGCTATGCCCAGATAACAGAGCAGCAGGACACAGAAGATGTCTTTGGCACGTTTTAAGTCTTACATGCACACTTTTGCTCCCTTTGTCTTGGACTGTCTCACTGTGGGCTGAGCCCATAAAAACAGGGACCAGTGCTCCCCATGGTTCCCCCTGTAGCACTGAGCCAGCAGCCTACCCCAGGGTAAAGTTTCCTCCAGATCCCACACATTAACCATGAGAAGCATCAAAAAGGCCAGAATCTATTCTGTCTCAAAACCACAGCAGCTTCCCCTTGTGTGTGCCAGCAGATCCCATGGAGAGTGACGCACAAGCCATTCAGTTCCTGTGAAATGGCTGGAAGCTGAGAACTGCACCCGCTCTGATCCCTTTAGGCTCGATTTAAGTCTCATAAGCAAACAATTTTCCTCAAGAAGATGAGCATTTCTGCACACTTCTGCAAGGAGATGCATTTTCTCAGCACACTTCAGCTTTGGCAGCACTGCTCTAGAACACAGCTATGGAAGGTGTTCTCCCACAGCAGTGAACAGTTATATGGAGGTGCAGGAACAGATAAATGCTGACTGTGATCTAAAAGAATCTTCTGCTGATGGCTGGACTCTGGCACTCCTTTCCAGAGCAGAACTAAGCTAGACTATGGGCCTACTTTCTTTTCTCTATAACTTAATATAAATCATACTCTCATAAACTGAGTTAAACTGCTCTTCAAAGAACTGTATCAATTTCAGTGAAATCAACCACAGTTTTACATTTTCTTAACAGGATCATATAAGATCCCATTTTTTCCTGTAGAGCCTCTAGGTCTAATTTATGGAAGCTGACGTATTTTTCACATTGTAAATGAAGATGTACTGAGTGAAGAAGAACTGAGTATAAATGTAACTAAAGGTTAGACTGACTCATTTCCTCTTGGGTTGTTTTGGCTTTTTGGGGGCTTTTTTCCCTACAGTGATTTAAAACAGCAGCGATTTAAAACAGTTTTGAAAAGTAAATCAGCCGCATAGATCTTGTTTCCCTAAACTATGTTGCTGGCATATCATTAATATTTTGTTACTCTGAAACCAGTTTTATGAGTTTTAGTAATTTATTGTCAATACGGTCTTTAACATGTCTTCAGCTCTTTCATTCTCAACAAAAGAAAAAGAATAAACAGAATCTGCTTTTTCTCCTTAGAAATCATTAGACCATTTACATGAATTTAACAGAGGTAGGTTCACATTCTATTTCATAGTGAACAATGCCAAAAAATAACTTTTAAGCAGGAAAAAGGAACATTGTGTCAGAAAATGGATCTACAGGAGAGTATTTGCCCTTCACCAAACAAGAGTCCTCAGATTTGGTAAATCTGAATAGCAGTCCAACAAAAAATCTTTTAAAGGCAAAAATAAATTAAAAAAGGTGCCTCTCACTATCTTTCAGCAGTCTCTCAGTGACTGCAAAGGAGAGTTTAGACTGTTAAGTCACTCACTCCTCTGATGTCAGTATGAAGCAATGAGCATAGAACAACAGAAGTGTGGCACTGAGACGTGGCATCGCTTGAAATTACACAGCCTCAATTAGCACATAAACTTTAGAAAATGTCTAATGAATGCCCCTTCCTCAGTACTTCTCCTTCACTGCAATATTGCACCGTGGGTTTTTTATCCACTTCTATAAAAATGCTGAATCTAATAAAAAAAGTTAATTTTTTAAAAGTTCATTATAAAAATTTGTTGTATAAAAATGCCAAACCCCCTAAGCCTTATATACAAAATGTATCACTTTTATGAAAATAACTGGACCCAAGAATATAACAAAATATTTTTATACAAAAAGGTACAAGATTGCATTCAGATTAATGCAGATGTACTGCATTAATCTGAATGCAATCAGATTAAAAAACCTCCAGTTAAAAAAAAAAACCTTCAAAATGTCTCATTCATGGAAGATGTGCTCCTTTTAATTGTCCAGGTATTTAAACCAGTATGAAATGGTCTCACGTTGGCCACCATGTCCTGGGAAGCACGCCCTGGTCAGAGGATATTTCCCAGGTCACCGGTGAGCGCCGTACTTCGCGGACCAGTCAATGCGCCCGTGGATCGGTTCCGCTGCTGGCGGGAGAGGCATTAACCTCGGCGAGCTTTTGGTAGGTGAACTGAACGACGGCCATCCAAGAAGGGGTCTGACTGATGTCACAGATGCAAAATCTAAGGGACAAAAGAATTCTGTGATACAAAGGTTCAGTGAGAGCTGTCCATACTGAACAACAACTGGGTGCAGGTCCAGATCCTTACTTCTTCAGGAAATAAGCTTCCTTTTTAAACAAAGTTTGCTGATGTGGAGCAGCAGTGGATCCAATCCCTAAAACCTTAGCAGACAAAGAGTATTTACATCACTGATTTGACAAGTGTGAATTCTGTGCCAGCTCTCACACCAACCTCTAGATCCCACTGAAATAAGCTGTAGATAAACCCACGTATTTAATAAACAAAAGTAAACACAAACCAAATTCCTCTTCGTATGAAGTTCTGCAAGGTTACAAACAACACTTCCAGTGAGTCAGATACTGACAAATAAAATAAAGCAAAGCAAAGTAGTTCAGTGCTGCATACATACAGCATTGCTGGAGTACTGACCAAGGGACCAAGAGGACTTTAGTGCTGGACCTACCGGAAGATGGATCCACAACTGGTGCTAACTGAACCCTCTGCCCAGCAGAACCTACTTCCTTCTTCAGAAATGAAGGGACATAAGCACTCGTTAGACTGCTTGATCCTACGGGCCCTGAAAGAAACAGCGAGGAACGCCTGAACACAAAAGATCTCCCACACTGTCAACAGGTGACAAAGATGTGCCCAGAGGGATTTTGTTCTAGACCAAGCCTGATCATGGACTGATCAAAACAATAACTTAACTGAAGACACTTGAAATCCACAGCTCCTATATATACACCTGCAGACTGTCAGCATCAGACTGCATTAGAGATGAATGGAAAACAGGTACAAGTTGTACCTGGGGAGAATGGCAATTCTCCCTGACATGTCATCTTTTTCAAGGTTTCTCAAAGCTTCTAACACTTAGCATTTTAGTTGGAATTATCTTGTTTGACTTTCAGCAACTGTGTGCTAAGAATATACTGACTTTCGGTTCCTATGTAGTGAGTCTGGGGCTTTGGTGCTACACAAAGCTCTTAGTGCAGCCCATGAGAGCACAACTTAAACATGTTTCACATTTCACAACTTAAAAAGATTCACATTTCAAATTTTGAGAGCCAGCTACAAAACTTGTCCCTAAGATGAGCAGGAAGAGATTTGACTGATCTGCAGGATAAGCCACAGAAATGGAACAAAACAGTCTAGAGTTGTAGCAAAGAGGAACACTGAACAAGATATCATGCACAGAGCAGAGCCATCATACATATGCCTATGCTGTACTAGAGCAGTGGCAAAGCCTATTGTGGGAAATTATGGTAATAAATAAAAAAGAGAAAAATCTAATTACATCCTATGCTGCTACAAAAGAAGCAAAAACTTGTAAAAGAGCCAGGAAGGAGATGTGTTACGTATATAAAGGTTCTCATGTAGTTTAGCTATTTACAGTGTCCTCCCATCTTGATTCTTTAAAGAACAATTTTCTGATTAAATTGCATCCAAAACTTTGTTTTGTTGCGGTTTTTTAACCTGAGTTTCTAGAGGGCCAAAATGCTTCTTTGGGCCAAGATTCAACACAAACTTTGGCAATAAAACACTTTCAAAAGAACATATTCAAAAGAAGTATGGCACTGCAGAACTGTGTCACATGAAAACCTGAAGCCAGAGTTTAGAGATGAAATACATAGATACAATCTAAAAACATCACTGTGTTATCAACATGTTATAGCTGATGAAAACTAATGTAAAAATCTACAAATTAATTACTTTAACTCAAACAACAGTGATTAAATACCTGAAATACCAAATGCCAAAAAACCCCTGAAGAACAAAAATTGAAGAGTTTTGCTTTTTGTCTTAATTTTTTAAACTATAATTATTACATTATTTTAAACAACATCAACTGAAAGACATAACTATAGATTTTCTTTGCTTAATTCATATAATGAGAGTAATGCATATGACTAGTTCAATTTATGCCAGCTTCCTCCTGTAATGACAGCCATTTATGCATCAGGTGGACTAAAATAATTTTGAAACCAGAAAGCATGACTTAAAGAAACTGAAGAGGGAAACTGAAAGCAAGATGAAGTATTTCAAGTTGAACAGACCTAAGCTGTCCAACCTTCTATGTATGGGGTACCTCAGACTTGCATGCATTTATTAGAAAAATGACTATGTTTCAGTTTAAGGCAGTCTCCCAAAGAAGAGTGCTCATAACTGATTTTAACATAAAGAAAGGACAGGGTTAGCAGCTATCTTCAGAGCTGACAATGTTTTGGAAATGGATGACTCCAAAATACCCTGGTGGGGGATTGTACAAACATCACATATCATAATTCCTCGAGTGATAAGCACACCTTCTTACCTGAATTCATCCTGTTGGTAGTACTTCCTCCCAAAACAGAAGTTTTCCCAGACAAACCAGAACCGGGCCAGTGATTAGATGGAACAGACTCTTTGTTTGAAGTGGAGACTATGCTATTCCTGGTGCTTATTCCTATATTGCAAAAATGCAAAGATTACTTCACTAAAATCCCTGTTGCCACACAGGCCTGCATTCATTCCACCTGATGCACAATCTTAGAGCAGATATCTGGTTCAACTTAACCAAAACCTCTCCATCTCAGTAACTCTCTGAGTCACTCTTCATGCTCTCATAATACAGGAATGCTGTAACTAGCCCTAATCCTGCAAACATGACAATGTAAGTAGTTCCACTAACATCAATGGCTGCTTATATCACAGGACAGGGTCTTTACGTCAAGGCCACAAATATTCTCACATCACAGGAAGTGAACCTTGCTATGTACATGAAATTTGTGCTTCCTATAAAAGCCTAACAGCAACAAGATAACCTGGAACGCAATAACAGCAATTCCATTTCTCACAGTGCTGTACTCTTCTTTGGTGTCTCTACTGAAACCTCAGAGTATGCAAACAGTTTGCACTGTAGTTCAGATGACGCCTAGTATTTGTATTTAACTCAGATCCCATACTTAAGCAGGGTACCTAACGTTCAAGGATGCACTCACAATTTATGATACGGCTAAAGCAGTCTTGGGATCAATGTGTTTTAAAATCTCCTCTAGTAAAACAAATTTTAGCTACCAAAACTCTATCTAAGTGATACGATTTGAAACTCACCAATTATTTAAACAAAAGTCAACAATTAATTGTTTCAGGAAAAAAGACTGAGTTTGCTGTCACAATACTTTCTAGTTTACTTAAACAATTTTGAAGTAGTGAATAAATAGCTAACATTACCTTTATGAACAGAATTTATGAGAAAGAACACTTTCATATTCATATCATTTTAAATACTGGCAGACATGCTATCTGCCTCCTGCACTTCATCCTGCCCCAGCACTGGTGTCAGAATAGTAGAGGTTATCATGAAGACAGGCATGTAATTCTCTATGGAGACATGGATCTGCATTTTACTTAACTCCAAACTACAGCAAAGCGTATTCCCACTAGTAGTTCACCTCTTGTTCATGGTATTGTACGCTCATGATGTAAGCACATGGTACTTCCTTTTCCAGACCAGAAGATCAGTATTCTACTTTTTAGCGAGACAGGGAATAGTTTTGGCCCATATGCAGACATTTTCTAATGCACTTCCAAGTGTATGAGTAACCATCAGGAGGAAGAAGTACCAACAATCCTGTCCCCTTGTTTGTAAGCAGCACTTCTCACTTGCTAGACTATCAGAATGTAGTTTGTGTCATGGCCATCTACATTAGGAAAGTTCTTTCTGTCCTCATGTTCTTTGAGCAGTAGCCCACCTCCACAAGTTCAAAGGATAAGAGCTAATGTACCAATGACTATTTCATACTTCTGTTGGAATTGCAGGAAGAAAAGGAAAGCATTTTTTACTAACCAGGTCGATACCTAGAATGGTTCAAGTAGTGTTGCTTTGCTGCTGAAACTCGCAATGTGGGAGTGTCCTGCCGCAAAAAGGTCCCATGGGAAGTTCGTGCACTGCTGCCAGAGCCTGCAGCATCCAAAGGCTTCAGGTCCAAAATGCTTTCAAATCTGTAATTCAAAAATTAGTACATACAGTCCAATTCTTATAGCACATTTATTCACAGCTGGCTTTCTTTACTCCACCCCATCTCCAGGAATCGTTTCCTTATAATGTGTTTGCTACACCATAAACACACAGACAACAGGGAATATTATCAACCCAAAGTCATACAAGTGCCCCTGAAAATCAGATTTATACTTCTAGTTCCCTTATATACTGCTTTTAAAGTTTTTATAGATCACTCAGTAAGTTTCTCTCTTCTGTCTATCATCCATGGAAACTGCAGCACAGACTTATCCAAAACAGTTTGTATATGTGGAATATGTCAAAATGGTCCACATGTGAAATTGAAAGTATATATTCAAAAATTAATTTGGGGATCATTTTCAGTGGGGGAAAAAAAGAAAACACTAAATTGTACAGATATAAATTTCTAGATACAAAGAAGGCAGGAAGAGCAACATTACTAAGAAAAAGGCCAAAGAAATAGACCAAACAGCACATACACATAAAAAATCCCTTACCTGCAAAGAGTCTCATCATTCTGCCTCTTCTTGTTTTTCAAGTCCATTCTCATGATGGAAGAGCTGAAATCAAGGTCTTCCAAGTCATCCCAGTCTTCAGAACTCTTAACTGTCCTGGGAAGATGTCCCCATCTTCGCCTAGGTTTTGGTTTAAGTTCACCATTTATATTCTCACATCCAGCAGACGTTTTCTGTTATAAAGATTGAAAAGAAACAAACCCACATGCTTAGACCACAAACTAGGTGACAGTAAAAAAGAGGACCTTTTTTCCTCTATCTCAAAGAGTAATAGTGGTAGTAGAGTTGTAACACAATCTTCAACTTCCATTAAACATGCTAAGAACACAATCTGTAGCCTGCTGACATTGTTATATATTTCTGCACTTTGTCCCGTAATAAAGCCTCTTGAACTGACAGAAGAAGAAATTTCTTGGATCTCAATTCCAACTCGATTCATGTTTCAGTATGCACCTCCAAACCATTACCTTATGTTTAATTTTTACCTTTAAACCCATGTTGGGAGTGCAAAACTGCATGAATGCTTATCTGTGTCTAGACATTTAATTTTGTTTTTCTCTTGCAAGACAGCACAGGTACAAATTTGTGTCTTTACGGTCATTCAGGCTCAGCAGGACATTTTGACTGTGTGTGATGCTGGCCAGTACAGACCCTCTTATGACTGACCCTGTAGCAGCAGCATTCACAGTCTGCTCTCATCACATATTTTATGAATCCAGTCTCCTCATTAGTAGACAGAAAGGTTACATTCTCATGCTGCAAGAAGAATCTGTTGGTTTCCAAGTCCAGTATGGAAGACCAAAGTGACTATTATTCCCCGTCAATAAATTGGATGCCTTAAAGGGATGAAGGCAATGGTTAAGCCTCCCTCATTTCAATACTATTTAGCTTAATACTTTTCTCTCTGGAATCAGTCCCATTAATATTCTGAACACTGTACATCCTTTTTATTCATATGAAATCAGTGTCATCCTGTAAGTGGTGCTTTACAAAAAAGAGAAGCACAAAATGGCTCTAAAATGAGAAATTGACTTGCTTGTTTTACAGCAACTGGATTTAGATTTCAATTGAGGAACTTCCAGTTTCTAGCAGGAAGTTGGAATGTTGGAACAGTTTTTTAGTTCCATTCCCTGTCCTTTTAGTGAAGTACAAGAACCTTGAAAGAGAACAAGAAAAAGTAATGCAAGGAAAAAAGTTAGGCAGTGTATCAGAAAGCTTGTTATATGCTAGATGAACCTTTACCTGCTGAGGAACCTTATTGTGAATTGCAGGCAGAAGAACCTGGTTAGACTTGTCCTCCTGTAAGTAGTTATTGTGCTCAGCCCCAGAGTTGTCTGTCTTACATGCGTACACCACGTGCTGAGAAGACTGGCTTTGTTGAAAAGGCCTTGATGAAATTCGGGCATGAGGTTTCGGAGGGGGCTGTGCTGGAGGGACAGGCTTAATATGCAGAGATGATTTATTATGCAATTCCTTTTGTTTTCCCAGTTCCTGAATGCCCAGGGCATGCCCAACCTGGAAATATGAATATCGAAGTGCCTAAAAAGTAATAAAGATGTTAGGCTTAGAAAACCAAAGTTTTCATTTCCCCAGTCCTATGTGTCAGTACAAGTTTAATTTCCTTTTTTTTACTGGGGTAAGAAACAGCAGAAGACCCATCTCTCAACACTAGATTATAGTGAGCACAATCCACTTCAAAAAAATGTTGCAATAGTAGAGAAGTTTCAAGACATACTGAGTTATCAAATCCTCTGTGAACTAGAACAGAAGGAAAGGTTCTGCAGAATTAAGATAGTTAACAAGGTGTATGGCATCTAAAGGCATGTTTCATTATATGCTGTCTCTTCATGTGTGCATATGCAAACACATCTCCCTCACCATTACAGATTCAGTCAGCAAAACTCAGTGACCCCAAGAGACATCCCATCTCTTCCACTTTCCATTTCTGAGACTGAATTAAATGAAAGAAATACAACCCTTATGGAAACTAGCCTCAACTTTTTCTGAAAAGTTAGTAAAGTTAGTAAAAGTACTTTTATCCTGTCTTACAAGTAATTAAGAGGTTGTCAGTAAAGGCAATTAATCTATCTTGCTGTTTCAGGCATACTCATCTTCCCTTGCCGAAGACTTCTTACTGCAAAAACTTTCTAAAAGCTCAGATTCATCACTCTATTTGTACTTTACTGTAAAAAAATTGTTAATGTTCTTAATACTGTTACAGTGTTTTTTTGTTCTTCATTACCTTTGAGAGTTCTTAAACTTACCTCACTTTTTAACTGTTTAAATTAAATTTCAAGCTTTTTATTGCAGTTTGTACTGAAGATCTAATTAAATCACGAAAATTCAGCTATGGCCCCTGAAGTCAAGTGTCAGATTTGAATCCAGAATCAAAAAAGTGCCCTGCTCATTGTATTAAGTTGAGTACTAATCAAAACCACTGGCTACCATCATCTATACGTGTAATACTGATGACCTGGGCAATGCTTATGTGCAGGATGTTGGAACACATCTGCAATGCATTTGCATGCAGCTGAGGCTGCCCTGCAAAAGCAAGCCTTACCCAGGCAACACGGGGCTGGAGGAACAGAGAGCGAGGTGAACTAACAGCTAACTGAAACGCCCAAAGGTTGGCAAACAGTGGAAAAAAGTCCTGGTTGGAGGCCAGGAAGTATCTGTGCTCCCCAGAGATCAATATTGGGGCAAATACTTATCCAAAACCTCCCTTAGTTATGTCGCTGGGGGTGCAGAGCGCACCCTCAGCACGTCTGCTGACAAGTGGAAGGGGGGGGTGACACACTGGTTGGTTGTGCTGCCACCCTGCAGGCTTTCAGCAGGCTGCTGAAATGGGCTGACAGGAACTTCATCAAGTCAAAGAGGATAAATACCAAATCCTGGGAAGGAAAAACCACATGCACCAGTACATGCTGGGGTCAACTACTGGGAAAGCAGCTCTGCAGGAAAGGACCTGGTAGACACCAAGTTGAACATGGAAGCGCTACCAAATACACCCTTGCTGCAAATAAGACTAACGCCCGGGCTGCCTGAGCAGGAGTGCTGCCAGCAGGCCAAGAGTGGTGATCCCTCCCCTCTGTTCAGCACAGGTGAGGCTGCTGTGTCCAGTTTTGGCCTCCCCAGTAGACGAGAGAGATGGGGAGGGTCCAGCAAAGGGCCACAAAGGTGATTAAGGGACTGGAGCATCTCACATATGAGCAAAGACAGAGAGTTGTGACTGTTCAGCCTGGAGAAGGCTCTTGAGGATCTTATCAAAGTATGCCAAAACCCAGAAGGAAAACGGCAAAGAAGCTTGAGCAAGTCTCTTTTCAAGAGAACCCAGTGCCAGTGGGCACAAACTGAAACACAGGAAAACTCCTTCTGAACATCAAGAAACACTTTACTCAGAGTAACTGAGCACTGGCACAGGTTGCCTAGGGAAAGGTGGTTGAACCAGATTCCTGTCATTCTGCGGTGCACAATTAAAGAACAGCATCACAGCCTCCAGCCATACGTCCTACCTTCACTCTGCTGCTATTCAAAGTGACTGGACTACACTAAATTCAAGTGTATTCACACGCTGCAGTCACACCTTTGACTACTGAGCACATAGCCCAAACAGCTGATGTTTCATGCAAAAGATTGATCACTCTCTCTTGACTACCCTCCTTTGTCTTGTAAATTGTTATTGGATTCTCCTCTTCTCCTGCACCCCTGAGCAACTGCTAAATAACTATTCCTTGCTGTAACAGAAAGAAATCACAAGCAGAGAAAAAGAAAACAAAATCAAACCTGACTAGCTGTTGGCCGCTTTTTGGGGTCCCACTGCAGCATGTCTCTCATGAGCTGCACTGCTTCACTGCTAGCATTAGGTATGAGAGTTTTTAGGTTGTTAGGCACACAGTGAGGCCAGCGAAAATTCATGGAAGCTGAAAGTTGGTACCCTTCAGGCCAGTCATTCTGGAAGAAAAGATTTCCAAACACAACAGACATTCAGCCATAAAGTATCAGTGCTTAAACACACATATTCTACCAGTAACAGACCACGTCCAGCTTACTCTGGTCTTATATTGAATACGTCACTAAAAACCTTCACCTCAAACCTCTGGTGAGAGGTGACTCTTGATGTACATCTGACAGAGTCAAGGGCACAAATGGAATCAGGAAATAGGAATCTTGCCATAATCCTAATTTTTAGCATCTTAAACCATAGGTTTATATGCAATGTACAAGAGAAAAATTCCCACCTAATGAAATCACAGTCTGAGGACTTTCTTTGCTCTGCAGGGGTCTATTTTTCCTCCTCTATGTTATCAGCTTTTATGGCATAATTACTGCACAGAAATGCTTACTGCACAGGAAGTAAGTTTTAATTTAGTTTATTATATCTGAGCTCAATATCATAAATTAACAGTAAGCAGGAAAAATTATTATTTTTATGCTTACTGCTACTGTGCCATTGTTTACTGTAGAACAGCTCCAGGATTACTGCAGTCTGGAATATCACTTCAGCTACCTTTTTTGGCGTCCCTAAGACTTGGCAAATTTTGAATATAGTATCAATTTCACTGGCGCCTGGGAAGAGAGGCCTCAGCGTGTAAACTTCTGCCATTATGCAACCAACAGCCCAAATATCTATTGGAGAACTATAGCAGGTGGATCTCAGAAGTACTTCAGGAGCCCTGTACCTGTAGGGAAGAGAAAGAAAAGTAAATCCCAACAATCAAGACAATTCAAACATACATGAAATTGCTCACCTCTTCATTCTTTGCTACTGAGAGCAAACATTCTTTAAAAACCTCCTCTCCTGTACTTTTTTCCTTTTTGATTAAAGCTACGTAAGCTTCTGTAAACTCTTACACCTTTCTGACACAGCAATCCTAGCATGTTCCTACCTGCCTTACCATACTCCCTCTCTGCTCCTGTGCTGCTATCTGTAAACTGCCTTACACTAACTGAAGCTTTTCAAATTACACCAAGCTTAAATAAAAGTTTCATAAAGAGGAAGCATCAAAAGTAGTGTAACAATTGGCACAAATTCAGTACTGTACTACTTTCAAGTGTTGATTCCAAGTTCCTACAATGCAGGTGAGTACTAGCACTTACCATCTTGTGGATACGTAATCTGTGTAAGGAGGTCGAGATCGGATTTCTCGGGCTAAGCCAAAATCTGCAATTTTCACAAGTTCCGGTCCCATGCAAAGCAGGTTTTCAGGTTTCAAGTCCCTGTGAAAGAACCCTGAAATTCAAATGAAATACTGTTGTGGACTGCAATGTAACTCAGAGCTGTATCCTTTATTTTCCAACTGGATTGTTTTGCTTTAGTTCTTAGCATTGAAGCTAAAAACACATCAAAGTCTTATGTGATCAGCAGAGCTGATCAGTACAGCATTGTTCAGGTACATTGTGAAGAACAATACGCACAACTTGGCTATCTTATAACAATTCAGAACATTTATTCAGACAGCTCTCTTTCAAGTGACACTTCTCTAACATAAAAAAAAATTCCACCATTTTAATGCTAGTTTCATTCTAACTGGAAACTGTCCAATGAAGTTATCAATCAGTTACATAAAATGTTATTTTAAACAGAACATAAATTAAAACCAGTGGGTTTTTTGCACTTTGAACTTCTTTTTAAACCTGAGAACATAATCTGCAAGCACTCAACTACTCAACACCATGTAAGAGGATCTCAGTGTATTTTTTTAGTGCTCCCTGCATTCAGCAAAAACTGAATATGAATAAATGTCTGGCAAGAGTTCTTTCAATACAAAGGAGAGAAGAGGGCTGGAATGTCACTGACTACTGTTCTGAAATTTGCTTCCACCATTACCCCAGAAATCTTGTCCTTGTGTTTCTTTCTTGCAAGCATCTGAATCACCGTTCCTAGATACAGCTCCCACTGTAGCACCTTACCGGAGCTCCGAGCTCCTTTTCAGAGACTCCAAGATGCTTACTTTTTCCATGGCTTTGAATTTACTCCCACAGACAATGGACTAAACATTGACATAGGATGTGTCTACATTGTCCAGTATAACTAGATAAGCTTTTGTTTGCTAGATTAATGCATAACAGCAATGAAGACATAGTGCTGTAGGTATCTACAACAAGGAGACTGCATCCTTCCTAGGGATCTTGAGATTCTGGTGCCCGCTTGAACTACTGCTTCTTTGTTAAAGCAATCTTAGGCAAAGCAATTAAGTATGTTCTTAGCATTTAGTACAATCACTTCTGTATTTTGCTGCAGACAGGCAACAACAGAATGCTTGAGGCAATTTATTTCATGACAAACTTGTAAAAAGAGCAATCTGTTGTGTACTCAAATATAAAAATATGCTTAAGAGTTTGGATAGACAAAGAATGTAAGAAGTTTACTTGGCAAGCGTTTCTATGCCACACAGGAGTAGAACAGAGAAATACAGAGAGGGAAAAAATGTTCATGTGATTTTTTCCAAAACTGTTGCGGAGAGAATCTTGGGACACTCATTCTTACACTGTGAGCCACAATACCATCACAATACCATCCTGTTGCGCCTGCCGAACATTTTCGGGTGTTCTTAACTACAGATTTGCAACATCTTGGTAGAAATACAAGTCTAGTGTGGTAGCAGGTCAGTGAAAAAAACAGTTTTGACATTGAACTGTTCAGTCTTCACAGCTATAGTAAGTTAAATAGCAATAAAAGCTGTTCTGAAAGGCTGTGATCCATTTGACAATTTATTGAAAAAAGCTGGCTTAGATTTCCACAAATCAATCATAATTTTCTGGTTTTGCATATTATGTATGTCACTGAAACAGACTGGAATTTATAGCTAGGTTTCAGGTGAGTATCCAATCCCCATGAGAAGAGTAAATAAAGTCATAAGCTGGAAAACATTTTGCAAAACACAGTTAAATGTGTATTTCAAGTGAACTGTAATGCTGGTCCTTATAAAGCCTTTCCCTTCCAGGACTTTGGCCACCAATGTCAGTTCTCTTCTGACAACCCAGAGAACTGTCCAGCAACAGATCCTACAGTGTATTTAAAGGACAGAATTGCAAAGGTCCGCATAAAACAGTGAGAAAGCTTTTGTTAAAGTAAGGTGTTTGAGGTTTTTTTATTAGTTAAGTGGGTCTTGCTACTACTGGCTGGTACATCAGCTTTAGCTTTTATCACTGTTGTAAATAATAGTTGGAAGCCCAGGCAGCTAAAGCTGCTTGTCAATTGAACTTTATTACTTTAAATGTATCTTACAGAGGATGCGTGTTTTATTCAGGTGTCTGCGTGTATCTTGAGAAAAAGAGTCATTTCTTCTTTATTCTCAGTCTCAGGGGACCTTTAAATCTATCAAGAAATGGGTTCATTAACATCCAACGAGTTTGAGAGTGGCCAGCTGCCAGACAGTCAAAGTTGAAATCTACAGAAAAGGAACTGAGCAAACCTCCAAAATGAAGTATTAGACAACTATAAAATATAGGTGTTTTCACCTCTATGTATGAGAATCTCTCATACAGAGCCATTCTTTTGCTAATTCCTTCTGCTAAAGTCAGCAATGTAATTGCTTGTATATAAATCAAAAAACTTAAAAAAACACTATCTGTCTCTAACTCAGAATATTTATAGCAAAAACGTAACCTACCATGCTTATGAATAAATGCAAGCCCTTGCAGGATCTGATACATAATATTCCTAACTGTAGACTCAGGGAACAGTTTGTTTCTGTGGAATAAAAGGGAAGAAATAAATATTAATGATTAAATTCATACACTAGCTTATGTTATCTAATGAACCAAAGATAAAAGGTAGTAATGACAAATAAAACTGCTTTTCATATTTGCCTACTTTCTTTTCTAGCTACGAAAAAAATTCTTATTTCCTCTACAGTCCCTTGGCACAAAATTGGCCATTTCACTAAGAATTAAGGAAATAAATAACATTCTTAAAGGTTTGATTTACACAACATTTACCAAGTCCATGGCCTAGCTAAACTGTAGAGTATGATGCAAAGCATACTTTTAGACACAGGTGGGGTTTTTGTTTTCATAAGAAGGTAGGATATCAAGCATTTCTGTGAAATTCCCAAAGATAATAGGTTTCAGTTATAGACTTGAACCATTTTTTCAAACGTCATGATTTCATATAATACATATCCACATATATAATTACATACCATGTAATTATATATCATATAATTATGTATCTATCCATATATATGTGCCCAACTGAATTACAGTTTTCCATACCTGTGCATGCATAGTAAGTATATTTATGCTTAAAAGGTATAATATATCTGTGGGAATGCCACATAAAATAACAATAACCGTACTTTGTTAAATCAAGGAAGATTATTTTCATCTGCCAGGCTGATACTATGGTCCATAGGGAGAAATAATTCAAAGCAGGAAGTTTTGGCCTCAGTTATCTTCTGGTGGATGTTATTATGGCCCAAAGGCTAAAATTAAGACTTTATTAATGCTCCAGAAAATATCAAGAAGGTAGATTTTATTCAGAATTCTGACAAATGAAATAGTCAAGTCTTTGGTCATGTCAGTCCAAATTGTAAGGAAAAATAAGTCCTGGAAGCAATCCAAAATTTGACACCTCTTGATTACTGTTCCAACTACTTTTTATTACACATTTATTTGAGGAAACCATAAAAGAAAAGGTGATGATACCACTCTCATAAAAAAGCACCACTGCAGTACCTACACAGAAATCAGAGGTTCTAGGTCCAATGCCTCCTCAGTGTGAGGACTGTTAAAAGCTCACAGTTCCTGCCTCTCAAAAGAACACCCTACTCCCCTACCACACTAGTCTGGGACAAGACACTGGAAACTCTCATTAGACTGGCTGGGATATGCTCAAAGATGACAGTCACAACTCCTACTACAGCCTGCAGCTTTAAGCAATAGTGATCCAAGCCTAAACAAATGATCCAAAATCCTTTGAACAGTGTCAAGGGTGTTAAAAGCACATTACACAAATAATGAATTTATATCAGGAAGGCGTGATGCTATTACATACCTCTCTTTCATTAACTGATAAAGATTCTCCTTCATGTATTCAAACACAAAATACAGATGATCATTTTCCCTGATAACTTCTTTCAGCTTTACCACATTAGCATGGTTTAATTTCTTCAAAGACTAGAAATAGAAAATACAAACAGGATTTTACAAGGGTCTTAATAGAGTGAAGAAGAAAAAAAAACAGAACAAAACAACCCAACTTATTTCACTGTTGCACAAGGATTAACTTCAAAAACTCTTTGGTGTCTTAAATAATCAGACAGAAATGAGAACAAAGACCAGATCTCCAAGTGTTACCACATACATAAACAATCTATGCAACAAGTTAATGTGCTGGTCATTCATAGCTATCTGCTAAGCACTAAAACAATTGCATTTTCTCTGTTAGAAACTTCCCAGTGGCAGAATTCACATTCTTCTTGCGCTTCCTGCCACTTAACCTGGCAACAGTCAGGTTAGAGACAGGACTGAAAGCAATCCTGGAAAGACTTCCTTGGTATTGCGGATTAACCTTTGTGGGCAGCTTGTTCAGACCTCCAAGAGAGATGGGGTAAAGAATCAGAAGGGCAGAAAGTGAGACAACTCCTAGGCTGAGATACAGTCTAACAGGTAAAGCAGAAGTAAAGCACGCAAGCAAAGCAAAATAAGGAATTCATTTGTTGCTTCCCATGAACAGGAAGGTGGTCAGCCACCTCCAGTCCAGCAGGGCTCCATCACATATAATGGTTACTTGGGAATCCAATGCCATCACTCTAAAGGTCTCCTGCTTCTCCTTCCCCTAGCTTCTGTTGCTCAGCACAATGTTCTATGGGATGTCCCTTTGGTCAGCTGTCCTGGCTGTGTCCCCTCACAGCCTTTTGCCCACCTTCAGTCTGCTCACTGACAGGGAAGCATGAAAAACAGAGAAGGCCTGAGGTTGTGAAAGCACTGCTCAACAATAGCTAAAACATGCCTGAGTTGTCAAGACTGTTTTGGCCAGAAATCCAAAACAGACGCATAGAAGCTGCTATGAAGAAAACTAACTCTACCCTAGCCAAAACTAGCAAACTTGGGTCTTCCTTTTCTTTTTAGATTTTCAGCGTATTTGATGCCCATTTTTACATGGTATCATAAGAAAAATTACCTAGGTTTTCTGTATGTTTTCAGTACTGACTATAAATTAAGCAGGTCCTTAGAGCCTATCCCCAATGTGTTATCGGCATCAGAATTTCATGCTAAATGTCTGTTCCAAAGCCAACTGTAGAGAAACAATTACACAAAGAAAAGTTAATGCTGTGCAAAGGGTATGTGTTCTCAAGCTCTGAAAAGCAAACACCAATCAACTCCAGCTGTTGTGACAGGAAAGCTCTCACTCACACACCCCACAGTGCAGGGAGGAATCAGCTCTCTACAACCAAATGATTTTTGTAAGACTACAGAATTTCAATAAGCATTTTTATAAGACTACCGATACTCCCTTCCAATGCAGAGTCAGGAATCAGAACTGTAATGTCATATGCTATAGCTCACTTTGAGAGTAGTGTTTTGACAGAAGAGTTGTAAAGAATTTGATGCTATCCCCAAATGTGACAGTGATCATCTAATTTGAAGTCAACCAATGAACAAAACAAGTACCTTAACCTCTCGAAGGTTCATGCACTCCTCCCAGGAATAAAACTTTCTCTTCATTCTACAAAAGTAGAGGGGAAAGTAATGACTAATGCATTGAAAACATCAGCTGTTCTTAGAACCAAAAGCCTCACTGCATCTTAATGATTTAGTTCTTCCATCAAAATGTAAGATGTTAGCTCCTTTGTCAAAAGATTTTATATCTCTAGATAAGGTATAGTCAAGCTGATTTACTAGAATACACACTCAAATAGAATTACAGTCAAATAACAACAGGATTACACAGGATTGCATTTTTCTGTACATCTATCTTGCTGAAAATAATTTAGAGCCTTCAACAAGCCCAGGCATGCTGTTTTTCTTTTGGGTGTAACAATGTGGTGGAGTAGAGTCTAACTGTAAAAAGAACAAGGATAGTTTTAACAGTTATGAAGAACTCAGAGGAAGGTTTTGAAACAAATCAAATGAGGATCCAATCACTTCACTGGGTCTCCAATTTTATCATATTCTCCTTGTCCCTCTTCTCTATTTTTTGATTTCTCTGTAATTTTACTATCTTGCTGCATATCCAAATTTTCCTTTGTCCCCTACTCCCCATGTTTCTCCCTCCCTTGCAAGGCGCATCTATCATGCCAACTACTTTTCCAATTCTGCTTTCCCCTTCAAGCGCATAAGCAACTGTGCTCTAACAAAGTGTGGCAGTTTTCTCCTAAGACAGATTGTAACTCTGAACATGGTATTTGTGTGTAACGTATGGTCCTGTGTGTTCACAGGCATTTTGATTACCACTCAGTTCTTTAGACATAACTGTATGCTTTAGGACCAAAAGGATGAAGGCTGACACATAGATGCCCACAGAAGATCAGAGATTAAAACTTATAAAAATACTCAGCTGAGTGGAGTCTGGATTTCAGAGGGAGTTAGGCACTCTCTGAAGATCTGAGCCTTTGCTTTTAATGATAATTCAGTATTACTTATTATTGTAGCAAGTTTCCAGTTTGAAATCAGCTCTTACAAGTAGTTTAAGAACCACAAGCCCTTCATGTCGTGAAGGGATCTGGATTTTTTTTTTTTTAGCAGTGTTTTTGCAATTACTGTTTTGTGCACCCAGTTACCAGGCCAATTCCATTTTTAACAAAGGACCAGCATTAACACTTAAGCTAAGAGAATACTTCTGGCTTGTTCTGATTTTTCTGAGTTTTTCCCATATTGCAAACTGAAAACTAAAGGTGCTTCTAGCAAGATCTGATACAGGCAAAATACTCTCAGCACAGGGGATTTAGAAAGCTGATAAAGCCAGCTACTGACTGCTCATACAAAACAGCATGGTACTGAAAGCCGTTTTGACAAGCCTGTCCCTTGTCATGGTCATGGTCGGTATTTCAGGAAGGTGCCTGCAATGCTTTACAGCTGTCTCTTACCATAGCCAGGACAAATAAGCCATTTACAAACTAAGGTCACTGCTGAAGCAGAAGAGAAAATCAAGTGAACTTCTCAAGGAATTTCAAGAAAATCTTAAGCTGAAAAGATCAGTATGTAATAGCATAAAAGATACAACAATGGACAATGAAAGCAATTGTGTTAATTATCACTGCAGTATTAATATTCCATTGAAAACTGGGCTACAAAATATATGTTCCATGTAAGCAGCAGCAAAAGAGCCATATATTCTAAAGCAGCACTGCAGAATACTCTAAACAATACATAAAACATATGTCTGACTGCACATAGCAGCAGAGTGCTGTTACACAATAAGCCTATATATATCCCACCCTCTTCATCCCCTGCTGTGGCTTTGGAGGATACAAGGAACTTTTTCATGCTGCCCAAACACAGCTCCATATTACAAAGCACAGAACGTGAAGTACTCAAACCAGCGTAACCAAGTTGATGTGGACCTAGAAAGCAAAAACCTGGAGTATGCATTATTAAGTAACGTATGAAAACACTTACTTTTTAATGGCTATTAGCTCTCCAGATTCAATGCTTCTCCCTAGGAGAACAGAGCCGTACGTCCCATCACCAAGCTGTCTGATAGTTTTGTACCTATTCATGATGAGGATACTTCAGCTGCAAGCGCATTTCAGTCCTTGGAGTTTCCTGTGCTTTTTCTCCTCCAAGTGTAACCACTTCTTTCTGTGGCAGCATAAATATAGAGCACTCAGGACAGTGTGAACAGTTGCAGGAATCATGTTTTCAAGACTTAGCCTTTGGTCTGAAAGCACAGAACATAATCCATTTGATTTCTGCACCCTTCTGACATTGTTTGCAGACTCTACTCTCCTCCAAGAGAACAGTCAGCCATACACAATCACTCGTCCTGGTCTCTCAGCAGAAAGGGCTAGCTCCTATCTGGATGTAACTGGGTATAACCCCCAAAGCCAATCCCATGCTAAAGCTAAAGGTACCTTACAGCAAGCTTGCAGGCAGCCCTGATGGGAGACATCATGCTAAAGTCACAGGATAAAGTCTCAGCCTGGAGAAAATAGTCTGCTACCAGAAAAAATGAAGCTTTACAATACAATAGGAGGGGATCTGTCCTAGCCAAATTTTTAGTCATGTGAGTCAGCATCTTACAAGTCACACTGCCACCAGTTAAACCAACATCCTGAATTTCCATATGGTCCTATGTGAGAGAGCATAGCCATATGCATTCCTTTTAACAAAGTGTGCAGAGGAAGGATATTACATTCATGTCAGGTAAAACCAAATGTATTTTACTACAGTAACTCTTAGCATGAATCATTCTCTAGAAGTAGTGACTACATTAGATTATCTATCTGATCTTTTGTTGTGATACTGCATGAACAAAACCATCACAGCATGATCTGGGTTGGAAGGCACCTTAAAAATCATATAGTTCCAACCCCTGTGCCATAGGCTGAGACACCTTCCAGCACCCAGGTTACTCAAAGCCTGACCCAGTCTGGCCTTGAATCCTTCCAGGGAGAGGGCATCCACAGAATCTCTGCTGGATAATAAAGCAAAAAAATTCTTGTTTCTAGTTTAATGTAATTGTTGCTGGTATTTCCTACACTATAGTTTAGAAAAAAATGTAATTTATTGTATGTAAACTAACCACACATTTGAAATAAAAAAATTGCCCTGCAATGAAGGTTTGGTCACTGCATATTCTTATTCTTCACCTCTTAAAAAGACAATATTCATGGCTTGTGACTTTTGCCTTCTGTAATGTGTGTTTTAACTACATTTTCTTTCTTTTCTTTTTTTTTTTTTTTTTTTTTTTAGTAGACGTATCTCCCTTATTTCACAAAGCTGTATTATGATTTTAGAAGTAATGAGGTTATGTTACTGGAACTCTGAACTGACATCAATGCAGAACCACAATCCTGTAAATGCAAGATATTGTGAACATCCTTTATTTTCCATCTTCTAAGTCTACTAGCCCTAGTAATACTGATGCAGGAATAAAGACCAGGAAACTTGAAGTTGAAAGACCTCTTGACAATTTGCCCATTGTGCAGCATGTCTCTAAATCTATCTCAGACACTGGGTAGTTAGTGTCTCAGACAGGCAGGAGGAACTGACCTCCAGCAGTACCTGTTTCTTTGCAGAGCAAAGACTCACTACTGCAGAGAACCAGGACCGAGCACCTTACATTAAAGATCTAATCCCATGTTTTGTACTACTTGCCAAGGAACACAGAGCCTGTCTGTAACAACAGCAGTTTAGAGTACCAGTTCCTTTTTGGCTGGTTTTCAGGTTGTGCACCTGTGGTTTGCATCCAGTTTAAAAAGCTTTAACTTGCTTACTCCAACTGGTGAGTAGATGGCAACTCAGAAGCCTTTAGTCAGATCCTTGGCAACAAAATTTCAAACCATGACAGTGTGTTGCATGTTCTCCTAGTCTGAAAATCTAAAATTTATTAATATCCAAACAATTTTATACAGTAATTTCAAATCAACACAGATGGGACTTGTGGACTTTTCTTCACATACTGCCCTGATGACAGAGTTCTGAAACTGTGATCCTAACAGCTGTCATGCCTTAAAATTCACAGACTTCTATGCTGTCCATGATTTACCATTCACATACCCCTTTCAGGGAACTGTGACTCAAGAGTGAGTAGCACCCTTGCCTCATATTTGATAAACATCTTAAGTTTTGCGGTGGTTAACACTACTAGGAATAATCATCAATGGCTGGATAGATTGTCTGATGTCTCTTGAACCAATGAAGTGGTGAACCAAGCTCCTTATTTCTTACTGAGGATACTAATTTAAGTCCCTCTCCTTTCCACAGCCACCAATTTTCACAAAACTTGTATGAAATTATCTTTGCAAATCCAGCTCCGGTGTCAAATGTGACCAAAACAGACCACTTTAAATATTTTTGAGGAATAAAAGTGAGTAGAGCAAAAAAAAAACCGAAACAAAAACACACAAAAACCCCTAAACATATAAAACTAACAAACCCCCAAAACAACCACCAAATCCAAAACAAAAAACCCCACAAAAACCAACCCCCACCCAAATCAAACAAAACCCTCAGAAAACAACCCCTCAGCCCCCTACCAACGGCAACAACAAACAAACACAACAAAAAAACACCCCCAAACCAAAACAAAACCAAAACAAACAAAAAAAACCCCAGAAAGCTCAAACCAGACAGAAAACACTTCTTTCAGTGAGGAATGCATGTTAAAAAACACGCCAGGATGCACAGAAGTTAACCCAGCTCCCATGGAAGTACAAATCCACCCATATGAAAACTCACTGACAAAACCTAAATGAAGTCTTCTCTGGTTAACTCCATCAGCACCATTTCTTGTTGAACTTAATAGTGACGTTGTTTTAAAAATCTACTTTACTCGGCCTTCAGAATGTTTCAATGGAGTCCCACTAAAACCACTGAAAAGAGAATGAGTCTCCGACAAGCAGTCTGCAAGAGGTACAACATCTATCATCTAATCCGAAAGTACAATCTTCACAAATTCACATCGTTAGAGGATGTAACTGTAAACTGCTAAAATATCTTGAAGTAAAAACTGTGTTGATACTAAAGAGTAAAACGTAAACCCCTTATTTTCACCATGTTGTAACACCATGTTCAGACTTTACCTCACCGATATACTTTTTTCCCCGCAGAAACCAAACAGTAAAACGCCTTTAACAGCAAGCCTAATTCAATGTATCGAGAGTGCTTTCTGACTAAATACAACTTAAACCTACGATTTTGCTTATGAACCCTTTAAATGCGTATCCACTCCTGTTTGAAGTGCTGAAGCACCGAGAACTGAAAGCGAAACTGGTTCACTCTGCCATAGCTGAGAAACGCAGACAGTAAACAAACAGCATGTGCCTTTTTAAACTTGTCCTGTGCTGTGGCAATTACTCGAAGGTATTACTAGCCGGAAGCAGAAAGGCGAGGTTCAAAGCCGTGGGTGTCCATGGGTGCGGTCCAGCGGCTGCAGCGTTTGTTAGACAAGGCTCTGGGGATGCCCCACGACCTGCACACCGAGGCAGGGACAGATGTGCGACAGCGGGTCCGCCGCTCAGGCCAGGTCCCGGCTCCTGCCGGCCTCCGCGCTGCGGCGGCGCCCGATCCCCAGCCTCGGCCCCCGTACACTCGAGTGCCCTCTCTCCCGTTCCTCGCCGTATGGAAACGCGGATCCCCGAGCCCGCCGTGCCCAGCGGAACTCACCGCGGACGCGTCTCCCCGCTCCGGCCCGGCCTGCGGACAGGCCCCGAATGGCGGCGGCGCTGCCCCGCCGCCCCGCGGAGCAGCTGCGGCCCAGAGCGGGCCTCGTTCGGCCCATGGCGCGGCCCCGGCCCCCGCCCCGCCCCGGCCCCCGCGCCCCCGGCCCGGCCCGGCCCGCCGGGGCTCCCCGCGGGGGGACAGCGCCCCACGACTGCGGCCGGGGGAACGCGCCGGCGCCCTCGCCGAGGGGGCGCTGAGCTGGGTTTTAACGAGAAAAATCCAAACCATCTCTGGAGCATCTCTCTTATGAGAGTCTGC
Organism: Hirundo rustica; assembly: GCF_015227805.2. Taxonomy (NCBI): domain Eukaryota; kingdom Metazoa; phylum Chordata; class Aves; order Passeriformes; family Hirundinidae; genus Hirundo; species Hirundo rustica. Next base: position 92,906,262 of record NC_053452.1, on the reverse strand, counting down.
GGGCGCTGAGCCTGTTCAGTCTGGAGAAGACTGGGAGGGGATTTCGTTAATGCGTAGAAATATCTCAAAGATGGGTGCTGTGATATATGTCCTAAAGTTAATTCGTGTTGATAGATAAAATTTAAAATCATCTAAATAAATGTAAGTTTTATCTTAATCCAACAAACTCTGAGTCAACTCAGAGTTAAGCAGCTCAGAAAAGGTGCAGGAATTTCTCTCGCTTGAAAGGACAAGGGAGGGGGAAGCACGAGACATAACATGATTAAGAATTACCAGGAGGGAGACACAAACATGCATTAGCTACCAGGAGAGAGACACAAACATGCTTTGGCTACAAAGCGTTAAAAGGAATGTAACATCTGCTCTGAAGTTACTTCATGTTAATAGAATATAAATTGTGATACTGAATGTATGATTATAAGTCCTGTATAAAGTAGCATGTTAGAAGTTAAGTTTTGTTTTAGCATTTTGTGGGTTAACTTGGGAAGAAGGGGATTCAACAGAATACAAAATATCCCTAGCCTGAAAAGGTTTGGGAGGGACACAGAAAGAGCTTGATTGAAATTACCAGAAAGGAGGACAGAAGACTGTCACTGCCAGGAATCGCTGAAAGGAAACAAAGGGCAACGGAACAGAGAGATGATAGCCCGGAGAACCCGATGATGGTTTCAGATCTGTATCTAGATGGTCTCCGGCCAAAATCAGCATGTCTACACCACACCTGGAACCGACCATCGACAGCATTGTCCTCCTCCGCTGATCCATTCAGACTCTTAGAACTGAAACTTGCATACTTAACGAAGCTGCTTCAGATGGAGGACTTACATCATCTCAGGCCTCTCTCCGCGATCCAGTGTATAAAAAGAGGCTGCTGCAAACCCCAGATGTGAACTTGGGGGATAACAGACTGGCAGAGTGTGTTATCGTTGTTCACCCGGCGCCGACCCCGGGCTCGACGCTGTCCTTTTAATTGTGGCTTTCTGAGACTGATATTTTGTCTCACAATAAAATTCTAAATTTCTGATAAATCGAATCTGGTCGATTTTATTTATAACAGGTGCCAAGAAGATGATGCCAGACTCTTCAACGGTGCCCAGTGACAAGACGAGGAACCATAACCATAAACTGAAACACATGAGGTTCCATTAATCGTGAGGCAGAACTGCTTTACTTTGAGGGTGGCAGAGCGTTGGGACAAACTGCCCAGGGAGTTCATGGAGTGTTCCTCCCTCTCCACAGACACTGATAACCCGCCCTGGACGTGTTGCTGTTCAACCGGGTCTAGGTGCCTGCCTTGGCAGCAAGGTTGGTCTAGATGACTTCCAGAGGTCCTTACCAACCCATCAGTTCTGTGATTCTGTGAAAACATCCAGCTGAACAAACAAACCCCCCAATGATGATGGGCCTCTCTCGCATCTCAGAGAGGAGTTTAAACAACACAACTAGAATCTGGAAATACCAAACTGTGAACAAATGGGAAGAATATCGACATTGTAAGTGCTGCTAGAGCGGCCTGTGCCTTCCTCACCCCAAGTGCCAGAAGCTCACCCTGGCTCTGACAGAGTCAGCCTAATGAACGTAACAGGAAAGGCAGAAAAAGGAAAACAAGGAACAAAAAATTGTTCTAAATCAATTGATTATCAGGACTATAATAGTGATTCAGGAAGTGTCAGCTTCTTTTTACACTTTATCCCTTAGGTTTTAAAAGTAAAGCATGGAGTTAATTCCCAGAGACAGGATGAGCTGGTGCTGTAATTCAGGAGTACAGTGTAGGACAGGACAATCATTTGCTAAAACAGGTGTGGGGAAAAACAAAGCTCTGGGTGCCTCTCCCCCACCCCATCTAGTCAGAGACTAATCTTTATATTTAAATGAATACATAATACAGACTGAAATTCCCCCCAACAGACAGGCATGACTCTCAGTGAAGCCAGAAGGAACAGTGTATTTATATGAGATTTCTGCTTTAAGCCACCCATATTACAATCCCACGTGCATAATCACATATTAGCACTCAGCCCAGTGACAGCCACAAGACACCATTTTTCCATTGTTACAGGCAAGACTTCTTCAGTCCCAATAGAATTGTAGAATTGTTTGGTTTGAAGTGACCTTAAAAATCATATAGTTTCAACTCCCACGCCATGGGCAGGGCCACCTTTCACTACACCTGGTTGCTCAGACCCCCCACCCAAACTGGATTTGAACACTGCTGGTGATGGGGGAACCACAGCTTCTCAGGGCAAACTATGCCAGTGCCCTACCGCCCTCACAGTAAGGGATTTTTTACCAATATGCAACGTTTAATATCTAAGAAGAGTCACACCCAGGCAGGAAAAAAGCAGCTTTGACTCCAACTCCAAACGAGAAGCAGCACTAATGATAACCAGTTGTAGCCAGGAGCACCCCATCTCAAAACTTCAGGTGGCCATGCTGTGTCATCTCAACTGCTCACACAGCCCACCAGCAGCACCCAGCCCTTCCTGCTCCCCGCCGCCTCCGGATGCCCGGCAGGGATCGGCTCCCTTGCCTCTCACTCACTCCACAGAGCAGCTCTACCGTCACTTGGATTTGAAACCCGCTGCCGATGCCGGCTCCCACAGCCCTTCCATCCCCATTTCCCGCTCCCGCTGCCCGAGCCTGAGCGCTCACCTCCCCCTCCAAAGAAGACACAAGCCTCCTCATCCTCCTGCTGAAAACGCCCAGGGCAATAGACACGCACAAAGGTTCACAGATCCATGCCCGTGATTTTCTTCTGGAACAAGAATACTGTGATACGCATTAAAAAATAAAAATAGGTTTAGTCCAATTTTAGAAGACCTGACGAGGCGTGTGCTGACAGCAGGTGATAACTGTGCTCACTGAACTGGACAGGCAAATCACAAGGGCCACGGGATTCAATGGCCTCGGCACAGCTGTTATCTCCACAGCCGCGGCACTGAGCGCTGTCCCGCTACTCCGTCGGCAATTCGCCTGTGCCAGGGCCCCGGCCTGACCGCAATCACAGCGGAAATCACGGCTCCCGAACATCGCCTCTTTACCTCGGCTCCCGCCCCTGGGATCGCGCCTGCCGGGATTCCCACTCACGAAGACTACAGTTCCCGGCAGCCTTTGCTCTGCAGTCCTTCCCGTGGTGTGCCACCGCGGACTACGCTCCCCAGCAGGCCTTGCGCCGCGGCGGCACTGGTGACAGAGGCAGCGCGGGCCGCGGTGCGCACTGGGGCGGGGAGTCTGTGCGCTCGCACGTCGTAGCGGCCCGCGCGGGAGGCGGCGCTCTGACCTGGCGGGTTCGCCCGGGCCGTGTCCCGCCGCTCCCGCCGCCGGCCCTGCTCGCCGGGAAGATGGCTGCCGTCCGCAGGGCCCGCAGGGACTCCCGCTGCGTGGTGCGTTTCTCCGACCGAGAACTCTGCTAAGTGCCCCCCGCGGGCAGGGAGGACACACGGACCAAGAGGGGGAGCAGAGCCCCCGAAAAGGGACAGCGCCGCCCGAGCGTCGGCAGCATGGTGAGAGGGCCCGGGCGGCGGGGGCTCGGCCGCTGTGCAGGGGCGGCCGGGCGGGACCGGGACGAGGGAGTGTGTGCGTGGGAGCGGCCCCCTGGCCGAACTGCTGCCAGGCAGTCCTGCCCTGCCCTGCCCTGCCCTGCCCAGCCCACCTGTCCGCCCCCGGGCACCAGGGAATGCTTGTGAGAAACGTGCCGTGATCCCGCCCCACCGCGGGAGGCACGGCCGTCTCCCGCCGAGGATTTTGATGAGTGGGGCTGCTTGGTTTTGGAGCGATCTAGCCCTCCGTAGGAACGCGTGAACAAAATCCCTGTGTCATTACAGGGGAACGTGCCCTTCCTCTCTCTTTCTTCCCTCAAAAAATGTGTTGGCATAAAGTCACTCAGTAATTTAAAGGACTCCGTGGGCCATGGACTCGAGATGAGTTTGTCATTTAACGTACTACAAATACTCCTTGGTTCAGTGTTGCTTTATTGACTGCGCCTCAATATGGATTCAAGTATCCATGATGAGAACTCGATCATTCAAAGTTAAACCATTTATATCACACAAGAGCTGTTAAAATGTCACACCACGGTTATAAAACCCCTTATTTTTGAACACCGTGTTGTTTCTACCACATTTACAGAAAAATAGAGTGGCTTTCTCATTTTCTTTATAAAACCAAGAGTAATGTTTGTGGCAGTCACTGTTTCGCTTTGCTGTGTTTGCTCCTCCCTGAGCTCGGTATGGTTCACACATAACGCGCAGCCCCATTCAACTGGTGACACTCGACTTCGAACTGTTTCTGATCACGGTTTTACTTTGCTGAAACAGAGATAAGAACTATCAAAGGACCTGATGTCACAGTTTAGTGAGCGGTTAATGTACTCTGAGGAAATCAGCTTGCAGTTATTGATTGCAAAACAGAACTGAACTGTGCAAAAAAACTAGTTCTGCATTTGGCAAATGGTTTCTAAAGCTTTGCAAGCAAATCAGAACTGAATCTACTCAGCTGACTTCATTTTTTACAAGTTTCAGCCTAAATCGGATGTTTACTTTTGACACGTTACTTTTTGGTGGCTTGACTGCTTTCTTCGTGGAAAATTAATCAAGCCAGTCAGCCAGTATGCAGTAGGATGTCTTCCTTTCAGTCAGGATGAAGTCACTGTGACTGCTGACTTGTGTCGGGAGAAAGGCCAGCAGCACAACGATGGGCAATCTAGACTTATCCCCTAAGTAGCAGTTTGAGTACCGTGTTCTGTGCATTTTAGGAACTATAAGTACAGCGCGAGTATTCTCAGAGTGGGTGCAAAGAGCCAGTTTGTATACATTGCAAAGGGCTTTTGGTGTGATCTCATGAGCAGTCTGCTGGTGAAGGTCCTTGCTTCACAGTACCTGTGTTTACTCACTTGTCCTAGCAAAATTGTACGGTTTCAGCAGGTCAAATAAATAGTGGAAAGCCTGTTAATAGAGATCAGTTTTCTAGTTCATTCCTACGCAGTAGCAATGTGAATTAAATGTTTTACTGGTAAATTTAGAGGGGTGGCCACTTAATCTGCTACTACTGCCAGAAGACAGACCTTTGGTACGAGAGATTGTGGAATGCACATGCGCACAGTATAGGGAAGGTAATGACAAAACTTCGATTGTAATAAATTTCATAATAGTTTTTGACAGCTTTTAGACTGTGGGACAGGTCTTCATAGTACTTTTGGTTTGAGTTGAGAGCATATTTAGGTTTCAAAGAGCATCAAATGACATTTTGGATGCAGTTAGTCCACTACCATGTCTGACTGTGACTCAAAAATGAAGAAGTGGGGCAACTGAATGGAGAGGAGGGGTTGAAAATCAAGAGTTGAACAGATTAGTAAAATATAAAGTTTTTGAATGAAGTAAACGTCTTCCAGCTTCCTAACCTTCTAAGTAGTTTCAGTGCTTAAATCAGTTTGTTTACAGACTTCAGGAGTTAAAGGCTTAAAAAGTTAATGGGCGTGCCTTTATGCACAAGAAGATAATGTGTTGATTTCGTTCAGAAATTGCTAGATTCTGCATTTTGCAGATAAAACCAGGCTTATTCTGCCCAGACTGGAGAGCTGACTGGACATAATTCAGCTGCAAACCAGAAGCTGCGCTCTGCACAGACAGAATTAGGCCTTATTTCTGTCAGCCCAGTGCCATAATAATGCACTTACAGACACCCATTTCAGACCTACCTCATTCCTAGGCTGGCTCTGCTTGGCCAGCAAAATATCCCTGAATGCTAATAATGTAGTAGGACTGTCACAACTCATAGGGCATTAACTGCCTGCAATTAAATTCTGGAATCAAACCCCATGAAATTTCCAAATTATTTACTCCTTGCTAAGATTTAATGCTATTAGTGTTTTATAGTGTTCTGCCTCACCTCTTTTCCTCTACTGGGAAATTAAAAATGTACGGAAATTAAAAATGAGAATGTAGAAATAGATGCAGTATCTGTTTATCTTCAGCCATGTCTATCAGTTGTAAATGATAAATTTTCTGAGACATCAGTGCAAAACACTTTTACAAATGACAAGCCAGTAAGTTTGTGGTCATTGGGGAATCTGAAGACATGCTAACTCCAGGGAGGTACTCATCACCAAGACAAGGAGATTAAAGGTTGCCTTCCCATCACATTTGCTAGTATTCTGTAGTTTGATCAGAATTTCCAGGTGCTCTAAAAATGGTATAAATTTTCTGAATACAAGAATGCTTTGATTTCTGCACTTTGCAGAAGGTAGAACTTTCTTTTTGAGAGCTTGATAGAATCTCACTGACTGAATGTCGCTTGAAGTCTCTGAGTACAATAGGAAGGATTGGGAAATAAAACTTCTAAAAGTAGTTGTGATAATGTCAAGTTTGCCTTCTTGTAATCTCACTTTGCATTACCTACTTGCAGAACTATAGATGTGAATTTCAGTGCAGAATGGCAGAAAAACTGGTTTGCTTCAGCTGTAGGAAGAACCTTAAACAAATGTCTTAGTTAAGATCTTGGGGTGTTTTTTTCCCCCCTTACTGGCATCTTGCTGTTGTTGTCATTGTAGTGGCTTGTCACTGATGCTCAGAATTAGTTTTCCTTTGTTTTAGTATAGACTCCATAAATCTCAGTATATTTCACTATGAGAATTAATTTGCATATTTTTAAGTTTTCCTCTTAAACTAGCCAGTTTAATTTCCTATGTAGAGCCATGTTAGGTTTGATCAAAGGTCTTATTTCAGGTTTTATTTGTTTAACCTGTCTCACAGCTGTACTGTAAATAAAACCAACTGTCAAGCTCTCATGCTAGCTTTTTATTTTCCAATACATTTCTTGTTTAATTGCATATGTGTATATAAAGAATCTATTGTTATTCAAAACACTTTTGTGCTCTTGCAAGTATTAAACAAATAAAAATTAGTGGTTATCTTTACAATGAGAAGATGGTGATTATATTTTAATTTGTTGAACAAAGCACATAATTGTTTAATACTGAAGCTTTTGCTCTGTGCTTTGACATAGACACTGAGTGTATTTAGTCAGGTATGCCAGTGCATGGAAACCTTCAAGTGATACACAGCTAATCTGTGTTGGATTAACATATCTAAAATGCAAAACCCATCTTCATTGAGTTAATAATACAACTGATCTCAGTAGTTCTAAAGTTAATTTTTATCATGGAAAGGGAAGTATGCCTAATTTTTTTTTAATGTGTGTCCGTGACAGTTGTTCTTTGTGCATGTGCTGTAGGGACTCATATGCAGACCCTATAATCACATTTGTCTGCTCTCTACTAGGCAGAAGCTGAAGAAGATTGTCACGCTGATATGGTAAGAACCGATGACAGTGAAAGATCTGGTGAAGCAAATCTTCAGGTATGTCTCTCATGCTAGTGGGTTTTTACAAATACAGTACTGATCTGATTTAAACTACATCACTTATCCTCATTTGGTTACCATACATTTGTTGATCTGACAAATGCTTAATCTGTCTGCCCCTCCAAAAGTGAGATAAATTTTGCATTGTGTTCCAAGTGTCAAATTCAGTCTTCAGCTAACTGTAGATGAAAAGAAAGCTTGTGACAGATCTGAAATTTCTTTGAAGAGCTGTAGAAATTGGACAGCGGTTTCTGTGATCAAATTCCAGTTTAAGTTGTCACTCTCTACTGGACCAGAAAGCTGATAAAAGCAGTGTAATAGAAAAGCGTGTTCTCTTTCAAGACTAGATTTCTGTGTTGTTGCTCCCCAGAAGTTGTGATGATTGCAAGAGACATGTAAAGTGTAACTTCAAAGATGTTGAAAAAAAGGCATAGCAGGAATTGTAACTTGTATTATATCACAGAGCATAGTCCATACTTTTTAAAAGAGAAGGGAGTAATGTCTTATTTGTATATTATATAAATTACTATCTTGAATATTAGATAACTTAGAATGCTTGTGTACAAAACCCTGGATTTTCTAAATTTTAATTTTAAGAGCTAATTGACTTCTTGCTTATGATAATTCTGCATAACCGAGACCAAACATGATAATGTCTGGGAAGATCACTTTTCTATGGGATCTTAGATCATAAGCATTGTACTAACAACCACATCTTGAAACATCAGTTTTTCTTCTGAGGTGAACAATCCAGAAAAAAGCACTTTTGCTATAGAATGACACTGAACAAGTACTTGTGCCCATTTTTGGTTTTAATTTACCATAAAACAATTGCTAACTCTCTGTTGCCTAAATTCACTGAAGGCATCTAAGAACTGGAAATGTAAAGCATAGTTGAAATTCTTTTTTGTGTTTGTACTTTATAATTTCTCCTCAGAAGATAATACTGTCTGAATATGTGATATTTACTAGAATTAATCATGTTTCTAGGCAGAGCTCCAGATGTTCAGAGCTCAGTGGATGTTTGAACTTGCCCCAGGTGTGAGTTCTAGTGGGTTGGAACCTCTGCCATGCAGAGCATCATCAAGAGAACCTGGACTAAAGTCTGTTGATGCCCGCGGAAAACAGGAGATAGCAAAAGAGGAAAAGGTACAGAAAAAGATCCATAATTTTGAGGTTTTATTTGTCTGTATTACTGTTCCACTATAACTTTTCTAAAAGCTAATGATGAATTAAATCTGGAGAAACAACAGAAGTTACTATCTCGTTATTTCCATTCTGATATCTACATAATACTACACTAATTTTTCTAGTCTTTATGTTTGCCCTGATGTCACCTTCACAATCTGCTTTCTGAGAGACTGTAGGTAAGGGGTGAGCAGCAGGAATGTAAGTAGTTTGTTGACTGAGAATTGCAGTTATATCTTGTAGCATATGAGTATATCTTCTCTATTTATGGAATTACTTTGTTATCTCTGTCATAGATACAGTAGGTAAGGTCAAAAATAATTGTACGTGTTCTAATAATTCAAGTGACATTGAACTTGTATTTATAAGGAAGTAAAGAAGTGCTCTGTGTAATTTATTGTGCAGGCAAAAGAACTGTTCCTGAAGGCAGTGGAAGAAGAAAGAAATGGGGCCCTTTATGAAGGTAATGTGGAAGTCTACAATGGACACCCTTATTGCAGAGAAATCTAACACCCTGTCATTTATGGGCAAACCTGCATGGTGCCAGTGAACTTAAACTACAGGCTAACAGTGGTTTGAGAGCTCTCTCATTCAGATAAGCAAACAAACATGCTATGGAAGGAACCATTGCATCATATTTCTAAGGTTGAGGTAAAGCAAAAATGACATCAAGGAAGGAATTTCTAGCTTTCAGGCAAAATAACAGTATCTTGAAATACTGCAGTTGAATGGAGCACTGGATTATTTCTTCATATAGAATGCCTCTTTATGTGACTTCTGTAACATGAAATAGCATAATAATGAATCAAGGCAATAAACTATATTTCCTGTGCTCACAGTTCTCATCATACCACTGTGAAGAAAACTACTTAATCTGTGGAGTGCTTTAATGCTATGTTGTTTGGTTGGGGGTGGAGGTTGTTTGTTTGTTTGTTTGTTTGTGTCTGTGTTTTTTGGGGGTCTTTTTTGAGAGAGAGAGGTCTGTTTGAGTTTGGGGGTTTTTGTTTGTTTTTTGATTAACATAGCGTTTTGAAATAGCTTTTTCAAGAATTGCGGCAGTGAACATTCAAATCTGGTAGTCTTTGAGGTTTGTCATAAATATTTAAGGTTCTTAGCTTGCTTACCTGCACTCTTGCTATCAGCACTAGTGAAAATGGAAATTCCAAGTTTTCTTTCTCATATTTAGTTTTCAGAATCTAGAGAGTAAGAGGTCTGTCCTAACTTCCAAGTCCTGTAGGTCAGTAAGTGGAGATATCAATTTGCTGTTTCTTTCATGCAAGAAAGAAAGCGAAGCAGTGTATGTGCCATCCTGCTTATCCACCAGAGGGTTTGGCCACCGTGTTTAAAGTACAGGTGCAAAATAAGATACAGAAATCTGAGAAAGCTCTGGAAGCTCCTGAACTCAGCCACCTGCTGAATACAAACTTTCCACTTCACCATGGGGATTTTCCTTCATTTTCAAGGGATTTCTGGTTGTTGTTTCATATCTCCTATTAAGAGAGAGAAATGTGAGTCCCCTGTAGTTAATCAGTTGTCTCAGTATCTAATTTGTTATGTGTTTTTACAGGGCAGAATTACTTTAGGCTCAAATATGGTGGGTGTTCGGTAAAGGATTAAGTGCACAGTAAAAAAATATGTCAGAACTAAAAATCTGGTACATACTTAGGAAATCATTAGTAGATTGTGCAGGTTCTTTCTGAATAAATTTTTTTTTAAAAGGTGAGGAAAGCAGTCTATTTAAACATTGTATATATAAAATGAAAGCTGTGGCTTCATCTGCTTCAGTGCACTCAGTGCATAGTGTGTTAAACATAGCAGCAAAGAAGTAGTACTATCTAACAGTTCCATTCACAAAAATGTTTCAGACATCTGGATTGCATGAATATGAATTCATCTTTCTCAATTGAATTTGATTTGAGACTTAGAGAAACTATTCTAAACTATCTCTCCACATAGATCTATATGAGACCTTAGAGGCACAGTTGTACGCCAGACAGAGATACATTACTGAGCACATGTTGGAACATCTGTTTTCAGACCAGGCTTTTATTTGCTGACCTGGCTCAGGTCACCAGAATCCATGCCTGCTTCTGAAATCTGCTGCCAGATGTTTGTGAGACAGTTATTTGCTGCAGGTTGCTCTTGCTTAAGTACAGTAGAGGCCTTGTCTGCAAGATTAAATGTTAAAGTTGAGACTGATCTCAATTTGGCTGGCTGCTGGTGTTTCTCACCCTCAACAGGCAAAAGATGCTATTTGTCAGTCACTAGCCCTGACATGAACTCAAGAAAACAGGAACATTTAGTAGCCTCAAGCTCAAGTTTCTCAGACTCATCAGACAAGCTCATCGAGTTTCTCCACACTCAGTGATGTTTTATTTGAGTTTTGGTTTTAAGAGTCCAAGCTGAAGAAGAATTGCCCTCTGATCTTGGGAATCAATGTGGGAATACAGAGAAACATATACATGGATACATGGTTTTACTACTGGTATTAAAATAGATTGAATGTGCATATATCGAATTAATTTAAATTAGGAAGGATTCACAGACCTGATTCAGAAGAAAGACATTCTGCAGCTTAAATAACAGTTTCTTGCCACAGTGGTGTTCCTGAACCTCTCTCTACTTGGTGTTTGTAGGATCTTTGTAGTGCTAAACGCAAAGGTATTTTTGTGTGTGAGAAAAGCGTGCAAAACCCAAGCTGTCAGGTTTTCCTTCATGTCCCATAGTTTTGTGACAAGGCTGCTTTCCTCACGCTCAGTGTGCTCAGTGGCTTGGTTCTGTGCCTTCTTTAGTTTCCAGGGGTTTCCATAGAGAAATTGATATATTTTGCATCTCTTGTTGAAATTTTAAAATTGCAACAATATTTTATTCATCATTCTCACCTTTGTAGTGTTGCATATGTCTGAATGCCTGTTTGTGCTATACCAGGGACTTAAGCTACCTGCATTATTTTTCTCTTTCATTTAACTTACGGCTAGTTATGCATCTACTGTCTGAAATCTTTGCAAGTATTGGGCAACCTACAATATCAGGGATTAGTAATGTTTTAATGTAACATTTTCTACTCTATAGTTGCATTTGTGGCAATTAAAGTAAACTTGTAAAAGCTGAAACACATCTGTGATAACTCTTTATACTGAAAAAGTACATGAGTTTTTTCATTTTTAAAACGGGTACGTAATGTTCCTCTCTTCTCTATTGAATTTAAACCTACCAATTTAGACTAAATAAGCTTTCCTAGGAAAAGACATTTCCCACGTTTTTAGCGATTTTAGCTGAAACCCTCTCTCGAAAACAGTTTTTGCTTTGATAAATTAGTATGGGCATCAAATATGTTTGAACATCAAACCTTTATTTTCAGCCATCAAGTTTTATCGTCTAGCCATGCAGCTTGTACCTGACATAGAGTTTAAGATCACCTATACACGATCCCCAGATGGTGATGGAGTCGGAAAGAGGTGGTAAGTATGAAATTTTACTAATTAAGTGCATAGGAGTACTGAAATACGACATTTTGTGTCTGAAGGATATCAATAATATGCTGTAATATGCAGTTGGACATCTCTTAGTATCTGGAAAACATACCTACTCTCAGTGAGTAGACTATATTTTCCAAAGACAGTAACAGGCTTGTTTGGAGCTAGCTAATTTCAGTAACAAATAGTTACACTGTTACTTAATTAAAAAAAAATCAGTCATGATTTTGATGTTTGATTTTCAGATTTAGGATCATATACAAAATTGTAGATGGCAAAAAGATTAATTAGTTAAAGCTTCATACTAATAAAATAAACATTTTAATTAACCAAAGGAATAATCTTATTCTTGTGTGGAATAATCTTATTCTTGTGCTAGCACAGCCAGATGATAGCATTTTCAGTAGAGCAGTAGATTTAGAAGGTCAAAGATTGCAATCTGAGTAGTCTAGTTTTTCATCATTACACTCACCAGAATACCCCTAGCCTCAGTACAGCGGATGCGTAGTGAGGTATGGCTGGGGTAACCTGAGCCCAAGACTTAGGTTTAAGGAGGGCCAAAACTTCTGTCCCAGTCTGCACAGCCTAATGTAGATGAGCTTATGGATCAGCTTCCCAAATTCTTGCTTACTTATAGCAGCCATTGGTGCTGCTGATAGCTACATCGAAAAATTGAGAGTTTTAACGTGGGAAATGAAAAAGGAAAGCACAACCGTGTCCCTTTGGTATTACTAGCTCAGTCTTGTTGCCCCGGGACAGTACAACTCCAATGCAGCTGTTGACTTAATATAAAAGAGTGCAGTATGAGCTAAGTGCTTTATTTACATCCATTAGTTTCATTTCTGAATTTGTTGCTGGCTTGAAATCTTTGCTGTGCATTTGAGCACTAGGAAAACTACTGAATCGTGTGCCATAGTCATGTAAAAACCTTGGTTTTCATAGGATTATTTTCTTACTTTAGCATCATTTTCTCTACTCCACTGAGACTCTGACCTGAAGTTGAGCAGGAGTGGTCCTTCTGGAGGGTAGGAAGGCTCTGCAGAGAGATCTGGACATGCTGGATCAATGAGCCAAGGCCAGCTGTGAGAATTTCACAAAGGCCGAGTACTGGGTCCTGTGCTTGGGTCACAACAGTCCTGTGGATAGCTACAAGCTGGGGACAGAGTGGCTGGAAAGCTGCCCGGTGGAAGAAGACCTGGGCGTGCTGGTTGACATCCAGCTGATCATGAGCCAGTGTGTGCCCAGGTGGCCAGGAAGGCCAGTGGCATCCTGGCTGTCCCAGCAATAGTGTGGCCAGCAGGACAAGGGCAGGGATTGTCCCTCTGTACCCAGCACTGCTGAGGCCACACCTGGAGTGCTGGGACCAGTTCTGGGCCCCTCACTGTGAGAAAGACATTGAGGGGCTGCAGTGAGTGCAGGGAAGGGCAACGGAGCTGGGGAAGGGTCTGGAGCACAAGTCCTGTGAGGAGCAGCTGAGAGAGCTGGGGGTGTTTAGCCTGGAGAAAAGGAGGCTTAGGGAAGATCTTACTGTTCTCTACAACCACCTGAGAGGAGGTTGTATTGAGGTAGGTATTGGTCTCTTCTCCCAAATAACAGGTGACAGGACAAGAAGAAATGGCCTCAGGGTGTGCTTTAGAGTGAATATTAGGAAAAAGTCTTCGAAGAAAACATTGTCAAGTGCTTGAACAGGGTGCTCAGAGAAGAGGCTGAGTCACCTTGCTGGGAGGTATTTAAGAGATGCGTACATGTGGCAGTTAGTGACATTGTTTAGTGCCGGGTTAATGGTTGGGCTTGATGATCTTAGAGGTCTTTTCCAACCTAATTGGTAAATGGTACAACTCTGTGGATTTTCATTTGGTTGGTTAAATGTTGCTGTACTGTTCCCAGCGCTTTGTGGCAGTGAGGGAAAAACAACCAATAGTCTCAATTGTTACTCTACTGTTTAAAAGCTGTATTTGTAGAGATGTATTTTTTGGGAGAGATTTTAGTTGTGGTGTTTGTGCTTTCTGAATTACTGTTGTAGGTATTTCATACAGTCTTGATGAGAAAAAACCAATTACACAATTAGATTTGAAAGAACAGTTTGCCTGTAGGTATGTGTGGCCTGTAGGTACTGGGACTGACTATCATACTCATCAAAATAAAAGAAGGTATGTTCAGTGAAACATCTTACTCAGTAGTCTTAGTTAGGACAGGCCTAAACATAATTGTCTTCTCTGTGATACCTCAAAACCAATTGGTAGGTCTGGTAGTTGCTTGCTTATATTCTCAGCTCATTCTATTAGCTTGTTTAGAGTAGACTTGAATAGTATTAAAAAGTGACTGGAAGGTTTCTTAATTAGCTTGTATACCAAGTCAGGGGAAAGAAAGTGTTTTGTGATATACTCAAGGAGTTTTCTGTGTCGTTTCTGGTAATTTGGGCCAAGCAAGCAAGCAGCTATTAAAAGATGATACTATGACATACGACTTAAATTTAGATTTCTTTTTTTAATGTGGTAATGTTCTTTTATCACTTAGTAATCCTTCAAATTTACTGATGAATAGCAAGCTTATTGTTTCTGTTGTGCTATCTTGTTCTGGCTCCTGAAATTTCTTATTTCTGCCTATTTACAGAATAGGTACAAAAGCAGTTTTCCTTCACTGCTGTTGAATAAACCCACCAAATATCACTGTTTCATGAATAACACAAGTGTGAAGAACAATCCTTGTTTCCAATAACTTTTACATCATGAGAAGGATTACAAAATATGACTTTTCACTAACAACTCTATTTCCTGCGTTTGCCATATCTTAGACAAAGTAAAAGATGCGATTTGTCTTCTCATGAGGTCAAGAAATTCCTCAGTGACGTCAATAAAAAACTCTCAAAAAAACCCCAAGAAACAAAACAAAAACAAACAAACAAAAAACCCACCTGGGATAGGAATTTAAGGAAAAAAACCCCAGTTGTTACTCTCAGAGGCATTCCAGCAATCTCTTAATGACCTTGATCATATTTCAGTAGTTGTTTTGTTGTATGATGAAGTAAGACTGCTTTAAAAAAGTATAGGAAGCAACTCTACTGAATGAGAGGCAGTGGATTGATGCCAAGATGAGGACATCTGTTGGTGTCTTTTGTCCAGTATTACAGTGTTGGCATTGCCCCTTTTCTAGTGTTGAGGATAGCAAAGAGGATGAAAAAATGGCAGATCTCCTGACAGATTTCCAGCAGCAGTTAACTCTTCAGGAATCTTCAGTCAAACTTTGTCAGCCTGAAGTTTATGCCAGCCAGACCCACATCTCAGGTAAGAGTTAAGATATGCTGTAAGAGTTGAGAGACAGAATTTATATATTTATATATATGACGTTTCACTTTATTAAAACATTTGTCTCCTTCATTCAAAAGCGAGCTTTGAAGAAGTGCACACATTATCTCTTCATTTACTTCTGTAGTTAGATACGAAGGAGAAAAAATTATCCGCTAGGTAAACAAATGTTCTCATGCAAGATCTTTATCACACAAGCTTTTTCCATGTAGTATTTCTGAGTAGAATTTTCAGGATCAGAGGCATACTTAAAAGTAGCAACTTCTAGGATTTGGCTTGCTGTAGTAAGTGTATTCCAGTTTTCCTTCTATATCTTTTGGTTTGGTTTGTAAATACAATTGTTATTAAAATTTTTAAATGTTAGTAAGAGACAATTGTTTTGTAGACTGTGATCTTTACATTTCTTGATTTTATCTGATTCTCTATGAGATTTTTCCAATAAGTGTGTTTCCAGGGTCAGAAAGACTGTATAACAAAGCTAGAAAGTCTTTTGAAGGTTAATGACTTTCAGTGCTTCCGTTCTAGGAGCTATCCTGAGACTTTCTTATGAGATCTAAATTGTAGAGTGTGTATGAGCTGTGATCTCCCTTAAAAACAGATGCCATTGTTCTGCATCCTAGATTATCAGTTGCACTTTAAAATCTTACCCTGATCTCCTTTGTTCTGGTCAAGGAAAGAAAATAAAGTAAGTGCAGCAAATCAAAACATAAAGAAAACAAGGTTTAAAACATTATTTTATTTTAATAACTGGTGCATTTTATACTTGGGAAAATGTATTTTCTTTTTTTGCCAGTAAACACAAGATGTTGCAGACATGACTCTAAAATGATCTCAGGAGATGTGTCCTTTGGGCAGCAGTGTTGGTCTCTTTCTAGATTTATATTCTACTTTCCAGCCAGTCCTGTGTTATAGTTTGCTTTTTACTGACTTTTTAATAGCAGAATGAAAACTTAAAAAAAAAAAAAAAATCACATCTGCTTCAGAAGTTAGTAGGCTGAAAAGGATCAAAAGGATCCTTTATGGACGTCACATCTAATCTATAGTGACCTTTTAAGTTAATATTTTTTTGATCTCTGGCACTGGACTACAACGTGAAAAGTAGGATTTTTTAATGGAAAGTGAAAAGCCAAACGTAGAATTATAAATAACCTGTTGATTTACAGGTTGCATCTAACAAGGATTGCTTTTCTCTTTTTAGCATTGCCTATGGAAGTACTAATGTACATTTTCCGATGGGTGGTTTCAAGTGACTTGGATCTAAGATCATTGGAGCAATTATCTCTTGTCTGTCGAGGATTTTACATTTGTGCCAGGTATTGTAGATAATTTACCTAGAGTGAAACTTCTTTTTGCATTAAGTGTGTCGTACTTTTCATTCCCATGGACATTTTCATGTTAAGCTCCTTACAGTGCTAATCAGTTTTTGAATACGCTACTAAATGGTATGTGAGATGGATGACTTTACTGTAATAAAATTCTCGCAGAAAGTATTACTTGCTCTACCTTGTTTGCAATTTGGTGTTTCAGGTCTCCAAACTGGTCTGTTATGTTGTCATCCTCATATAGCCACACAGAGAAGTGCCAGGGTGCTGCAGTGTTGTGGTTCTGTACTTGGATGAAAATGACACTGTTCTTCAGTTTCACTGGGAAGAGGAAAAGGCTTTCAAGCACTCCAGGATTACGTAGATTAGTCCAGGGTTTTAAATTATGAGCTATTTTTGTTCAAGAAAGTTTCTTTTAGTTGTATCCAAAATGAGTAAGAGGGTGTTACTTTGATAAATAAAATCTAAACAGGGTTTGTAGGGAAGTTATGGTGTTTGCTTTTTTCTCGTTTTCACTAGAGATCCTGAAATCTGGCATCAAGTCTGTTTGAAAATATGGGGCAGGAGCTGCAATAAGCTTGTTCCATATGCATCTTGGAGGGACATGTTTTTGGAAAGGCCTCGCGTTCGATTTGATGGTAAGCTGTACTTTTGGAAATAGTTCTAACTGTGTGTGACAGATAGGTGGGTTTGATGTTTATGACATTGTTAGACCTAATCTGAATTTGTTTGTGCATTTCAATTTGTAGAATATCTGCAAAGAGAAGTGAGAGGTGCAAGGGATGAAAATAAAAACTTCTATGTATTTAAGTTACAAAATCCTTTAAGTAACAAAACTCAAAAGTTTTAGATGATTGGCTTTTTCATCATATATATTTTATGTTCTTAGTTTTTGTTCGTTCATCTTCCTTTTCTGTAGGTGTATATGTCAGCAAGACAAAATACATACGTCAAGGAGAGCAGTCTCTTGATGGTTTCTATAGAGCATGGCACCAAGTGGAATATTACAGGTAGAGCTGTAGTACAATGAGTGAGTGAAATGTTTCTCTCTGAGTTCTTGAAATCCACCCCTGCTATCACAGACAATAATCATTTTGTAAAACTTAATGGGGCTGCTAACAGTGTGTAAAGCAATGTGTATTTTTTGAGACCAGGTTCTAGAAATAGGATTTATTATGATAATTAGAAATCAGTTTAGAGGCATGTTTCATCCCCACTTAAACCACATCATGTGAATGCTTACAACAATTAATACTTATACATAGATTTCTTTCCCTGAACGACTTTTGCTTTACATATCTGATACAACACAATTCAGCAAAGAGAGTACATGTGACTATACAAGATCAGTCATTTAGAGTATGTATGATCAGTTGTAAAAATCAAGAGGCTAGGCTTTCTCCGTGCTGTAAATGCCTTGCCATTTGTTTCCTCAGCATGTTTTTTTGCTGTTGTTCATCTTGCTGCTCGCAGCATTTGTTTCATTCTGCTGTCCCTTCTGAGGCTGGAAGCTGTTCATAGAAACCATTGTACCTGATGGTTATTGCTGTAGTCTCAAACATTAGCACAGTACTTGAGTACTGTAAAAATCAATCAGATTCCAGAACCTGAAAAAGTCCGTATGACATTGCTAATTCTGTACTGATACTGTAATTGAGATTTTGTTGCATTGGTCTCAATGGATAGGAATGGACAAACTTCAAGTCAGTTTTGATCCCAGGGTAGCCACCTTGCTTTAATAGAGGTGACAAAACTTCCAAACTCTTTGTATCTTCCTCTTTCACTATTCGTAACTCTCTTGATTTCTGGTCTCTTTTTTTTCTGTTATGTGTGAAGAAATGTGTTTTCAAATGCTATTACCAATTAAGTTCTAAATCCTTCTGGGTAACATCCTGTAATTTTAAAAGCAAACAAATAAGGGGGGGGGGGGGGAAACCAAACCAGGAAAAGGATATATTTTCTAGGCTTGCATTGTGTAATTATGTTTTTGCAGGTATTTGAGATTCTTTCCAGATGGTCAAGTTATGATGCTAACAACTCCTGAAGATCCTCAATCTATAGTTCCTCGCTTACGGACTAAAAACACAAGGTTATTGAAATTAACTATTTGG
Organism: Hirundo rustica; assembly: GCF_015227805.2. Classification (NCBI taxonomy): domain Eukaryota; kingdom Metazoa; phylum Chordata; class Aves; order Passeriformes; family Hirundinidae; genus Hirundo; species Hirundo rustica. The sequence continues at coordinate 92,887,502 of NC_053452.1, read as the reverse complement.
CTCTACAGTTTTGATTTTGCTTTTACCTAGCCATTTCTATTTACTTTTCTCTCCGATTCTATATCCTGGCTTAGCAAAACAATGTTATTTTTATTGTGTTACAGATATTTATAATTCTCTCCTAATAACTACAAAAAATTTTGATCTCTATGCAAAGATATCTTTCGTTTTAGGGTCCTGATATTGTAATTAGATTTCCTTTGTGGGTTATGTGATTTGAAATTTTTAAGGCAAGTAGATAGAGCAATCCTATTAAAGATACATTTAGTTACTGACTGCCTTCTCACACTTCTTTAACTGAAGGAAAGTGAAGATTTCAGTGGGATATGTCGAAATTAGTACTTTTTGATATTTGGACATAAAAACATAGAAAATCATGTGCAACTTGAAAACAGGTTTGAGCTGTTCACCAGAATTCTGTAAATATTTAGCAGTAGGTTGGGTAGAACCAAGTAACTTTACTGTCATCTTTGGGGAAATTAGAAGCAACTTTCCAAAATGTTTTCACCTTTTAGTATCATCAATGAGCCTTTACTGAATGGAAATCATAAACAGTTTATATCATTATGCTGTGTAGTCAGTCTTTGTTTCATTGCTGAGATTTGTATTATAGGAACATCACACTTCTGAGACACAGAATATTTTTATGTCCTTGACATTATCTTCCTTTTTAACCTTCCAGAACGGATGCAATCTTGCTTGGCCATTATCGCCTTTCCCAGGAAACAGACAATCAAACCAAAGTATTTGCTGTAATAATGAAGAAAAAGGAAGAGGTAAGTAGAAATATAGAATAGAGGAGAAATAGATTAACAAGATTTTACTCAGAGTGTTTTAAGGGACTTCAAAGATCTGCCTTACACCAAAAGATTAAAAAATTAATTTTAGTTTTTAAACTGTTTAAAAATAAAATATACCTAAATAAGCATGGTGGTGTCTCTTACATTTGTCCCCAAATATTAAGGCAAATAAATATCTGGTTCAAATTTAAGCAGTTATTCTCCCCCTTAGGCTTAATTTCCATTTATGGTGCTATTAGGTGTCAACACTGTTAACAGGAAAGAAGGATGAATAGGTCATTTTGTGAGAACAGATTTAACTGTGTGCAGTTATGTTCCACAACATTTAGTAAAACTGGATAAGCAGTATTTGTTAATTGAACTGTGAATGATTTGATCAACTTATTTATAAATTCTTCTGATTACCAAAGTGGTAGTCAAGAGAAACTTGTGAAGAGTAAGAAGTGCTGCAGTGAGTATGCACAGTTGGGTGGTGTCCTGCATGCTTCTTTTGCTTTCTGTGAAAACTTCTTACATCATTAACATATACATTTGTGTATTTTGAAGAAACTGTAGTACTTGTTTTTAAGTATGAGAGTTTTACCAATCTAGTCTCACAGTTACTTAGGATAAATAGTTGCACAGTGTGTTCTTTTTACGTCATTAAACTTCTTATTTCTCTGTACAGAAACCAGTAGATTACCACAAATACAGATATTTCCGCCGCGTTCCTGCTCAAGAAACAGATCACAGTTTCCATGTAGGACTACAGTTGTGCTCCAGTGGGCGCCAGAGGTTCAACAAACTTGTGTGGATACATCATTCTTGTCACATCACTTGCAGGTGAGTGAATGGAGAACAAGAGCAAAGAAGGATACTAAACTGTAGAATTAAAGGTGAGGTTAATTTGTCCAGTGCTAAGTACAGAAAATGTAAAGAGTCTGAGATTTAGGTGGCTTTAACAAAATGTCATGAAAACTGTAACTGGTCCTGATTTGAAACACCATAATGAACTTTTACATAAAGAATCCCAAGATTTTAGTAACCTGTTTTAATGATAGTAGGAAGTTTCCTAAGTGGTATAACTGTAGTATTTTAGCTTTTTAAAGGATTTATGCAGAGTGTTTGATTTCAGAACTGAATCAGGGTGAATGACTTAATGTGGTGCTAGTGAGGGGGTGTGGAAAGAGTGTATTCATTAGGCTATTTATCTTTTCCACTGTGGGTGTGCAGACTGAGTATGTCTGTACTTGTCATGTGAGAACTCTAATGTTACTAACAGTATAATTCAGCAGTGCAGCATGTGACCAACTGTTCTGATCACTTACCTGACAGGAGCCATTATCCCTGTTCTTGCACCGGACACTTCAAATTACTTGGCAAGTTGGCTTTCCAGATGTTTGATGTTGGCAGTTAGGGTGGATTTAGGTCTTGTCTTCCAGTGTTCTTAATATTCAGTGTTTTTATAGGTACATAGCTCAGCTATTGAGCTGTGGGAATTTAAAATGCAGGAAATAATCTACTGAGGGTTGGGAGTATAGGTAACTTCCATAAACAGAAAAATTGCTTTTGTAAAAGATACTGTTGTCATAATTAATTTATATGGCAGACATTCTTTTCAGTGTGAAGTTTCTGTACTGCTCAGGTCTTGGAGCTCATAATAAAAGTGGAAAGGGAAAGTGGTTTCTTAAGGTATGAATGTAGAAGTGGATTCTGTATAGTGCGACTCAGCTAATACTCAAATGCTTTCAGAACAAGGCGTTACAAAAGACACTATTCCAGCTGTAGTTTAATGCACACATTGTACTATGGAATATGTTTGCATGAGGGATTCAAACAGCAGCTTGTGTCTAATTTAACTTTTACAATGCTCTTTGCAGATCGACTGGTGAGACAGCTGTAACTACTTTTGACATTGACAAAATGTACACCCCTTTGTTCTTTGCACGAGTGAAGAGTTTTACTGCATATTCAGAAAAGCCACTCTGAGAAACACCTTCTCCTCTCACAACTTTTGCATGAGTAAAAGGTTGTAGCTAATAAGCACTTAAGTTATAAATGTGTATATATTTGGAGCATTTTAAAATTTTGGGAAATTTTTTGAAGGCAGTATGTTCTATTTGATTGTGAATGGCTGGGATTTTGTTTTGAGATCAAGCTTATGAGTGTTAAACACCTTTTATTTGTGATAAGAATTTGATAGCAAAGTTTTGTTTTGTTGTGTTGGGTTTTTAAAAAAATATTTTTAAATCGGTTTGCTTAAAATGTGACTGTTCATATGCCTAGACACTGATTCATTCAAAAGGAATCAATAGGAAAATCTCATTGTCCATGGGACAGTGTGTATGGTCTCTGGTGAAGACTTGAAATGTGAAAAGGGAGAAAGTTGTCATCTGTTAAACTGTGTGACTTGAAAGAACTTCAAATAAATGTTTTCTTTAATTTAAACTTATTTTGTTTGCCTTTAAGATCTGGCATTTTGTTGACATCAACCTTAAGGAAAAACAGTCAAGGGCAAGCAAGCACAAAATACAAAATTTAACTGCAGAGGTACCTCCCCACCAATGCAGCCGTGTCAGCTGGTCATCAGTTTAATTTGATCTTGGTAGAAGTTCAGTGGAGCCTGCCTTCTCCACGGGATGTGCGTGGAGGGGGAGGGATACAGGCAGTGAGTTGTTTCCTTGTGCTGTAGGATGAGTTTGCAGGTACGTGGCCCTGCTTGGGGAGTGTCACAGTGCAGGGGTGCAGTGCTGCTGTGTACTGCGTGTGACTGGCCTGGTGTGAATAAACAGGTAAGCAGGGCTCACTTGGACATGATTGTAATGTGCTACAAGCCGTCATCTAAGCTTGCCACACACGCTGTAAACCCTTTGAGCGTTTGTTTTACTGAGATAAATGTTGAGGCTGCTGTAGATGTTCAGGTGCTGTGTACTGCTGATCATGAAGTGTTCCTTGAGGTCTGGTGCGGGTACTGTACGCTGCTTCTCCTGCATATATCGCTTGGGGGTGTAGTGCAGACATTGTAATGCTGCTTATTGTGTGTGTATCTTGGATCCTGGAAGAACTGAAGCTTTTTAGTGTAGTTTGTTTGGGTTTTTTTAAGCAAGTTTGCATAATTTACTGTGGACCATCTTGTTTCAAAATACTGACCTGGACTTGAGGACTAAAATGTGAAAGTTGTGAAAAGAACTATACTTGTTCTATAATTTATAAACTGTATCTTTGCAAGGAGCTACATGATTTAAAAATACATCAATAAATCATGATTTTGAACATGCAATCCCTTGCAATTTCTTATTTTCCCAAGAAATCCTTATTTTCATACAGTTAATAGTGATTAGTTTTGAGCTACCATATATAAACTACATGCCAGGCAGGATTGACAGGTAGAATTAACCTCTTAATGACTTTTTATTACACTACTTACATGTTATCTGAGAAAAGTAAGGAAGTTTTCAGGTGTCTGAGTTCTCAGTAAGGATATGTATATCTAAAAGTTGATGTTTCTAGCTACTTTAATAAGGCTCTGCCTAAAAGACTTTGGTGTGTGTCCTTAGACTACAGTTTCACTATGACTTCATACAACAGAATGTTTAATAAGGAATCTATTGTGTTCTCATTGCTCAAAGGAAAAGCAACTGCTTAGAATATCAGCTTCATGTTTTGAAATGTTGCCAAGTTTGTAAACAGGAAAATCTGTTCATTATCTACACTTTTTGTTGAGGGTGAAAGGTGAAGGTCTGATTCTGCCTGCTGAGAAGTGTCCAGGTTTTCTCACAAGAATCAGGTGATGATACTGATTATTAGTTTAGGTACAGTCTTGTCCAGCAATCAAGTTAGAGGTAATAGAGGAGCCTTTTAACTCTGAGCTCCTTTTATACCAAGACCTAATTGCTTCTTCTGACCTTTTGTTTTTCCTTGTTTTGGCCATGTGATAGTCTAGGCAGAAGGAAAACATAGCTAGTTACAAATAGAAATGTTGATTCAACAGAAGTCTCAAGTAATGATTATTTTGAGATTATATGAAATATTCCTTCACAAAGAAAATTATGTGAGCCTTCTGCATATAAGATTGAGGTGTGATGAATATGCTTCCATTAAGTGATTTAAGAGTCAGGCTAGTTTTGTGTTTTGAAATGGTTAATGAGCTACTACTGTTTGTTCCTGTGCAGCTATTAAAATAGCACCTGTTTCAGCAAAGAATTGGTGACTAGCTGCTTTTCCTTCATTCTGTATAGTGTTTTTCAGTAGTCCAAGGCTCTAATTACAAGAAGCTCTATGGTTTTATAATTTAGTTTTATTGTCCTTGTAATTATCATATAATGATATTAGTTGGTACTGCTAGTTTATTGCTGTGAAATTGTCCTTTATGAATTGTATTAGTAACTTGACTAGAAGAATAAGGTGTGCACCTATACAGTCGTCCTTCCCAAGAGTTTACAGAAGGAGTTGAGAAAAGTTCACTTAGAAAAATCAAAGCGAGGCGACAAAAGGTGACAGAAGCATCGTTCTTGGAGCTGTAATCTCTTGTATGCATTAAATTAAAGACAGCAGAGTGCACATTTTCATGTAGAGAAGATGCTCAGGTGATCAGATGTTACACTGATTTGTCTCAGTCTGACTGGAGATTAGCATCAGTTAAGCCTTTTGTGTAAAGAGTCTGGGTAATTCAGCGCCCTGAGCAAGGGACCAGCGAGTAGACTTGTCCAGCTGCTAGTTCAGCTCCTGAGTCACTCAAGAGCCCTGAGCCAAGCTGGTCAGGATATAAAAAACATGTGGTGTTTACATGAGGTTCTTTAATGGAAGAGAACAATAGAGTCTGTTTTGTTTGGGGTTTTTTGTCTTATTTTAATTCAAAAGAATTCCCTTGGAATGTGTGCCAGGGTATTTGGAAACTTGTTGGCTTTAAAACGGCTGAAGTACTGAGGTGTGTCACCATTTTTTCTACGGTCCAATATGAGAAAAACATAAAAGCTGCTATACATTTGTGAAATTTGGATTTCAGAAATTACTGTTACCTATGCTACTTAGTATTGCTAACACCTGTAGAGAAATCAAAGATTTACATTTGATTGTTGCTCAGTCTGGATTCAAGCTTTGTCCTTTATGCTAAGATTAGCAGCTTGCTTATTAAAATGACTTGCATAATTGTTTGCTTAAAAGGAACACTTAATACCTTTGCCTTGCCTCTGGCCTGTCTTGGACTCTAGTTCCTGAGTCCTTAAAATAACTGTTGTAGCCAGAAGTCGTATGTAATACTGACTGAAACAAAGGATTGAAAAGAGAAATGAGACCGTTATTGAATGGAACTTCTGAGGATATATAGAATTGGCTTTCCCTCTTAGTTAAAACTGCTTTCAGCTCTGGCAGTGTAGCCTGTGTGAAAGGTGCACCGTGCTCGTGTGTACCTGTCGTTCAAGGCAGTAACAGACAGGTGTTAACTTTACAGTATAGAGCAACTCTATGGAACACATGTTCAGAGTATGAATAGAAAAAAGTGCATGGAGCATGACTGCTTCTGAAGATAACATTCTTGCATCTTTTGGAATTGGCATCCTTCCTTGGCAACTGAAAGTTTTTTGACATATTTTAAAGATACTTGTAGGACTTCTGTTAATTTAGCCTCAGAACGCTCTTTGAGAAACAGCTGGATATGATTCAGAGGTAAGGAAACTAAGAACTATTAAATCCTGCCAAATTAAATACTTCTTTAATGTGAAAGGCCAAGATGACTAGACATTTTTTCCACACATTTTATTTCTGAAGGAATGAATTTCCCTTTACGTACAAGTACCATGACCCCTACATACTAAATTTACACTCTAAATAAAATTTCTTTTAATTAATTCTACTTCCATGAGGATAAGAGATGGCTAAAGTTGTTAAACAAAGGTTCTGCCTGGTTTAGTTTGCAAACTTTTTTTTTCTTTTTAAAGGAATTTGCCTTTAAAATGTTTTCCTCTTTTTAAATTTTATTTTATCCCCGAGGTTGTGCTGCCCCTGCAGGTTGTTGCAGCTTAGTACTAAACAAGAGCTTTGGGATGCAGCTTCCTGTGTTTCCCTGGGCGGCGCACACTGTTGCTGTTGTGCCGTGAGATGGCTTGCTACAGTGTGAACCTTTCCTTTGTACTTCATAAACCAAGTTTATTTATTTTCCCCTACAACTTACTTAAAGTTTGAGAACATTCCAGGAAAAAATAGAGGAAATGGACCAAGCAATCATTACACATTACATTTAGTCTGGTAAACATTTGTCTCCTGATATTCCTGCACTAGGAAGACATTCACAGTAACATAACTGAATGGGAATAAACAGAAGGGCCAGTTCTTAGCAAGAATTTTAATTATCTGAATCACAGAATCATGGCTTCCAAATGGGATCTGAGGCAGCTAATATGAAAAGTTACATGATAAAGGATGATGCACTGAAAAGAAGAACCACTTGGAGAGTGTACATTCCCAAAGCAGGGGTCATCATTTCAGTCCCTGCCCTGCTCTGAACATTTCTGTTCAGTCTAAGTTTGCTGGGGCAAGTTTCATGGCCCCAGCCAGGGCCAAGCAGACATGCTTTTGGGGGTTTTGGACATCCTGCCCTGCAGTATGTGCAAGTAACCTATTTGTTATAGAATAGCTTTAATAAGGAATAACAAATATCCCCCAGAACCCCTGTAGAACTGGTAAACATGGATATGAATGCGGTACCTTGGTGGGAGCAGGGAGACGAACCCATGAGCTGAAGGTGTGCATCTCCATCAAAGTTTGATGTTGCATCACCTGCTGTCTTCGGGGACCAAAAAGGAGCAATCCTTTCTCATATTTTTAAGAGGATACTGTAGGGGTTTCTTACTGCAAGAAGCATTCAGGCATCTCCTTTCTAGCTACGCCAATAAGAAATTTGGTTTAGGTCTAGTACTTCAGGCTTCAGAGTTTATTGACCTGGGATAGCCAGTTAAGATATTTATAGGGGCATTAAGTTTTATTAGCTCTCAGTTGCATATTTCAAGGGGAAAAAAAAATCCTACAAAATATTTTTTTTCTCCTTTTTCCCTAGAACCCATTTTCTGTTGCCTCCTGACTCAAACAGTGCTCACATAAAGAGCAGACTTTTGCTTTCAAGACAACTTAAGGAGCAGGCACCTCAGGGTTGAGGAATAGGATTCAGGGGCTTAGTGTAGAATAAAATACACAAATGTCTTCATATAAAGGAAAATTAATGTGTATGAAATTAATAATCAGTTACAACCAATTTTCATTAAGAATATATATATCAGAGGCTTAGCTGATTTATCCCAGTGGGTGTGGCATACCCACACCTCACTGATATTTTGGGGGTGGAGGGGATACCCAAGGAAAATATTATTCCTATTATACAACCTTCGAGAAGACTCTTGAGGTTCAGAGAGCTTTTCACAACTTCTGTACTTTGAATCAATGCAGAGGTCTTCAATTTGTTTTGGATGATTTGGCATCTGCCTTAAATGACAAACATGAATATAGTGGGTTAGATCTGTTCTCCCTGTAAATTTAATCACAAAAATATTGAGAAAGAAAATACTGAGTACCCTTACACTTGCCTTGAGTTCACATAATAGCAATTGACAGTGTCTAGACAGGTGGTGATCTGGCAAGTAAAGTCTAAGGAAAGTAAACTTACTAAGTCAGACACATTTCCCAGTGGTAATAGAGGGGGAAAACTGGGCGAGGCTAACACAGTTGCCAGCAATTTTGTTTGAAACCTGCTCCCTCTTTAAAAAGTGTGCCTTTTTAAACATTTCACATAAAACCCCACCAAAGTCTGTAGAACCTGAAAAACTACCACAGATAATCTGATGATAAGATGAATATTTGTCTGGGTGTGTGCAACACAGTGAATCAAGTTTTTCTTCTTTCTTCTTGAAGGATTCAAATTAGAGTCTTTTATGAGACCATAATCATACAGTGTATTGTCAGCATGTTATTACTAACGTCCAGAGGAATTTAAAAAAATAACAATGAGGTGTACTATTATCAACTGGTGATCACCGAGCTTCAGCACAGCAGCATTCCTGATCAGCTTGTCCTAAAATTGCAGTTCAGCGTCTCATCAGGCCTTGAAGATGGCTTGCTATAGAAAAATTGTAACCCAAACCAAGTTTAAACTTATGGCACCTGAACAGAGAAGAGGTTACCCCAGGTTTACAGTAAGCCTAAATTCAGGTTTTCCAAAAGACCTAACGGAACAATTCACTCTGCCCCCCAGCTTGTAGCTCTGCATGGGGTGCTGTGACCCCAGTGCAGGACCCAGCACTTGGCCTTGTTGACCCTCAGACCACTGACCTTGGGCCATCCATTCAGCCTGTCCAGATCCCTCTGTAGAGCCTTTTATGCAGTTCTCTAACAAAATGAATGTTAAGCAGTCATCTTGTCATGCCTGACAGATCCCATCAAAAGCTTTTGAACTTGCTGACCAGTTTTGAAATAAATTTGACAGCTGGAGCAAAGATTCAGTTGCACCAAGTTCTGATGATGAAAGTAGGCAACAGGAGACAGGGACACTTCTAGTATCTCCATGGGAAGAAAGCCTGCTGTAAAACATCTATTTTCAGGTTTTATTTATATCATCACAAGTTATAATACTTTAATACAGTTCCATTACTAGAACCCAAAGAATTCACAAGAGAGAGCTTGCTAGAGGAAGCCAAGCCCATCTTCATGATTTCTGCCATTTAAGACCAAGATTTTAATTAAGTAGTTAAAATTTTGCATGAGCTTTTAAAAGTGAAATTAAACTATGAGAATAAGTGTGGAAAACACTAAATCCACTCTGTGCAATGACAGGCGGGAGGGAGGAGGCTGTCAGTAGTTCAGGACACCAGGTTTCCAGTTTGAAGGAGTGATCCAGCTTGGAGAAGAATAGCGATGTGTTTTTTGAGGGGGTGTGGGTGGCCAAGGAAATCCCACTGACAAGATTAAAAAGATCTGCTTAGAAAAACTTTAGGCTTCTTGCTGAATAATGAGGTTTTCTTCTCTTACAAGAACAGGGCTTTCAAGAAACCAACCTTTTAAAAATACTGAAGCACTCCCTTGATGGCCACCTAGAAAGGACCTTCTGAGAAAACATTAGTTTTACAGGAAAGAGCAAACCAGTCCTTTTTCATGGGGTCAGGCAAGATCTGCTGTGTGGAGAGTGTGCAACCTCACCAAGCTGCCAGGGCTACCCCAGCCCGGCTGCTGCGTGCGATGGAGCAGCACTCTCCTGCTGCTGCCAGGGCTGGGAGCCGGCGCTGTGGCTCTGGGACTCACTGCCATGCTGCAGGAAGGACACAGGCTTGTGAATGGTCTCCTTGTGCAATTCATGGTTATGGAGATTAGTTTTGTCTGGCTGAAGACAAGCCTTTCTTCCTTATATTTGTCAGTAATAAAGGCATTAACATTCGTCAGTAATAAAGGTGAATGTTAACAGTGAATTTAACAAGTGAGCCCTTCCTCTCTGGTCCCCAAGGAAGGGCTCCACAAGGCACTGGGAGGGAGCAGGGCTAAGCTGTAAATAATTTGAAGGAGCATTTTCTGGAAGTTCACAAGAGGAGGCTGATGCATGGTAAGAGTTTTAGTATTACTGCAACAAAGTACTCAGAATAAGTGCTTCAGTTAAGTTAGAGCAAGTCAAGTAACACCAGAACCCCTGTTAAATTAGCTACCCAACTATTATTAACTATTGAGCTATAAAACAATAAGACTCCAGAACTTACCTTGCTTGAACTGGAGGGAAAAATTTCCCTCTGCCCATTCTCAGTGGGGCAGTGTGTGTGGAGCAAGAGGAAGAGAGGAGAGCCGGTTACCAGCAGCACAGAAACCTGCTGGGTGATGCTCCTTGGGTGAGCTTTGTGTGTTTCACTGCTTTGATCTGTCACTCTCTGTAGTGCTGGGGGTGTGATGGTCTGTGCCGGTAATCCTGCACTCTGGCACGAATTCTCTTATCAGAAGGGAGCTGCCATACCTGCTCTGCTGGCTGAGGCTTTCCACTGGCTCCCTGCCTTGGGGCACCAAGCACTAACTCGTCTGTGCAAAGAGGAACAGGTTTTGGTTTTCATCTCTCCAGGGCTAGCTCTTGGCAGGTATTTGGGGCTTCTGGAAAGTTCTGTCCTTCTTAGTGGAGTGACAAAATGCATTAAAGTGCAGGAAGGTCAGGGCAGGATTATAGTCTGACCTAAAATTTTCTCCTGTGCATACAAAGACCAATATTCACTTCAGTGCAGTAAACTGGCAAGACACCATCCATTCACATTTTATTTTAACTCAATTTGGCCAAGGTCTGTTTGTTCATCCTGTATTCACCCATCCAAGACCAGACATTCATTCTTTTTTCTCCCACTCTCCTCTTGCCCCTAGATTTTCCTCCGAGTGCAGGCGTCAGTGAGTCTCTAGTCGTGCCACGTGTACTCCCTTGTCCTACCATCTCCAGCCTCTCAGGAAGAGAATCCCACCCCTCTCTGTGAGGAATCAGGGAAGTCTGTAGGCAATGAACATGAACTAGCCCTCCTCTGCCCTGAAATGTACTGCTGCTTTTGCTGTCAGCTTGGAGGGCCCTGCCCCCAGGGATCCTGCTCTGCACTGAAGATAAGGGTAATTACCTCCTGTCCTTGCTGTGACTTGAGAAAATCTGGATGATTGGCAAACAGCTTTTCATGACACCTAATGTCTACAGTATCCACAGACATGAGGTTGGTCACAGCTGTTCTTGTGGCAGTCACTACTCATTGCTGTAGGTGCCAGAGTCCAATATAAGGCTGCCACCACCTCATCTTGCCATCTGCAGGTGCCAGGGGAGAGGCTGCAGACACGAGGTCAGCAGCATGTCCTTGTGCCTCCACTCCTCACCTGGTGTTTGGGGCAGAAGGCTCCGCCAACTGGTCCATGCAATGTCCTGTCAGGGACATCCTGCTGGGAGTGAAGGAGCGAGGGACCTGATCCTGCCACAGGAAATTCTGTCTCCTCTAGAAGCAAAAAGGATCTGGATGCCCAGTTGCCATATGGCTTTTCCCTTTGCTTAACAGTTTCCACCAGTCACAGAAAGCACTGAGCAAAGAGGACACCCTTTTGCTGTGGTTTGTATTATTTATGTCTGTCTGTGTTCAAAAGAACTAATAGATCTGGCAGCCCTTGGAAACAGAATACTTAAGCCACATCACTGATTATACAATTGCCAAAAGATGTGAAGTTTGTATCTTGACACAACTGATTTGGAGAAATGAAAAACACTCATCTGAGACACGTCCTCCAAGACAGCTCTGCTTCCTCACTTACTAACTGGAAACAGCAGAAATGAACTCAGAGTGAAAAGCTGGCCAAAGACCTTCCTCACTTGCCCTGTCCCCTAAGAGATTATCTGCACTGTACAGGAGATCATCTCACATTGCTCAGAGAAATCAAAGAATCCAACAGGGACAGCAAAGCGTGCTCGTGGCAATCACATTGCTGATGCTGCTGTCTCCAGGGCCACAAAGACTGCGCCCTGCTGCCCCAGGGTGTCTTTCATGTACCACATTTCAGATGACTTTCCAGATATGCCACATTGCACATGGCTAATTCAAACAGAAACATCTGGAGACTGCAGCTCTCTGGTATGAGAAGAGCTATGGCTGATACTAAGTGTTAACAGAATCACAAAATAGCAGAGGTTTCAGTCCACCTCACTGTCCACTTAACAATCCCATACTTCATCAGCTTGTGCCTGCGGATGTTTTGGAAGACTGTGATGAAAGATAGGCTAACGACAAGATTAAATATATCCACTGCTTTCTCCTCATCCATCAAGCCAGTTCTCTCACTGTAGACTGCTCTGAGGTTGGTTAAGCACAATTTCCCTTCCTGAAATCCATGCTGACTGGCCTTAATCTTTTCATTTTAGGCACATTTTAGTCTTCTGCGTGTTTGCAAAGAGTCATGAAGAGGACTTTTTTCATTACCTTTGCACATTTCAAGGTGTAGATGGGCCGTGTGTAGTTTCCCAGACCCCCTTCTTGTTCTCCTTGAAGACCAAAATCGTAATAGTAATGAACAGCAATTGGAATTGCACATCTAAACACCAAGCAGTTGAACCTGACTCATGCAATCTATGCTGACTGATCCTGTTTCAGTACAGTGCCTTTTCCTGGCCATGTCCCTACTGAGATCCACCACAGGGGTCACTTCTACATATTGCTTGCAATGACGTAAAACACTTACTCCTTGACCATAATTATTAAAAACTCCAAAATACTACCCTGAGAGAAAGCAGAACAAAATTGCCAGGAGTACCAGACACACAGATTACTAAATGTCCCAAAGACCACAAGGAAAGAAAAGCTCTCTGCAATGAATTGAGGTGTATCCCCTAAAGCTTCCTCAGCTGGAGTCTTTTCCACCGCCAGAAGTTTGACAACCTTGTTTCATTCAAAAATATAGAGAATGTATATAGGACCATATTGCAGAGAGTAGTCCATAGCCTTGCCAATCTCCCCGGGGGCAGGAGCTTTGTAACAAGGGGTTGGAAAGGAAAATACGTCTTTGCTCAGTCTGACCTGCAATTCTTTTGACATGCAGAGGCAGAGGTCCTGGGGAGAGGAAGGCCAAAAGAAATACAATGTATGTTCCCAGGGCTGGAGAGATGTGAGTCAAGACCCTGTTCTGCTCTCTCATTTCCCCTTTGGTGTGACTGATACAAAAACATTACCCTTTCTCAGTTTGATGTTCTCAGGATAAATACACTAATAAATTCAGGTGTGCAGTTGTTGCCTTGTACTATTTAGGTAGTTTTTTATCATTATATGTCTATTTCACCTTTAAATGCTGCATGAGCCAAAATCCTCCAAATATAAAAGTTGTTCCCGTAAGATACAGCCTGGCTAATGTAGGATTCTGAGAATCATTGTAGTGCTCTGATGGCCTCAAAAGAGCCCTTATATATAAAAATACTCGCTGCAGAGCAGGCACAGAGATTGCTCCCCCAAAAAATAGCCCTCAGATACTGAGGCCAATGCTTTCAGAGCTAAGACCTCGGGAATGTAGTGTAGATCATCCATACCATGCATGGGGATTTGTGTTAGCTTTGGCAGTAGCTACAGCTGTCAGAAACAACAGTAAGCCAGAGCAAACCATCTTGCCTTAGTAATCATCCACATCCTGACCTCCTTGCATCTCTGCTGGCTTCCTAATGCTTTGCTGCACCTGGGCCTTGCAGAAAACAATTTCTGCAGAAGAGAACAAGGTTGCAGGGTTACCTGTGGGTGGAGCATCACAGATCAACTGTTGTTTCTTCATTAAGCTAATCTGAATAACCTGAGCATTCTTATATTTTCTTAAATATAGGATCAGAGGATTGTGCATCCAGTGTTCTTCCGCCTCTGATTCTCCCTCTCTAGTATGCTCTCGTGAGACTCCACCCAGAGTGGGGTGCTGCATTCAGGTCTGGGGCTCCCGACACGAGAAAGAGGGACCTGTTGGAATGAGTCCATAGGAGGCCACTAAGTCGATCACAGGGCTGGAACCCCTTTTCTATGAAGATAGGCTCATAGGCTGTTCAGCCTGAGGGAGAGGAAGATCTGGGATGACATTATAGCACCTTCCAGTACCTAGAGGGAGTCTGGATGAGGCTCTAAGTGACCTGCTCTTATGGAAGGTGTACTGGCCCACAGCAGTGGGGTTTGGAGCTAAATAATCTTTAAGGTCCCTTCCAACACAAACCATTCTACGATTCTACTATTTTTTTCACTGCCCAGATGGGAACAGTACCTTAGAGTTGGTTAAAAGAGGCTTAAAGCAATGATACATATATGTTTCTTTTCACATATCCCAAAAATATTGAAAAATTAACTTTTGTGAGGGTCAGAGATGAGATCAGTATCTTTGTATTTGAAACAGAGATAAATTTGGTGCTATATAGATCCACTGAATGTGCTGAATGTACCTGAAGTAGAAGGAGTTGCTGCCAGCACAGAAGTTGCTTCAAGAGCTTGGAAAGGTCAAAATGACCCTGGCAGGTGATAAATCTGGAAAGGCTTTCTGTGTTTAACCTTAGAAAAATCATAAAGGTTTAGTTTCCTCCTTTTTAAAAATGAATAACCTGTCCTCCTTGAGCTTGAAATGTGTTTCTGTTGGAAAGAGGCTGGGCATGATGAACACTGCATGAACAGGGGCTGGAGATCCCTCCAAATTGTGGGACAGTTCTGCTTGTGCAGGATTACAAGCATGGAAGCTGCAAGAAGGCATGGCTCTTCTGTGGCAGGAGGGCACTGAGGGGAGCTGAGATCAC
This sequence comes from Hirundo rustica, assembly GCF_015227805.2. Taxonomy (NCBI): domain Eukaryota; kingdom Metazoa; phylum Chordata; class Aves; order Passeriformes; family Hirundinidae; genus Hirundo; species Hirundo rustica. Next base: position 92,872,454 of record NC_053452.1, on the reverse strand, counting down.
AGGAATAAGTATCATTTTGGAAATCCTTTGATTCAGACTCAAGAGTAAACCAACAAAAAGGCTCTTCCTTCTCAGGCAGGGAGAAAGGTTGATAGTAATTAACTTTTAGGGTGCTTTGGTTGTAATGGACCTTCACAGGAAGCCTGAAACAGTAACTGGATGCTACCCATCTTAAAAGACTTGAAGAAATGGTGGATTTGCAGGAAAGAGAATGAGTGAAAAAATGCTAGTAGCCGGAATTGGAACGGAGAAGCCATGGAACAGGATTGGTTATCAAATCCCCTTCGCTGGAAGTTTCTAAAAATAGAGGAAGTGGTTTGGTTGGTGAATGTAAAGGGAACTGATAGAACTTTGGTGTGGAAACAATTACCAAGGAGTCTCCCAGCCACACATCTGAATGGCACTACTGCTGAGAGGTGATCCTGGCAGCATTGCAGTTCAGAGGCAAGGAATTCAGAGGAGAGATGAGACAGAGCCAGGTGGCCGTGGCAGGGGCCATGCCCTGGGCGGTCCCTCACCTGTGCGCCGGTTTGAGGAATCCCAGCTATGGGACACCAGCCCCGGGGGCCTTGCCTGTCCCTAATCCTGCAGCTCACCTCCTGAAGCACAAGTGCTCATGGCTTCTATTAATTTCTCTTTTTCTGTCTTAGACATTGTTACAAATGCTGATCAAAGTTTCCTTCTTTGAGTAAATGATCTGAAAAAATCATAAAACATGCCGAGTTTGGAATTAGTGTGGGAGTAACTCACTGACTAAAAAAAAGTTTAGTGAGTTGACCCTCGTGTACAATAGCACACTGTTATTTTGTGATCTACATTTAGATTTTTTTCCGCTTAAAACAAATCACTGTGCATACTGTTTCACAAATTCCAATAAACATTTTGAAACGCCATATAACTACAATTCATTCTTGTCTTGTAAATGTCTCTGAACTACACCCGTTACCAGGAGAGTGGTTTCCCTAGCAACTGATATATTCCAAAGACTAAAAAAAAAAAAAAAAAAAAAAAAAAAAAAAAGAGAGAGAGAATCCAAAAAGATAAAAGCAGGGGAAAAAAAAGCACTAAGACGGAACCTATTTGATGAACATGTGATACATCCCATTCTGAGGTACTGTGAAGTTTTTATTGACACTTGTTTCATAATATTATTCTCCCAGACTCTTCCCAATGAAAGGTTTATTTCTCCCTTTGGTGAATAAAGGAACCAATCTTGAAATGTGGCTCCATACGTCATACATGACATCCCTCAGCTCTCCCTTGCAGAGGTGGCAGCAGGGGTGTGTGTCAGTGCCTCCCTCTGCAAGGGAGGTTGGTGGCCCCTGAAACCCAGTCCAGAGAGCAGCAGAGGCCAGTCATGCAGCAAAGTCATGCAGATGTCACTTATGGGAGAAGGTAAAGGAATCTTTGCCAATGGTGTCTGACCCACTAAGTTCAGGCAAGAAGATTCCTATTTGGCACCCTACTTTTTTAAATATATGTAGAGAACTGATGGGTCCTGCTGAAATACAGCTTATGGTAGTGGTCAGCAAAGGAGGTGATGTATGGAACGGATGCTGAAGGGTTCTTTACAATCTACAATGAAAGAAACTAAAAGTGCCTGGAAAAAGCAGCAAGGCACCTTGAATATATACATATATGAAACTGGGTCCAGCCCTGCAGACAAGGACTTAGGGCAATTAGTGTACTGGACACGATCTGGCACTGTACATATGCAGCTCAGAAGGCCAAACGTATCCTGGGCTGCATCAAAAGAAATGTGGCTGCAGATGGAGGAGGAGGATTCTCCCCATCTACTCCATTCTCACGACATCCCGTGTGAAGTCCTGCGTCCAGCTCTATCACAACACGTGTGCAAGGCTGATGCAGTGCAAGGACTTAAGTCTGAAGAAGGACTGCCTGGAGAAGCTGAAGAGTGCAGAAGGTTGCACGTGGTCCTTGAGATCATCCATCTACACCTTCCAACAGTCCCACAGGCTTGTGTATCGAGGAGGGTAGAAATGCTACCAAACCAGAATGGCAGCGAGGCAGTATGTAAGAGGGGCTGATAGCTTTTATTAGATCCATGAAACAGTGGGGGGAAATACGACTATTAAATAAAAAGGCACACAGACAAGCCTTTAGGTGTGAAAGCCCCTTCTGGGGCCTGCAAGAGGAGCTAAACTGAGACCCGTTGTGGTAGCGCTGTCATGTCTTGTTGCCACAAGGGTAGAGAATCAGACCCATTGCCAGAGGAGGGGCGAGCGGGGACGTTTGAACGCAGTCACCGTAACGGGCACAGGTTAAAAACCATGTCGTCGTTGCAGCAGCTGAGCCAGGCTCGGGGCCCTCCCCCAGTGTCTCCGGCGCTTCCCCTCGGAGGCAGCGAGAGCAGTCGGTGAGGCTGTGCCGCGCTCGCCGCGGGGCTGGGGCTGGGCGCTCCCTGAGGCGCGGGGCGGGGCAGCAGAGAGAGGCGGCTGCCCGGGTAGGTCGGTGGGGGTTTCTCCCCATACGATCCATTTCCCAAAGGGCCCGCGTCAGACCTGAAGGGGTCACGGCCACCCTTTGTCATGGGCAGGATGTGCTGGGGGCTAAGGAGGGTGCACTGCTGGGGAGAAGGGGCTGTGCTGGGCACAGCGGGGACACTGCACGGCCTCTCGGCTCTGGGGGTCCTCCTGAGGGACAGGCTTCGGCTCCAGGCTGCCTCTCTGAAGGCCCCATCCTCCCCGGCCGTCCTTGGGTATGGAAGCTGCCCAGAAGAGCTGCTCAGCGTTGGCTCGTGGGAGCTTTTGCTTAAATGTCCCCTGAAATTAGCAGGTGGCACGTGAGCATCCAGGTTGGAAAGAAGCAAAGGCTCCTGTGTCGGTATTGCACCTGTCAGAGACTTGGGAAAGCAAGGCATGGGTTAGTAAAACAAGGTGTAGTGTAGCACCTCTCCTCTGTGAGCTGCTTACAAAGGCACTCAACTAACACGATGGTTGGATTTGATGATCTTAGATCTCTTCCAACCTTGACCCTTCTGTGGTTCTGTGAACGCAGGTAACAAAGCAGATGGCGTAACAGAGCCTCCCCCGCCATAGGTGTGGTGCCCACACCTACACTTTAGTAGGAACAAACTAAACAAGGCTCCCAGGTCTTGGCTCTGGGTTTGTTTCAGCAGTTTTTGCCCAAAGCCTGTCTTACACTGAAAGACTTGCTTAGACATTGCATTCACAGCCCTTAGGGTCTACTGCCAGCATATACTGAAGATGGACCTAAAAATAAAATGATGCTAATACATTTGACACCACAGATTTTTTCCTATGGAGATTGGAAAAGCTAAGTATTTTTTATACTGATTTTGAAGTTATTATTTTCACTACAAAAATATTCTTCTTCAGCTTTTCTAGAGTCTATTTCTAACTAATAAATTTTCCTATCTTTACATTTTTTTACCCCACAAACTGAATTTCATTCAGGTAGGAATCAGCACACAGGAATTATTCTTTTGGGTCTTCTCTTCTGGATATTTAACAACTTCTTTAATGGCCCCAATTATTGGATTATAATTATGCAAACTTTAATTCCTTTCAGAACATTCATTTATGATGAATGTTTGCAGGCCTCTCTTCTTTATAATTCTGCTTTTTCATCCGTTTAATTATAGTGATTTTGTGAACTCCTGGAGGAGCAAAGCTCCTTTCTGTTGTTCTCCACTCATCATGAGAAAAAATTCCAACAATCTGGTGTAGGACCCAGCCCACCTTTAGCTACACACCTGCCATAGATTCCATAGAGAGACCATCCTATATATAACTTGCTCTATTTTGGGCCCATACCTTTTTTTAAAGTTCTCCTCCTTGATCTCTTGTGAGCACATTAAAACAGAATTCTTTTTGGAATACGTTTTGCAGAATGAACAAATTAAAACTGAATCTTTTCAGAATATATTTTTACAGATTGACCACCACAGGTTCTGTGTTACAAATCAGACTCCTGGGTTAGCTGTATTATAGCCAGTTTGGCAAAGTACAAATATGATGGGTTATTCCCAAGGAAAACCTGCTGGAGAGCCATGAACTGGAAAGCCAATGAGGATAAATGGTCTGACTGTACAGAATCAGAACAGCTGAAGAGCAGGCTCTACTATTAGACACTTGTGACATCTTTAGTCTGTTTCTAGTCCCACACAATTGAAAGTGAAAGCCTCAGGAAGATGTTTTAGGAAGGCAAAGATGAAGGCAAGTCTACGGGAAATTTGACCTAAGCAAGCAGGCTGACCAGTAGGCTCTGTTAGAAAAGAAAGAAAGACACGTGGCTCAGTAGTATTTCCTAGGTGGAAACTATTTCAGTGTTCATGGAGACAGAACTAAACCAGTGATAGGAAAAGTATTGTAGCTATATTTGTTAGACAATTAGACAGATCAGCTGTTTTTTCTTATGCTTTTGTTCCCAGGCACTTGTGTCAAGAAGTTCTGGTTTTTAGTGTCCTCCTGAGTATTTCCAGTAGAATTAGCTGCAGATTCTAAATTCACATTCTATTCAAATGGTTTTAACTTCCTATGTGCATATTTTATCTGCTTCTTCCCAGATCCCCTTGCTTCTTCGTGTCTCCACTTAAGAAATCTGTCCCCACCCAGAGCAATTTTCCCTTCAGTCAGTGGCTGAAAGGGTGTGGATTACTATCCCTAACACCAGGTTGGGGGAATGCACCACCCCTAACATCAAAAAACAAACTGCATGTGAATACTGCTGATGACAATGGAGGGTAACACAGCCTTTGCAATGAAGGTCACTGGGATTCCCTCCATCAGGCATGCAGCAATCCCAGGGATCTCTGGAGATGCTTTCACAAGTGTTTCAACATCTATCAGAGCTGATGTTTTAACATCAGTGCTTCATAAAGCCTTTCAAAGCACTCTTCTGCCTTCAAACCAGGCAAACCAGGTACAGGTTATGCAACTTCCCCTTCTTAACCTCGCTGAAACACAAGGGGAACAAGCAGAGGTGGAATATGCCTTCACTTTTCTTGGTAGTGCCAAGAAATTGGACAAGAGGAAATGGGCAGAATCTCATGCACAGGAAGTTCCACGTGAATGGTGATGAAACTTAGCCTGCCCTGCAGCCCTGCTTTGTTTACCAGTGTAGGTGTAATCTGCTGCTACCAGACTCTGGAGAGGGTGTGCTGGCAGTGAGGAGAGCAGGATGCTCAGGACAGCCCTGGTCCTTCTTGGGCCGATTATGAGTGTGCAGGATGTGGAGATGTAAAGCCTGCTCCCACCCAGTCCCAAAGCCCAGATAACCTCCACCATGCCTTGAACCATAGACCACTAGACCAAAATTTAATTGACCAATAACAAGAGTTACCTCAATCTCTTGGACTCTTTTTAGTCTTAGAGAAGATGGAGAAAAAGCTGTCTTGGCTTTTTGGATTGATCTTCTTGCTTCTGCTTCTAGTTTTGTTTCTGGACGTGGGTGGTCATGAGCTCCTTTGGACTTTAGAAAGTAAGTATGGCATATTAAAGGTAGAAGCAACCTTGTTAATAATCTTAAGGGAGCAGAATTTATATCACAGGCCAAAGTCACACATTATGGCCTAATTTAATGCTTTGTATTTAATAGGATTTAGTTACTGTGAGATCAAATAATAAACATATTCCAGATGAAGTAGGATGAGGTAGAAACCCTCTGAAATCATAAAATCAGTGTACCACATTTACTTGTAGAAGACAGTCTTCCCAGTAGGGCACAGCTGAAGCCAAGAGGTGTTCTGCAGCTTGGCTACTGTGTCCCTGCAGTCACTTTAATTCTTCTCACAGTTTAGACATGTTTATCTGAACATTAATTTCCATTAGCTTCCACAGAGAATTAATTTTATTTAGCCTGCACATAAGTGATAGAGTGGAAAGCAGGAAAGTGGTTGTGTAACTCATCTAGGACTACAGCTTCCAGGAACAGTGCCCATTATTTAAACACTTGCATACACTGTTTTCCAGATATAAGTTACATATAATACACAGATGGCATTTTCCATAGACCATCCCTTGGGTACAGCCATTTCCTGTTCCAAGATTGCCTCATGATTATGTGTAGTACCTTGGAGAAGAAGAAGAGATAATGTGGTGTCACTGAGACACACAAAGCAGTCACACGCAGACAAGAGATTTTCGCAAGGCAGAGGTCCTTCCGATTCCAGCTCACAGCTGAGAGAGCCAAGAGAAGAGAGCTCCTTTGTTTTTTTTTACTTTTTATACATTTGTGGGTCTAGCAGAAGATTGACTTTTTGGGGTTTCCACCCCTCAGCCTCAGTGGCCAGACCAATTGTCAGTTACAATTGTTTTCAGGTTAGAAATATGCAAAGGACAGAGAATGAAAAAAAAAAGGATTTGTTTATGTTACATCTGTGGGAAAGGTAGAAAACTGCTCTTAAAATTGTACAATAACTAAAAAGATCTGACTCCATTTAAGAAAATCAAAAGGCTCAGAAAAACCAGGGTAACAATGTGGTATTTCTGACTTCTGTGCATTTGTTGGTTCCTATGTACCTGAGGCAAAACACTTCAAAACAACAAGTCTTTGCAGAAGCCTAAATAAAACATACTCTGTGCTGTAAAATCATAGTTGCATAGGCTAATTTAGGCTGGGAGGGCTCTCTACCTCAACTTCCTGCTCAGGCAGGACTAACTTCAGAGTTAGATCAGGATGCTTAGGATCTTGTGAAAATTTTTTCTCCTTACAGTCATTTGACCTTGTCATATTCAATAACCCCTATTTGTTGGAACAATGAAAAGGAAATTGCAAAAGAAAACTTAAAATACCCGTCTTTAAAATTAACATTCATAATGTTAGGTAATTTTATACCAACCTGGAAAAATATGAACTGGCCTTCATGCCTCCAGAAGTTGGTAACTGGGTAACCACCATGCCCTCGGCAGGAAAGGAGTCGCAGCGGTCCATTGCAGTTGGGACAGCATTTCCCTGGAGCAAGAATAGAGGGAAACATCTTCTATATGACACCAGTTAGATGAATCCCATGAGATACAATGGTTCACTGATGGCAGATTGCTCCTTCTGGTTTGCTGCTCAGAAATTACGCAAAAATCAGTACAAACAAACAAATAATTGCCTTTATTCTGTCCATTATAAAATTTCAAAAATTATTTCTATTACAATGTTATAACATTTTTATCTTTTATCACCATGGTCAGTTTAAATTTTTCTCTTGTCAGTGTTTGGAATATCCTATGTGTTTCTAGAGAACATTGTTCGGGCCTCAGTGAGCACCTGAGTAATACCTTTCTTTAGCTAAAATGTACATCATATCCAGAAATCAGTATTGTGCTAGTTCTACTGAGCAATCACAATTGTTTGGAATGGTCTTGTTAAAAATGTTTGTGCAGGTCATGTTCTCTATTTGCATTGTCTTGCTCCAGTGATGTGACTGTGGGGCCTATTTTCCAGTCATCACAGCTTACGAGCAACTTCTTTCCTGCAAGATTTGCCTCCTGAGTTACTCTTGGGCCAGTGCAATAATGAAGCCAACACTTGGGTGGGTAGGAACAGCAGGGCAGGGAGCTGCCTGCCCTGCACAGCTTTCTCAGAACCCTCACCCATAGCTGAGAAGGCTGGGAACCAATCCCTAACCAACAGAAATAGACATTAGAAAATTATTAGGAAAAAACAACAACAAAAAATAAACAAACAGATGACTATGCCCCAACAGTAAGAAGTGTAAAATGCATTATTCCAAATCAAGAGTTGCACTGGAATATAAGTTATGGCAGAAGGAAGGCTGGATAATCCAAAGGGTGTCCTGTACTTTGATTTCTGCTGTGTTGTGTTCACTTATGAACTGCCATGTCCATACTCACGCTGTTGTTTTTGTCTGGCTTTATCACATATGGCTGGTCTTAGGTAGATCTTCCTCCCATCCAAGGTAGAGCAATCGTTACCACAAACCACCACCCCAAGGCAGGACTTTTTTAAGATGCGAGAGTTGTGGTTGTTGGTGTTTCTCATCGCCCAGCTGCTGTGGTGCCTCTGAGCATTTTTATCCTCTGAGCTATAGATATGTTTTACATAGGAATCTGGCCATTCTTGAAACCAGTCTGTCTGGCTCACATGCTGTGGAAAGAGCAAAGCAAGCCACATTTTAGGCTGGGGAAGAGAAGAACTTGTCCAGGAGCTGAGCAGAATTGGATCTCTGCTGGGTTTTCTCTAGCCTAGGTGACTCTAGCACCCTGGCAGGTGATGCTGATTGTCAGAAGGGAGTAGTAGAGATAAGGCAGGAAAAACACAGATCTCTGTGGCTCCCCACAGTCCCCAGAGCATGAGGAAGGCGTGGCCAGGAGCTTGTTCTCATTCACCCAACCATCCAAACAAAAAGAATAAGAAACAACAAAAAAACACCCCTGAACTAACACCAAGCCACAAGGACAACAGAGTAAGGAGCAATAAAAATAAAACTGGGGAAAAAAACCCAAAGACCTAAATACACATCACATCAGTGTACATCAGTGGGTACAATCAATACAGTAAAATGAAGTAAGCTGTAAATCATCTACCATACCTGATGATGATTTTGAATTAAAAAGTTCTTGTAAGGAATACAAAAGCTTAGTAGAAATTTCCTTTAAATTGCTAATCCCAGGACTGAGAGCCATGAGAGCTATAAGAACATCAACCAAGAAAAGAAAAGCTCCCACACTCCCCTGGTAGCCACCGGATAGTGTAGAGAAAGGTGTCAATGAAGCCTCCAGACTGAAATGCAGGTGAAAGTGACCTTGGGCTGAAGGGCAGCGAAGGGGACATCCTGGAACATGGAGGCTTTGGGCAAACAGCACTGTCAAAGTAGGGAGGAGGCTGGGATCCAGTAAGAAGGCAGGGCTGGGAGGTGAAAGGCACAGCTGGACGCTGAAGGACTGCAGCAGGAGAAATCTGGCAGAAATATGCAGAGCTGAGGGACAGGGAGGTGACATTGGTGTGCAGGGTGTGTGGGCTTTCAGTGGAGAGCATGGTTGAAACTTTTAGCTAAGAGAACTAGAAAAGGACCAAGAGAGGGGAAGATCACTATTGTGTCTCTCAGCAAACCTCTGAAAACATGAAGCAAGGTTTCCCTAGATGCTTGTGAAAAGACTTGCCTCCATGTGGGAAGACAGCTCTGGAGCTGGAGGCCAATCTGCAGCGAGACTGAGCACCCACAGCTGCAAGACAGTTGTGAGTGCTGTGCTCCCTTCTCAAAAATCACTACCCAGGGCAAAAGGCAAGTCCTGGACCGCTCTGATTAAGTGCCCACAGCAGGAGACACCTTTTTTTCCTCTGCTTTCTCTGCATCTAATCCACCAGTGAAAACAATGTTTCTGCAGCATTGCTATTTTTCATGCATCAACAGCTTTTTCAATAATACTTTTAAGGAGAAACACATGGAAATGTCAGTATTTTCTCAATATTTTCTAGCAAAACATTCCCCCATACCTCGAGGTGACAAGTTGAATAGAGGCAATGAGTCATAGACGACTGAGAAAGCATTGAAGATCTATGGTAGAGATGACTGGTCAGAACTAAATAAATTTCTAAGACACAGACACATACCTGGGGAAGTTTGATATCATTGATATCCCAACTTGTCATTTCTCCATGTCGGGAAGCAGAGTCCTTCTGCACCAAAACAGAATCATCCACACCTTGCAGCATTTTTGAATTCCTTCCCAAAGTTAGCAAGAAAGTCGCTCCTGGCTGCTTTTGAAGTGGCCTGGCTGTCAGCAGTCTCAAGCAGTTTACAACCAGGAAGCTGTTTCCTGAAGCTGAATGATAGAGAGGCTGCTCATTAAAGATAAAAATCAGTGTTCTTCTGCCAGAAAAACTTGTTCCATTAAAAGTTTTGCAAGCCAACAAGGCAGTGGAAAATATAGCTTAGAGATAGCCTGTGCTGTTACAGAGACATCATTAGCAACGAGCGAATCGTGCTTGTGGCATCAGATTTGCTTTGCTTAGTCTCCTCTCGTGCCAAGTTTTATAGCCATGTAACTCTGCTCACAGGCTCTTCGTACATCAGATCCAACTCTGGCTCTATATTCCCAGAGCCAAACTGATTGAACAGCTCAGCAGCTGTTGAGGGGTCTTTGAGCTGCTGCTTACCTATTAGATATTTCTCGCTCTGCATATGACAAAGGTGAGCAAAAGAGGGGTCTGCTCTATCACTTTAGAAGAAATGGTGCTCAGCCATTTCAAATACTGCTGGTATCTCTGAGAGCTTACCAGGGAAGTATGGAAAAGGAGGTTGAGCTATCTGCATTTTCCTATTTCAATGGCAGACTGAAAAAAAAAACCCAACAACAACTCCACCAAGGGATATCTGTTAAAACTGACAGGTTTTCCCTGAAATCTTTTAAAGTATGTGGCTGCCCTACTCTGAATTCCAGTACCAGCCAAGCTTAATAAAATATTGTGTTGATTTTGGATTTGTTCTGAACATAGGTTCGATAATATAGAGATATTTTGGGGTTTGATCCTCAGGGATCCCATGCATGAAAAACTTTGTTTCCTTTTTTAAGGAGAGAAAAGATGAAACAGTTTTCTCTTTCTGAAAACTGGGAAAGTTTCAGTGTTTTTAGGAAGGTCACTATAGTTATGCCAATTAAGGATTTATTAAAGACTATTTAGTAGTGAGAGAAGTAAAATCTACCCAATAATCTAGTTCATAAACTTCTAAAAGCATAATATATTTATTGTTATTTCTGGCTCTGCATATATGTATGGCCCTTGGAAAAGTGATTTAGCCTCCATGTCCTTAGTTTACTTATTTATAAAACACCTATGATCATACTTTCCCATGTTATATTATCACCTCTAAAGGGAGACTTTGCAGATTTTTGCAGAACACTCAAGACATTTGACTGTGTGGTTCTCTGGCATAATCAAAGCTCCACTGTCCCATGTTGTGTCTCAGATTTTGGGGGAGGAAGAAGCAAAGCATCCTTCATGGAAACAGACTCCCACAGAGGGGTGCCTGGTAGTCAGCACCAGATTCAGGAACTGAGGGCACTGTACTGGGCCGGCAGTACAGGTTCAAATGAGATGTTGGTACAGAGTAGAATGGAACACAGTAAATCAGAAATAAAAACCTCTGTAAGAAACATTAGGTCTTCTTGTATTGTCCTACGGTGCTACAATGAAAATGTAGATAGTAAGGTCAGGACAAATGAAATACAAGCTGCATTAGAAAACTGAGTTGAATTTGCTCAACAAATCACCCTTGAATACTGTGTGCTCCAAAACATGAATTGATTTGTTACAAAATTCAAAATTATCGCCTCATTGCGTTTAAAATTACTTTTCTAAATGAGATGGCTTGGAAATTGAATTTTAATTTTCTTCATTAGAGGAAATGGAATATTTCTTCTTTATACTGTATTAACAAAGCTAAAACAATAATGAAATATTACCTTAAAAATTAAGAAAAGACACAGATAATTTCATAATAATGCACACAAAAAATGAAGTTCAAGAGAACAATACATATTTAACTACTTGCAGACAAAACCTTCCACTAACTATTTCTCTTGTACTACAGCATTACTACTAAGTGTCGCTGTGATATGTCATGGAAGTAGAACACTAGGCAAAACAAAATCAAAAACATAGGAAAAAAATAATATTTGAAGATCTGTTATTTAATTCTTATTTCTATATAACATCTGAGATAAGTTAAAATACATTTAGAAAGAGATATTAAGCCATATAATTTATGAGTTAATTAACAATGATTTGCAAGATTTCCTCTATTTTCTTTACTAGTACTGGGTGTTGACCACTAAGGCAAAGGATTATGGATTTTTAAAAGAAATTATGTATATTACAAATTTACATGGAGCTTATAGTTTAAATTAATTCTATATCATCTGTGAAATCTTATTTGGAAGGACAGTCTGGCAGACCATAAGCACAGATAGATTTCAGCAGTTCTTCAGCAACCGTCTACAAGAGATTGAGGACTGCAAAAAGGCCTGGAGCTGTAAAAGGCTTCTTGCATTCAGGCTCCTGCTCTGGAGAGGGCTGTGCAAGCCCCGCCGAGCAGCACCCGAGGGAAGCAGCACCCAAGGGAAGCAGCACCCGAGGGAAGCAGCACCCGAGGGAAGCAGCACCCGAGGGAAGCAGCACCCGAGGGAAGCAGCACCCGAGGGAAGCAGCACCCGAGGGAAGCAGCACCTGAGGGAAGCAGCACCCGAGGGAAGCAGCTGTCCCTGCAGGGACTGCCCACTGCTGTCCAGCTGCCAGGCTCTGCCGCAGGGTTGGCTGGCAGCAGGAGCACGGGGATGTCACCTGTCACAGAGCAGCCACCAGGTCACGCTCCTTTCTTGTATCGTTTTACCAGCACACAAAGAGGGTTCTTTAATCAGTGCTTCCATCAGTCTTCCCTTTGCTCTTTGGTGTCATCTTTCAGTGATGACAAGTTTTAAATGATGTCAGGTGCAGTCACTGGAGCTTTACCTGGGCTGAGTTACCTGTCCCACCAACAGCCAATGTTGCACTCTCTTCCATGGCTGCCCTTGTGCCTTGCCTCAAGTTCATGATTTTCTCTTTTTTCCTTTTTTATCAAATATATTCTATAAACTTAAAAATAACACCATGCTTATCTTTCAGTTCAGCCTTTCTATTTGATAGCTGTGGCAGTAGGATGAAGCAATAGGTTTATCTCCCAGATGTGGAGCATAAACTCACTGCAGACATGTCATTTATAATGAGAAGACAGTTTCCGCCGGTGGAAAAATGCACTAGGGATGCTGCTTATTTTCAATAAGCAATGAGACACGATTTTGTTTTCACATTGTCCTGATATATCCTGAAGTTGGCAGCCTCTGTGTTCAACATCATTTGAAATGCTTAGGCTATCTTCACTGTTCAGTATCCAAAAGTGGAAGCTTCTCCACTGTGACCTTGGTCTTAGAAGGAAGATGGACTCATTTTGATATGGAAGTACTTTTAAATCCGTGGTTGATTTTATTTTGTTTCTCTTTAATGCTTTTCTCAAAACTGTTATTTTAATGTCCCTTGAGATCTGAAGCAGCTGTTGAGATTGTATTTTTGTTCAGGTACCATACTTCTGAATTCTGGACTGCTCTGGATAAGAAGTCAGTTGTAGATGGTGTAGTTCTCCTGGCTTTGCTGCCTCAGTCACATTCAGTGATCAATTTCTAAAAAATGCTTTTTAAAAGAAGTTTTGGTTTCCTACATTTTCCAAACATCCTCTTTCTAGAGCGCTGTCTCAGGTGACATAGTCTGCAGGCTTCTCTGGTTGTCATATCATGTAACACAGACAAATCTAAACCACAGATTGTAAACCAGACAGATTAGTACAGAGTTCACCTCAAAGCTCAAACACTGATTAATGTCTTGGCCTCTTTTTTCTCAGGCTGCAAATACGGATCTTACATCACTCCTGCCCTGATGGGCTCCTGCCACTACTCAGTGCAGACACTCAGGGTGTCTCTGCCAGAGCGCTTGGGAGGTGCTGTGTTGCTGTGTATTCCTGCCTGTACTGCACAGACCAAGGACGGACACACGGACCATCCTAGCCCCTTACTGAAGGGAAATTCAAATCCCGCTCTTGGGATGGTAATTTCTTGAACAGCTCTTACTCAACAGCCTGCAACCGTCTTAGTTTTTCCTCTCTGTCAATTCAACAGGCATTTGGCTGAAATATTCTCATCTATCATTTTCTATTTTACTTTTCTGGCTATTTCCAGCAGAGAGATGTAGCTGGGGGCCTGATTTTTTCAGAGGCTCTGCTACATGAGGTTCATATCCGCACACTTATATTGCATAGGGTAAATATTTTTGCCAGGCCTCTCAGTCCCTCTTCTTGGGGAAACTGATATTAATCCACATCTGCATTATCTCCCAAGCTGTGTTCTCAGCTGAGAGCCTGGTAGTTGAATGACTTGCTATTGAACAGGGTGGTACCAATACTCTGTCAATTTTTTTTCTTTTCTCCATTTTATATATATATGTATGTATGTATGTATGTATGTATGTATGTGTGTATTTTTAATATATATATATAAAATATTAATCATTGTTTGGAATGCTTGAGTATATGAAAATACATATTTCACTTTATTTTCATGGTATCTCTTTATTAAGGCTGTGAGCTATAATTCTTTGACATTGAAGTCTAGGTTCTTATTTACTTTATTGACCTTTTAATTTTTCTGTCTTGACATATCAGACACTGGAAAACATGCGATGCTCTAGACATCATATTAACTCACTGGGGTAAAATTCATGATAGCACATGATTGCACAGATGCAATACCACCAGGGCAATATATCAGCATTAAAGTTTTAATGCTGTAAAACATGTAGGTCTGGGTAAAATTTTGGCTTAACTTGTTCATCTTTCTGACCATATAAACTATCTGTCCTGTTTTGTGGGGTTTGTTGGTTTGCTTGTTTGTTTTTGTGGCTTTTTCCACTAAGTTAATAAATTCACATGCTTTAGCTGGAATACCTGGTTTCTATGGATTATCTAAAATTTTAGTTGGAATGCTTTTTGCGGGCCATGTTTAAAAATTACAATATCTTAGTGACAGTATTATGATGCAATTTAAAAATTACTTTAGTTTATGGACATTCTTCTTTCTCATTTTGCTAGTTTTCAAAGCCTTTTGTCTCTTGATCTGATATTCCATTTCTCATCTTGCCTTTGCATCTGGTATAAATACATTTAATTTTGCAGTTCTGCCTGGCATGAACATTGCGTGCATGCAAAATCTCATTTCATGGTTTGACACTTGCTTATTTCCTTACAGTTCTGTGATTTTCCCTTTTGTGATTTAAAGAATGTGTAATTGCTAAATGAGTTGTCATTCACGTCCCTCTGCTTCAGAACAGGAATTTGGTGTGTCACTATGATTGCTGTTTTCCTTGTTCCCACTCTGTTGCTGCAATATGCATTCTAATTTTTGAGTTGCTGGAACTGAGTAATTTCTGATATCTCTGAGAGCATGCTCTGCTATTCTCCATGATCTGGTGGACTATCATATCTACCAAATCCATCCTAAGCTGCAGGTAATTCCAAAATAAACTCCTATCAGTAAACCATGCCCTAGCTTCAAACAGCCAGGTTCTGGTATTATCAGCTGCTGTGGAGATCCTGTGTGTGTTCCTCATTCTACTGATTTTGTTATCTCACAGATTCAAGTGTTCAGGCAGAATTGTAAAAGTTTAACTTATTGGCTCTGCCATACTTTCAAGAATGAGAGGAACTTTTCCACAGCCTGGGCACTGTGTGGGGCAAGCTGAGCTTTGTTCTGGTCACTTGCTTTGGAACAGAGCATAGCTTTCTTTACTCCTCAGAAATCATAGCTACTCTTCCTATCAGACTGGGCTCAGTAAGCAGCAGGCTGGTGGAAATGTTAACAGTGACACAAGATCAGATCTTTTACAGTTTGAGGAGTGCCAGATTACACTTGATTATCTATTTGATTCCAGGTTCTATCTCAGTTGGGTTTAGGAGAGAAGAATCCCAGCTATAAGCCTATGTTTGCCAGTCTGGTGTAGCTTCCTAACATTGTCACACCCTGGAATTTCTCAGCTCCCTTCATGCTATTGGTCTCATCTGCTGCAACCCAACAAAAGCTACTCCAGTATTCAAAATTTTTCTCCTTGGCCTTCGTAGCAGTCCCCAGCAACTATTTCCGTAGATTCTTTGCAGAACTTGTAAAGGCCAGCTGCACTTCTGCCTTATGGAAACTGGTAGCAAGCCAAATCCAGACAGATATGCCCACCCACATGGGCAGACCCTGCCTGTACTGATCAAGTGATGATTATTGCATCTTTCTTTGTCAATATTATGGCCAGCATGCTATTTTCTCATTCTGTGTTCATCTATAACACTAGCGCACATCTAAGCTACTTCTTTCTCAAGACTGGCTTGAGGAAAATCTCTCTTCTTATAAGTTTTGCCTGTCTTTGCTATTGTATCTCCTCCAGGAGAAGGAACACAACTGAGTTTCTCAGGCTTGTGAGCTGGTCTGACACCTACAATACCAACGTGGGTGGGAATTCACTCCCACGTTTGCCTGTGCACCCTCCCTGTATTTTCTCCTGGTTCCATCCATGGTAGCGGTGTTGCAGACATTTTTTCACCGGCAGCATGGATTCATATTAGGACACCTGTAACTCCAGTAACTCAATCCAATTGCACAAGACCCCACCGTGCTCTCTAAAAATACAACAGGCTCTCTACTGCAGCTACGGTCCTCACATGCTAACAGTTTAATTTCCTAGAAGCGATGACAGCAGCATTGCACCCCATGTCATGTTCCTTGCCTCACTTTCTCCATTCACACTTACCTATCCCCCAGCTATTTGGAGAGTGCACAGTACAGTGTCTGCAATACCTACAAATTTTCCAAGTAGCTTTTTTAGTATAGAATAATAGGCAGCAAAAAGAGTAGCCCAGGATGCCTGATTTCTTCTTTAGCTCTAAGGCTGACCTCCATTCTTGCCGTGACTGAACCATGTTTGCAGGATGACTGACTAACTTGTCAGGTACTCCTGCAACCTGATCCCCCCTGCAACCTGATACCCACTTCACCAAAAGTGGGTATGCCTCCCTAAAGCAAGGTAGTTGGTGAGGTACTGAAAGCTGTGCAGCAGCGTTACCAGGTTGCTCTGCCAAGGTTACTTGGCTCTGCTGGCTCTAGTTTTTGTGTCTGGCACTGCATCATGAGAGGAGAATGTCTGTCTCTGCTCAGCTGGACAGATGTCAGACCAGCCTAGCTGTAAAAGCCCAACCACGAGTGGCATGGTATTGCAGGTTGTTCTGAGATTGCTCCAAACAAACCCCTGCCCGTTTGGGACATGGGCTGTGCATTTGAAACTACATACAGAACAGTTTTCAGCTATCTAATAACACAGTGCAGCAATGTTCAGGTAATCTGATGACACGCTCCAGTGATTGCCTACGTATCTGCTGTTGTGCCGCGGCACAAACTGCAGCAGGACTCTGGTGAGCACCACTGGATTTCCTTACACCTCATGTTCCCCTCAGCACAGGAGGACAAATCTGTCTTCGTTTTCTCTTCATTTTGCTTGTCCGTTTGTCCTTCATGAAGAAGAAGTCCAGCAGCTTTTTCTCCACTGCACTGAACAAAAGTCTCTGGACTTGTGTCTGTGACAGCAGTGAGAGAGGGCATTGAGCAATGTGGTCCTGGTGCCACAAACCCAGGGACCATGCTACTGGCATCAGCATGGAAAAGCAGAGACCAAGGACAGAAGTTACAGCTCAGTGTCCATTGACCAGAAACAAGTTGTCATAGACTGTCCTGAAGACCCAAACCTTTTTGTGGGGCCACCAGAAACAGGAAGGCAACAAATGAGAGGCAGCAGCAGACAGGGAACCTGTGTGTTTGGGCAGAATCCTGCAGGAACACCCACAACCTATGGCAGGAACTCCTGCTTATTTTATGGTTTATTTATACATCTTAACCTTATAGAAACAAGGGACCCGTGGTGTTGTACAACTCAGTTCAAAGCACAGAGACCAGAATAATTTTACTGTTGTTTTCTGAATTACCTTTCCTCTAGCTGCATTTAGCTCCTTGCTTCGCCAGGGATCATCTAATTTTGTAGAAAAAAATGCCTGTTTTTAATTATTTTTGATAAACAAGTGAAAATTGCTTTTTACACCCTTTCCAGTTACCTTCAAACCTGCCAAGCAGACGTTCTTGCAAAATGAGAAAGACAAAGTCAGAATGTTCTTGTCCATTCCTTCAACAGTATGTGCATAACTCCACCTTGACAAAGGCAGCAAATTGATCTGGAAAGGTCCTTATAAAGAACTACAACTTGAAGAGTGCTGCTAAAAAAGTGTCCTAGTGCTTTAATTGGCTGCAGTTTTCATACCTTCTTCAAAAGATAAAAAAATCTTCAAAAGCCTGCATCCTGCTCAGAAACAAATTCCCACTATCTCCTCTTCACCTGGTGAGCCTTCTCTCCTTTCCACATGTATTGACTATGGTTTAGTTCTCTGGCACTGGAAATGATGATTTCCATTCTTAGCTGCTGTTTACACACTTTATTTTGCTGCTCCTCCTCTTCATTTAAAATGTAAAATACTTGAACTATCTAAGTTTTAAGTAAGTACAAGCAAGAGATGCTCTTATAAATTACCTTGGACATAAAAATGGTTTCTTCTTACTTTGCTGCTATTGTGCATATGTGGGCACACAAAATTACTAGTGTGTATTGATCCCTTAAGGCAGTCAAATCACAGAAATGAATCCCTAGGAGATTTTGTACAGGAAAATAGAGAAAAGTAACATCAAGAAAAGGGGCAGTACTGGCTACTGGCATTAAGACTTGGTCATACAGCTTCTCTGAGGCACGTGTGGAAAAGAGAGGATTGAATATCACTTTAATGAGTGACCATTCCAGAGGTGGGGACTGCCACTGACAGCAATAGCTGAACTCACCAAGGCTTTTTTTTTTTTTTTTTTTTTTTTCTTAAGCCCTAAAATTCACTTATTCAAAGAGCTTGTGCAAAGGGACTTTTCAGCCATGACTGTAGCAACCATTACAACTTCTATTAGACACAAAACAGCATGAAAAAAAAAAAAAAAAGTAGAAACATGAAACTACTTGGAATGCAAATTTAAGCTGCCTCTTTCACCCCCATTCAGCAAACTCTTCAAAAAGGGAAAAAAATGTCAAATCAGTCATCTCATTTGAAGCAAACAACTTCTTAGGGAAAATAATAAAATAAATGACTGGATTTGGGATAAACATCTATTGTCAGTATCATTCCCACCATGTAATGAAACACAGAGGGAAAACAGAGGACAAGAAGGGAAACGGCTTTGTGCAGGTGCCGGATGCACAACATGGTCTTACACATTGCTCCTGTCCATTTTCTGTCCCTGTCTTCGACAAACCATGGAAATAGTTCACAGGGTGAAGAGACTTCCAGCCACCTTCAAGCCCTTCCTTGGCTGAGCAGCCCCGAGGTATCCCCAGGTGAAACGCTGTGGGGCAGTCTGTTGCCCTTGTCAGGTTTCCTGCATTCGTTTCCTGGTACTGGCTCCTCACTGCTGTGAAACCAGAGCCTTGCTGTAGTCTACAGACAGCAGAAGGCTTGGCCTGACATTTAGGATATTGAAAAATCAGCATTTTCTACAGAGGTGGAACAGAAAACCATCGCCACAATGCTGCAGGTGCTCCAGCATAACTCCAGGAATCACCACATCACCTGAGCTGCTCAAAGGGCCAATTCCCCTTTGAATTGTGTGGAAACTTTAGACAACAATTCCTGAGCACAGGTTTGAGAGGCACATGTATGAGGTGCAGAAATTGTTTTCTGGACAGACACTGACTGCTTGTCCTGGATGTTACTAGCTCTTATTTCATGTGCTGTGCCTTCATATTTAGCACAGTTGCATGAAGTTTAAAAATTGTTCCAGAATTGTAAAGTTGGAAGTAACAAACTTCAAAAGTCACATAAACCCACTGCTTGTCTGAATTGCTTCTTTCACTACTGTGTGCAGTTTGGGCCCAGATTCACAGTGGTTTTCCAGTTTTGCCTTAGGGTGGATTTTGATTTTAATTTTGTTAGAAGAAAGTGCTCTGTAGTGACCTTAATAAGTAAAAGATGGACATCTATGTTACAAAAGGTCTCAAAAATCACTTTGGGAAGTTAACAGTACACAGCTAAAATATCTCTTATAATCTTCAGTGGTAACTAAATATCAGCCCTAAAATGATTGGAAAATCTCAGGAACAACTTGCCAACTGTTTTCAGAGTGCTGAAATGAGTTATGCATTCTGAGATCATTAACAAGACCAAGAAAAAAGTTATTCAGTGCAGTTTCCCATCTATTAGATTACTTTGCCTCTCCAGCAGTCTCCAGAGAAAGCCTCTGGCTGCTTCTTAAGGTCACTGAATCATTTCACTACAGAAATGATCTCGCTAGCTGGAAATGTTGGAGCGGCTCCCCGTGCCTCAGCCTTGCCGTATCAGTGAGTCACTGCAAGCGCTGTGCTCATGGGTGAACATGAACCACCGCTCCCAACCTCCTCTCCTCTCCTCTCCTCTCCTCTCCTCTCCTCTCCTCTCCTCTCCTCTCCTCTCCTCTCCTCTCCTCTCCTCTCCTCTCCTCTCCTCTCCTCTCCTCTCCTCTCCTCTCCTCTCCTCTCCTCTCCTCTCCTCTCCTCTCCTCTCCTCTCCTCTCCTCTCCTCTCCTCTCCTCTCCTCTCCTCTCCTCTCCTCTCCTCTCCTCGTCCTCCTTCCTGTGCTTTTACTTTCCTAACAGTATTAAACTGATGGAGATCTGTGTATTTTACTGCCTGTGGCTGGAATGAGAACATAGACCAAAAAAGAGGAAAGAACAAACCCCAGAAAAACAACAGCACAAAACCACTCCACCAAACACGATTTGAGCTCCCTAATCCTGGGAGTCTGACTTTGCCACACGCAATCACAGGAAGGAGTCAGCAATGATGTTCCCGCGGGGCTCCGGCAGAGCAGGAGAACAAAGTGTCCCGGGGCAGGAACAAAGCTGTCTTCCACACAACTAAAGCCTGGAGACAGCAAGCACTGACTGTCAGGTCATTGAGGGGCGTGCCAGTGTAAGAGTGGTTGACATGCATGGTTTAGCACACCATGTAATCAGTAACAGAGGGAATTAGAGGTCCCATCAGCCACAATTCTAACACAAAGGGCAGCACTATCTCCCAGATGAAATCCAAGAGAACACTGATGAAGAAGACCAGATATCTTTGATAAATGCCTTTATTTCCCTCAGTAGGACATAGCAGGCTGTTCCCTTGGCGAAACAAATTCCAAAAAACATCTCCTGTAAGCCCTTGGCAATATTTTCTCTCCTTATCTCCAAGCGTGCAACACACTTCTCTTCCAGCTTTGTTGTCTCTTTTATCTCTATAACTTGCCTTTCTTTGAGGCTTGTTCCTCTGTTTGACTGAATCCTTGTAGGAGAGAGGACCAATGGTTACAAACCAAGTTCTCTCTGAGTCGCTCTCAGAGTTCATCTATGCAAAGTTCATATGCTACAAAACTGTCACCAGCCTTCCACTCCAGCAACTCCTGTTCAGGCATGCTTGGCTTGGGCTGAGTCCAAGGCACTGCATTTCCACTTTTTCAGAGTATCACAGTTGCTTCCCCCCTGTAAACTAGATCTCAGATGTCTGTCTCTGTCGCTCTGCACAGACACAATCACAGAATAATTTGGGATAAAGGGTCCCTCTGGAGAGCACCTACCTCACAGCAAGGCTAATTTCAAAGTTGCAGTAGGGTGCTCAGGGCCTGACCAGTTATCGCCTCCAAGGATGGAGGTCAGCCTCCCTGGAAAGCCTGTGCCATTCTTTGACTGCACTCATTCTGAAGGATTTTTTTCTACACATTTAATCTTAATTTCCTTTGCTGCAACTTACGCATTTGTCTTTTCATTTCACCTCTTGGTTTTCTTCTGTGCCCTGCCAAGAAGACTGCCCATCCTCCTCCTTATCACCCTCAGGAAGCTGAGAACAGCAGTGAGGTGTCCATCTTTACTCTGATGCTCCCTGAGTCTCAGTGCTCTCTGGCAGACAGAGGACCCAGAAACAGGTGTTTTGCCAAAAGGCAGCCTCGAAAAGTGAGGACAATTGACAATTGAGGACATCTTAGGTATAGAAAAACCACTTCCAAATATCCCAAATTGCCCAAAAGCCCAGTGGAGTTAGTAAAAATGGTCACCCTTACTGAACATTGGTGGGCAGGGTACACAGCCTCACTCAATTAAAAGTTAAACCTGCGATGCTACATTTACATGTTCAGTTCTTATACTCCTAAAGACCCAGTCAGGATTTGATCTGGGATCTTCAGTTTCAAAGGACAAAAGGGTCAAGTCAGAGTGTCCTCTAATTTTGCATCTTGCAGACTTCTTCATTTCTCAACCAGATTATTTTTAGAACTTGTTCAGTCTCCTTTTGACCTGGTTTCTTCATGTTATACCATGAATGATTAATGCATAACCTTTCCCTTGAGAGAATCCTGCTTCTCAACAGTCAGAAAAGTTATTACAATTCTGCAACAAAAGTGTACTTCTGGTCCAATCATAAATATATTTCTGATCATTATTCTGAGAAAAAGTTGCTCCACTGAAGTGAATTGCTCTTTCAGCAGCTGCTGGGACAAGGCTTGTTTTTATAGATGGCTACTTTAGTTTGACAAGCATCAAACAGACTTCTGGACACTGAAGGCTGTGTATTTTCTTTTAAGTTATGTTTCATTATGCTTACAGGAGAGTATTTTTGTGTTGTGTTTTTCTATAAATCACTTCGAAAGAAATGGAGATGTGTATTTTTTCCATAGGGAAAAAAACCCATGATATTTTCAACAAAAATAACTGAAAAATACCATCTGAAATAAGCAGCAAGGAAATGTTACCTTAGGGCCTCAGTGACACCTGGTGTTCAGCAATGGATGTGATATTCCCTGAGGGAGGGTTCCCAGGGAAGTTGTCAGACCAATGCAGTAAGAGCATCTGAAGGGACAGTATGTTACTGCAGGAGCATCAGCGAGGAGAGAGACTGAAAACTCACTCCCAGCCACTGGCCATCTCCACTTCCTCAGGGGATAACCCAGCACAGCATAGTGCTGAGGATGGGCCCAGAAGATCAGAGGTAAGGAGGAAGGCCAGTAACCATTTTCCTACCTCTTCCACTGCTCCCATATTGCACTGTATTTTGATTTTGCTGTAGGATTGAGCTCAGCTTTTACTGAGCTCCCGTTGCCCAGATGCCAGGAGAGAGGTGTTCCCACACAGCCCACAAACCTGCACTGTTAAAAGCACCAAGGGTTAACACAGCCACAAAGATCTGTGACACTTGTTTCAACACCAGTATTGGGATACTGTTCGTTTTACTCAGATGTCAACTCATTTCTCTGTCTACAGATACATTAAATTATTCTGCTCAACGAGAGCCATCAAGACTGGAGACAAGGGTTATGAAATATAGAGGAGCTCCCACCAAACAAAACATGACCAGGTAGCCTAGTCCAGAAGATGCTTGCAGCAAACAGCACCATCCCCACGTGTGGTGGAAGCGCAGCCCCAGGTTTCTGTGCAGATGAGAGGAGGAGGCTCAGCGTGGTGGCCAGCAGACCTGGCAATAGTTAAACCCAGGCTGAGGTCACAAGAAACAAATCCATGCCTAGATGGGGACTGTGGTCTTCTGACACAGTGCCAAAGGAAGAAAGGAGTAAAGACAGGGAACACATTTCTCAATGCTGCTTGAGGGAAACCTACCCTTGTATCGAGCGGAGCTGCGGCTGCTCTGCAGAGAGCGGGGCTGGTTTTGGGTGTTCATCAAACACCTACTGCTGAGAGAGACAGTAACTGCAGCCAGTCAGAAAACTGATCTGGTGTCGCATTCTCAGCTGTGCACAATCCCCCTTGCCTTGCTGAAAATGAGAGCAATTCAGTTCATATTCTCCAGTTTCTCTTCCTGTCCCTCTTCTCAAAACTACCATGAGGGCATCCTTCTTTCTTGCCTGCTGGAGCCTCTCTCTCCATTAGCTTTTTTCCATGGAATTTTGTGTGTTTTTTGCTTTCTGAATATGTTTCTCTTTGAACTGTTTCCTCTTTTTTTTCCAAACTGGCCTCCTGTTACAGAGGTGCCAGTGCAGGGAGGATACTGTCTTCAGTAATACAGAGGAGCTGCTGTCCTAGCATCACCCTTTATGGTCTTAAAAGGCCAGCCATTTTGGGGTTTGCTCAGCTAAATTTATCTACTATAAAGCATGATAAATACTGAGTGCAACTAAATAATTACCAATCACTTGTATGTGCTGTGTTGTGTTAATAACCATTACAGGCTAAGGTTTAATGAGAAAATACATTTGATTTGAGATTTGGGCTGAGTTTAATAAATTTGTTCTATTTTTCTTCCCTGCTTAAATGCATAAATTCACCTCTACCTATAAAATGCTCTGAAATATTCCTGGGTATCAGAATGCACAGATCAGTATTCTGATAATTCAAAACAAAACAGCTCCTCTTTTTCCATGAAAGCCGAACTTTCCAAGGTTATTTGTGCAATCAAGGTCAGGTGCATCATAAAAGCCATTATGTAGGATATGTTTGCTTTTAATCTCTTCTCCCTTTATGAGCCTCCGTTTCCACATTAGGAAATGCTCTTGATTACAAAGTCCTTGCAACAGCAAAATAAAAGACAACACAGTGGTTGATTCTTGTATGTGGTTTTCAAAAGCAATTACACTCTGATCATCTGTACTACTACCAGGAACTACTCTGCAGGTGTTTCCAATACAGGTCAGAAACTCTGTTTAATCTAACACTTACCTCTTTGCCCAGTTCTCCTTTTTTAAGAAGGGGTCTTCAAAGAACACACACTACAGTGCAAGGAAAAAGTCTCTGGCTGTGAAATCTCTGCATAAATACTGATCTGTCATCCTTGCCTGTACTAAATGCTGGCATATTTGTCACTGGCGTCAGCTGCATCTTTCTCTGCAATTCTGGTTCCGGGGCGCAGGAGCAGCAGCGTGTCCCCAGCTGTCCCGTCACCGGTGCTGCCGGGAGAGGGCATGGGCTCACAGCGCATCCCCGCGGCGCGCAACCCCCGGGCATCCCCGCACTCACCGGGGGCTGCTGCCGCCTCCTCCGCTTCCCCCTCCCAGCCAGCCAGGCTGACATCAGCCCTGGGTTTAACCAGACCTGACTATTGGAGGATTAGGCTTAAAACCCCAGTACCTGCTTGCACCATTCTTGAACCTCCTTAAAATCACCAGCATAAAAGTCAAAACACCTCTGCAGATGCTGCTTAGACCTGCTCTCTCCAGTTTTGAGGCCAGAAGACAAACCAAACATAGCAGTGTTTGTGTTTTTTGTCTGTTTAGTTTTAGTATTATTCTGGCAAGGTGAGATGGATGAAGTTTGGTTGTGACCACCTGGGGGTGGGTATTTGTCTAGTTGTTTTGGGGACTTTTTTTCTTACTTTTACTTCAAAAAGTAAAATCTCACATTGACTAATTTTTTTTTCCTATGTGCTCTGGATGGATGGAGCCAGGTAGCTGGCCCCATAGTTTTGGAGGTTTCTGAAACCTTGTATGTTGCTCCTTTCTGACCAAGAGAAAGTTACTTGTTAATTATTCCTATTTTCCTATATTGAAAGGAAACTTCTGGCAAATACTGCACATTGCAAAAATACCAGGAAACCAAGCAGAGCATCCACCACCAGATTGTCTGGTCTGGTTTCAGGATTTCCCACTCATTTAAAAATCTACTTGTACAGCTTTATAACAGTAGGACTGGGCAGCAATTCTTCACATTTCCATAGCATGGAAACCAGTCAGATGTAAGACTACTTCTTACCTTATTATTTAAACTTCTGAGAACAGAAGAGTCTTTTTAGAATGATTTGAAAAAATCTGTGCAAACAATTTTAAAAGGAAACACAGCTGATAATAGTTAGATGATAATAGTTATGCCATCTATATGCATGGGATGTATTTCCTGGTCTTTCTCACAAACCCATCACTATTCTACTGAGCAAAAGTGCATTTGCATCCAAGATATCTCAAGTCCCTAAGAGTCCAGCACGCCAAGAGCTGGTCTCACACTCCCTTCCAACCCCAAGTGCTGCAGGAAACAAAGCAACTTGATAAATTAACAGAAGATCTTTCAGAGAGGCGAACCTTTCTAATTATACAGAGAGGTGTTAAGTCTTCGAAAGGCACTGAAGCGCTGAGATACCATTAATTTTAAAGGAAGAAAGACATTTAGAAAAATACAATGCTACTGATTATTAATGAAATATGGGTATTGATCTAGTATCGATACCCAGCTGTGACAGACAAAAACTCTCTAACAGTTTAAAGTTAGAAAGTGTATGTTTATTACGGCCGGGCAGCACCCGGGATATTTCCCTAATTCGCACTGCGAAATTCACAGGTAATTACAAAGCCTTTTATTTACAAAAGTGTTGAATACCCAAAATACAAATGCATATTCATACCCCTGTCACCTCCCATTCCTCGCTTCGTATGCTAATTGGCAAAAAGGCTATTAAGCATGCGTACTTTCTTTCCTAAAATGAGTCGGGGGTCTATTTTGGGGAGGGGTCACCCAAAATGAGGAAGTAAGATGAGTCTTCCTCGTCCTGACCTTTCTACCTTTTCAATGCATTCGTGACACAGAATCCTTGGTAAAACTTACAGTTTCCTGCGTTGAATGGATTCTTTAAGCAGGAAGTCTGCAGTTATATCTTATTTACCGCATCTTGTTTTTTCGTTACAGGCACAGCTACATAAACATAACGCTGACAAGCAATGAGTTACTAAATCCGGGGTAGCTTATCTAAGATCCGGCTTCTGTTAACTGCGAACCAAGATTACCTATCTTGGTTACTTCAGCTAATTCAGCAACTTATTATCTTAACTTTCCTAAAAATCCTTTAGTTCCTCAAAATTAACGTATCACTATAGATTTTTTTTTTTTTCCCCCATAAAGTTCTTACTTCTGGTAGGTGAGTTGAGATTCTGATTTTCTACAACAGCTGGTAAAACTAATTAGTAGCATTTAGTAAACATTTGGCTTACAGCAGCAGACAGAACAGCTGATAAAGACATGCTTCCTGCTTGCTAAATGGGATGAGACACCGTATGTCTAATCAATTACACAAATACCACATGACCTTGCTTCAGTATGTGTGGAAAAAAATTCACTGCATTTCACTGTAAGTATTTTTTACCAATTAGTTTACCACCACATAAAATGACCTCTGGTGCTAGCTAATTCTAGTGGAAATGCTGTGAATATCCACTTTGGCAAGTCTCAGGCAGTAAAAGTGCAATTGTGGCACAGGGATTGTGCATTCCCCATTACACCAGCACAGGAGCAGCAAATGCACAGGTGTAAACAACTCTATGGGATTGCATTTTTATGTCAACAGGTTCAGTTCACTTAAGTTTCACCTGCTCCCAAATGAACTGCAACAATGAGTACAGTTTTGCATTTCTTTTTGTCACATGGCTGGACCATCCCTGTTTGAGCTGGAGCTCCAGCTGCCTCTGAAGGGTGTGAGACAATCCCTCTCATGAGGGAATCCAGAACCTTTCTTCTGAACACAGGCTTCCTTCACATGTCATGCCACTGGTACCTTCCATCAGCAAACAGGAGGTTCCTACACTGCCTTTAAAAAACTTTCCAAGAATTATGGGTCAAATTCCTGGAAAAGGTGTTGCTTCAACATGTGTTAGATATGGAAAAAACCAAGAAAAATACTAATAAAATAACAACACAAAACCACAAAAACCAACAAAACCAAAACAAAAAGAAAGCAGTTGGTTCACTCCAAGGAGCAGGTTTTCCCAGACTACAAGACTTCCAGCTGTTCCACGAAGGCTTTCTGGTGCCTGGTACCTTGTGGCCTTTGGCAGATCTTCCTTCTGATCCAGGAAGCTGCCTTCTGCCTCACCTGCTGATTCCAAGAGGACCAAGTGTCCATGTGGCGTGGGGTGACCGTGGCTACCTGCCAGACATCCACTCAGCTGCTCTCTCCCCTCCTCAACAGGACTGGGGGCGGAAGTAAGATGAAAAGATTGAAGTTTGAGATAAAGACAGGAAGGTGACTCAGCAATAATTGCCATGGCCCAAATGGATTCTGGGAAAAAAAACCCCTGAATTTATTTCCAATTAAAATAGAGGTGAATGGTGAGACAAAGACAAAACCTAAACCACCTACTCCTCCCCCTTCTCCCAAAGCTGTTTCACTCCTTCATTCCTCCTCTCTACCTCCTCCACGCTCCAAGTAGCGTGAAGGTGGTTGTGGTCAGTCCGTAGCAGCTTCTCCCTCCTCCTTCCTACTCATTTTCCAGTGTGGGCCTTTCCCATGGGCTGAAGTCCCTCAGGAAAAACTTAGAGCACGGGCTCTCCACAGGCTGCAGTTCCTTCAGGGCATGTCCCCCTGCTCCACCACATGGGCCCCTGCTGGGATTCTGGTCCATGTTTCTCAAAGCTGCAGTCCCCAGGGCTTTTCGTGACATGAGAGTAGCAGAGGCACTCGTTTTTAAGTCAAAGGTATTAAAATAATCTCCAACAAAAAGGAGGGAAAAGAGCAACAAATGTCCAGTAAAAAAGAAGGAAGTGTATTATGTTTAAATCAATCAAACTGGGATGTATAGAAGGAGGAAAGAGACTTACACATCTTGTATTTCAATGATCTGTATTTTCTATAGGAGGAATGTAAAAAGTCTCTGGTAGATGGTAGACTTAATAGTCTGACTTGAGTATGATGACAGGTTTCAGAATAAATGGGAAGAATGAGTATAAGGAAGTAAAAAGAAAATGGGAGAAAATATAACAGTGCTTTTCTGGAAGTAATCAAATCTGATTGACCCATATTGGTTTTTAATAAAAAAATACTGTGTAGCAAAGGAAATACATCTTCCATCCCTCTGGAATAGGTAGTATTTTTAATCTTGGAAGTTATGTGAACTAGAGGGTGTGGTGACCAGCCACAGGCTCTGTGGATAAGCAAGGTCAAACTCATGAGCAGATGGTTTGTCTCAATGCTTTCAGCCAGAACAGAGCCCATTAATAATGTTTTAGGAGAAACCCTGGAATAAAAACCAGGACTACTTGCAACAATGTTTGGAGATGACAACATCAGAAAGTACTGTCAGTGCCAGGAAATATTACATCTCCTACAGCAACTACCTTGATAGCTGGAGTAAGAAATGGGATTACTGTAAATCCCCCTTAGGCACCTTAGTAACAGAATTTCAGCTGCTTCCATTTCTAGTTGGACATGACTGAAGAGGAGAGAAGGAAGATATTCTGGACCTTGTTTTGTATATCCATCTATTTAAAGCAAATTAATAAAAATTGAAAATGGAATCAAAGTTTGCTTTATAAATCAGCTTGTGAAACATCCTGATCACAACTAACCACTTTTGTTGGTGCAGTAATTCTCGGCAAGAGGATGGCAGTGACAATGCAAGTTAATCCTCTGTACCAATACAACTTGGAGCAGCAGTTCTCTAACAGATCTCTATCTGTATTTCATCATTCCCTGCATTGCCTCAAAGGGATTCCCTGCAGAACCCACACAGTTCAAATAATTTGGCCTCTGATTTTATTTATACTTCTCTTTAGCATCCATCTTGCTTTTACATCTCTTTTTTTGAATAATGCATACGTTTTAACAACATGCATTCCAATCTCATACAAGAAATGTTTTATCAACTTAAGACAGCTACCGAATGTCAAAGGCAGAGGGAACCCCCAAAGAGCTCTCTATGAGGTTTGGGGTTTTTGTTACCCTGTTCAGGGGATGTAAGTCCTATCATAAACTGCAACACTTACTAAGTATCTCTACTGCATCAAGTAAAATACACAATCCACCACAAAGATCTCCAGAAGTGTTCTCTGCTTTTCCTCCCTGCCAACTCAAGAAGCCCAGTTCCTGAACGATCCCAGTCCCACGGGTGGGTTGCACATCCATGACACAGCACTCAATGTCTTTACAGCAGGATCACCCTAAAAAAGCTGCTTTCTGGCATTTTAGCTTACCTATCCCATTCACAGCTGGACAAAAGCTTAACATTTCTTTTCATCACTGAGGCTGTAGAGCTTGAGTGAAGGGAGGGATTTGGTCAGCTCATGAACTGCACAAGATCTTAACCTAATGGTTTGTAGCTTGGTCATTCTGCAAGTAAGTGAACTGTCTCATTCTCCTCAGTCACCTTCACACGAAACCTCTCTATCCTGTTGGCAGCAGTTCATCTTTTTTCAACACTCCTGCCTTTAAAACACAGAAATCCTTTCTGAGGACTCACAGTCCCAGGCACCAATCCCAACTATTAGGAAAACTACATGTGAGCAGCAAATTGAGGCAACCCAAAGGCTGTTACTTGCCCCAGGCCAGGTGATGCACTGGAAGCTGAGCCGGGTGGGCAGGCCCAAGGCTCATGCTTTGGTCCATCAGTTATGGCAAGATGATGTCTGATCTAACCCATCCAGCTGTTAGACACTTTTCAGCTGCTGCTGAGACTGTAGAAGAGTATCCAGCAGCCACAGTTTTTGCCATACAGGTGTAGACACTGCTGATGTTCTCAAGGTTATTTCCTGCCAGCTTTGGACAAAGTCACGGTTTTGTCCCATGTGCCATTACCCTTGAAGGCGAGGTTTGCAGTGCAGCAGCCCCATCTCTCCTGGCTCACACAGGGAGGCCAGGTTGGTGCTGTGGCTTCTGCCTTCTAGGTACTTCCTGGAGATTTGCCTTAATGTCCAAAGAACTCCATCTTACTGAGCCCTGCTTAGAAACACATACAATGTCATAGTTGAATTGACATGTGAAGGAGAAGAAACTGTCTTAATAACCACCTCAGGCATTCAGAGCACCCTTCCAGAGGAGACCAACACAGCATGAAACTTCTGAGCTTTTCATACAAAGTGTAAACCCATTTCCCTGGTCTATGACCTTTACATTAAGAGCCTGCAAGGGAACAGACAGACAGCTACGTAAATCCATCACAAGCCTATCTAGGGTTGTTGCAATGTATTGATTTACCACTCAAATCAGAGAGGGTTCCAAAACAATCACCTAAGGGGAAGGAGAGCTATAAGGAAATTGCAGAAATGCTCCTGCTCTGGAGAGAGGTATTGTCCCCATTTTATGGACAGGACAGCTGAGGCAGGAAGTCCCTCTCAATCACATTGAGCTTTGTTTCTGGCACTCATCATCTCGAGCTATTGGGGGTACTCTGCATTCAGTGAGTCAGTAATCCCAGCGGGATTTAAATCCATCACACGGACCAGTATTTCTACAGCCAGGCAAGGGAACAGCATTTAGTAATTGCCAAAGGTTTTTGTAAAGAATTTGGTGCCAAATCTCTGGTACGTTAAATGTCCCTGAATATCTGCAGCTCTTCTTCCATCATGGCAGCTCCTCCTTGGCCTGACACAAGATGGGGCAATGCATTAAATCTGTACAAACCCACAGAATTCAGGCAGAGATCATCAAAAGTGTTTTAATGATTAAACCATGTCAAACATTAACAATGAAGTATATTCAGATGAGCCAAGAGTTTATTTCTAGCACATTAAGACAGTCTATTTTGAACATTATAGCTGCTGTACTGAGCTATGTAAAGACTCTGCAAACCAGTACCTAGAAATGAAGACACACGCACAAGCTTTGATAATGTAAACATAAAAGACGCTGTCTCCTTCAAAACAAGGAATGAAAACCCACAAGACTAGTAAGAGAACTTATTAATTCCTTAAGAGATGTGCAAAAATTTTAAAAAAGATTTAAAAACAATTAAACGTGTTAAAACTGGCTTTTATATAAATATCAAAAAACCAAAGAGTTAAACTTGAGCAATGACCAGCAGAACATCTTGCACAATTCAGTTCTTCAGAGCGTAATGGACTCCAACACGGCAGATACCAGAATACCAGCAACAGATACTGGCTTTGCGACTGACCCCTCATATGTGCAAGATAGCATTTTACAAGAAGGAGTAACTTCTTACCAGCAATCAAACCAAATCCTTAGATAACAAGCCAAAACATTACCAGTGATATACACAACTCACATTACAGAAACAGACATTTCCAGCACATTTCAGTAACATTTAAAAAACATTAGCTATGACTTAAACTGTTTAAACTTGCTTGTTTGGGAAAAAAAAAAAAAAAAGACCTTTGTGTTAGGCACATTTTGAAAGTGAACATATGCTACATGAAGAACAGTTCAGATACCAACTTAAATACAGACCATTCCATCAGAAAAGCATCTTTCTGTCTCCACTTTTAAATACACTTTTGGATATGTCACAGACTTAAACAGCAGCTCCTAAAATATGGATATGGCTATGGTAATAACACTTGAAACTGCCAGTTTCATATTAAAAACCACTCTTCATTTAGCATTTAAAAATTCTCAGAAATAAGAAAGAAAAAAAAAAAAAAAAGGAAAAAAAAGGAAAAAGAATAGATGGGTCCACCCTGTATATGCTCTAAACTTTAGAGACAATATTTAAATCTTACTCGACTGTGTAAGCGCCAATTACTTTTATGTTAGTGACGCACTTCAAATAAAAAAATAACATCTATTAAAAAGGTAAAATAACTTTTCCATCTGTTTTGTGACTGTTGAGTCAATTAAAGCCAAATATACAAAACTAAATGCGCCATTTCCAATTTCACTGTATCGAGTAAGAGATACGTAGCATCGTGTATCACATACAGAACAGTAAAATGATCAATGGATTCTTCTAAATGACTTTTTAATAAAAAGTCAATCAACTGAAAAGTTGAAACATACCCTAATTTTTAAACCAGTAATAAGCTTTGGGCCCTGCTTTTTAATTTAAGGCATGTGTGTTTATCTACTGAAACCAGCATCATACAAATTACCTCTACAATCACATGCATGATCTATAGTTAAAAAAATGGAGGTTTAGATTACAGTGTTTTCAAATTGTGAATCATAATTCAGCACCTATCATATTGACTAGTAAGGCAACAGCAGTGTCGGATAATATGATAATACTCCCTTCCATAGTCTATAGCAGGGTCAGTGAAAGCCCAGAATTATTTTTAAACTTTAACCTACTTTTATGTTCTGTATACGGTTTCTAGGGTGTTTGCACTGGTTAAGTCCTACATAAATCACACTATTCTAGGCAGGAATAGTTACAGTAGCCATTAGAGTATTAGTGCACAACTCTCATTGTGCTTACAATCAGATGATTTTGTTGTTGGGTTATCAAAATGGTTTTTCAGTTTGGTGTTCAATCCTTCCTTTGTTTCCTTTGTTTCACATTGTTCTCAAGGGAAGAAAAGCTGTTTGTGTACCCATTTGCAATGGCCGTGGAGCCGTTCTGATACTCTTTCCTCCTCGAAGATGCCTTCTTGTTGTAAGTCTAGAATACATGGAAAGACACATGGTTTTGCTTAATTAGCTATAAATAACCACTTCCTCACAGTAACTCTAGAAACACAGAAGTAAACATTTTTTAAAGACCTTATGCCGCTGGTAAGAGTCTAACAAGCTTTACCACTTTTTGTATATGAGAATATACCATGCCTTTCATTCATCACAGTGAGAGGAGTAGTTCACTTGAAAAGAAAAAAGCCTGGCAGTATGATGGTAGTGTTATGCTAATAGTAAATTAGAAACAAGGGAAGCAATTTTATGAGCAGACTGGGGTAAGAATATACTCAAAACAGCATGTGAGGAAGGAGGTTTGAGGCACTGCAGGTGACGGTACCTTGAACAAAGCCAGAACAAGAGGTAGGTACACAGTAAAAGTGAGGGAAGTTCAGAGATAGAAATGTGATGAGAATCTCCACTGGCTAACACAAGAATCAAAACCTAACAGGATCGGGAAGACTGTCTAAAAAAATTACTGACAGTAAAATGTACATTAATTTTTTTCAAAGGGGCTCAGCTGTCTGACAAAAGCACATTTCCCCAAATTTCTGTGCAAAAGGAATTTAAACAATTAAAAGTTAAAATATGAGCAAAATTTACAAAGAATATCAAGTAATATCTGGAATATACTATAATGTTTAATTAGCATGCTCATATGCAGCAATGCAGAAATCATGGGACCGATTTTAAGAAGAACCAGAAGAACAGACAGGGAAGCCTGCTGTGTTCCCGCCCCCCTTATTCTCACCAGAACCAAAATGCCCAAATCTCTCAAATGACATTTGAAGCTTATAACAGAGTATGCTTGTTTGGGGGCAGCAGGCTGTTGGTTTGATTTTATGCAGACAGTAGAAAATCTACATGATTTTCTGTAGACAGTAGTTGTACATCTTTGTACAGAACCCAGTCATGAACGGCTCAGAATAACACATTCCAAGTCTGTATCTGTTCAAACATGAAATCAGATTTGTAGAAACACAACTAAACCCACTAATTTTCCATATGAAAATACAAACAAATGCCCGTAGAAGTAAACAAAATCCAGATTTCTGCATGTTTTGAGTTCAGGAAGTTTCCCTGCATAAAAAACAAGCATTTCCCCTTGTAAAAAACAGAAATGAACAATTCCTTTGGGTGCTTCAGGGGTTCACATGCTGCTGGTTTATTTCAGACTTGGAAAGCTTTGTCTTACATAAAGCTCTTCCTCTCCCTTACCTGCAGTTAAAATTGCAGTAAGCCATTTTTTGTATCACTCTGGCTTAATGAAATTACCAAGCATTCTGAATTATGGGTACAGAGCATCAGAAGATTTGAATGTAGAGGGTAGATCAACAAGTGTAGTACTTCAAGAACATATGCGTGATAGTGAAGGGTAGCAAAAGGTCATTTCAAGTATATCTTTCTGTAACAGCTTTCCAGTGAGATACAGCCAGGAGAATGCTAGAAAGAGTTGATGAATATTACTTTTACCTGAATATAGAAATTTGTGAAGAGGACAATCAAAGAAATCATATAAGAAATCTGAAAATACAGCCACCCCTGAGGAAATGCACATGGCCAAACAACACCACAGCTGGTCTGGAAGATTGTCAAGACAAACTGAATCTGAGGAGAGAAAACAAAAATAAGAGAAATGGAACACATTAATGGAAGGAGGGAAAAAAACCCACGAGTGACCAAAATCTCAACAGTTATTTCCAAAACAAGTAAAGAGTATGTAATATTGTGTGTTTGGCAAGTGTTTTCTCTGTATACCAGAGTTAGCAGACATTCAGACTGTGGTATCCTGTGAAGCATGTTTATTTGTATTTTTCCATTTCAGAACATTAGAGTAACATATTATAGAACTGATATATAAATGTCCCAAGGAAGAAAGACCACCTTCTTCCTAGTGAGAGTTCATTGGGATTTGACTTTACCATCCTAATGGAGTAGATCTGCAACTCACTGCTTCAGCTACAGAAGACCTGGGGTCACTTGGTCTACACATAGACTCCTGCAATTCCTTCCTACAGACAGGAACTGTCTGACATATGGCTCCAGTGGAAGAATTTTTGGGGTAAAGGCTGCAGGGAAGCTGGGGAGCCAAGGAGGAGCATAAGGGTCCAATTATCTTTAATTATCTCTTTTGGAAAAACAGAGTTTGGGCTTATGTGATGCAGAGGGCCTTAGGCAAAAATTCATCCTCACATAAAGGCTACCAGATTAGGGAATGTTTATTTAAAAAGGGAAAGACTGTTTGTTCTGCTCTGCTATTTTGCTGCCCTAACAGCTATGTGTGCAGAGCAGGCAAGGAAGTGAAAGCAGCTATGACAATAGCCAGGGGAGCAACCAAAGAACCGAGACACTGTACTCAGTAAGCACTTAAACAGGATGAAGAATAGAGCCTAAATCTGAGAAGAAAAACAGAAACAAACCTCAAACCAAAGCAACGCCTCATGCCTCCCATGAAAATAATGGGCTCTCAGCTACAATACTTAACCATTCTTCAGGAATAACAGTGCTAAAAAAAACCATGTTGAGAATCAACACTGTGAATTGCTGGCAGTAAATGTTATTAATCATCACCAGCAAATGTTATTAAAACTATTCACAGCTCTGAGAAGGTGGCAGGGGGAGTGGGGGGAAGAATGTAACAAAATAATTTATCTCTAGGTTTTGGTTTCCCCCACTACTAAATGGGGAAGAGAAAACACTCATGCACATTTCCTTGTAGTGTTCTGACACGTTGTACACATTGAAACCTGGTTCTCATGCAGTATCACTACAGCATGTGCTATATTACTTAATTTCACTGCTCTTATCACCTCCAGCACACAGCGGTCAGGCTTCATCACTGTACACGCTAGAAACAATGCAAATGGATACAGGGAGTCCAACATGGAATTACAAGAGAAAAAAATCTGCCCATTTAAAGTGCAGAAAGAGAGCAGAAATATTGAATAGTTTTTAATAAACCATTTGCAACTGCATGCAAAAGTAGGACAGAAAAGGCATTGTCCTGCAGGACTAGAATGGCCCTTGTTAGCTGTGGATGGCATTGCACTCAGTTTCTGGTCTTTCCCAGCCTGAACAACCAAGCACAGGGAAGAGCAGGCAAGCTCAAGAGGGCTTGGAAGAACAGCTTCCTCCCTGGCTACTGAGTCCCAGAAATTGCAGCACTGCAGCTCCCAAATGCATCCAGCCACACAACATGGTGGGGGGTAGAAAGAACCCACAGACCTCAGCAAGGTCCCACAGACCACAGACTTTCATGCACACCCCCAGTCCCCAGTTCCCCATTGCCCTGAAAGCAGAGCAAACACACATGCAGAAGTTGCATTTCTAAGGTGATGTAGGCACTACAATATATAGAAGGTACTAGCTCGCATTCTCTCTTCTTCTATCCCCTGCCAAAATTTCCTGACTTGGTAAAGACAAGAGAACCTCATCATGAATGTAAGAGCCTGCTGAAGCACTAAAGAGCAAATCACTCACCAGCTGCCCCTGAGTGATGTACTTCTTCCACCACAGATAAGGACGCATTGCTGGAACAGCGGACAATCCGTAGTAGGAGTACATGAGGACATGGATAAAGCTGTTCAGTGTGGCACCAAAGTAAGCTAAAAAAAGGGCAAGGGAAAAATAAAGTACACTGCATTACCAGGAAGGGACATGCTGTTTCATGGAACCTACAAAAATAACAAATTCAAAATGTTGCTATTTAAAATATGATTTCTCTTAGAAGAAAAGCAAGAGGGTTCTTTTTTTACCCTGTTTTTTATTCTGCCTACCCAATGGAGTAGCTGAGCTGCTTAGTAGCTCTGAGCTTTACACCAGCCTTCTGGTTTTCTCTCCTCAAGTTACTCTTTTTCACATCTACATTATGATTTCTCAAGGGAACTGAGGAAACTGATAAAAATGAGGAATGCTCACAAAAACAATCAATAGCTTCACCCATCTATTTTTAGGTTGATTTCACTTCCTTCCAGGAGGAGCCAATTTTGTCATTTATAACCAAAAGCTTCAGATACCTTCAGAAACTGCAAGTTAGCTATTTTATCTGTCCTTGTTTACAGCACCTTTAGTCATTAAAGAAAATTCTAGCTTAACACTGACCTGCACAGAACTGTGATGACACAACAGAACACAAAGCTTGTAAGAAGAAAAACACTTGACTAGGAATAGCACAGAAGTGTTTTCAAGACCACATGAGCACAAGATAGATCCTAAGTATATGCAGTTTTGACTGCTGTACGAACAAGGATTGACTTCCTTGGAGGAGAACGTGTTTCCAGATGCAGACTTTTTATAAGTTTCAGTATTACTCACCGTTGTGCTGACAACACAAAACAAATATGAGTTTCTATGCTGTTTGGCTCAGAGAGCAGACTCCTGAGGAATGCAGCCTCTTGGTCTGCACTGCCAGTAGCTCACATCCATTGGGTTTGAAAAGGTTTTTCTTGAATGGAGCATTCAACAAAGCCAGTATCTATATAAGCTGCACATCCTAACCCCAGCTAAGCCAGGCTAATACAGTTAGGAAACCAGACGCCAGCTAAATGCAATGGAAGTAAAGAATTAAAGCCAGATTGCCAAAGGTTAGCAGGATTTAGACAAGAGACACAAGGAAATCTTCCACTTAAAATGTTCATTAGTGCTCAGGGGATAAGATTTTAATTGAAATAATTTGTTATGGCCAGTGGTATAATGAGATTAAATTAAGAAAGTAATATCTCAATTTACAGATACAAGGACAAGAATCACTTTCAGCTGTTTTACAGCTGAAACAAGCTTCTGGCTTGACTTGGAAAAGAGTATTGTTTCATCAGAGGGTCTGTAACTACAGCAAAAATAGAGCAAGGTTGATGGGTATCTGACCTGGGCTAATGCACCTGATAAATACTGCCACACAAATTCTTCAAAACTACATAGACATTCCTCTCCTAGAGGCTGTGCTGGCAGCCTAATTCCTGCAAAGACCTACAATAGTTGCAATTCAGCAAAGCAGCTTAATATGGTACAGAACAAATCCTGCAGCTGAAGGTACCAGAGATATTTGGTTGGATCAAGACCACCAAAATAAAGCCCGTGTTGCAGATGTTCCCCCACCATAACCCAGTACTTACAGTGACCACAAGGCACCCAGTTCATAACAAACCACCAGATGTTCAGCATTGTTGCATGGTGGTAGACATGCAGAACAGTGATCTGATGATTGTTTTTCCTCAAAATGAAAAAGAAGGTATCCATGAACTCAATGAGTTTGGAGAAATAGTACCACCAGAGGACACGTATGATCTGGAAAGGAGGAAACAAGTTTTAGAAGCACTGCACATTGTGGGGGCTTTCAACTCATGTATTATCTAAATAATTAAAATCCAGATTCTGTCCTGCACTACTTGGATTGAAGACACCGCTAGGATCTTCTGTAATACTTCTGCCTCAGGTTTCTCCATTAGAGACTGAGGTACAAATCTATAGCTGCAGCTGAAAACAGGATGACAAAGACTGCTTCGTGAGGCTACTGCTGTGCACCTGGGTTGTCCCTGGAGAAATAAGAAAACACTTAACCAGAGCTGGTGCTGCAGTACTCTCTGTAAAGGAGAGGTCAGAAGTACGACCAGAAGAAATCATCACCACATCTCAAAAAGAGAAGGATAGTCTCAACACAGAGTGGTTGGACAGTCTGAAGACCAGGTCCTCATTTTTTGATCTGGGGACACTTGAAAATTTGCACATAATTACTCACAAAAATAGCAACTATAAATCTATATCATAGATTAACTATTATGTCTGACAGTGCATTGTCCACTGTACTGCAAAAGGAGGAAAAAAACTTATAGTTTAAACAAAATGTGCATAATCAATACTGATCTGCTCTCCACTTACACTCAAGCGGACAATTTGAAACATTACAGCTCTAAGGTTTGATTACGGTACCTTCATATCAGCCTCTCCTCCACTGTGTGTATCCTGACAGAAGAAATTATATCCTCCTTCCAATACTCCTGTCACCAGCTGAGCAAATAAAAAAAAATAAATAAAGCGTTATTTGGGGAGAAGGCT
Organism: Hirundo rustica; assembly: GCF_015227805.2. Classification (NCBI taxonomy): domain Eukaryota; kingdom Metazoa; phylum Chordata; class Aves; order Passeriformes; family Hirundinidae; genus Hirundo; species Hirundo rustica. The sequence continues at coordinate 92,833,484 of NC_053452.1, read as the reverse complement.
GAACTCTATGGCACCTGCAAATCTCCACAGTGGTTCTGCCCAGACATCTGGTGTCAAGAGAATCCTGGGCACCTCAGGGTGGTATTGAATTCAAGTTCCAAGCAGTGATTGAATCATAGTGAAGGGTGAATTAAATTCTCCCAGTTGGGGTATACCAGAATAAAAATAGGAGGTAACATTTTATCCCTATTTATCTCACACAGCGTGAGCATTTTCAGAGTGATATTCCACACAGATTCTCAAGAAATCTTCTTTGCTGATGATCTCAGTGTTAGAGAAAGTAAATAACCAAAGTTCAGTAAATACATTTTTCTTCTGATTACTTTTGGAAATTTACATCTTTAAGAAATTTTATGCTCAGGAGATGTGACTACAATTTTTTTCAACCACGTGACAGCATATTTTCAGCTCTGCTCTCCCTTAGCAGCTAATAACAGATTTCACTGCATAGCCTTCTTCAATATCTTTTTAAGCAATTCACTCATCCCAAGCACATTACATCCTTCCCAATATAAGTGACTTCCTCTGCAGGATATGCCACTGCCTGCCTGACTTCCTGGCATAACAAATAACACCTCAAACGTAATGGAATCACTGTTAAGAGTAATGACAGCTTTTAGTCATGACAGATGACAGGGTGTCCACTGTGGAGGGGCTGGCTCAAATCTCTGGAGAAACAAGATCCATGCTGGATGTTCTCAACCTTTCACAGATGGCAGGAGGTGGTAGGACAGGTTGAGGGTAGAATGGGAAGAGGGAGCATGTACAAGGACGTGAACAAGATCCCCTTCAATATCCCAATAGAAGGGATCATTGGACATTGTGTATAAAGATGTTCTTCTCTTGGGAATAGCATGAGGAGAGGAGTAACAACTTTAGGCAACTTTCAAGTGAAAAAAAAAAAATAGTTAGGTATCTCAAAAAACATCTGAAAGGCAAAAGCAAGTTCTATGTTTTTTGCCTTATCCATCTGCAGAATAAAAAATAGCTTTGCAAAGCCACAGTAGAAACTCCTTGTACTAAAAGTAATTTTAAAAGATCACTTGATTAAAGGACTACAGTAACTGGTATGACTAAATACTGCTCAGAGCTATGAAGAGGAATCTAACTTTATAGGTTCAATAAAGATTATCACTTAAATGCTCTACCTTTCCCCAATGTTATTTCTTTCATGCCTCATTTTCCCCCTAAATTAGCTTTTAAAATACTCAGTCAGCCGAGGTCATTATTTTTGACCTTCTGAGATAGAATTATTGCTGCAATTTAGGGGAAAAAAATGTACATCTAGTTATATCGTAATATACAGACCTGCAAGTATCTCATGTATTAGAGATAAATCAACAGCACCCTGCCACAGCAAGGGCAGGGCAGCTGTGCGTATCAGTAGCAAACCCAGGCACTTTTCCTACCCAAGCAACAAAAGGAAGGCAGCCATGGAAGGATTCCTCTCCTGGCTGCAGGGCTGTGCAGAGGACACCAGTTTGAAAGTGGTACCTTGCTTAAGGAGCAGCTGTGCCCCAGAGCAAGCTCTGCACCAAGCCACTTCGGGGCCACTGAAGGAAAGACTGCATGGCCTTGCAAGTGCCCACCAGTTCCTCAGAAGACCACATCGTGCTGTGATCATGCGAAGGGGTTACAGATGTTTTCATACAGTTCTCATAGCTGAAGGAAATGTTAGGAATAGAAGGATAATAACACTGTTTATATTGTAATTAATCCAAACAATGTCCATCGTTAATGCTGTACTCCATAAACTTCTTGCAGTAAAGGCTGGCATAGTGAATCCACAGAATTTTTCCTGCAAGCGGTACAGGTTCACCACCTAAAGTGTAATGCAGCCAAAGGTCTCCATGGATCCCACCTCTCTAAAGGACAATGGCATCAGCGTGGCTATGAGCAGTGGCTTCAGCTCGACCTGAAGTACTCCCTTGTAAACAAAACACACATACTTTTGTCTGCTAGGAACTGTAATACTCTCACAGCCAAAAATGACATAAGCAAAGCAACATTTGTAGGAAATGTCAGCATCTTTTATCATATAAATAGCTAGCATAGTTAGAAAAATGGTTTTATTCCCCACTTTCCAGAAGGAACTAATTGGTAAAAAGCTGCTACAGCTGCCCACAAACTTCACTCAGTGCAACACACAACATGTAAATGATCTTTTTCCCCATTTAGTCAGCCGCTCCTTTGCCTGGCACCACTATTTCCTGCATCCACAATGCTTTCATCACATATTGGAAAGCTTCAGAAAACTAAAACAAGAGATCATGCTGAAACATGACCACAAATGGCTCCATCATGCATGGGTGTACAGCCCCAGGGAGCTGCTTCCCTGCTGCCAAAAAAGCGATAAGGAGGGGTCAGAAACTGCCAGCGGTGCATTTAAGTCCTTGCTCACACTTGTTGTGGTCTGCTCCCTGGATGGGCAGCGTTTCCAAGGTCTCCTTACACCCCTGTACAGTAGGTCTGAAATTTGCCCAGAAACAGAGTGGTGGCTCCTCTGTCAACACAGCCTTGAGACAACCTTTCCTTCCTTGCCCGCTCTCTCCACAAGTCCTTCATCTTCAGGCTGGCAGGAGTCCAGGCCTGCTGCTGGCACCGCTTATGAACAACCACAGGCAAATCTTCTCTCGAAAAATTAACATGTCCAGAAAAGGGCAATTATAACCATTTGCACTTGAGTAAACCACTTCACATGGTTTCTAAACAGCCCAAAAAGACAGTTCATTCATAATCAAATTAAAATGATACTCAAACTCAATGTTAAGTCCCTCAACTCAGGAGAAAAACCCGCAGCTCAAGGTTGCATTTGCGCTGAAACAACCCACACTTTCTTCCCCTGCAGTGAAGTTTTCTTTCTCCCATTGCTTTCATTTTGTAATTCTGCTGCTGAATTCTTTAAAATGCTGTGGCACATGCTTTTTTATCAACTCTGCTACCAAAATAGGCCAGGACCCTAACACCAGTCTGACTGGGTGGAAGAGAGGTGTTACTGGGGAGGATTTTGTTTTTTTCTCATGATAAAACTAAAGTCTGAGACTCACTGGAGAGGGGCAGATAAGGGACCTAGCACTGCATCACTCGTGATGGGCATACAAGGTTCAAAAGAGAGCTAGATTAGAATGAAGAGAAACAGGAGTTCACATCTGATAAAAGCAAGCCAATGCCTGCACAGACAGGGAGCTTTATCTTTACATGAATGCAGTTACCCCAGGGCACAGATAAGGGCTTCAGAAGGGTGGAGAAAGAAAGGAGAGAGGAAAGAGCAGCCTAGCTGCCACCCATGGCTCATGTGACACAGCACCTCTTGCAGAGTCTCCTGCTTCCTAAGACTTTTCCTACAGCATATGCAACACCTCACTCATCAGGAAAATCTAAGACTTTTCTCAGGCAGATTCAGTAGCGAAATAATTTTTCAGATGAAGGAAAAAGACAGTAAAGATATCACTTTAAGAAAGTGAGCCTTCATCATTAACCAGTTTTCTCTAACGTAAACTCAGATGGTCCAGACCACTTGGCCAGTTTTGCTAACAAACTCCCCCAAAATAACGTAGGTCTGTGTGCCGTGTAACTGGGTACCTGGTACTCTCCCCTCTTTACTAAATTACCCAGCTGAGACTCAAGCAGAGGCACAGGCCCTACTCACAGTTTTGCAGGATGCCTTATGATCCCAGCACAGAGCAGCAGCACAGGGGGAAGCAGTGCTGCCTCTGCTGTTCCAGCTGCTCCTGCAGCTCCTCCAGACAGGGCCATGCCAGCCAGCAGCAGACCAGCCCACACCCTATAACCCTGCCAGTCCCCGCTAGGCACCTACTCCACCATGCAGGAAGCCACCCCTTGTTCCCCTGCCTGAGACCTAAGAGCATTATTTCTCCTTGAAGTCCAAGCACTGTAGATTTCTACAGAATAAAACATTGTCTGTCCCTAAAACATATCCTGTCCTCCTGAAGTATGTGACAAATTAGCCTGGAGAAACCTCTCCAGCTCACTAGATCTGCCTTGCTTGTTATATTGCCTGGGACAAGAGCAGTCCACTTCTCTGCAAGTACCAAAACCCAGCCAAGTCATTAAATATCCCAATAAAAAAAGCATAGCAAACACTGACAGAAACTATTAGGAATTCCACGTAAGAGGTCTAATATTTCTAGTGATTTTGGATCAAAGTACACAACACGTAGAGTTACACAAATCCTACGATGCCAAATTCCCCCATGGTATTGCTTACAATCATTCGGACATAAAGGTCAGAAAACCAAGTAGGTCATCCTTTTCATCCCAGCTGGGAGGATACCTTACTTTAACATTTTGTTTTGGCCACATAATATGCAAATTGAGCTGTGATGCTATGAATCATGACCTGAATCACCATAGCTATAACTCAGGAAAAACTTCAAAGTAGGGTTTCAGGTGTATTGTTGCTATTAAAGCAACTTCTTTTCAGACACGCTACTAAACAAGTTCATAAATGGTAATGTTTTATGATTTTCCTCACAGTAGGTCTGAAAAATTTTAATCCAACCGAAACTCAAAATGTCAACAAGGAAGGGAACAGGGAGTTACACAAGTTTTCTGAATGCTGTTCCTCATCATTCTGTCTTAAAAGCAAGTAATTATAAGTTGCCACTGATACACGGCTAATCCTTCAAAGCAAAATTTCCAAGACTGATGAGATAGAACCAAAGGTATCGCAAGCTGTGCACCAACAGAGGTAACTGTGCAGGTACTTCATATAGAGGACATACTTGGAGGTGCAAGAACCCATTTTTTCCCTAAGCCCTTTGGCTCTCTCCCTGCAAACATCAAGCAGCACGGCTCTCTGCTTTGCAGCGTTTTTATGGGATCAGTCCCTCACTGCAGAGCATCACCTGCCATCACATCCAGCTTGTAAAGTGCTGCCAATCACATTTCACTGCCACTATCATGTGTTTAATGATCTTCATAATACTCTAGCTTCATGTATGCCCATTTACAAGGAGGCATATTGACAATACTAATGAACACTTTCATATGGATAATATTAGATTAAGAGTAACACTCATTTTCATGTAAAGCCTTTCATTATATAGGAAGGAGGGGTCTTAACATTCACTATATTTTAGTTGTGCCATTGCTCCACAGTATAAAAGCTATTATCTGGTTACAAGTATGAGAACTTCTTCAGCATATAACAAACAGTCCTCCCTTGGTAACCAGTTTATTGTTAGTAAAAAAAAAAAAAAAAAAAAAAAAAAAAAAAAAGGCATTTATAGGATCAACAGTTCAGGTATTTTCTATTTAAATCTAACAGCAGGTTTTGTAACACAGCAGAACGTTGCAGAAATTTAGAAATTATGAGTATTATTCCAAATATTCAAAGAGGAAAGATTGGCTGTCCTAAGAGTTTTATCCACATTTGGTACAACTGAAAAAAAGTCTACATTTGTATACTCTCAGTAAGATAATTGGAAGTTAAAACAATAGATCACTATATAACTGTAAATAATATCTGCATAAAATAATGCAGATGGACATTGAAGTCAACATCAACACTACATTTAGACAATTTAAACTGATCAACACACATTTTTTTCTGGATTGTAACACACTGAGAAGGAGATTAGAAATGTAAGCACATCAAGAACACAAGTAGTTTCAAGTACCTACTGAATCCCAAACTGCTCCCAACTGAACAATTAAGTATCAAATTTCTTAATAACCCAACCCAGTAATTTTTGAGTAGACGATTCACTATACAAGAGAAATAACATTGAATTTAAATCACTTCATCTCTAAACAATTGCCTTGTAAAACACTATAGAATTAACTACAAACCTAAAGGAGAATTGCCGCTTATATACACGTCCAAGCTCATTAAAAAAAAAAAAAAAAATTAGTAGTTTTAGCCCTAGGTGGTATTTGAAACAACTGTAGTGAAAGAATTGAAAAGAGGATGTTGAAAATGAAATATCTCCTTACAGAAAGAAGAAATACTTTGGTTAAAAGTGTTCCAGAATATTCTGTAAATTAAAGCAAAAGAGTAATTTTCTAACCACATCATTATTTACACTACCACAGTTCTTCATTTTCACTTGAACAAAAACATACAGTTCTGAGAAAAAGCAGCTAAAGAGCTCTCTGGGAAGTGGAAAACTTTATACTGCCTAAATCTTTGGGTTTTTAAGAAAGGAAATAAGTCCACAGGAAGTTCAATTCAATCTGAAATATATTTGCATGTTTAGATTTTAAGCTCAAAGAAACAGATGAATCACAATGGCATTGTTTCAGCAACATTTCTTTTTCCCAGCAAAACTAAGAGGATGCAAAAGAACCTATTTCAAGATTACAGAAACAGATGCAAGGAGTGTGTGCATGATTAAATACAAGTAAATAAAATGTTTTGCGCTCTCCAGATAAAGCCAGTTTTGCTACAAAGTACTTTGTACAGTCCACCAGCACAATCACATTGAGCAAGAAGTTACTGAAGGAGTAGCCAAGTTCATGCTGAAAGATCAGGCCTTCACTTGCACCAACTGAGGAAAGTGCATTTGAAACATTGCTAACCAAGGTCAGTGAGGATGTTTGAGGCAAGGTTTGTTTCACACCAGTCTAAGAGGTAACGTTACAATCAGGGTTTTCTCCCCAGAGAAGTGACATTGAAAATGGTTGCACCATTTCTGCAGTTGCTTCCCAAATTCAGAGGCACTGCTCAGAGATTATTTTCAACACGAGCCGATGCAAAATAAGCCTGACCCACCCTTTTTCTCTTACCTCATAAAACATATACAGAGAAAGCAGTGTAAGTCCAAGGTTGTAGATCACTAGAATACCCCTGCACGAGAAAGGCTGCTTATTCCGCATGTACTTTGGTCCTAGCCATACGATTAGTAAGTACAAGACTGAGAAGATAAAGGTAGGCGTATAGTTCTCCAGAAGAAGCCATCCTTTTACTCGGGGGTCTGAAACAAACAAACAAAAACATACAAACACTTAGATTTTGTAAGGAGAAGAATTCAACACATCTAAAAATAGCTGTACCCAAAATGCTTCCAGTGCTGGAATACCAAAGAAAGATGAAGAAGTGCAGCAAGCCCTTTTACTAAGGGCCACATTGCTAATTACAAACAACAATATTTTATTTACATATTTAAGAAAGCAGAAATAATTCTTTTCCTAAGGGAAAAATATTCTTAAGTTATTACCACTATTGTTTTTAAATACTCATTAGAACTGTCACACACTAGAATACCACAGATAAAATTATAAAGAAAAGCTTCAACAAATCTCTCCCATTTATTTTCTCAAACCAACCCTTCCTGATGGTACACATCTTATTTCCTAGAGTCAGCAAACCTACGAGTGAAGCAGATACCTCTGTAACTACAGGTGGATGATCCTGATAATTATTTTCAAGTCAATACTAACACAATTAGACTTATGTACGTGCTATTAGAAATAATTAAATTTTGGAGTCCTCGTATGAGCAATGGAACACAGAACAGTCAGTCCCACCTGAGTAACCAGTCCTGTTGGCAATGCATCGACTTCTCAGGAAAAGCATATAAACCACCCTGAATCAGAGAATTTTAGGGGACTACTTGGAACATTAGTGTGATCCTTTTGAACTGCAACTGTGTTGTCCATACCCTGCAACAGCACAGTATCTCACTCTTCTCACTAAAGTCAGCCCAAAGTACTGAAACCAAGTTAACCAAACTATAAATGAAAAATTCAAGTATTGCTGTCATTCAGAGTCTTGACTTCATTTTAAAGGAGTCATACATGGATCCTGAAAGTAAGAAATGAGGCCTTTAAACTGTAGGTTGGAAAGCAGGTAGGCAAGCCAGGGAATTGTTTGGATCTGCCACCTTTATGGTTCATGATTTTTCTCGTACAGCAAATAGAGACCATATGGCAGCACTCGCAATATATTAGAACATCCAGGCAAATTTAAACAGGCTTGGTATGAAAAGAGATGCAACAAGGGCACTGAGATACTAATAAAAGCAAACAGAAAACACACTTAGAAGAATCAGAGGCTTGTTCCACCTCCTGTGGACTTTCTCCTGTGAAGAAGGGGCACCATCACTGGATCTTGAGTGGGACAGAGAAAAGGCATTACTGCAGCAGTCAGAAGAAGAAAGAACAGGCCACTGAGCAGCACTGCTCTGCACACTGTGTGCAGGATGCAGTTATTTAATTCCCCTGGTCAGGTGGAACTGGACCATCCTACCCAAGCCCACAACATGAGGCCACCGCTTGTCCTGCTTCCACAGCCTCTCGCTTCCTCACACTGACCAGGACTGCAGTTCTCCACCTGCAGAGTTTTCCCTGGGCAAAACCAACCAAAACTACTGCTTCTTCAAAAAATAATGGTTTCAAAGAAGCAGTTGTTTTCCAAAAACTACACATATTTTTAGTGAAAAATTCCAGAGAAGCTCCAGTTATGAAGGCAAAAGTATTTTTTATTTAATTAAATTCAAATTCAAGTGGCTTTTTTAGAACAAAAGCTATTACTAAATTAAAAAAAAAAAAAAAATAAGGCAGCAAAGATCTGACTGAGGTAAGTCACCCACCAAGACAAACAACATGAGCTTAACTGAGAGTAAGAGGAATGACCTCTTCAGATCAAAAGATCAGGAGCATTGAATAGACTCTTATTTATTGCACTGTCAGACATTTTGATGCTTTGCAGATCCTAAAGAAACTAGTCACCTGTCAATGTCAAGTTAAAGGAAAAATGTTTCTTATGTTCTAGTAAGATCAGTTTTATTTATGTGTTAACATTTGAGAAATCTTACCTCTGGGTCCAAGCCAAACATCAAAGTAACTATTGATTGTTTTATCCATTAGTTCCATTCTACAACCTACTGAAATGGAGAGAAAAGGAGAAAGTTAGTTCTTCCACTCAGGAAAACAGTTTAACCATCTGAACACATTCTGTTAGAATATAAGAATAGAATAAGAACATTATTAGCTTGCAAAAATTCCAGCAAACATAACGGGCTTTCTCAGCATATATTAAGTACATAAAGCTTATCTAGTCTCAGAGAGTAATTGGTGTATGAGCTACATTTCCTACTGAAGTACTCAATCATAGTTATAGATTAAGCACAGAAGCTTAAAATTATGAGTTCAGATTAACCTGAAGTTCTTTCTAATTCTGTATTTTGTACATGCAAATAAAAGCTGCCATCTTGAAAGATCCCTCAGTGAGGAGAAGGACTGGACTTCGAGAAAGCCAGCAACATTGAAATTTTCAGATAAAGACTATGAAGTTATTTTAACAAAGAGTTTCAAATAACTAGCAAGTCTGGCTAAGGAGGAGGAGGGAAGGAGGAAAAAAGTAAAAACTGGCCCTGCTATCACCTGCAGATAGGTGACTGATTACAGCTCTGATTAACAGCCCATAAAACGAAGAGATCAACAGTCACCAAGTGACAGAGGACTGCAGAGTCCAGAGAGAAAACACAGCATCTCAAGGCATGAGCATCTCCAGTTCCAGAAACCGCTTACTGGTAAGACATTTCCAGATAAAATTCACCCAACATCAGTAGAATGATTCAAATGTCACCTGCCAGCTCCTCACGTGGCCGCTATTTATTGGCAGCACCTGGTCTGTACATGGAGGCAACCTACGTTGTGGTACCTCGCTAGGTTAAAGTGGGAAGAAACAGCAACACTGCCCATGAGCAGGGACAACTGTGCACAAAGCTGATCTCAAGAGAAGAGGAACTACTTTTCTTCTTGGCTAAGAAAAAAACCAAAAACTCCCAACCCTTCCAATTTCCTCTTTTCCACCCAGAACTGTACTGTCCTTTCACTAATAAAATTTTATCCACTTCTAATAGAATGGTTTTCACTTTGCAGTGTTTCTCCTTTCCTAAAGTACTAATATGAATAATTTTTAGCTATGAGAAAATAACATAAGCAACACAAGTTGTCAGTATACCCACAGCACCAATTACACAAGCTTATATGTAGTTGCTAAGAAAAAAAAGTTAGCTTTTTTTTTTTTAGTTCTACCTAAAGAAATACCTTTTCCACCTGTGAAAATCCCATCTCTAGGGGATTTCTGATGTATGCAAGTTAAATTAATCATATATCCTCTGGTTTTAGACAGCTGGGACTGAAACCTCAATTTCATCCAGGTCCAACAAGAAAAGCCAAGCAGGATCCAAATTATGCTTTCTCCTCAGTCCCACGTGGGACTGGAGCCAGTGCTGGAAGGCCTGCAGGGGCTTTGACTTCCCATGGGACCAAGCAAATACAAGGGGCTTAGGTCATGCATTTTCATTCTGTCGTCTTCTACATAAACCCACATCCCTTCTATAGAACTGCAGGGCCCCAGGCAGGAGGCCAAAAAGCTCCCTGAGGACTTCAGCCTGCACCACCACCCCTGTTCCCTGCTCTCAGGGACACACAGAAGAGACTTTCCCTTCCGTGTCATACTGCTTGGGACTAGGGAAAGCCATAGAAACACCACTGGAATCTGGTCACCAGGCACAAACAAAAGGGCTTGATCAAAAGGACCAGAAGTGTTAAAAGTATTTTGCAGCCCTAAATCATACTGGTTTTATTTTCTGACTTAAGAAGCCCAGCCCAAGTAAGCAAACACTTCATAAGAAAGTGCATTTTTGGGATTATGTCACCTCACCAGCTATGGAACTGTGAGCACTTGTGTGAATGAACACAGCACTGGCACACTGCTGTCCCAGGAATAAGGAAATATAACTTGTGTCACCAGAAGCATGAACATCAGGAAGGCTGTGAGAAATGAGTATATAACTACAAGGAGAAAAAGACACAGAGAAAACACCATTTTTTGTCACACCATCTTTTTTTTTTTTTTTTTTTAATTTGTCAGCTATTAAATATCGCCACGAAACCCACTCCCTGGTGGATTATTCATTTTGTTGTTTGAGATCCCCACTTAATCAACTTGTTGCTCTTTTGATTCAGTACTAATTGGTCTAGTAATGCAGCACTGCATCAGCCAATAATCTGCATCTGCATCTCACTTCAACCTCCCTTCTCACAGGCAAAGGCTTCAGATAGCAGAGGCTGGTACAAAACCAAAGGTTTGTTATACTAAAGTATACAAAAAAGCTCAATCCAGAACTGACTTGCTACATTTACTGGACACTAAAAATGCATATATGTCAATGAAACAACTAAGAAGCCAGAAACAAACTCTGCCTAGCTATAGTGAAGACAAGCAAGAAATGTAAGTTCACATCGAAGCCCTCCATAAAACTGGAAAAAACCTCATTCCCCAAAAGGAGGAGGCTCTCTGGAGAGGTCTCAGCTTTTTTGGGCTGGTACCCCAAAGCAGCTTTTTGTGCCAGCATTATCAGACAGCAGATTGTAAAAGACACAGCAAATGAAAAACTACTCTTGGTGTCGATTTCCAGAATTTGCAGAAAAAGAAATTGTTTCAAAAGGAACTCATTTGTGTAACAGAAAAACAGAAGGAAACAATCTGCTTTTGTTTCAGAGGGGGTCATGTGAAAATGCATCAAGTCTCCTGCCAACAGCCACACAACATTAAACACTGCTTCAACAGCAGCAACTACAAGGGTTCTTTTAAAATTGGAATAGTTTCCCAATTCAGAGAAACATCGACTCCCAGAAAAATTAAACCAGTGGCCATTTGAAACACTGTGATCGTCATATTTCCTAATACTGAAAGTAAGCAAATTCTGCAGCTGACTGCATACATGAGCAGATCACCAGCAATGCTCCTTTACCTACCTCCTTTACCTACAAGTCATGCCACAGCAAGGCTCACTACTCACAGAACCATGAAACAGTTTGAGTTGAAAGAGACCTTTGAAGCTTATCTAGTCCAACTACTCCTCCATCTTCCACTCAAGATGCTCAGAGCCTCATCCAGCCTTGAAAGCTTTCATGCATGAGGCATCTACCACCTCTATGATCAACCTGTTCCGGTGTATCAATGCCCACACTGAAAAAAACTTCTTCCTTACATCTAATCTAAATCTGCCTTCTTTTAGTTCAAAACCAATGTCCCTTGCCCTTGTCTCTATTAAAAACTTTGTACCCATTTTCCTTGTAGGCCCCTTGAAGTATAGGAAGGCCACAATAAGATCTCCCTGGAGCCTTTTCTTTTTCACACTGAGCAGCCCCAGCTCCCTCAGCCTGCCTCCATAGGGAGAGGGGCTCCAGCTCTCTAACCTCCTCTAAATCCATTCTAGTATGTCCATGTCTTTCCTGTGCTGAGGACCCCAGAGCTGGATGCAACACTACAGATGGGGTCTCACCAGAGCAGAGGGGGAGAAGCATGTCAACCACAACACTCAGCTTGGTGTTGTTGGCAAACTTGCTGAGGGTGCACTTGATCCCACCGTCCATGTCACTGATGGAGACACAAAACAGTACTGGTCCCACTACGGACCCCTGAGGGACACCACTTTGTCCATCAGGATTCTGAGTCGCCGACCACTACCCTCTGGATGTGGTCATCCAACCAATTCCTTTTCCAGTTAACAATCCATCCATCAAATCCATGCGTCTACAATTTAGAGAGAAGGATGTTGTGGGGGACTGTGTCAAAGGCCTTGTAGAAAATGACTGATAATGTCCATAGCCTTATTCAGTACTTACAGTCTGAAAAAAAGGACCCAATTAGGTCAGACAATGTTTTTTAAAACATGTACCTCTATATATACAGCAGTTATTTTTTCCTGTCTGCCTTTCTACAATGGAAGAATGTAACTGGGATACGCAAAGCAATCACACGAGAGACGAGAGATTTCGCAGGGCAGAGGGTTCCTCTGAGAGAGCCAAGGCCCAAAAGCCCCTCTGCCTGTTTATTTCTTACTTTTTATACATTTGTGGGTCTGGCTGAAGATTGGCTTCTGGAGTTTCCACCTCTCAGCCAACTGGCCAGACCAGCCGTCAGTTACAATTGTTTTCAGGTTAGAAATATGCAAACAAAGGACAGAGAATGAAAACCAAAGGATTTGTTTATGTTACATGTGTGAGAAAAAGTGAAAACTGCTCCTAATATTGTACAGTAGCTAAAAAGTCTGACTCCATTTTATGAACAATCAAAAGGCTTTAAAAAACTCAGAAAAACCAGGGTGACAGAAGAAGAAATCATCCTCTCTGCCACCAATTTTTACCAGTGCAGTAAGGCACTTGACTGGGGCAAACAGGATCAGAGTCTGAAAGCATTCAGGCTTACAATCTGGAAGACATTTCACTCCTCCAAGTCCAAATATCTAATCCAGAAAAAAACCCTATCTGATGCTTTAAACAAACAAAATTACTGGACTTTAATTCTGCAACACAAACATAACGAAGGGTAAACCTGCACCTTGCCCCAACAAGATTGAGCAACATCATTAAAATACTACTTTTTCAATAATCCTCTCGATTTTGACAGACAGGTTTTTGTTGGACATCCACAGATCATTTGGCATCCTGGGTACATTTCTGGCACTATGAGCTGAGATGAACGCCATGCTCCAGGAGCCACCCAGATATTTGGGTAGAAGACGTGAAGCTCTGCCCTACTGCTCAGTCCAGGCATGGATAGCCCTGGTGCTTCTTGGTGTGACAATCAAAAATACAGTTCAAAGCTTACAGAGAAACATTCTTTTCCCATAGAATACATTTTAAAAGTTTATTTATAGAAAGTGTTTCATACAGGCTACCAGCATTGACAGCCTGATCTTCTAATGCACATAACTACTCTCTGAGGAAATGGCTACTACATACTGGAAGACTTCAACCAGCTTCTGCCCTTCAAAGGAAATTCTCTCCTATACTTTACACAGAAATTGCATTCTAGATGATTTATGCTATGAAGTAATTTAAGAATTCTTCATCACATTTTCATGGTGTTTCTTGAGTTTCTTCTTGTGTAAAGATGATGCAAAAAAAAAATAAAGGTTTGCTTTCTGTCCCATGGCACCCGTTTTAAGAAAATCAAGCAGAAGCAAAAACCCCCTATTTTAAGCTGAAAGCTAAAAGCACTGGGAGCCTGCTCCCTTTCAAAAGGATCCTCCAGCTCTCATCCTGCTGCTCAAGAACTCGCTGAAACAGATCCCAGTTTTCACAGCTATGTTCCTGAACTTGAGTTCCAATAAAACCCCCAAAATAGGCATCTAAATAATTGTTCTGGCTTCTGAGAGAAATGTGCTGTCAGGCCTGGCTGCTCAGCCTTTTTGGAAAACAGCCACTATCTCTGTTCTTATATTAGGACTTCGAAGACTAAATTTAGGCACTTGCTTTTGGAAATCTTGATTTGTGTTTTCTCTGTAAAGTAATGTTTCCCTGTCCCTGCCACTGCAGAGGTGACTCCTCTTTTTCCTCCTCCAAAAGTATGAACTATCCCTCCTGCAAAAACCCAACGATCACACTGCTGTTTGCTTTTGTAGGTTTACTGGAATTGAAAAGCCTCAGCTGCTTGAGAACTGGAAGACAGCACTGATAATCAAAGCTGTCAACCGTTTTCTGTCCATTTGCCAAAGCTGCCCAGTTTCTCCTTTATATTCCCCAAGCTTTAACCGCCCCTTGAATGCATTCTCTTTGCCTTTCAACTTCCTGCCAACTCCAGATTACCCTTTCCTTCCCTTTCTGAATACCCTCTTAGGTCCCAACCATGCTTAGTGTTAGCAATAAAAAGGACTTCAGAATAAACTACAGTCCTACTATATTGATCTAAAAGTGTAGGTATATTTCTTTTATGGGAAACCAGGTGAAGCACGAGTGCTGCGATTTTGGACTTTAGTTTTGTTAAAATACAAGAAGCTATTTTTAAACTTTACTTTGTATCTCTGCCTTTAGCAATGTGATTCAGATTTTTGGCCTCCTTGCTTCAGCAGCCAACCCTCCAGCCTGCTACTGACACATCAGGACCCACAGTGCTGAGCTTTCAGATTCACCAGCAGCACCAGCATAAGGAAGTTTACAAATAAATCATTTGTATAAAATTCAGGGAAGTGTAACATATGTGGGACAAAGGAGAGAAGCTAGTTTCAAACAGTTTAGCCTCAGTAGGATTTCAAACCATTATAAAATGCGTAGGGTAAAGGAAAACTTTGGGCAGGGGTATATACATAGGGGGTAATATATAAGAGAATATACATTACATATATATATAATTTCATAACATTACTTCTCCTGTCATTCCATTCCCTCAAATCCTTCAGGAACAGTTACCTTATTATACAAACAGAGATGTGGTAATAAAGTATTTTACAGAACAGAAATGAATACAAGAAAGGATACTGCAAAACAGAATAATTAATTGCACTCAGTACACAATACCTCATGTAATCAGAATCTAATGATCTTCAGACAGGTAAGTTAAGAGAAATAGTAGATCCATACAGTTTTATTTACACCTTCAGCAGATCTGAAATAGTTCAAATTAGGATCTGACTGTCCTACAATTAGAACACTCACACAAAATTCATCCCCTTGCACTCAACAGCTCTTGATATGGCATGGGGTGACTTCAGAGAGAAGGAAAACACCAAGGGTGATGGCCAAGCAGGAAGAGCAAATTGGAAGCAAGCACACAAACACACCCATGGAAGCAAGAATCAGAGGAAAACAGTTCATGACTGCCTCTACATGCCAGAAGGATGCAGCCAGCATCCATCTACAAAGATATTTCATGCTGCAAAGCCCCCCTTCGCAGCAGCAGATCTGGCATCACTCAGCACTATGGTTTTCACAAGAGCATGCACTGGAATAAAGTGTTCAAGGGGGTACATCCTACGCCCATATACCAGCACTGTGATACAGGAAACCTCCTCACCGCTGCTGGCTCACAGCCCAGTGTTGTGAGAGCAATACAGTCAAAACTGAAGGAGTATTTACAGAAATAAAACATGGAGGAAGAAAAGGCAAAGCTTGCAGGTTTAGTTCAACTGCTGTAATTGTAATATACAGCAATGATGCCGCAGAGAACTTTTGCCTAGGCTTTAAGAACTGCTTCCTTTTTTTTTTTTTATTGAAACAGAATACTTCCTTTTTTAATATATTGAAACAGAAGAGAGTATCTGTAGCAAACTAAGTTAGATGGAAACAGGGAGAATATGTACATGGCACAAGAACAGCAAGTTGACTTTTTGTAAGGAAACCACAGCGTTTCCTAGACAGCCTTGCTCCAAAGCCCCCCGGCCCCAGCACTATGGTCAGTGTTTATTAACAGCGACTCTTTGAATCTGAAGCTCCATCTTTTTACAAAAGCAGTGCTGGTATTGCAATTGGGAAAACAAGGGAATTTTGTCCTGGTCCTGGGCAGTGATAAGTCGAATACGAATGAGCAGTGTCCTGGCAGCCAGGAGAACCAGAGCCCTGTCCTGGGGCAGCAGGGACAGCATCACCAGCTGGGCAAAGGAGGGGACTGTCCTGCTCTGCTCTGAACAGGGGCAGCCTCACCTCGAGTGCTGGGGACAGTTCTGGGTGCCACAATGTAAAAAAGATATTTTAACTATTAGATTGCATCCAAAGGAGGGCAACAAAGATGCTGAAGGGCCTGGGGGGGAAGCCATATGAGGAGCAGCTGAGGGCACTTGGGCTCTTCAGCCTGGAGGAGACTGAGGGGAGACCTCACTGCAGTTCCAGCTTCTTGTGAGGGGAAGAGGAGGGGCAGACACCGATCTCTTCTCTGTGGTGAGCAGTGACAGGACCCGAGGGAATGGCCTGAAGCTGTAACAGGAGGTTTAGGTTGGGTATCAGAAAAAGGTTCTTTACCCAGATGGTGCTCAGGCACTGGCACAGGCTCCCCAGGGCAGTGGTCACAGCACCAGCCTGGCAGAATTCGAGAAGTTTGGACAATGCTCTCAGGCACATGGTGTGACTCTCGGGGATGGTGCTGTGCCGGGTCAGGAGATGAACTTTATGATCCTTGTGGGTCTATTTCACCTCAGCTTATTCTGTGATAACAGAGATAGCTGCAGCTCCCAATGGAAAATTAGCCTCAGAAGGCCTGGGAAGCTAAAGAGTTAAGAAGATGAAGGGAAAAAAGCTAAGTCCAGAGGGCCATATGCATTTTACCTTTTATTTCTGGTCTAATTCTTTTATTCAAAAGCCACCTGCAAAAAACTCTGAATTTTTTTTCTCTCCTTTAATAATGGGATACCTGAAATTTCCATCTGTGTACTTCACTCAAATCAACTTTATACTTCCACTGGAGAAAAATAAAGTTACAGTCCTCGAAGCCCATTTTAATGAGCCTTCTTGGTCAAAACGTTGCATTTTCTAACAACAGAACCAATGAGACTACAGCCAGTAGGATCAAGGATGGAGAAGTGTAGCCTTGCATGACCATTACATTCAAGAGCACTGTGTACTCAAGACAGTAAGCTTCAACTTACCATTTCTTTAAATGCCCACGCCTCATAACTGCATAATAAAATTTAAAAAGCAGGAGGTAGGAAAAAAGAGTGACAAGTGGGACTGTCTGTCCACATGTCCCTCATTTCCTCCAACACCCCGCAGCTGCAGCACCAAATCTGAACACCAAGAACATTTGTCATCCATCTGCCTACTCCTCCAAAATCCTGCACCGAGCTCTGAACCCAGGGGACATCTCAAGAATCAAACTCAAAGTACAGAGATAAGTCATGGTTACCTCCTTTGCATAGTAGCTTGACAGATGAAAGTTTGCCATCTAATCTATAAAAGTACTTAAAATAGTCCTGCACACGTGAAACACTGTACAAAGCAAAAAATGGCTGTGTGCAGTTACCCTGTAAACAAGGTTTAGCTATAAAAAGGTTATCTTAGATTCGCATGCTGACTAGATACAGCAATCCAATAAAAAGTGGAGGAATTAGAAGACCATGAAACCTGAGCGTGACAGTCACAAAGGTAATGCTACACCATGCAAATCTGACTTGTAGAGGGATAAGAGTGCACATAAAACCTGAATTAAGATGCCCCGCTAAGATGTGAAACTACAACCCTTGTGTTCAGGTGGATAACTGACACCTTTCAGAGGACCACTGGTGTTTTGGAAACCAGATCACACTGAAAAAGCACACAAACAAGTCACCCTTAGGCAAGTTACAGTATGTTAAGTATTTGTGTGCTTACACTATTTCCAGTTCTTGTGGGGTCATGCCTGGAGTGCTGTGGGAGAAGTGAAATTCTCTGGTGAGCCCTAGCGCACAAAACTGCATGCAATATACTGAAGTAGTTATATTCCTCAATACAAGTGAATTTCTATATTTTTACCTAAAAGAAAGGATGCATACTGGCACTGTAAATGTACCTCAGTGCTTGCCTTGCTACCATTTCTTTATACAGTCACCCATGCTTTGAGAAGTCTATCTTAAAACTTTTCTGTGTTCTGGCTGCACACCTGTGAGAACCTGTGTGGCTGCAGCTGCACACCAATACTTTCTGCTTTCATTTTAAGATGCTAAACTTCATGCCAGACTGTACCATCATACATAAGTAAAGAGTACTAACAGAGGTCAGGCAAGTATGAATGACAGCTGGCTTTAAATAGAAGGTACAAAAAAAAAAATCCTTTTCCCATCATTCTGAGAATTAAAAGAAAAAGAAAAATTACTTTAGGTATAAGTGTTATGCCACAGCATTGTGATGCTCAGGACAGAATCCTAACCACTATGTGCCTTGTTAACCCCCCTGCCTTCAAAACAGTTAAAAAAAAAAAAAAAAAAAAAAAAAAAAAAAAAAAAAAAAAAAAAAAAAGCGCCTCATTATTTAGAAAATCACCTACCTTTAAGACCTAACTGCCTTTCTAAAGGATAAAGGTGTTAATGCTATAAAAAACAAGTTTTTGACCTTGTCCCTGCCCAAGATGCACAAGGAGTACTGAAAGTGAAGACATGTCCTGGCATAGGGAGAGAAATCAAAGAGAAAGGAGATTTCTTACATTTGTCAGATCATTCCCCTGCACCTTTCCCTTTCGTACAACTCTTCACACACTGCTAAACACTTATTGTTGCCAAAACCACACAGCCAGCTGATGGCATTTCTGTTACAGAAGCTCAGGGCTGAAAAGCCTGGTGAGTCCTGAGGAGTTGAACATCCTTGCCTGCACCATCCCATCTCAAACCAACTTCTGCTGAGAATCAGCAAGTTTTGAGGTACCAAATATTTGCTGTAACAATGGCCCACGAAAGAGGACCGACTCCTGCAGTAGTTAAAAAAGAAAGCATCGGTACCTGTGCATTTCCTTTCTTTGATTTTGGCAGCACTTTCTGAAACATTACTTCATCCAAAGACCCATCTCCAGGAAGCAAGTACTGCGGTTTCTTATATTTTATTATTTGTTTTAAGGGTAGACCAGCCAACCAATTAAAAGGAAATTCTATAATGGTACAGCTACGTGTGATCTTATCACTTACTCTCTCTTTCTATGAACTTTAAATAGACTACTGGAAGAAAAAGACTCCACGTATCTGGCAACTTACAAGATGTTTCTGCAAGCTCATAATATAAAGGATTCAGTTACCTGCAGAAATCAGGCAGGGAATTCCAGGAAAGTAAGCACCCTTCCTCCAAAGTATAGCCACTCTTTTCTTTCAATAAGAGGTATTAAATTCTTGGTGCAGTGAAAACTCTGCTGCCATTAAAATCTGTTCCATGGAAGAACACAGCTAAACTGAACCCCCAGCTCCAGCATGCAGAAGGTTTTGCTACACTTGCTTCATGCTTTCACAAGCACTGGGGCAATGGTATGGTCAGCACCATAATTTGATGCAAAAGATCTGCTTTAAATACAGGGACAAAGCAATATCCCCCCAAAGAGCAGGCAATGGGTTTACTTCCCAACCCTGCAGCTATCCCATTCTCTGCAGGGCAGCAGTCCCCTGGAAAAGGGGGCACTAGACTTGCCTCCTCTGCCTCACTGTGTGCGCAATGCCTCTTAAACAACATCTTCAGCAACTTAATCATTCCTAAAGATAAGCACCTCCATCCATCCAGTTGTGATGCCAGCCCATGCCCAGCAGCAACCCATCACCTGATCCTTGTTCTAGCTCTCCATTCAGCCTGGCCCACTCTACAACCATAACCATGTAACCATCTACACAGCCATACTCAGGGCACGCGCAGTGAAAAGGAACATACAAGAACAGCTCCGACACTGATGCAAGGCTGCTTTCATTCCTTCCTTACTCTCCACCCTGCCTGGGTGGAAAGAACCTGGAAAAACTGAGGTAGCCCAGAGAAACCAAGGAAGCAAGAAGATCAGCTTTCGGCCAGGTCCATCCCACTGCTCATTTACTGCAGGAGAAGCAGTAGCACGACGCACACACGTGGGTGACGAAGAGATCTTAGGTGGATGAAGATAAGCAAAGCCATCACGCTGCACCCAGCACAGAACCATAACAAAAAGAAAGGCAAATGAAACAGACATACGAAATGGAAGATGTAGAACGTCTAATGCAGAACTCTAAAATGCTATTAAGAGGAGGCCAAAATAAAATGCATTGCACAATCATCATTTTACATATAAGAATGGTTTTAGTGAAAATTACAAAATTTCCAGAAAAAAGAAAGCACGAAATAACAAAAGGTCATACATGATATGTCACGTAGAACTAACTTAGAAGATTTCTTAAATATAACTTTAGCAGCATGAACTGACAGATTATTGCACTGTAAAAAGCAAACAACAAAAACCCCAACCTTGATAAGATCAAACTACAAAAGATGCAGATTTTAGGATGAGTTAGCCTGTTTCTGTCTTGAAAACTGCAGGACTTAGGATGGTCTCAAGGCAGCTCAGGTAGGGGAAGGGGGGAAAAGTTAACCATCAAGAGACCAAACACATGAAGAACCAACAAAACACTTCTTTCAAGAAAAGGCAACTTGAATGTTTTATTCAATCTAAACACAGCTAAGGTATTCCAACAGAAACAATGCTAATGAAAATAAATACACAGAAAAAGATTGAAATAAAAAGCTAAGCAGGCAGTGAACATGACCAAAACCACTTGCTACACCCTGGCCAGCCTGCAGTTGAGTGCCTTGAGGACAGAGGGGAAGAATCTCCTTTAATTCTCAGCCTTATATGTTATACTGTAAGAAACAACAAACAACAACCTTACTAGTGATTTGAGACATATCTTGAACACAGTAGCCCAAGACTAAATTTCAGTGGGAAGTTTGACTTTCTGGTAATGCCAAATATTTTTTACTTGATGCCCAAAGCTTACAATAAGTTTGTTAGATGAGAAAATCACATTGCTATGCAATTTGTGATTTACAAATAGGAAACAATGCTGACTGCAGTAAAGTGAAACCTAACTTACAGTGTATTTTATAAGTGCTCATATTCTGCCAGGAGTGAAAAGACAGAATCAAGTGGTGTTTCATCAGCAACACTTGTAAAGCAACTCTAAACTCTGGGCAAAAATGTGCTCTTCAGCCTCTATATTGAAGACTCTGCACATTAATTATAAAAAGTCAATATATTAAAAGTTGCTCAGCAAGTAAACCCTGTACATTCTGAGTGTACCTATTTCATACATGTTTTGTACAGACTGTGTAGGATACAGAACAATGCTTCTTTAAATTGCTTATTCATGTCAGCAGCTCTCTGAAAGACCTCCCCTCTGGAATCCCACCACCACATCTCTATTTTTACTGTATGCCAAAAGCAAAACATGTTTTTGTGCAAAAAACTTTCATTAAAGCAATTTTTCAAGTATTAAAACAATTCCTGTAGTTGCAGGTTATTTTCCACAATGTTTTTATCTCTGTGTAAATCAAGCCCTCCACAGAGATGTGTCATCTCTAAATCAAACAGCAGCAACAGGACCCTTCAGTTAAACAGACCAGTTATTCTCGACCAGGGAGTTAAATGCTCAAGTTCAAATCCCCACACTGGAACTGATATGTGGTGGAGGAATAAGGGTAGGGAAAAAAACAAAACTGAAAAACTACCAAAAAACCTTGTTAATATTCGACTCTTATGTTAATGACTGACAGTTTAGGTGGGAATTTGGTAAGGATCTTAGAAGAGCAGTAATGCTGTGAGGATGTGCCAGAACCACCAATGGCTGATTAGAGCTTCTTTAGTAGTTTGGTGCAAAACTCAGCCTTGCTCCTCCATTCTGCAAAACAACCCTTCAGGGTGCTGGGTGAGTAAGATTTTGAAAAGCAAAGACTGAAAAAGAGATACAGATATATAAAAGTGTGAAAAGGTGCAGTAACAAAAAATTAAGTGAGGACAGTGGTGGAAAATTACGTAACTTCTCTGCTAGGCTTCTTCACACGTGCAGTTGGCCACTCAGACACTGAAGGTTCAAGGACAGTCATCTCCTTCCAAGGCCATGCATCTCTCCTTTGAAGGCAACACAACACTAAAGGATGTAAATAAAACACTCCAAGAGGATTGTTTTTCATACACTGTAAAGTGTAGTTAAAAACTGGCAGCATTACTGTGTTCTCACAGAAAAACATCTCTGTTTCACATCCTTCAGGATGCAAAGCTATAGTTTAACAGCTTCCTAAATGCATATTTTAAAACACAAAGTCAATCCCACAGATGCTTAGAAAACTGCACTGTGCTATATGCAACCGATACCTGAGCTGATGCATTGTTTGAGCCTGACGTGTTTTGTGAAACCAAGAAGCATTCAGTCTGCACAACTGGAAATTCATCATAGCTCTGCAACTGTTCAGCTAGAGTTAATAGATTTGAGTCTCTGATCTAAACAAGCCCAGCACTGAATTTAGAAAGTATGAGCCAATTAAGACAGACTTAAAAAAAAAAAAAAAAGAGAGAAACATTTGAAAACATTAGCAGTCCCTTCCTGCACCATAATGCAACCACTTAGCAGTGGTGATAGAACAAGAAATCAATACAAAGAAGTACCTAAAGATATTATTTTTATTCTGCAAGGCATAACCAGACTTGCAGCCTGCTTTTGTGTGCTTCAAAGGGAGATGATGATGGTTTTGAAAGGGATAAAAAAAAGAATAAAGAACTTAGAGGTTCTGGGAACTTGTCAAGTAAAAGTGGAGAAATGGGTATGTCCTCTGGAAAATTAGTTTGGAACCTAATGAAGACAGCAACACCAGAGGACAGAGTGTCATGGGTTTGACTCTAGCTGGTAAATAACAACACCCCACAGCTGCTTGCTCACCCCCTGCAGACCTGGTGGAATAGGGGAGAGAATCAGAAAAAATGTAAAACCTGTGGGTTAAGATAAGAACAGTTTAATAAATTAACTAAAATTAACAATTACAGTAACAACAACGACAATAATTAAAAGGAGATAACAAAAAGAGAGAGAGAGGAATAAAACACAAGAAAGACAAGTGATGCACAATAGAACTGCTGACCATTCATGGACCGATGCCCAGCCCATCCCTGAACAGCAACCAGAGCCTCCCAACCAAGTCTCCTCAGTTTATACACTGCCCATGACATCCTGCAGTATGGAATATCCCTTTGGCCTCTTTGGGTCAGCTGTTCTAATTGTGCTTCCTCCTGGTCTCTTATGCACTTATGCTCACTGGCAGAGCATGGAACACTGAAAAGGCCTTGATTTAAAGTACTCCCTGCTCAGCAACAATTAAAACATCACCATGTTATCAACATTATTCCCATACTAAGCCCAAAACAAAGCACTGTACCAGCTACTAAGAAGAAAATTATTCCAGATGAAACTAGGACAGAGAACTCTTACTATTTAAACTCACATGACAAGTGGTCTGACACCATCAACTCTAAAAATTACTTGCAGCCATGCACAATTTTTACCTATAAAAATGTAGAGGCAACAGCAACAACTGATGCATTAGAAGGGCAATGATCTACACTGAAACACAGTGGCCCTTCTGCAATTATTTTACTCCTTATTTTTAAGTGAACAACCAAATGCAGTACTCCTTATTGACTTCCTCAGTGCCATCTCTCTAAATGAGAGATGTGTAAGGATCTGCCACCCTACATTGCTGGTGTTTCCTTGTACTTGTATTCTCTTCTAGTACTTATGTTGTGTTTTAAGCTCTTGCAGATGGTGATGAAAACACTCCCATAAAACTTCCCATCCCACGGCTGAGTCTAGTGGCTGGGGCCTGGCAAACCCAGCCACCCCTCCTACAGCCAGAGCAAACAAGAGGCTGCAGAGGCAACCATGGTCTAAGCTGCATCTTCTGGGTGGCAAACAAGTCAGAATTCAAAAAAATACGAAAAAAACCTGCTCCAATCTTTTGAAAGAGGCCTTCTGCTTAGGCGTGTTACAGAGGCAGAGAAAAAAAATCCCTACGTAACCAGGCCTACTGGACTGGCAGCTTACTTTCTGTCACTATATCACATATGTTAATAAAAAAATAACACTCTGCACCATGTTGTACAAATTCCCCATTAATGAGGCTTTATGCATGCACAAAGTCATGCTCACAAGATTAATGTAAACCTTAACAACATGCCAAAAGGCCCCTGTACAGCAAGTGAATCAAGGGATAGATGTATGATGCAAGGGATAAATTCATGACCCTAATTTAGGACAACCAGCTGAGTTTGCACCAGTTCACAGGGTCTGTGATCAGCTAAGAGCAAACTCTCCACGTCAGTACTGCAAAACAGAAATGAACCACCAAACCACAATCAGACATAAGCATCAGCTGCCCTGCAATCCACAGAAGCACGTACATAAAATGCAAGCACAACTTTCCCTGTGTTCCTCAAAGCCAAATCTAGATTTGTGTGCCTCTCCCAACAGTGGCCTGCAGCTACCACAGGAGCCCTTCCTCAAAAGCATGCAAGCAGCCAGGTGAATGAACTGACCCCACAGATGGTTTCTGACACAGGCCATGCACCCAAAGTAACATGACATTTGAACTTCAACATGCAAAAAGGTTTCTCAAGTTTCTTTTTCTAAAGGGCAGGGCGATGTTAAACATTGAAGAATGTCATCCTCCTAACTAGTTAAAGGTTTAGTTATTGTTATTTAAGTCAAAGGTTCTCCCTACTGTTTGGCAAGGAGATGATTCTCAAAATGACGATTTGAAACACTAGTATTTTTTAAAGTAACCCAAGAGCGGGAAATATTCCTTCAGGAAAAGGTTAACTGATTCAATTCTGTGCATAGAAATTTCAGATTTCTGATTCAATTATGTGCATAGAAATAGCCTATCTAAAGGGAAGCCTACACAGCCTTTAAGGTATAAAGGCCTATAGCTTCCCAAATCTTCATTGTCTCAAGTGAACCTAAACCTGAGGATACAGGATCAGCTCAAGGACTAAACCTCTACATTCAGACCATGTTGACAATGATACAGCAGTGGCAAATATAAGAGTAGATTTCTTTTATTAATTTTTAAGAGCTTCAAGATCTCTAAATATAGGTGTCATGGTTTTAACTCCACAAAGTTGTGGTCTGCTCCAAACCTTAACTGTATGGTGTTGAAGGGAAGAAGGCATTTTCCCACAACTAGCACTTGCTAAGGACTCTTTAATCAACATGGGCACAGCAGAAATACAGCTTTAACCCAAAATGCTTCCCAGCAAACTTCTAACAGCAAAAAGTGAGGGAGGAAAAAAGAAAGAAAAAAGGCAAACTTGCCTTCTTATGAATTAACTAGCTAAACACATGAGGTATACTTGGTTTAATAAACTAAATTACACTATTCCACAAATTAATACTTGGCAGTTTTTGTCTAACCCTAATAGCATCTGTAAGATGACACCAACAGAAACTCTCACTGGCATACAGAAAAGCTGGAGTGTTAGGGTTACCTGAAATCAAGACTACATCCTTTTTGAAATCACGTACATGTTTTAGAGCAGAGAGCCTGAACACGCGCATAGGAAGAAAGCAATTACCCTCCAGTCACTGCAAAGACAGCTGGCGAGAAAACAGTTTTCTCAAGGTCAAGAGGGAGAGGAGCGCTTCCAAGTGATAACAGAAGAACAGCCACTTTGTTCCAATCACTGACCCAGAGTCTCAAAGAGGAGGGTTATGTAGGGATCAAAGCTCAGGGCACAATTTGAAGATGCAAGGGAAAAAGGCTTATTCCATATTTGCGGTGTTGCACAAGCAAGTTTTATCTCCTGTAAATGTTAGGGCAACTCAACATATTTAGTCAAAGCATATCATTTGGCAGGCAAATGTTTGATATGAAGTTTTGACACAGAGGTCAATTAAATACAAACAACTCTAGCTTAAATACAAGTTCACGAAATGTCTGTATATTTCTACCTGCCCAGTATGCCATTGGTCATTAACAAAGCTATTGTTAATGAAGCATAACCTCTACAGTTAATAAAGGTTTAATAAGGGCATGAAAAATATCCATTTGCAACAGGATGTCAAGGCCACGTCAACTCGTGGCACTGAGCTCAGCATAAGTAGCATGATTCATTTGCTCATGGAGAAGTGACAATTGCATTTAGCAGCATGCATTTTTTGTAAAATCTGTCCACCTGTAAGGAGGTTTACTCCTTTTTAATGACAGTCAACTATTTCACCAAGAAAATTAAATAATTCTCCAATGCATCCAATAAAGCAGGAAAGCATTTACCAACCACATACTTCAGACAAGTTCGCTCTTGTGCTCTTATTTGCCCTGTAAAATAATGTGTTCTAAACACCAAAACACAGAGAAATCTAGGCAATAAATTTCAGGAGATTAATTTCATTAAATAGACATAAGGAGACCCAATGCATACACAGTCGACAGCAACTCTACAAGTTATTTCCATAATAACATTGAAGGCATCATTTATTTGATTTGTCAATCAAAAAAAAAATCAATTCATGTCACTGTTCGCCCTCATCAAAGAAAAGACCTAACTGCTGTTCTGTCGGATGATGGGGACAGGCTTTGGTGCCCTCAGAAAATCAGATATAAATCACTTCTACCAATCAGCACTCAGGAACTGCAAGGATATCAGCTGAACCAATGCCCTCTTAACCATATTGCTGCAATACCAAATTTAAACAGCCTTAGGAAAGGTCATAGCGAAGCAAACTGACCTGGAAAAAAGTTTATTAAACATACCAACTTCTACATAATTCATTGATTATCCTTTTCATTTGTCCTTGTGTGTTCTTCCATTTAAGGGGAAAAAGCATTTTCAATGCTAGTATGCACAAACTGCAGGAATCTCTGCATTTTTAACACATTTAAGAATCACAAAACAAATTTGCAACTACATTACAAAGATTATTGTCAGTTTTGTGAAGTGTCTGGATGCACATGGAGAAGTGTGCTCTGACTATCATTCAGAAAGCATCAATTTCTTCAGTCTATTATACAGCAAAACAGCTTTGAAAAGCTTATGCTGCAGCCTGGAAGAATGTAATTTTGTACATTGTAAAAATAGGAAAACAAAAGCATTACTGCAAGAGCTGAGGTCAACAGCCCCCATGGTATTCCTCTGTCTAAACAGTTTTAGAGACCTCATCCCCACACAACTAATTCAGGACATGGTAATGACAGATGGTAACAGAAGGGGATTGACATTAAGAAGACAAAATGAATGAGTTGTTATGCAGGGGAGGTTATAGTAAACAGCACAATTACCTATATGTGCCTTCACACCCTAAAGGAAGAGCTGCCAAATCTAAGTGGAGCTTTTGTAGCTGTGAAGAGCCAACATTTTGCTTGTGATCCATCTTAAGATAGCAGGAGTAAAACAACATGCCAAGAAAGAATAAGTAGAGGTATTTGTGGCTCTGCTCTTCAGCAATGAGAGAACACTTCTGCCTCTCTAAGTTCAAAGTCAGAGAACAAAATCTCCAAGTCCTGAACAAAGAAATCCCAACACACCACCAAGAGTCCATTCACTCCAGAGGGCTTTCTCAGTCCAAAAGAGCCTGCCTGGCATGAGCTGTCACAGGGGACAACTCTGCACAGCACAGGCACTTCCTGCCACCCTGCTGGGAACCCAGACCCAGAGAGCTAAGTCACCTACCATGCGGGTAGCAGGGTAACACCTGACATGGCACTGAGCCCCCCTGCCATCCAGTCACTGCTCCACACCACCACACTGCTCCTGCCCTGCCCCCTGCGCAGGCAGCAGCAGAATGAATGCTCACTGGTGACATGCTTTTAGCACTAGGTCCAAGAGGGTCAGAGGGGACAACAGCACATGGAGGTATGACACTGTTTTAACATCGCACTGTAGGCAACTGCTGTTTCTCTCCCAAATTTTTTTCTCAGGTGGGATACAGAAACCATTAACTGGGAGATTTGCTTTTGTCTGTCACCGAGTGAGGGTTGCTGAGACCATTAGAAGAAGGCAGAAGACAAGTATTTTAACCTTGTGCTTTGTCTGGGTGTCTTTTTTTTACCTAGCTCAGCAGAAACAGAAGCTTTTGATGTTGCAATGTTTACTGCCCCAAAAATGAAGAAGGCAAAGGAATGAGGTCAGCTCGGTACTTGCGAGCACTTTACGAATTAGCAACTGAATGTCACTTACAAAGAACATGCTTGCAAAGGGGCAGCTCTTGATCACGATCAGCACGGGGCTCTCCATCTGTGGCTGCTGGACTTGAGCACCAGGTCAGCCTGAAATCCTAAAATATTGTCAGTTCCACCACCATTCCCAAAAATCTTAATCTTCAAACGTATTTTCAAAAATCTTCTCCTAGCAAGTTGCAGAAGAAAGTGCAAATAAAAGAACTGTCGAGAGGCCTGATGGATCTACAGTACTATTTCAAATTTACTTTTTTTGTTCTGTTAACTTATCTTCTCTAAGTTAATTCCTCTTATAAACAACACAAAATGAAAGTCAGTAGGGAAAGAAGAGATTAGACTAGAGAATTCAAAATATTTTATTTAAATTCTGGCTGTACTAAAGACAAAGAATGCAACAAGAAGAATTCATGCTGAGAAACTTAAGAACAACATCAACTTACTAAAAATACTGCAATAAGTAAACCCAGAGACTTGTCAGATGGCACATAAACGAAATATCATTAATGACACTATATTTAAGTACCAAATATGCATGAGTTTTAATCAATGATGGTCTGGTCCACCTGATCAGCTGCTGCTAGGTAAAAGGCACTAACTCACAAAGTGCAGCCGTTTTTTAAAAAGCAGCATGAGGCACAGAGACCATCAGGCAGACCTTTGCCAGCTTGCAAGACAAAGCCACACTGCATATTCATTTCGCTGCTTCTCTCCCTGCTTACATTTGAATGCCAAAATACAGGAGACTTAAGTCAGAACACATGACAAATTCACTTAGCTACTTAGGAATAAAAAACTCGAAGAAGTGCTTCCAGCGCGCATTACATATGTAATGTGCGCCGCGTGAAATTCAGTAAAGTCAAGCAAAATTCTGGCGTGTCTTTTAGTGCTCTTGACCAGTATCAGCTGCCAACAACGTCTCTCAGGGCAAATCCACGCTTAATTCGGCAAACAGCACAGCGGTCCTTTTCATTTGCTCCTAAATTCACATAAAGGTAGGAAGGGATCTCCCCCCAGCTATCTCCAAGTACCACAAGTTTCAGGTAAAATACCCCCTCTGTGTGCAAGTTCAGGTACCTCCAGCCGGAGTATAAGCGTTGGCTACTTGCTGCTCTGCAAGCAGACCATCTCCAGTGCACCACAAATACATGAATACTTATATAAAAACCCTCCAGCTTTTATTGTTAAACAGCATCAGACGATCACGTGTACCACAGGCTGACACTCCTCGACACAGCTTCAGCTGCTGCTAGCAGCGGTGAGCCTGCACCGGGACTTATCTCTAACTATGGAGTATTTTAGCAGCAGAGGAAAAGCTCGGGCTGTGAAGGAGCGAGGAGGGCTTAGAGTGAAACACATCGCAAAACTCCTCATCGTTATTCACAAGTTCTTGTTTAAACCAAACAAATCCCCTTTCTCTACGCTAGCAGCTTAATACGGATGCAGCAGCACCATCTACAAAAACTTCGCAGCCGCAAACCCTCCACCCAGCCGCGGCCACCGGCGGTAATTCCAGTTTACGGCAGGCCCGCGGCTGCCGGGTGCCGGCAGGGAGCTGCTCCGGCAGAGATAACCTCATCCTGGGAGCAACCTGGCGCAAAACTCCCGCGAAAGGCTGTGCCGCCACGGGAGACGCCTCATCCTCCTCTAGTTTCAGCTGCAGGGCGTGTTTCCATTTGCACAGAGCGGTTTTGGAGACTTCCTGACGGGAAGCATCCCAACTGCAGCCATGCCCCTGCCTTGTTTTCCCTATCGCTAGGAACCGGCTGAGCTCTTTGCTGGAGTTTTCTGTCACAGCCACGAGAACTCTGCCATGGCCCTGAATCCCACGGCATCAGAGATCACCCGAAGCACTGAGAACACAAATGAGGCGTACGGAGCTCTGCCGTTCAGCCGCGGCTGGGACACGGCGCGGGCACTGCACCCAGCTGCCGGAGGGAGAAACGCCTCTTGTCTGCCAGAAGCTCCCTTGCTGAGCAAGCCGAGGTTGCTACTATTCCTGCCCAGGTCTGCAAAACGGACCTTTTGTCTGCAGACTCACAGCACAGATGGATACCGGAAAGCTCTCCGGAGCGGGATCCTCAGATCTGGGAATCAGGGGAAAGGAATGAGGGCGGAAAAGCAACAAACGAAGCCCGAGAAGGAGAAAACACACTACCCAAGACAACACCTCACATTACCCCGAGCACTGCTTCCAATGCTGCTGGTGCCCGAGGGCTTCCAGGAGGTGAAGAGATAAAAGCAAAGTTATAAAGTTTTTAAGAAAGTACCTGCACAGGCATCTGACACACTGACACATTTCTATCGTTTGCTCATCCTTTTCTGCTCATTTCCTAAGGCATGTTCTTCTTAAACATCTAGGCTTTAAGACGGGCCGGCCCCTTCCAGAAGCACTGCATATCTCCAGGACGCTGGTTTAACACGGCGTCTGCCCTGTCCCACACACAGACCCAGGAACTACCGTGCCAGCGGCTCTAGTTGTAAACCAGCAAGGAGGTCAGGGGGGCTGGGCAAGAGCTCAGGGAAGAAGGAGAAGTAACAGCCGTCCCTACCGAGGCCGACGAGCCCTTCCGCTGACACCCTGCCTCTCCGCGGGGCTGCTCCCCCGGCCGGCAGGAGCCGCCTCAGCGGGGCCGGGCTGGCGGGATGCACACCCCGCACACCCGCCACGGGGGAAAAAGACGGATCCGTCGGGAGCCGTGGCAGAGCTCAGCCCTCCGCGAGCTCCTCGGGAAAACAACTACGGCGGAGGATGGGGGCTGAGGTGCAGGGTCTCCTCCCTTCCTGCCCGTTTTTTCACCCCACCCCGTGCCCCGCACGGCGGAAGGCGCTGCCGCCGCCGCCCGGGATGCAGTATCCATGGTAATATGGGATTGCATCATGCTCTTGACTAAACTGCACCGGGAAAAAGACGCTCCCGGCGAGAGCCCCGTCCCTTCCGCCGCCCCGTCCCCTCCCTTCCCCGGCCGGCCTGCCCACCGCTGCTGGCCCCGTCCCCGGCCGCAGGTCCGCCGCTCCCCGACGGACGCCAAGCCCCCCCTCCGCTCCGCGCAGCGGCAGCGCTGCCGCCGCACTTGTTGCGCGGCCCGCGCCGCGGCGCCCCCCACCCGCCGTAGCCCCCGTTCCCCTCCGCATCCCCCTCTGGGCCCGGGCGACCGCGCTGCATCCCATCTGCGGGCGGGGAGCCCCGGCGCTGCGCTCTCTCCCGGCCGGGAACGCGGCCCTACCTGGCGGCGGCGGCGGCGCTGGGGGCGGCGGGCGGCACCGGCCGGTCTGTCCCGCTGCGAGCCGCGGGGGCGGGGCCGAG
The DNA here is from genome assembly GCF_015227805.2 of Hirundo rustica. Taxonomy (NCBI): domain Eukaryota; kingdom Metazoa; phylum Chordata; class Aves; order Passeriformes; family Hirundinidae; genus Hirundo; species Hirundo rustica. The sequence goes on along the minus strand of NC_053452.1, from coordinate 92,801,800 downwards.
GGGCGGGCACGGGGCTGCGGGCCCCGCCCCCCGCCGGCCGTGGGCTGACGGTGACGTCAGAGTGGTGCGGGGGGCTCACGGGCGGCGGCGGAGGGGCGCTATGACGTCACGGCAGCCGAGAGCCAATAGGGCGGCGGGGGCGGCTCGGGAGCGGCTCGTGCGGGGCTCCCGCCGGCCGGGGCTCGGAGCCGCCGCGTCCCACAGGTCCCGGGCGGGCAGGGGAGCGGCGAGCGGCTCCTCGGCCCTCAGGGCTCTCAGCGCTCTCAGCGCGGGCCACGGCAGCGCGGGGCCCCTCTGAAAAACAATATGGGACCGTGTAATTAAAGACTGCCATAATGAGATGAGCCGCGGGCCTACATCAAAGGTCCCGGGCAGATGTAGCTGATGTTTTCTGTGTTTTGAAGTAACGGGCTTTGCAACGTGACAGCATTTTTGACTGTAAGCACTGGCTACAATTAAGTAGGTAGTATTTTAAGTACAGTAAAACCGCTGTTTTTGTGTAATTTACATGCATATGCTGAGCTGGTCCCCACAGTGTCAGATGTCTGAGGAAGGACTCTCAAAACACCCTCTTTGGCTCCTTTCCAATGGCAGGGATGCTCAAAAGAGGAAGAAAAGTTCTGTCTGTGCTCTCCAGACACTTCATTATCTCCCCGAGGTCCTAACGGGGCAGCAGTGAGGGTGCCTTGATGTTCGTATGGCAAAGAAGAAGAAACCAGTTTGTTTCTTTCCCTCTCTCACGTATTCCCTCCTGATGGAAGATGACCTTTTAATTTCCCTCCCCCCCCCATGAGTTTGTTCCATCTCTTTGTTAATTAGATGAAAATGCTACATAAATAAAGAGTACCTTTGCTTTGCAAAGGAGAGGAGTCAACCGGCAATTTGCATGGGGTTTATTCAAGATCAAGTATCTCCACTCTATGGGAAGCAGTTAGCAATTTTAGAAAGCTGGAGTAAATAGAGTTTCCTGGAGCTTTCCCTCAGCTATAGAAGACAGCTGGTTGGATGAAGCCATCAAAGCTGGCTATGCCAACCCAACATCCAGTCACTTCTGGGCAGTGATATTATGTCCACAGTCATTTTCGGGGGCCCATGTCCACGGTCATTGATCTGAAGCAATGTGTTGCAACCTCACCTCACCTGATTGAAGCTCAGTGTGCAAACAGCCCCCCCGAGGTGATGCTGGGCTGTAAATAGTCAAGAAAAGGTCCCAGGAGGGTCAACTGTCCTGGGAGGCGTCAGGCACAGCATCACCAGCTGGTCAAAAGGTGTGATTACCCCACTCTGCTCTGCACTGGGATGGCCTCACCTCAAGTCCTGTGTGCTATTTTGGTCACCACAACATAAAAAGGGCATTAAGCTATTTGAGAGCATCAAAAGGAGGGCCATAGGGATGTGAAGGGCTTTAAGGGGAAGCCATATGAGGAACGGCTGAGGTCACTTGGTCTGTTTAGCCTGGAGGAGACCTCATTGTGGTTTTCAACATCGTCATGAGGGAGCGGGCACTGATCTCTTCACTCTTGTGACCAGAGGCAGGATTCGAGGAAATGTCATGGAGCTGAGTCAGGGGAGGTTTAGGCTGGATATCAAGAAAGAGGTTCTTCACCCAGAAGGTGCTTGGGCACCTGGGAATAAGTTCCCCAGGGTAGTGGTCACAGCACCATCCTGCTCTTGGGCACACGATGTGACTCTTGGGGTGTCCTATTCAGGATCAGGAGTTGGACTCAATGATCCTGGGGGGTCTGTCTAACTCAGCATATACTATAATTCTATGATTCTAAGATTCTATGAGTACAATAATGCAGATTGTTTCCCAGTGGGATCAGAAACTATGTTCCTTGAGCTTTTTCTGGGATAAGACAAAATCTCTCACTAAAGTAAACATTGAGGCTGTGCCACTGTTCTTTAATCTTATTTCTTTTATTAGAGTAAGATGTTAGGAATGCTATTTGGTTAATGTTGAAGGGATGTTTCCTCTTTTTGTTTTAAGGTTCAAATCTTTATTTCCCTGAAGGACCTTGTCTACGTGTTTTACCACTTTGGAAAAAACCCTCAAACCCTACAAAAAACAGCACACTTGTCAGGTGAGTGTGCCTTTCTGAAGACCCTTCGCCCAAGTTTGTGTTTTGGATGTTTCTGAGGCGTCCTTTCCTATCTGTAAGAAGTCAAGCTTTCTTAATTGAATAAGGCACAAGTCCCATTTTTTCTCACTTGAGCCAAAATGTGCTGAACTCACTGAAACATGACCAGCATTAGGTCTTTTCACATCTTTCACACATCATTTAAAGCACTTTTCAGTGTGCTTTAAATAAAATTCCTTCCCAACAGGCATACACATTTTTTTCCATGGTTTATTGATGAGAGATGATTGCACCAAGTGTTACTTTCACAGCCAAAGCAGCTTTCTAAATCTGGAAGGTGCTTAAATAATTAAGACTCAATCTGACTGTTTAAAAATAAAAAATAAGAACTTGAGATGCAGAAAGAGATGGAGCAGGGCATAGGGAGTGTAGCTGGGGAGTGAGCAGCACCCTGTGCAGGAAAGGGATGTGCTGCTCCCTGGTCCCCATGCTGCATCCCACAGGCAGGGAAGCATGCCCCAGGCCCACTAGAGGCTGGCACATACCTGCTGTGCCTCCCTTCACTGTGGAGCTTGCCTTTCTTGCTTGGTGGTGGCGTTTTAATGAGTATTTGTATGCCCAGGGTGCCAAGTAAATGACAGTGAAGAGGAAAGATACAACAGCTGATGGAGGAAATGATGAGGCCGGGGGGTGAGATTTTGGGTTTGCCAGCCTGGCTTCAGTGTGAGACTCCCAGACTGCCAGCTGGTCTGCTGGTTCATCCCTCTCCTGGTCTTTCCAAAGTGCTCATGATGTTATCAGTCAGAGAACAAGAGCAAGGTCACAGCATGGGAAATGTCATTTCAGAATTACCCGTTTGGGAGAACTAAGCAAACAATGCCAAATGTTTTGGCACTAAATGTTTGGCATTTAAGAGGGGTAGGAGCAGGCCATTGTAATTTCTTGGGCTGCAGATGTACTAAGTCCCGGCATCATCCTCATCTTCTTGGAGTGTCTGCAGGTTTGTCAGGAGTGAAGACATTACCATTGACCTCTCCACCGAGCACTGATGAAATTGCTTCTGGTATGTTTGCTCAGGAGCAGCTTCAGAGACGTTATCAAAGTGGAATCAACAAGGCTGGAGTTCAGAGAAGGGCAAATTAAACATTATTCAGGATTTAGACAGAAGGATTGCTAGGGCTGATGTAAAATAAGTTATACCTTGCATATAATTTTAACCTGTATCTCATGACTATTGTAATCTTACCTTTTGAGAGAGAAGAGACAGAATCTGAGCACTGTGGAAAGTCATGTTGTAGGTGACCCAGCCTAGGCAGCAGTCACAGAGGGTGACAAAGAGACCTCAGCAGATAGGGCTATCCTCAATCAATGGGATACAAAAGGAAGAGGTTAAATAGATACTAGTGTTTGGGAGTATGGGTAAGAGAACAGTTGGAACATTTGAAAGTAGACTGAAAAGTCAATGAGGGCTGCAGCACTGAGAGGACAAAGAGCTTGGAATGGAAGGCCCACCAGCATGGCTAAAGGGTTAGAAGTGTGTGTTCCAGGGAAACAAGCCCAAATAGTTTTCTTTTGGGGGTGAGTTACCAAATCTGTTTTCTTTTTTTTTTAAACAATTGTTAGAAATCCTAGCTATGCCTATGTAGTAGAGGTTCATTGTTGTGTTCCTCTCAGGAATGGTTTTTCCCCTCAGAGTCCCCCTAAAGCCTGTGCTATGTACTTTAACACTTCTTCCCTATCATACCTACTCCTAACCCTATTGGCTCAGGGCCAATATCTTTCCTTGGCCCAAAAACTAGATAAACCCCCATCTCTTCCTGTTCACTCTCTCTTTTCTCGGGCTCCTGGAACATCACATCGAGAATAAAGCTTGGACGGAAGCCAGGGGGTGAGAGCCACTCTTTTGAAATCTTTATTCTGCCTCTATGAAATATATTTCCCTAAAACCCCTGAAAACTGAGCTAGCGAGAGCTGAGGGGTGCTAGAAGGAGAATATTTCAGTTCATCATACACACTGTGATGAATAGGTCCTTGTTTTGATTAGAAACAAATTAATCTAGTTTTTCTAGAAGTAAATTAACAAATTGATTAGAATAAATAACCATCATTTGCCACTCAGTCATCTTAACGGGATTTTTCAGTCCTGCCTGTTTACCTTGGCATCCATCCAAACTGACTATGGCAGCTCCATGTTCTTTATCAGTGCAGTAAATGGGATGCAATTACTGTTCCTGGATCAAACACTGGACTAAAGAATCAGGCTTGAAACTGCAACATCTATTTCTTCTGAATATGGTGTTTTCTTCTGTTGTGCAGACGACAAATGCTTCATGCTGTGTGTACAACTTTGTCTAACTTTTAAGTACTTGACCTTTGTAGAAAAAGCTCTCAAGCCAGTCTTTCTTCACAAATTTGTATTTTCAGGTTTCATAAGCAAGTGATTGGATGAAACTGCTATTTTGAGATTCCAGCACAGAACCGGTGTGAATATACTCTCTGTTCTGAGGTATGATCACGTTACAAACTGGTCTTAGCTTTTGAGGGTGCGTTTTGCAAAATTCTTGCGGGCTACTGTGGAAAAAAGTTCTTGGCCCTTTGTTTATAATCCATTTTCATGCATTATATGTTAGCAGTAGTTACTAATCTGCATTTCCTCTTACTTCTCCCTGCAGCATCTGGCGCTGTAGGCAAATAATTGAATAGGATTGAAGGCCTGCGCCAACTCATGAAACTTTCAGTGTATTTTAAGAGCTTGATTTACCCCAAATAGTGTCCCACAAGACCAAAATATTTTGTTTCTTGTCAAATAGGTCAAAAAATTATGGAATTTTCTGTCAATTGTGTTAGTATGTTCTTCTTTCTCACCGTGTTGCTCATAATTTCAGAGGGAGGAAATGTGATTAAAGTCCACCCTTTTCAATGCTCTGAAAGCTTTAATTACCCCAAGTTCAGAGAATAATGAGTCCCAAGAATCTTGCCACTATATAACAGCTAGTTTGCTCCTATGGCACAGCTGGAGCTGCTAACAGGAGGTACAGAAAGAGTAACTAGGTGTTTCTGATGATCTAGTGGTTCCAAAATGGACATGAAGAAAATGGTCACTTAACCAAGAGTTACGCAGTGATTAACTCAGCCAACATGTGTGGCTAGTGCCATCTGTCCGCAGTCTGCCTCCTCTTTCACAGTGTCTACAGGAGAAGAGGAAGGCAGTCCTGGCTTGTTTATAACCCTGTACTCTAACCACACCTCTCCCTCTGGGGAGACCCAGGCTGTGGCAGGGCATGACCCACCTTAGCCCATCCAAGGGTTTGCTGGTGGCTGCAGTGTGCCGGGGAGGGGGCAGCATGGAGAGTCACCCTGGTGTGCCTCTGTGCCACTGCTCTGCTCCGACCCCAGAGAGCCCTGTGAGCCCGGGCCTGCTCCCTCCTTCCCTGCCTGCTTTTGGGTATTCCTATAAAAATTTGGGCACACCTACAGTGAAGAATAGAAGCTCTTTAAGGGGAAAGTATATTTTCACTTCATACTCCTTCTGCTGGAGAAGAGTGATTTTATAAGAGCTAATGCTAATCACAGTCGGGTGAACAAAGTATAAACTGCATTATTTTCCATTAGTAATTGGATGCCTTGCTCCTTGCCCGTTCCTGCTCTGGTGAGTTTTTGTTGACTTGCTGTATGGATTACAACATCTAATCCTTCAAAACAGTGTGTGGTTTTTCAAAGAATCATAAATCCGTCGTTGTCCATTGCAGCCTGACAACAATTTTCTTTTTAATCTCAGAACTACTGGGACTGGGATTTGGAGCTGTTAGGTTACTCAGTATAAGAGACCTGGTGAGAGTGCAACACTGTATCTCCATTAGGTATTCTGATTTAGAAGAGCATTAGGTATTCTGATTTAGACAATCCGTTAAGGGCAGCATTTGCAATCCCTCTTCATGTGCCATGCTGCCTATCCCCTTCTCTTTAATCACAACCCGTGTAAACTGTTTGAGATAATCCCGTTGTTAAGAGAAAACACTGTCTTACTGCTTAGAGCAAACGGTAAATCGTGCTTTAAAACAAGAGATGAGGGAAAGTATTTTTGTAAATGCTCTGCTTTGTCTGAAAACATGTACATGAATCTGAATGGTTGTCATCCTGTGTTGGAATTTTTAAAGTATTAAATCCATTCAAACTGCTTTGTTGATGGACCTCATGGTGCCAACTTCTTAATCAGGATAGTTATTAAGTCATCAGTGTAGTCATGTTTTTCAGGAGGCTGTTTCCCTACAGAGCACTCTGATCCTGATATAAGTCCTTTCCTCTTTCAGCCTTAAGTGTCTATAGAAAATCTATTGTGCGCTTTGAGAAAACCATTGTACCTGGACATTTTTCCTGGGTTAAAACTATTGTATACTATTTTAATAGTCTGTTTTATTGAAGTATCACTATCTGTGCAGACCAGTCTGCTCCCTGCCTTCCTGGCTGCAGGTTACTAAAGCCTCAGTACACAACTCTGGCCCTCCCCTACCCATCTTCCCAGCAGAATCTGCAAATCCAATGTGCTGTCTCTGTTGCTTGCTCAGCTGAAGTGTTCAGATATCCTTTCCCACTTTTAAGGATTATTTTAGCTCTCACCTGAGAAGGCAGAACCTGCCTTTGCCCTGTGGTCTTTACAGTCTTCTTGGGACCTCCACTCACATGGCCTGGGAAGAAAGGAAGGCTGAGAATGTATTTTACGGGCAATTGGAAAAAAAAAAAAAAAAAAAAAAAAAAAAAAAAAAAAAAAAAAAAGGCCAAGATAAAAATTAAACATACAAAATAATGGGTGTTTTGGGATTTTTCCCATTCTCACTGACCATCTTCAGAGAGCCCCCTGGAGATGTACAGCTGAAGAGTGAGCCATTTAAAGCAGTGGCTGCTGTTGATGTTTCTGGCCCTGCTGCTGACCTCAGATGAACCGTGATTGGGCCCTGGGTGGGCTCCTCAGCTGTAAGCTACCAGCAGCAACCTGCCAGCTATTTGGAATAAGCTTTGGTGAGTGATACAGCAACCAGTCCAGGTCAGGTTTTGTGTAGGAAGTATTTTAACCTAATGCTGCTTCTTGTCAGATGAAAAGTATTTTGGCTTTCCCTGGGAAGGATGGGTAGTTTGGTTTTTATTATCCTAGGAATGCAGTTTTTTCCCAGCTGTGAGCAATATGAAATATAGGTAGATAATGAGAAAAAAAAATGGTGGCTATTCCTCTCTTCCTCCCTCACTCTTTTCTTGCTTTGACCACTCACACTGTAAACTCTGGGCAGGGACTCTTTCTCACTATGTGCATCATTAGTACACTTCAAATACTTAGATAGGAGAAGGGTATAGAAGTGTCCCATCCCCTGGAGTAATTTTGATAATGATCCAAGGAGCTCTAGTGGAAGGCTAGGTGGACTCCTGGTCACCACAGCAGCCTCATGGGCTCATCATGAGGTTGTAAGTAAGCAAAAGTTGTAGAGATGGCTGAATCCATTCCCTCACCCTTAGACAGAGTGAGATTTTCCTCAGCATATCCAAAGATACTGAACGATTCCTTCTGTGCAAGGTCAGCAGCCAAAAAGAGCACACTCAGCCCCACAGACGATCATGTCCCAAGTGTGTGGTTGAGCCTGTGACTGCCAACCAAAGCCTTGTTAAAGTCCACAGGAGGTCATGATGGGGTCCTGGGAAAGAAGAGTTATTGCTTTGAGCAGAGGCTGCAGTCTCTGGGGGTCAGTCTTCAAAGAAAAAAGCCTGATTTACACTTTTGAAAATAAATTATGTTAAAAAGTATGCTATGGTCAGTCTTGTAATTTCTTGAATGCCTTGCCTTCCTCACAACTCTTTTTAAACAGTGTCTACTTACTTCAGCATGAAAATAGTACTTAAAATACTTGGGTTTGCTCCCAAAACTTTTTTTTTTTTTTAATGCTGCTGAGGTGACATATCTCCAGACTTGTCTTTTATGTATAAATACATTTGTGCTTACAGTCCTGTCTTGTAGTTTTATGGTTTTCATTAAGCCTTACACTTATTCTGATGACACCTAACACTTCTCCTATGCCTCTGGTACGTTATTTGGTCTATAGTCTTCTTTCCAACTTCCTGCCTTCATAATTTGTTGCATTTTTAGCATTTTCAATCTGCAGTCTGCTAAAACCTGTGTTTATTTGTCTGCTGCAATTTTTTTTTTCCAATCCTTTGATACAAATTTTCATTTCAGTACTTGAGCAGCAATATCTGACTAACAAATATTAGAGTTTCTTGTATTTATTGGTCTGTTTGAAAAGGAGGATGGCATGATTACACTATTGTCAGAATCTATGTAGTGACCTTTCACATCCATATCCATCCTACTTCATGGTGCTGATGATGTGATGGATGTGCGTCATGTTGACTTCTTCCGGAGTAGAAGGTTAATGCATCCACACCTCTAATCTGCCTTTATGAAAGTATTGGACTTATGAGATCCAGTCCTTGTTTTTTGTGTGTCCTTATTTGTCCCACATAACTTTGTTTTAAATGAGGCAAGTTTTGCTTTTTGAGTCCTGCTACAGTTTTGTCTCTCATATTTAAGGTTTATCTTTTCAGTGATTTTGGCAAAATATTTTGTTTCTGAACATGATCTCATTTTCTGCTTTGGCTGTGTCATTGTCTAATAGCTGTCCTGTTATGATTTGATAATTTTAAATACCAAATTTCTATCTAATAGAATTTAAAGCCATTCTGTATTCTTGTGATTGTGTTTTTCTCTTTTAAAAGGAAGCTCTTTAATATGGTTGGAATAAAGGCTGTTCTTATTTTATTGTTGGAGTAATTTTATTCACTGAATTTTTCTAAAATTGAAAGTTCCTGTGGCTTGTTCACTGCTGCCCCCAGCCTCTGTGTGGGAATGGCTGCTGTGGGATGTCCTTGGACCCCTTCATCTCCAGGATGGTTTCTCTGTGTCAGGACAAAACAGCTGGAACTCAGAAGTGCCAAGTTACTGCTCTTTAATGAACTACCATATCAAGCCACAGAATTGTTTGTGCTCTTATTTTCTGTAGGACATGAGAAATGAATCGCATGAGTCTAAACTTTTGCAGATCAACGGCACCATGCTGTGCTTTTCCTGGGGACTGAGCGCTTTTATCTCCTGCTCCTGCACAGGCACTTGGTCAGCTGCAGGTGCCTGAGCCCTTACATATATTTTAACAAGAACTAAAGTAGTTCAGTGTATGTTGAGGACACTTACTGCTGCTACCAGCTCTCCTCAGCACCAGAAACTCTTCTAGGTATGTATATGAGAGTGCCTCTGTTCTCACAATTATAGTATCACTACCAACATGCTATAATTAGACAAGTTAAAAATTGTCTGAGCTGAAATGCACTAAACTCCAGATGCAGTTATCACTGAGAAAAACTGTTTTGAAGCTTTAGCTCCAGATAGGTGATATGCTGACACCCTCCTCACCTTTCACTTGAATGGAGCTTTTTGCATGGACTTTACACACATGGATAGCCTTTGTAAACAGCTTTAGTTCTTTCTATTGTATACCAGTAGAAGCATTAGAGGCTCAATGGAGTGTATTTTTTTACATAATTCCTTTATGTCACCTGCCAGCCAGGGTGTTGTTATTTTATTGCAGTAATTTCTCATTAATTATGTGCATTTCCATTGTAGGGCGCTGCATAGAGCATCCTCTGAAACTTGGAAGAATAATCAGTTCACTCCTTTATTCTGTGTGAGGTGTCCATGCTCCTTGTTTCTTACCTCTTGCAGATAGTGGGTGTGAGCTCTGCACAGCATGGACAAGATGTTCTACCTTTGAACTGCTGCCAAATTCAATGAACTGTCAGCTTTGATGTATCCTGGTTTCTTCAACCTACTTTTACAAGGAAAAAAAAAGCATCAGTGAGGCAATTTGCTTTCTTGCTATAACTGCTCCTCATATCATTTTGACAAGGCAGTTGCCTTGTTATATCCCTTGTATGGATCATTGGTTGTGTCACTTTTTATAATCATTGCATTTTTGTTCCTACCCTGCAGTGAGAGCACTGTCAGCAGAGAAAAGGTAGCGCAGAGCTCAGACTTCTGCCCTGTTCTCACAAGTGCAGTAGCAGGAGATGCATCATCAGAGGCTCTCATCAGAAACCCCCATTCTTCACATAGTTTTGGATCTCTTGGCAGACTTTCTGCTTCCACCCACACAGTAAAGGCTTGTCTAATAATGCCAACAGAGTGAAGCCCATTAAGATCAGAATGGCAGAATAACTGAGTCCAACTCCACCTTTTGATAGTGGAGAGCTGTCTTTTTTAAAGGAAGGCAGAAAAGTGTGTTTCAGCTCATAAAGCTGGCTGATTTCTGACACTGAAGCAGCAATGTATATTTGCCCCAGGAGTGGCTGGATGCCAGGGTGGGCTGAGGCAGCATGTCTCTTCCTCAGATGTGTTTGTACTGTGCCTGCTGCAGAGAGGTCCTGCTCCATCCACAAGGAGCTTCGTGGGATGTGACCTGTGGGCAAGGCTGCTAACCACCCCTCCTGCTTCCAGCTCATAGCTTTGTTCTACTTGGACCCTGTGTTTTATTTCAAGGTGCTTGCCGTTCCCCTGCCCTTTCCTCAACCCTAGCCTCTGCCAGACTGACTTAAAAGCTGCAGTCACCTGATTTCTTCTGGAACATTGCTCTGACAAGGAGGCTTAGCATTCCTAGCGCTGTGGCTTTAAAGGATGACTATCCCCAGGGGCAGCAGGATGGGCCACACAGGCACTGAGGGGCTTTGAACTTCACTCTGTGTGTATTAGCACCACAGATTAGTGCCTCTGTTTAATACACTTATCAGTGTTTCTTACTGCACCATTGTACTCTACAGAAAGTAGAACTGATTTGACATGAATCAGCAGGGGAAGCTTGCACATCCCAAGTGAATGATGTGCAATGCTGCCTTTATAAAATACTCATCCCTAGTTGATACTTGCAACACAACATTACACACGTAATTGCCCACATGTAGAACTGTGTCAGCAACCTGCCTGGGTAGGGTGCAGTAAACATGTTCATCTGTTGTGTAGATCCTATTTTAGCTTAAACAGGGGGTAAAGGCTTCTAAGAAAATGAAGCTTGGCTATTTAAACTCAGGTTTTGCCTGGCGGACTGTATGTGTATAATTTTCTTTCCTGGTAAAATCCAGAATGCATCAAGCAGACCACAGATTAGTAAAACAGATTGCTTCCCTTGAAAGCTAACAACTTTTGTAGGTATGCTGGTAACTGAAAGACTAAGAAGGGGCTGGAATAATTGACTATAGAGTTATAGCTGTGGACTAAGTAAAACCCTGGAACAGCTTGAGAGCTGGTAGATGTCCCATCCCTGGAAATGCTCACAGACAGGTTGGACAGGGCTCTGAGCAACCTGATCTAGTTGAAGACTTTGCTGCTTACTTCCAGGGGGTTGGACTAGAAGACTTTTAGAGGTCAAATACAAGTGCAAGGGAGAGAATGCGGCTGAGGCCTGGGAGCTGGGGAAAGAATGGATCACCCCTTCCAGCTTGAGTAAGCAGTTGTGCTAGATTAAGGGATTGTGGAACTACAGTGTCATTTGTCCCTACAGACACAGGTATGGATGCCATATGCTTTCCACAATTTGTTCCTGCTGATGGTCTCCTTTGCTAGAAAAGTACCTTCGATTAGACCTCTCATTTCTACCTCTCATTGCAAACACACTTTTGAAAATACTGACTACTTTTACTGCTTTAATTGCCTGTAATATCTCAAAACCAGACACTTAATACATTTTCTGGTTTTACTATTTTGTATTCTTTTCTTCCCACACCAAAGGTTTATTTCCCTACAGTAGCTCCTCCTTTTCTTTTGCTGAATGTTCAAGGAGGAAGAAAACCGTGCTGTCAGATCTCATACAACTAGAACTGAGAGTAGCTCTGCAACAGCAGATATTGACTAGACCTCTCTCAGTTCAATCGTTTTTTTCTACTTGTCAGTGAAGCCTTAGAGCAAATTAGTGCCATGACTAGCCCCTGCAAATTGCAGCATGCCCCAGGTGGTGGGACACGATGGCTCTGCTTCCCAGATTCTCAGGAATGTGTCTGAGGCTTGTTAGGATGCACAGTGTAAGGGATCCCAGAGTCACACAGCTATGAAAAGTCACCACCTAAATGAAAGTGGTTCAGTCCTATGTACTGGGGAAATTCACATGTAGCTGCTGAAAGGTCACAGAACCACCTCTATGGGTACTGTGATATGAAGGAAATATTTCAGTCAAAAGAGTAAAATCTTCCTTAAACTTCTTCAGAAACATATATTTGTAAGAGAGGGATACCAACATAATTAAGGTGTCATGATGGTTAGTGGGTTGTTTGTTTGTTTGTTGTGGTTGTTGTTGGCTTTTTGCTTGTGTTTTTTTGTTTTTGTTTTCCCTTTTTCTTTTTTTCTTTTTTAAGAGCAGGGTAAAGAGGGAAAGATCTGGTTTACATTTTTACAGAACAATGATCCAGCTTTTTCTTAAACTCAGACTGCCATTGATTTAAACAGCAGAAGGAATGAGCCTCACATTGATTTTAGACAACCAAAAATTGGATTTTGTGTGGCAAACTGTTCTTGGATTATGACTAATTACATCACTTTGAGCAAAAGCTATTTAAAAACCCCATAGTGATCAGATTCCCTTTAAAATGCTAATTTATATGGAACCCCCACCTCTTGTGAAGGGGAACCCCCCCCCCCAAATTCTGTACTCAGTTCAGTTTTATCTACCAGACAACATTCTGCATTCTGTCAAAACTGTTAGCAGAGGCATGAACTTGCAGACTGTAGGAATGAAGGCCGGGGGCAGGGTCCCCCTGGCTCTGCGGGTCAACGCTGCCTGCGGAATGGCGCTGCAGGGAGCAGCGCTCCCGTCGCCCCCGTCCCTCCCGTCGCCCCCGTCGCCCCCGTCGCCCCCGTCCCTCCCGTCGCCCCCGTCCCTCCCGTCGCCCCCGTCCCTCCCGTCGCCCCCGTCCCTCCCGTCGCTCCCGTCCCTCCCGTCGCCCCCCGTCGCCCCCGTCCCTCCCGTCCCTCCCGTCGCTCCCGTCCCTCCCGTCCCTCCCGTCGTTCCCGTCCCTCCCGTCGCGGCATCCACGGGCAGCCGCCGTGACTCAGGTGCCGCCTGTGGCCCAGCCCTTGCCGGGAAGCTTGTGTTTTGTTTTCCACAGTCGGTCCTGCCTCTCGTCCTTCTTGCCTCAGGATGTGCTGCTGCTGGCCACTCCCTGAGGTACTTCAAGGCATGGTTTATTTTGCTGGCGAGGCCCAGAAGCTTCGGCTAAAGGCGCCAACAGGTTGTGCTTGGCTCGATTCATGCTTCCTCCTCTTCTGGGAGTGCCTGCGCAGGTGCCCGAGGGGCAGCTTGAGGTGCTGATAACATCCCAGCAGGTGTGTAGGGATTTGTTATTTGTGTCATGCTCTCTTCGAATTGCTTTAGCCTTAGCTGAGGTGCAAATGTGCCCTTGCCCTGGCCAGGGGCAAGTGGCCCAGGCCACAGCAAGCATTTCCCTGGGGTGCATGAAGGCAGCACAGGGCTCCCAGAACTGACAGGAGCGGTGGAGTCCTGAGCATGGACTTTCCTTTGAAAAGGAAAATAAGGGCTGTAGAGGAGATGTCTCATGAGACTTCTTTGGCAAATCTTCTGGACATTAAAGAAGAAAATCAGTTGGCATGATTTGGAACCCTCTCCCTGAGCATGTTATTTGTACAGTAGGTATCACTCTCAGAAGCTTTGCTTGGTGACAGGCCTACAAGTATCTTTCTATGTTTAGATGGTTCAGATTTTTTGTTAAAATTTGAACTTAATTATTTAAATTCTGGCAAACAGTGATGGATGTGGCTGTCATGATGACACACCTGGCACTGCATCTCAGCCTACACCATTAGGGAGACTTGTGCTTACCTGTCAGGAGGGGTAGTGGGCTGGTGCTGAATGAACATGAGCTGAACAGAAGTCTGGGACCCAAATTGTGTCCAACCTCATTCAGTACCTTATCTATTGGTCTTGCCCATTTGCAGGTCAGTTTTGCCTTAGTAACATGAACCTCTGCTTGGCATTTTCTCCTCCACTGACTGCCCACTGGCTGATGTCTCTCTAGTCTGTCAGTCTGTGCTATCCTAACCATGACTATTGAGTGCACTCTTACAGCCCAGCATGGGGATGGTTGGCCCTTGATCACCTGAGGAACACAGAAGTCTCTTTCTTCGCACTGTATTTGTATGGTTACGTTGTTGTCCTGAATCCTGTGGTTAGGACCAAAGTTCCTCCATCAGACCATGTTTCATCCCTCAGATAAATTCAGATCAAAAAAACATTCACCCATTGCATATGCTATTTTTTTTTTTTTTCAATACCAGCATTGTTTTCATCTGCCTTCAGGTACTTTCAGAACATCATCTTTTTCTTCTAAAAATATGTACTTCCTTCCTGTACCACCCTCCTTTTTATATTATACAGTATCACCAAAGTCACAAATATTTATGGTGTTGGTTGTTCAGTTTAGTAAGCTGAGAAAAAGAATCAGAAGAAAAGGTCATAAAGTAAAACTGAAAGCTGGTAGAGCACTGTTGAGAAAACAAAAGGAAGTTATCCTAAGAGCAGAGCTGAGGAGCAGAAAGAAATCAGGTGAAGTCTGAAGAGATGATAATGAGGAAATGCTGCCTAGAAAAAAAGATGGCATTTTGAACAGCCTAAATAAGCTGTAGAACTATAAAGAATGCAGCCATTCATATAAAATCTGTTGTAACATTCTCATTTGTAAAATACTAGTGGTAAAACTCAGAACCATATGTTATTTTAGAACAGCAACAGAAGCTGTAAGCTTCTCTTTCTTGGAAATATTTGCTAGCACCAGCAGTCCAGCCAGCTGAAGGTAAACTATCTCCATGGCTTTGCCAAGTACCCGAACCATCCTCCTGCTAAAGAAAGGCAGAAAACCAGAAAGGAAAGATACCGGGGCTGGCACCACTTCTGCTCAGCTCTCCAGCTGGTCATTGTGCAAAGTACAAATGGCAGGAGAACAGCTCAGCATGGTGGGAAACACAGCACCCTGTGCTCCAAGCTCAACAGCAGCTCATCAGATAGCCCTCATCATGACTGATCCCTGGTGCCTTTTTTTTTGTACAGTGCTAATCATCATCTTGGCTGTTTTCCAGCCCACATGATTGCCTTCTGCCTGTTGAAATTAACTTCAACAATTTGAACTAGTTTTGGTATCTTTCTGTATGTCCTAGGAGTGCTAGGGGAATGTATCCCCTGCAGCTCCTGACTTAAGGCATGTAGGTGATGCCCTCCTCTCTCTATCTCTGCCACTTTTTCATGTCTTAGAGCAAGGTGGTTAATAATTTTGCTGGATTTCAGATCACACAACTGGAAATTTCTTTCAAGGTCTAAAATATGGCCCAATCCTCATTAAGAGCTATAATTGTGCTTCCAGACAGGAGAGACACTGCATATAAGTGCCACCTACTACTTAAGGAAGTGTATGTCCAGGAAATTGAACAGAAGTGCCTTGACAGCTTCCCAGGTGACAGCTGGCCTTCATTGCCTGTTTGCTGTCAGCCCACAGGATGATCATGTAAAACCTGTTGGCTGCAAGGGTAAAAATAACAAGTCTTCTTTCACAACTGCTCCAGGCTGAGAAAGACAGAGCAGGACTCATCAGTGTTACAAACAAGGCTAGGCAGCTGCTTGTGGCAGCAAGACAAGGAGAGCTGTGGGCTGCCTACCTTGGCTGCACATACTCCCAAAATCCTGGCACCAGGTGGCTCTGATCCCACTTTGCTTTTTCACCTCACCCCAGAACCATAAGCAGAGTCTCTTCACACTTGAATTTTGCTTATT
Source organism: Hirundo rustica (assembly GCF_015227805.2). Taxonomy (NCBI): domain Eukaryota; kingdom Metazoa; phylum Chordata; class Aves; order Passeriformes; family Hirundinidae; genus Hirundo; species Hirundo rustica. The sequence goes on along the minus strand of NC_053452.1, from coordinate 92,785,863 downwards.
CTGCTGAGAAATTTGGAGCCGCTGTCATATACCAAATTACTGAACTTCAACTGACAAACGTAAATCTTTAATCACAGTAATTTACCCTCATCATACCACTGCAAGAAAATGGATCAAATTATTCTCCCAGCTCTGTTTGGGCAGTTGCACAATTTCCAGGAGCTTAAGTGAGGGGAGGATCTGGCCCCTAATCGCCCAGGAGAGTCACAGTTGCTGCTCAGAGTACCTCCTCCCAAATCCTCTGAGCTCTTGGGCAGTTTGAATGTATTAAAAAAATAGAGTAATCTGTTGAGGCAAGCTTGGCTGAATGTTTCATTGTTCCTTTGTTTCTAAACACGTGGAAGCTGATTTACTTCTGCTGCTATCCAGTTAGAGAGGAACAACTGCTTTATAAAAATAACACTTGGGAAACACAAGGGAAGACAATTGGAGTTTGAAAATGAATGGCCATAAGCCCAAAGAGAGTCATGTCTGACAATGAAGAAAAACGAAACAGATTTATTCTTTCTATATATAAAGCAAGCTATGTTTTTAAATCCATAAGAACAAATGCCCTTTGTTTTCAATGCATGGTCAAAAACAGAGGCATTGGGTGCAGGGGGGAACAGTTTTAATGCTTTTCTGGGGGAAAATGGCATTGGCACTTCCCATCTTTGTCAGTGGACTATTCCCCAGCTGTGGCAAACAGACAGGCATGGCAGGGCCATGCCTGCACTCCTCCTGAAAGCCATATTTTCCCCTTTTCCCTCCCAGCTGTAGAGTTCAGTGCTTACTCTGAGGTCACTGAGTAAGCCTGTTAGACAAGCTCAAGGTATTATTAACATTGAAATATTCCTGAGCTGCTCTTGTGATTTTTTTACAGTACTACCAAAGATAATGCTAGTGCAATATTTGTTTCCAGGAAGCAACTGAAGAAGCCAAACATATCATGATAAGTACAAATGTATTTTTGCCATCCACAGAGGGCTTTACTGAAAGCACAAGAATGAGCTCCAATGTCCGCACAATTCTGTGCTTGATTTCTTATTCTTTCAGGATTCACAAGAGATTTAGCTTGCAGCAAGAGGTGATTTGGGTTTTGCTAGGAAAACAGGACAAAAGAATAGTTTTCACAAAAAAATCTTAAATCGTGTGCTAATCTTAACTACCAGAAGATGAAAATAATTTAAGAGAAACCACTTAAAGCAATTTGCAACACTTTTGTGTCCTCTGGTAGGGGAAAGAGGCTTTAAAATGTGGATGCACTGCAGGCTATTTTATCTTGCCAGAAAGATGTCTGAAAGTACATGTGTCAGCAGAGCAATAACCACTTTCTTCTCTTGCAGTAATTTGAAATTTTATGCCATTCCTTGCACCTCCTGCAAAACGAACTACTAAGGACAAGGCCTAAATGCAGCAGTCACCTACTACCTCTTCTAGATTTTGTAAAGGATGTAGCTTTTACCAAAATCACCTATTTTTGTATAGCTTTCCTTATTCTTGTAGTTGTACAATTCAAATGCAACATTCAAAAGGGGTAAATGTTCCTCAGAAACAGCTTTCTCTCTCTACCCATTGGATACTAATAACTGCTGTAGTGGACAGGACTGGACAGCAGGCATGCTGTACTCTTGATCTGTCTTCCTCTTTCAAAAATGTTAAACAAAATATTTCCCAAAATATGTTCAATGTATTTGCAAAGGACTCGAAGCGTATTGCCATCATACATTTAAACAAACCCTGAGGCAGATGTAGGTTTTACATCACCAGTGAGTGGGTAAGACAAGAAGAATGAAAGATAATCTAACCATTCCAATTGCAAAACCCTCCTGCTGGATGACTCTCTGCTGTCACTTACTGTCTGTGTAATGCCAAGGTAACCTCAGTGCTGTAACTCTGCATCTACAGCAACACAGGTGAGGGAACTCACATCTAGTAGCCTACCTGATGTTGATTTAAAATGCTCTGGACATCTTCTGTCAGGCACTGGTTTGCATGGCTCTGCATAGTCTTCATAAGTAACACATCTCTGCTCTGAGGTGTGATATCTTTTAAACAAATGACATATGAGGTTGAAGTTAAGGAGTGAAATATGAGGTCAGTAGCATTGGAAATAAGTCTTGTACTGGAAATCTGTGAAGGATGAGGATATATGAATTTGTGCTTAGAAGATGAGGAAAGTTTCTCCAATAGCCTGTGAAAAGGCCACCAAGCTAGAAGATGAAGGCAAGCATGAACAGAGGCAAGGATTTGAGGATATTGTTCATCACAAATTGGTGATATGAGGAGATGTGCATGCTCTGTCAGCTAAAACCAAATTGTTGATGTGACTTCCTATTTGTCATCTGTTACCTGACACAAGTAACGACCTCATAAAACATTCATGGATACAATCAGGCTTTATGGTACAAATTTGAGGAAGCATAACACCTTTTAAAACTCCTTTGGTGCTGGGTTTTTCCATGGATCCTGGGTATGCCCCAAAACATAAGTGTGAAGTGGGGAGTACCAGGGAATCAGGGAGGAAATATATCCTTCCTGGCAGTATCTGCCTTCTAAACATCAGGACATGCTCCATACATCCCACCCAAACTTCCTGATGCAGTATTTAGAGCCCAAAAAACCCTTCTACTCGGAGAAGACCCCTTTCTGCTTTTAGTCTTAGATTCTTTTAGTCTGAGATATTCAGAGCAGACCTATGATGCTCTGTCACACACAGCAATGTTCTGGCTGCTTAATCTCGAAAAGCAACATCATGCTCTAGACCAACTACGATACATTTTCTGATCTTTTCCTCTCTGTGTTTGTATGTGTCTCTGCCACAACTCGATCATTGTCCATTGGACTACATTAGAACCTGCCTGAAGTTGAATGGTCATTCATTTTGTACTAGTGGATAGACCAGCTTAGGTTATGTAGTTGTGGATGTCTTGTACAGATCATTGGATTGGAAAGAAGTAATAGCTGAGGTTTGCTTCAGGCAAGTGGAAGATGCCTTGTTTGATCAAAGTGATTTGGAATAGTCATCGTGGATTTATGAAAGGGAAATTGTGCCTATCCAAACTCATGACCTTCTACGATGAGAAGAGTGGCTTGGTGGATGAGTGGATGTTCTCTTTTTTGGCATTAGCCAGGGTTTCAAAATTATCACCTGTAACATCCTCATAAACAAGCAGAGAAGTATGGGCATGATAAGTGGACAATGAGGTAGACTGACAACTGTGTGAATTAACAGGCTTAAAGGGTTGTGATCAGTGGCACAAAGTCCATCTGGAGGCCTGTTACTAGGAGTGTACCCCAGGGGAGATACTGGGACTGCTATTACTTAACATTAATAACTTTGGTTATTAAGCTCAGTAAGTCTGTTAATGGTTCAAAATTGTGAGAAGTTGCTGATACCATTCAGAGGGACTTGGACAGCCTGGGGAAAGGGGCAGAGAGGAATCTTACTGAGTTCAGTAAAGAAAGATACAAAGTCCTACACCTGGGGAGAAATAGCTCCATGCTCTTTACAGACTAGGGGCCAACCAGCCAGAAAATAACATGGCAGAAAAAGGCCCTGAGTGTCTTGGTGGACAAGCTGACCATGAGCCAGCAATTCTCCCTCATGGCAAAAAAGGTTAATAGTACCCTAGGCTGCATCACCTAGGTAAAGTGTTACCAGCATGTTGAGGGAAGTGATACTTCCCCTCTGCTCAGCCCTGGTGAGACCACACCTGGCATACAAGAAAGGTATGACCTCAATGGATTTGGTTCCATGAAGTATCTGAGAGTTGATTAAGGGACAGGAGCAACTGTCACATGAGGAAAGGCAGAGAGAGCTTGTGACTATTTGGACTGGAGAAGAGAAAGCTCAGAGGGAATATTTATTGTATAAAAATACCTGATGGGACCATAGGGAGAAGGCAGAGCCTCTTCTCGAATACCAGCATAATTAAGAGGTAATGGGCACATGCTCAAGCACAGGAAATTCTATCTGAAATAAGAAAACACTTTTTTACTCTGGGGTTGGCCAAACACTGGCACAGGTTGCCCAGAAACCTGTGGAATCTCCGTCTGTGGAGATATTCAAAAGCCATGAGGACATGGTCTTGGGTGGAATGTTCTAGTTGACCCTGCCTTAAGAAGGGTGGCAGGGGGTAGACTAAATGATCTTCAGAGGTCCCTTCCAACCTCAACTGTTACGTGCTTCTGTTCCCTGATTTCCAAATTGCTATGCACTTGGACTGCACTTTCCTTTATCAGGAAAGCAAATCAGTTCCTGCACACATTACAGGTAACAGGCAGTGATATTAGACCCCCTCCATGCATGAGAACCTCTCTTTCCTATTTCAAACAAAGTGAGGATGTAGCTTTTAGATGTTTTAGAAAAAGTTGGGCATGAAGACAGTGTGCAAAAAGAACATTTGCTGTATGAGACTCGAATGCTGCTTGATTTACTCAATATTGAATCATAAATTTCTGAGGCTTTGCCATTGCCTGAAGGAGCAGTACTTGACCAACTTCCTCATCTGTGAAGGGCTCCTTTGGTCCTGTATAATACATGATACGTCATCAAGTTCTGCTGGAACTTGTAACCCCAGAAGCATAACATTCCTCTAATTCTGTAGAGAGTCAGGGGACAAAACCAAGAAAATACTTGGGTACATGAAAGTTAAGATGTCATTGTGGGAAGACAGATAGTGCTAAAGGCAATCTTGCCCCCATACATTGCAGCTGTGTTAATTATCAAAGAGTGGGAGCAGCCTTGCCCTCACAGCTATGGGTGTGATAAAAGAGTGAATTAGCTGATAGAGGAGTCAGTTGGAGTCTGCTGGCTGTACTGTGAGGAGGAAGGGACAGGAGGTTGTGTGAGGGACAAGCAGGGTAAGGTGGCTGTGCTAGGAACAGGAAGGCGTGAGCTGGAAATGCAGAAGGAAGGTAGAAGGAGAGAAAGGGCCAGAGCTGTGTGGAGCTGCTCGTGAGACTGTGGCATAGAAAAGGTATGAAAGACTTTTAGATAACAAAGTACAGATACTTGGAGCCCTCTGAAGTTTTTAAATAAGCACTCTTGAGTGCTGTGGTCATCTCAATGATGGTGGCATGTTATTATGTCTGATTTATAGATATAACTTGTTTTTGCCAGTGGAAGTTGGTGGGAGGCACATAAGGTACATTTGTACTAGTAAATGAAATAGCCAGGGGAGCTGACTCCCTGCCTGGCTTTACTTGTATCCATGAGCTGGCTTTGGCTAGGGTAATTTTCTTTACAGTGACGTGTATGAGACTGTGTTTTGGATTTGTGCTGAGCACAGGCTTGATAATATAGAGATGTTTTTCTTATTGTTGATCAGGGCTTATACAGAGCCAAGGCCTGTTCTGCTTTCCATGCTGCCATGCTGGCAAGGAAGCTGAAGATACATAGGAAGCGGGAAGGAAACACAGGTGATGCAAACTGACCAAAAGGGATATTCCAGACCACATGGCATCATGCTCAGCATATGAAGCAGGGGGAAGAAAAAGGAGTGTGCACTTAGAGTGATGGCATTTGTTTTCCCAAGTCGCTGTTACATGTGATGGGGCCCTGCTTTCCTGGAGATGGCTGAACATCTGCCATGGGTAGCAGTGAATTAATTCCTTGTTTTGTTTTGCTTGCATGTGTGACTTTTGCTTTTTCCATTAAACTTTCTTTATCTCAACCCACAGATTTTCTAGCTTTTACTCTTTTGATGTTCTCCCTGATCTCACTGATGGGGGGTGTGGGCAAGCAGCCATAGGGGACCTGCCTGTTGATTTGGGTTAGACCACAACATCATACAGCTAAATTCTACCTTCCTCTGAATAGTGTGGCTTCATCCTGCCTGTGTGACTCCTCATGGGCCATGCCTGCAGAGTGCAGGGGAGCTTGAGCTAGGATCATGCAGGGAATAAGTTAACCATATATTTTTTTGTATGAATATGTGACTAGGTGGGCCATTTATGCTTTCCTTAGACTGTATCTGAGCCCCAAATATTTTCTGCCTAATGGGTAGGGCTAGGTATCCATTCCATGATTCCAAGTAACAAATAATTCCATCAAAGTGTCTAGTTAATATTAACAGGCTGTTAATATTGTGTTGCCCAAGATATAGCCTGTACCCATTAATCAGGTTACGAGACACCATTGGGAAAGTAACTGGGGCATGAGAAAGAGCAGCTAGAGGTAGATTAATACGTTACTTAAGTAGTTAGGGAGATGATGTGAATCACTCCTGGTCACCTAGAACAGGAGCATGGAGCAGAACAGTTGAAAATGCTGCTGCATAGCAAAGTCAGTAGGAAACACTGGGGCTTTCTTTACATTCTGCATAGTTAAGGCTGTTAGACAGGTAGTCCTGTGAGAGGCCTGAGTAATCTCAGGTGAGGCACCTGCCTGTTCTGTGTGACTGCTGACAGGGCTGGGCAGGCTTCACCCTGCTGTCAAAGAACACAGTTACATGGCTGCAGCTTGTCTGGTTGTCTCCTGTGCAATGCTACTGTGTTTGGAGGGCTCACCCAGAAAGCTGAAAACTTTAATTCAGTTGCATGCTCAGCCACTACCAGCCGTCCCCATGGAGAAGCCCGTGGGCATGGACAAGGCTCCCATTGGAGTAGGGCATGCTGGTGACTGGGAGTTACCTCTGGGGGACCTCTTCTAAGTTGCTGATTCTCCTCTCTACTCTGCTAGTGACTTGAATTCTAATCCAGCTTCCAGTGCCTGCCTGATAGGCTGAAGTCTGTCCTTTCTAGTATTCCTGCTTCCCAATTAACATTGAATTTTATAAGAACATAATTTAGCCAGACCAGAAAGTCAATGTTCTCTCCCTGGCAGATGTGGATGCTTAGGGAACGAACACAAGGAACACCTGGTACAAAATGATCCTTCCTTGACTTATTTACCTCATTCCAGCATCCTGTGGTTTATGGATTTCCCTGGACAGAAATGGCATGCACGCAATGGTAACCAGAACACTGAATATTAAGCCAGATAATAACAATAATGACAACATTAATAACAGTAATGACAACAACGACCCCAATATCTAAGTACTAACCACATCTTTTCCATTAATTTGGCTGATCACTTGGAGAACCCTTTTCTGTTTTCACCTCTTTGCAATGATCACTTCCACAATTTACTTAGATGATTCAATCATATTTGTCCCCCCAGACACCTGTTTTCAGGAGAATAATTTCTAAATTATTTTGTCTGCTTCATTATGAAAGTCCTGCTATTTTTCTGAAAATTCCTGTTTGTCCTTGGCCATCTCTTGCTCTGTTTTATGTGTTTTGAGATCAGGCAGGAAGGACACTCACGCTGTGCCATGTGTGTTATACAGAAATGTATATATATATGCACTATTTTCTTCTTTGTGGTAGCAAAGTCCAGTAAAAAAGCTGGAGAATTCCCATCTTCTCTTTCCACCAGAGACTCTTCAAAAACTATGTTAAGGAATTGGTTTAGGTACTCTGTGTGGAGATTGTGTATATGTAAACCCTCAGAGGCAGCAGCATATCTCTGTGGGGTCTGACTGAGATAAGAGTTCACGTGTCCCTCACTGTGCTCTGCTTTGCATCAGTAGCTGGAAGGGTGTTGATAGCACACCAGTGTTTTGGCTACTGCTGAGAAGCACTGTCCCTGTAACTTTCCTTCCCCTCCACCAAGGGGCTGGGAGTGAGCAAGATCCTGGGAGGGGATGTGATGAGGTTAGCTGATCCAAATTTACCAAAGGAATATTCCATACCATATGATGTCAGCTCAGATATAAAAGCTAAGGGAGGGAGGAAGAATGGGGTGGGGCATTTGTTATTCTACAGTGTTTGCCTTTTGGAGCTCCATGTGCTGAAGTCCTGCTTCCTGGGAAGTGTCTGCATATTGCTTGCTGATAGGAAGTAGAGATTGACTTTGCTTATGCATGTACAAATTTATTTCTTTTTTTTTTTTAGTAAACTGTCTTATCTCAACGTAGGACTTGTTTTCCATCTCATTTCCTCTCCCACTGGGAAGGGGAGTCATAGAGGGGCAGCAAGCACCCAGCCAAGGTGAACCCACTGCAGTACTTTTTTTGGCAACAAACTTTGGGCAAGATAAAGGCAGTTATTTATTGCATGCTAAAGTAAATAGTAGTTATCAAGTAGCAAGCTCCTGTGCAGGACGTTGAGTTTGTCAGCTGCACTGTTTATCTTCTGTGGATGATGAGAGAATACACCTCCTTGTCCCTGCCTGAGATTGATGTGAATGCTTTTATAATGCCATCTCCCATGGTCTTGGCTCATCCTTATGCAAGCTGCAATAATACTAGCTAGTACATTTAATCATACTAACTAATACTCTTGGTATGTTATGGAGTTCATGGAATCCAGCATCATTGTTGTGTAAGAACAAACAATCTTTAGGTGAGGAGCTATTGAAATCTGCCCTGAGGCATCCAGTTCCTGGGTGGCAGGGTTTGTGGAAGGATTTGGGCAAGTTTTTAGGGTGGTTATCACCTCCTATTGCCTAGGGCTTTACACCTGAACAGGTAATAAACTCTGACAAACTGACCTGTCTGATAGAAGGGTGCCTTGCTCACCCTGGTGAAAACGAGCAGCTTCTTGCCCTGTACTAGGGCCTGGCATGTGCCTATTGAACAACTGCACAGTATTCTCAGAGGATTGTAGTTGGGGTAGGAACCCAAATGGCATTTGAGGACACTATGGCTGAGACAGGGACTCAAACTACAGCAACTGCACTTATTGCTCCAGCAATGAAAACAAAAAATGGACAAGATGAGTTACAGGCCCATGCCACCAATTAGTAAGGGAGGAGGAGGAGGAAGAAGGAGCAGCAGAAGAAAGAAGAAGCAGAAGAAGGGGAAGTAACAACAGGAGAGAAGGCGTTAGATCAAAAGGCAGGTCCTTCAACAAAGAAATCAAATGGAGTGAAGCAAATTAAACAGGAAACCACAGTTACTCGGTTGCTGACGTCATCAGAACTTCAAGACTTGCAAAAAGATTACAGCCGCCAGCCAGGTGAGCAGATTTCTGACTAGCTTCTTTAATGCTGGTATAGTGGTGGTGACAGACAGACAGTAGAAGGTCATGATGCCCAAAACCTGGGATCCCTTGCTAAAGATCAGGAAATTGAAAGAGGAATTGGAAAAGAAGGAGCAATTTGCAGCCTCTGGAGATGGCTTCTCTCAAGCATGAGGACAAGATATCCATTTAAGGAAGATCTTGTGAACTCCCCGGGGAAGTGAACCACTACAGATGGAGGTATCCAGTACCTGAGAGAATTAGCAGTGCTGGAAATTGTTTATAGAGATCTAAAAGGTGTCAAGGTCCCTAAAGGTTGAGAGGATGCTCCTTGCACGATGGCCATGTGGATGAAGGTGGTTCGGAGTGCCCCTGCAACACATTTCAGCAGCTTGGTAGCATAGTATTACCCACAAATAAATACACCAACCATAGAGATGATGTCCTCCGGGCTCTGAAATGCAGAAGAAACTCTGGGTACTTCCTCATCCTAACAAGCCCACACCCCAGCTTTTAGGGGCAGCCCAAGAGATCAGTCCTCTCCTGTCCCAGTCAGAAGGAAGGGAAGGCCAAGAGCAGGCCACGTGGTGAACAGTAGACTCTCGTGGCCTGAATGAAGTCAGGCCACCTCTGAGTGCTGCCCTACCAGAACTGTTGGGACTTCAATATGAGCTGGAGTCAAAGGCAACCAACTGAGATGCTGTAACTCCCATCCATGAACTAATTCATCCACTGGAGAGCCAAGGAGTGATCAGCAGGACCCGCTCACCCTTTAACAGTCCTCTGTGGCTGGTGCAAAAGTCTAATGGGAAATGGAGGCTGACAGAAGACTATTGAGGCCTGAATGAAGTCATGCTGCATCTGAGTTCCGCCATAACAGACATGTTGGAACTTCAGTGTGAGGTGGACTCAAAGGCAGCCAAATGGCGCCAGAATTGATATCACTGATGCATTTTTCTCAGTCCCTCTGGCAGCAGGGTGCAGGCCACAATTTGCTTTCACTTGCAGGGATGTCCAGTACACCTGGAACCAACTGTCTCAACCAGCTAACAAGAAGGAAACACAAGCTTTTCTAGGCTTGTGGGGTTCTGGAGAATGCATATTGCAGGTTATTGTCAGTTTGTGAGCCCCCTCTATTGAGTGACCCAGAAGAAGAACCAATTTGAGTGGGGCCTTGAGCAACAACAGGCCTTTGAGCAGATCAAACAGGAAATAGCTTGTGCCGTAGCTCTCAGGCCTGTTTGGACAAGACCAGCCTTGCAAAATATACTCTACACTGGAGCTGGGGAGCAGGGCCTCACCTGGAGCCTCTGGCAAAGGACCTCAGGAGAAATCCAACCATCAAGGTTTTGGAGCTGGAGTTATCGAGGATCAGAAGCCCACTGAAATACTCCAGCTGAAAGAGCGATATTAGCAGCCTATAAGAGGGTTTGAGCTGCCTCAGAAGTTATTGGGACAGAAGCATGTCACCTCTTAGCACTGTGATTGCCCATCTTATACTGGATATTTAAAGGAAACGTCCCATCAACACTTCACACAACCAGCGCTACATGGAATAAGTGAGTAGCATTGATTACACAACAAGCTTAAATGGGAAAACCCTATATCCCAGGAATCCTAGAAGAGCCTAGTGCTGGCCAGAAGCTAGAGATTTTGGAGAATTGCCTGAGAAAGTGACTCATGCCCAAGAAGCACCACCATATAACTTCCACTTTCTGAGAAGTACCCTAACCACAAGGGTCTCATAATAACTTTGAATCTAAGCCCTTCTTGAAAAGCTGAAAGTGACCACTATTGCACTTGGTGGATGGCCTGTTGCTTTTATTCCAGACTCAGTCCCTCTGGGACCTGAGCATTGCTGGTTTGGTCAGTGACTGGACCTACACAGGTCTCTTGGGTTTCCCCTCTCTCTGGAGAGGTGTGTGCTGAGATACCTGGGAAACTTAGCAGTTCAGTCTGGGGTCAGTTTCAAGGGTCTGGGGGTCAGACCCTTGTAGAGGACAATAAATGAGCAACGGTCTGATGCCTCAACCCATCTTGGAAAAATAACGTCACCATAAATGGACTTTTATCATTCCTGACTACACAAAACATTGCTTCAAGTCTGCAAAAGCCTAAGTTCATGTTAGGTTCAGTGGCACAAGCAATGCAAAGCTTCACCTGCTGTCCCATGGCTCACAACCATCAGCACAGTGAGCATTTGTCATGTTGGACCCAGCTGCTGCCCAGCCTCACCCTCTCTTCAGCACCAAGTCCTGATGTTTTAACTGAGGCCGTTCCTGTTTTACCTCTGTGATGTTTCATTCTTTCTTGGTTTCTATCTGCCACACAGAAAGAAGTAGGAGGATGGAACCCCCAGATTTTCTTGGGAATAAGAAATTACTCATCTTTCTTAGCCTAGAAAAGGGTTGCTAGTTGCATGTCCAAAACTGGTTCCATAGTAGCCAGACACAAAGCAGTTCCTGCTTGCCTCGCTGTGTGCCCAATAAGGTAAGAATATGAAAACATTCCTTGGCAATCACTTGATGGAAGGAGAGGCTCAAAATTAGAGAAGTTTTTTTTTTTTTTAACGATGAAATTCTGTAAACACAATAAGGCCTTCCATCCAAAATTACGTGCCAGACTCATTTTGCCTGGACCATCAGGTTTCACAGACCTGCTCATCTCTCACTGCTATCTGCATCTTCTCTGACTTTTTCCTGTACTGCCCACTCTTAGGTTGCCTCCTGACTATCACCTAACTTTATTAGGGGTTAACCTTTTGGTGGGTTATTCTCAGCTTCTTACCACTCCTATATGTCCTGCTGGTCTCCATTTCAGCTGTCTATGCTCCTGTCTCGGAATAAAAGCAGAATTTCCTTTGCCTGTTTCCTTGCAGACAATTTTCAACTCACTCTCTACACCAGACCTGTCTTCTTCTGCCCACACTGAAATCTGAGTTGCCAGATAAACTGAACTTGGACAAACTGGAGCTCCTTAGCATCTCCATCTTTTCCTTGTTCCTTTCTTTTTTGTTAACCATGGACTAAAAAAGCCACACACAAGCTTGTAACTTGTGCACTCTGTCCTCAAGTCTAGGCTGCATAAGCCTTGCAGTCTTCCTTCTTGATGTTCAGTAATGAGGCATTTTAAGAGGACTATTGTGCAGCTCATGCCCATGTCCGGCTTCCCAGGTTTTTTGTGTCTCTTCAACCACTTGGGTAATAGAAGCAGGCACAGCCTCCCACTTTGCACCCCATGGGTGTGGGGCTGCTTACATGGAGGTGCAGAGGGGCAGGCAATGTAAAATCAGGAGGCAGAGCTTACTCAGGAGCAAAAGAAGCAGTCAGTCAAACAAGAGACTCAACCACAGAGATGTGCTACCTGGGGAGAAGAGGGGTAGGGAGGGTGTGGTCCTGAAGCAGAAGGTAAGGCAGGCAGAGAGAGAAGTAATCATGAAGCGAGCCTTTTTCCCTGGAAAACATCTTTGCTACGTTTAGCTTTGCTTCTTGGAGCAGGCAGAGAGGCAGAGTTCCTGGGAACACTTTGACAGAGAAGGTGGGATATGCTGGGTACATGTGATTCAGATTTTTTTTTCCCTTTCCTATCCCCACAGAAATTATCAGGCAGGTTTCAAAACTGGAAGCTTGGTGTTACGTTAGTGTTTCCTGCCCCATTGAAAGAGTTTTTGAAAGTAGCTGCTAAATCACCAGTTCCTGTTGTAGGGCTGTCATAGCTGCTGATCTCCAACTGGAGGTATGCCATGAAGACACAGCACTAGTGTTCAGTGATTTCTGCAGTATCTGTAACGTCCTCTTGGAGGCACATGCCACCTGTGGTGTCCCAAGGCACAGCCCAGAGGTGTTTTTTTCATGACAGGTATTGGAGAGTATTTTGAGCCAGTGGGCTCCACCAGTAAAAGTGGTTTACAAGAAGTAGCTAAGACAAACCAAGTTTATACACACTCTGTATTTGTTGATGATAAAAGATAGGAAGTGGGTGGGCAAGGCTGTCACTATGTCATCTCTCTCAAACTCTAGGCACAGCCAAGGAAAAGTTGTAAAGACCGTGCAGTTTGATGGTAAAATAATGCTTTACACTCTAATTGCAATTAGAGCATCAGACTGACCACCTCACATCACCCTGTGGGTGTTTCTAGACCCGCATTGTGCCTTTGGTTGCCATATGTCAGCTGTGAGGTGTTGTAGCGTGTATTGCAACAGTAAATGTGCTTTGCACCAAAGTTTTGACTTGCTACAAAACTCTGTTGACTGCATCAGGACAAAAGGAGATAAACCTTCCCTTTCAGGATGAAAGCAGACCTGGAAACAGTTAACCATTTTGCTGATGTCCTGACAATGGGTGTGCCTGGCAGATGATCCCCTCTGGACTGCATCGTCCTGGAGGAAGTGTTCCTCTCTCCTGGAGAGCAGCTTACCGTGGTATATCTTGAAAACTAATTCAGAGCTTTGTACAAACATATGAGTACAGGAGACATTCAGTCAGAAACACAGCAGCCTGCTGGGATTTTCCCTGGATACTCTTATTGCACAGTTGTAATCCTCAAATTTCCTTTCTGTTCTGTGGATTTTGATTTTCTGAGGCAGGATGAGAAATGTTTTGTTCTAGCTCTGTGTTGGGGTTCAGGGCAAGCATCACACTTTACCAGTTAAAAGCAAGGCCAAACATGCCATGTTTCTGGAGGCCTGAGTCACAGCTGGAGGGACTGAAGCTGGATGCCTGGCTACCTTCTCCCTTCCTAACTGTGCCATCTCTTTGAGTCCCTGTGGCCTGAGTGGGAGTGGTCAGATACTGATGACACCACAGGTGTTGTGATGAGTAGGAAGTGGAAAGTCAGAATGAGTTTCCAGGGACATGTGGGCACTTCCTTCTGGAGCTCTGCTTTCCACATGCATCTCTGGAAATGTCTGCATCCCTCTGCCACGAGAAGCTGTGGGATGTGTGCCAATTGGGCTGCACTGGAAGTAAAGGGAAAAAGACAAAAATCTTAAATATGTTGTTTCGTGCCATCCTCTGAGGAGGCCCAAACAGATTTTTTTTTAAAACAGTGAGTGAAGTTTGTTGTCTAGAAATTATTCTTTTAAGAGCAAGAGCAAACTGCATTTAAAAAGGGAATCCACCTCTTCACCTCACAGAGTTGTTTAGGATGTGTCATGTCCAGAAGCATGGGAATGTTATGTTTTGATTTGGACCATGGCAGTTTTACTCCCAGCAGTTGTGTGGCTAAACCAAAGCTGGAAAGGGACATGCTGGTCTGGACTGCTCTTTAAACACACACAGAGGTTTGCCTTGCCTATAGGGCATCTGCAGAGCACATCTGCCTGGAGTGCTCCCAGATGGAGTGTCCCCAGGCAGCCCTGCCACTGGCTTCAGCTGCCCTTTGTCCCTTCCCAGTGGGACTGCAGCAGGGATGGAGAGCAATCACCATTGCTCTGCTGTGCAACCCCTCTGGCAGTTCATGGGCAAAACCTGTGGGCAGCAACTTGGGCATAAATCCACAGAGGATTTGGACATGGAATGCCACTGTGGCTCTGGCTCCTTTCCCCCTTTATTCTGCTGAGAACAGCTGTTTTCTCTCCCAGCTCACTTACCTGCAATGCCTTCTTACCTGCAATGAGGACATGTAGGGCTAGCCCTGGGCTTAGCAATGAGATTCATCCAACCTCATCCCCGTGCCTTGAGCACACCCCGGCGAGGACCCTGCCTGGCTTTCTGCTCTCTGTGCCAAGGTTATTTCATTTTGCTGGCAGTGGTCATGCTGCTGAAGCCCAGGGATCACATTGGAGTTTATATTGGGGAGTTTACACTGGTTCACACTGCTGGGATGAGAAACTACAGGCAGAAGTGGTTTGTGCTCAGTGGTCCAGTTTGTGTCTGAGACAGAGTACAACAGCCACATCTCCTGCTCTCCACAGTCCGGGGGGTCTGGAGAGCTGGCTGCCCACTTGGCCTGCCTCCACTCACATCCCATGCCATCCTCTGTCCTACTGCTCTTTACAATCAGATGCCTGTAGCTGATGCCAGTGGGATGAATAATGCACAGAAGTGCTGCAGAGTGGGATGAAAGGTAGGAAATGGGGGTGATGCCAAGTCTTGCTTCCCCTCAGCAGAGAGGTATTTTTTTTGCTGGAAGGCTTTCCTGTTTTTCATTAGGCAGCTGTATGACGGTCTCTGGGCAAGGAGTCCCAGTCCCTTGCAGTGCCAAGAAAAACACTCTGAGTTCTTGGCCTCTGAATGCCCATGTGGTGAGTAAGCTGGCAAGGATTAGATGTCCAGCTCTGCCTGTGCATGCACGGATGGGAACAGACGGGAAGGAATACAGTCCAAGATAGAAAATGGTTGAAGGGAAAGAAGGAACTTAAGTCAAAAATGCTGGAGAACTTGAGGTCGTCTTGGCACAGACGCTTCCCCAGCACAA
The DNA here is from genome assembly GCF_015227805.2 of Hirundo rustica. Taxonomy (NCBI): domain Eukaryota; kingdom Metazoa; phylum Chordata; class Aves; order Passeriformes; family Hirundinidae; genus Hirundo; species Hirundo rustica. The sequence continues at coordinate 92,770,454 of NC_053452.1, read as the reverse complement.
ATCAAAGAGTAGGGAGAAAATGGAAACTCTTGGGATGGTAATAGGCTTCTCTTCTTCATTCTTTCCTCCTCCCTGCCCCCAGTCACCTCTTCTGAACATGACCTGCCAGAGCAACACACAGCAAGCACCTCCTCACTGCCACACTGACTGGCTGTAGTCAAGGCACTGATATTAATGTACTCCTTAAGATCTTTCACCAAATTCTCTACGATCACCCTGTACCATCAGATTAAAACCTGCTTACTTTTGACTTAATTACATTTAATAGGAGCTTGAACTTTTTCCAGAGTAAGAACAATTGTTGGTCCTTAAATATTTTATAAGCTAGTATTTTTCTGGCCAGAACACAAACTCTTAGAAATCAATGATGAGGAGCCATCATGCACCAAGCCTTTTTTTTTTTTTTTTTTTTTTTTTTTTAGCGTAATGTGGCTCTGGGTATTACTTTTACTTTCCTTCACTGGGAAGTGAAGGAAAAAATATTTTACTTTCTCAATGTCAGCATGATTTTAGTTTTCCCTTTGTCACAGGGGTGTAACTTTGGAGTAACTTTGAGATACATAACAATTAATGCATTACAACAATAACTAAATTCAATGGCTAAATTAACATAGTTTTCAAAGACTGAGAAAAGAGTTTACAGCCACTTCTTACTTAACATAGGGCATAGTATCTTGCCCAGTTGTTCAATTCATAGCCAGCATTTACCGTTACACTTTTCTTCAGAAAAGACAATGCTTTGTCCAAAAGGAAACCCGATGCTGCTACACAAGGTGCAGAAATTTGCATTTACTGCTCCTATGGCTGTACAGAATCAATCTTCATACTTGAAAGGGAATGGGCAGAAAGCACTGTAGCCGGGAAAGCCTTCCTGACTTCACCTGTCTAGGAGAATCTTACAAGAAAGAATTGCCCATTTCTAAGGGCATTTTATTCCAGGGAACACTGTATTGGGTTTGCATGGCCTGATTCTGGTATTGGGTGGATTATAGGGGTGGCTTCTGTGAGAAGCTGCTAGAAGCTTCCCCCATGTGCAACAGAGTCAATGACAGGTGGCTCCAAGCTGAACCTGTTGCTGGCCCAGGCTGAGCCCACCAACAACAGTGGTAGTCCTTCTGGAATAGTATATTTAAGAAAAAGGGAAAAAACTGAACAGCCCTCAGCTGGAAGAGAGGAGTGAGAGTATTTGTGAGGAACAACTCTGCAAACACCAAGGTCATAAAATAAAGAGGGGGAGATGGTGCTCCAGGTGACAGAGCTGAGATTCCCTGCAGTCCATGGTGCAGCCGGTGGTGAGGCAGCTGTGCCCCTGCAGCCCATGAAGGTCCATGGGGATGCAAAGATTCACCCACAGCTCCTAGAAGAACCCCCAGCAAAAAAGGTGGATGCCCAAAGGAGGCTGTGATCCTCCGAGAAATTCACAATAGCACAGACTCCTGGCAGGACTTGTGGCTCTGTGGAGAGGAACCCAGGCTTGAGCAGGTTTGCACCACTCCGAGAAAGGCAAGCTGCTCACAGAGCTCTGTGCATACACAAAACCAGACACATTTTAAGGATGTGGGCCATGATAAAAGCATGGCTATAATTACCCAGAAACAAAGACATTTGAACAAAACCAGTCTGATGCAAGAGAAAACTGGCATCAGAGTTCATAGCATCAAGACCTCTGGGGATCACAATGGGATTTTCTAGCTCAAAACTGAGTGGAAGGCACAAAGCATGTTACTGGGGCTGAACTGGGGCCAACACAATGGTCACTGAAAGTGCCACATTTGATGCACAGTTAAAGTCTCTGGGCAAGGAAGCAATTACATTTCACCTCAGGTACCTGATACTTCTTCCCCTCCCTTTGTTCACATGATTGTTGGAAAGGTCATTACTTCCATGAAAGCACTTCATTACTGCAGAACCTAAAGTCCTGTATGCATAGCCCAAAGGAGTTTCTCATGCTCTCTGCAAAAGGTCAGCCAGGGCTTGAGGCTTGGACTAGGGCTTTCTTCTCTACCTCAGAGTGGGCACAGACAGAACAAAGCCACCTCTAAGTTGTATTCAAAGACAGTGGCAAACCTTTCTCTCCCTGTCCCTGCAGGAACCCTGGTTTGTGCTGACAGCCTTCACCACACTGTAAAGAACAGGCTGGATCACATACCTGAACTCTTCATCTAGTGTATGATGATTAGACATTGCAACCATGCATGTTTCAAAAAACAGCAGCAGCTCCGTGCTTGATCTCACCCATCGCTTCTGGAAACACGCACACAAGTCAGGAGGGAAACTTCCAGCCACAACTTTTAAGACATCATGACAAAATGTTCTCTAACTTATAGGACACAATGTCAGCCAGAAGGGTGATTACACGTCAGCTGAAAGGAAATAAGGACATGTATGGATGCAGTACCAGCAGAAAAGCATTCCAACTATTTTTAGGGGTTTTCCAAGCATAGCAGCTCATGCTGTGCAATCAGACAGATGCTACCTTGACAATAGCACGGATTTCTTTGCTGTAGGAGTGTCAGACCGTTTGTCTGAGTCCTGTGAACAAAGTGAGTCTGGGTGAGTAGTACCTGCCAGGTATGCAACTCCTCCTTTTTTGAATCTGAAAATGTGGGTTCAAGTCATGCAACTAACCAACACATACTGCAAATTTTATTTTTATTTCCTTATTACAGAAATGAAATTAGCATATATCTATATCTTAATTAAAACAAATTCACCACTGCAGAAAAAGAGCATTCTTTTTATTCTCTAAAGCACACCTGTGAACACAGAACAAAGTTTAACTCAGTACATAAAATCTTCTTGGTGCTCCTCCCACTGCAGTTTCTCCATTAGTTCTTTTAAAAAAAATCATTACATCTTAGGTATTTATATATGCTTCCATTAAGCTTTCTATCTTCTACCCCTAATGCAATTCACTTTTAGAAATCAGTTAAGAAGCTAAATCAAAAAAGGCCTCTTAAGTTTGCTTTATTTACGGACGCAATGGCTGAATTTAAATAGTTTACAGTCACTCCCAGCACCAGCTTCCAATTCGAAGGATTAGTGCATTCCAAAATTTCTCTTTAAACTCTTTTCTAGAGGGGATTAAGTTGTTCATAACTACAGCTATGTAGATAACCCCAGCCACCTACATAATTACCTTATAGAAAATAAACATGCTGACAAAAATATTTATAATTAACAAAATGACAAAATGAAAAACTCAGCCTTCAGGAAGAATGGACAAAAGTTTGGTTTTATGCTGCAGTCATTGTCAACTATGGGAACAGCAGCAATGTGGGAGAAGAGCAGTCAAGCAGGCTGAAGTCCGGAGCAGGTGTCTCTGGCTCCTTTGTGAAGAAAGCTGTATGTCCAGCTCTCATTTCCTCCTCTCTTTCAACACATCTCCCGTTACTACTTTTTGTGAAATCATCAGGCAGATTTCTAACCTGAAATAGCACATAGCCTATTTCAGAAGGGAAGAGAATAACTGCGCATCTGCAGGCATGCCGACTTGCATTATTATCTGAATAAAGACCTATCTGTTCCTCTGAGTTTTACACTTTACAAGTGGATGCAACTGAGAAACTGCTGTAAGATTAACAACTGGGATGCATGTATATTTGTCTGTTCTTACATACTTTCAAAACCCAAATGGAAGGAAGAAGTATCTGTGATTCAGGTAGATCCAGAAGGATTTTTTTTTCTTACACAATAAGGTAAATTACTTAGCACATTCCAGGTTAAAAAAATTACAGTAAACATTCAGTAACTGGAATGCATATAATATACAAGTACCATTACATTTACAAAGCTGTTCATGACAATTTTTCTATATTAAGCATAAAAAAGTTACAAGCTAATTCACAATAACCTTAGTTACAATGTTATTAAAATACATTGATGTTAATCATAAAAATATTTTACTATTTACATGTATATTGTATAAACCTTAACAATAAGAATATGCCTATTTTAGGATGCCTTAAATTAATATTTAGGCAGATTGGCCCATTTTATAGTGCAGTATCCCTGTTTTGGTCTTCACACCATGAAACTGTATCAGATTCACAGTATCTTTGCTAGTGCTTTGCTAAAAGGCTTAATCTTTTTATTATTTGAGAAGCAATCATTCATTTATTCCAAAGAGTCAGTTTTGTTTCCGCTTTGTTTCTTATTAAATCCTACCCCCAATAATTCAGGACACTCTGCCTGGCCTTGAGCAATTTGGTTGCATTTCCACATAAGGCTGTAATTAATTTCATCAGTTATCACACTGTCTTGCTTGTAGTCCGGATGCTGTGCGATGAATTCCCTCATCCATCGAGCAACTGTCATTAATTCTCCTGTGGGCAAGAGGAAATTAAATTTCACAGTTTATACATCTAATTTAGCAGCAGAACACCTAGAGTTCTGTGTACTATATACACAATTAATGAGTATCAAATGCTTTCATAAGAAACACATTCCTATAGTTTTTGGTTTTCAAACATGGCTAAACTGCAGGCACAATTAAACTCACATATCCCTGATAGTCTAAAAGCCACTTACCTGGTGCAATTTTCCAACTTTCAGATGTTCCAATGACATAATACAGAGAGAAGTAGCAACTGGAACAGGTGCTACAAACAGATTGTATAGCAAAAGGGCTTAAACACTTCATTTAACAGAGAATCTGGCTGAGATGAATAAACAGACACCTCTGCACTATTACGTTTATATAAAATAAGTTTGTAGTTCATCCATCCAACTGAACTGCTAGTTTTGATCAGTCAGCCTTGACTTACTATTCTTTCACCCCCTGGCAGCTACTCTAGCAAAAATTAGGTTGATTCACAATTATACCAAGTTCTGGTTTGTACAGAGTGCCTCTGCTTCACTCCACAGTTCTTGGGTTGGTCAGCAGGTACCTAAGGGTCCCAGCACCTCTGTACAAGGTCACTGTATGACACACACCACTTGCAGGAGACTGGCATTCCCATGAAGTAGCAGCTGGGGGCTGGCTGGACACCAGTGTCCAGGCTGCTCAATCTTGCTCCTGAATGTATGGGCACTTCACTACTACAAGTTTAAGGTCACGCTGACAGTTAAGATGGGCTGATGGGATGCTCAAAGAGACAAGAAAAACTTTCATGGCTAGCTAGTGGAATATCAGCTTTGTTGTGAGAGTGGAAAGAGTCAAGGGCTTCCACTATAGAAGTCTTTGGTTTAAGAATATTGCAAAAACCAAGATGAATCAAGTAAGAGAAAGCATGAAGGAACATGCAAATAAAAAGTAAAAAGAATCCAACACTATCTAAAAATATCCTGGCAGTGGTTTTGAACAGACGTACCTGAAGACAAATCAGAAAAATTACAGAAAGTACCAGAAAGGAAAGCCAAATAAAAAACGTTACTAGAAATCAAAATGTGCTTCAAAAACCAGAAGTAATATTTTAAAAGAATGAGGCCAGAGTTTACACTCCTACATAAGAGGGTGGGAAAAAATTACTCAAGAGGCTTTATTTGTTGAAGGCACTAAAAACTCAACATGAAAACTTTCTGACACCAACGAGAAGCAGAGGGTCTGCAAGAAAGTCAGGGGAGTCAGGAGATGAGTAGAGTGAAGCTTAAAAAGAAGCACATTTGAAGAGCCAGCCGTGCAGGTGCCAGTGCTGGAGGAGCCCGGGAGTGTCCTGTGCACACCAACACAGACACCTAGTGGCCAGGCAGCCCAGGCACTCCCCAGCCTTGCCCTGCTGTGCCTGCTCCTGCTCACCAGGAGCACAGTCTGCAGCTCTCCAAAGTACCAACGGGAGTATGGCACCACTGACTGACAAAAGGTGTGAGACACCTTCCAGGCAAGGAGAGCAAAGGGAATTCTAAGTTCAGGTGTCAACACAATTATGAATGCTGATGACAAGTGAGTAGATAAACATGATCCTACAGCACGTGAACTAGAAGGCATATGATGGAGTAACTGTGAAGAGCATTTAAATGTGAAAAATTACAGAACTGATTTTTTTGAAAAGCATATAATAGAACTGTGTAATTTCTTATTGTATGACTTTAGGGGGACCAAAAGTGTAACTGCTTCATGAAAGGTAAGGCAAAACTCATGGAAATCAAATCTGTGAATGTTCATCAAGCTCTGTGATTACTGCACTGCAGGCAGCCAGGAGAGCACACCAGGACAAGGACCACTTGATGCTGCTACCTCAGTACTGCTTTCATTAATATTTGGTGGTGATAAGCAGCTGCTGCCTGCCTAGCAAATCTGTAGTCTCCCGGAGTGGTGGCAGTCACACACCAGCTATACAGACACCAGGAAAGGTGACTGAAGCTGAAATGAGTTATGCCAGGGCAAGGTTACAGTCACAGCAGCTAAGGTGTCAGTGGTCTTAATTCGTGAGCGTTGTGTTCACCATTAGAGAAATCTGAAAAATGGCCACATCTTGTGGATATGACTCATACTAAACAGGCTGCAGATCAGGAACACTTCATTTAAGATCAGGAGTAAACTGGAATAATCCAAACCTCACAACTGAGAAACATCATGGCACAGAAATACAATACCTAATGCTTTTTTATTCTGTGAATTCTAGTTCTAAAGAAGTCTCATTTAAAAGTCATTTCAGATCATAACAGCTGAACTATAAAACCTACACTCTTATCTACCTCGTTCTCACAGCTTTTAGGTCTGTGTAAATACAGGAGCTGACTTTTGCAATGACTGCAACTTTACATCAGGTAGCAAAGTTTTTCTTTGGTGGGGAACACCTGCAGCTGGGGTTGGACCCAGGTCACTAGGCCTTAGGAAAAAGACTGACAGAATTATGGATTCCTTGTTTTCTCAAGACCATTTCTCTGAAGGAAAAAAAACCCCTAACAGACAAGGGATTGTTTAAAAATGTTACCATTATGAAGGACTACTAAAGTAGTGAATTACCAGATAAGACAAAATCACGATTTCCACCTCAGCTTTAGAAAGGTCTTTACGTAGAAGCGTCTACATTAATTTTCAAGAATTAAAAAGGAATGCAACACTTCAGTTTAAAACTTGGGGGGGGGGGAGAGGGAAGAAAAAAAAATCTTGATTTATGAGGCTAAAATTAACCATCTAGCTCAATTTACATCAATGCAGTTATACAGGCGATTTACACAGAGTAAGTTAAAAAGCTGCTGCAGACCGAGCTAAGCACACAGTTCTGAATGAAGCTTAGCCTGCGTCTTTTACTCATTATACTGTTGCATTTTAAGAAGAAACATAAGGAGTCGTTACACACCTGTCTTGAAAAACATTGCAACATGGGAAAGACAGTGGAAGAGCCTGCTCTGCTCTGCCTTGAAGGATTTCTACTACTCGTGGAAGGACTTTTGTATCAGTGAGCTAAAGCCTATGTCCCATGGTCTAGCAGACCTGAATTTAGACATATGAATGCTTTGGAGCAGTAAGCTTTGGAGTCACACCAGTAATATCAGGCAAGCTATCAGACCCAGTCTCAAATACTCTTACAACATTCAAGTGGACAGGGCAAAATGGACTAGCGTGTGTTTAAACTACTACAAAGTGGACAATACAGTGGCAAAAGCAGCAGTAAATTGTGTTGAAAAGCAAGATCGAGGACGGGGTATATAATACCCTCTAAACCATGATTATTACTCTATCAGTTTCTTCTAATTTAAGTTCTAAAATGGATCACTAAACACTAAAAATCAGAAATAAATAGGACAAGATTTAAGCCAGAGTACACACTCCAATTCTTTGCCCAATGATTCAACAGCTAAAGAGACATCCACAGCGCCCATCAGTCTTATCCAACTGAAAAGCAGAAAAATGCCAAGAAAGTCAATGTTCAAAAACTTCAAACATACCAGAGGCTCTCTTTTTTATTAGCTTCAGATAGTTTAAGATGGTGCATCTTGTGTCCACATCCACTTCCATGTTTTCAAGATAGGAATTCAAAATTGGGATTAAACCAGGAAAGACTCCTTCCTGTGCGAGAGAACAGAATCAGCATAAAACACACTCAGTCTGGTTTCTGGGAGGGTAGAATAGAATGTGTTCTAGGTAGAAGAGGCTTATGACCTTCCCATTGATAATTGTATCGATGCTCATTAATATATACTCTTCTGTGTTGGCGCCTGTCCCATTCTGTGCAGAGCCACATCCATCCACAACAGCATTTCCACCTTCATGTGTGACAAAGGGAAAGGAAAAAATGGTTAAAAGGCAAGACATGCACTAAGCATCTTCAACAGTATTAGTCAGATTACTTGATGTGATACCTTTGCATATATCTTTTCTGAAGTAAAACATTCCCTGTCGTACAGCATCTCTTTTTTGGGCCACCTTCATGTTTTCATCCACCTGGCAAAAAAAGCATTTCAGAGATCTGTGACATTTTTGAAAAGTAGGATTCTTCCAAACTGCTACATTTGGGTTTCATAAGTTGAAACATCTACTATATTTCTTACTATTTCATCACACAAGGTCAAACTGTGAAGCCAAGTTTTATTTTATTCTTCAGTGTCCAGGACAAACCCACCCACAAACAGATGACATTTTATGAAACTGGGTCTCCCCAGCAGAATAGGTAATGGTATCATGTTAGAACATGCCATGCTAATTTAAGTTTGGATGAAAACACAGGAACAATTACAATTAACAGGTTGCATCCCTTCTGGCAGATTTCTTTGCATATTTAGATGCAATTTAAATAAGTACAGAAGAAGAAAATTTCAATTTCCCTAGCTATAATTTGCTGCTTTTATTAACAAAATCATCGCTGTCTTTAGAAGAATTATCATTGTCTTAAACAAACTTTCAGATACAGCATTCAAATAAGTTTGTAAGGGAATTGTATTTATTCCATTCCCAAACATCTGTTAGATATTTAAACTTAAGACTGCTAGCAAAAAAACCTCCTAAGTTTCAGGGTTCTTGAAAGTCCTCCAAACTACAATGTTTGTTCTGCAAATGACATAAGCATTGCTCTGTCTTTCTGGATGGAAGGTTTTATCCAAGTTCTTTGGTTGGAAATTAACATCATACAGCTTTGGGACATTAGCCTTATATTGTCTTCAGAAAAAGAGATGTAATTTGCTGAATTCTTTGTCTGATCTTTAACTAAAGGCTGTACAAAATCTTTGCTTACTTCTTACCTTTCAAAGCTTTGTTTCTAACTCATTTTATATTATGAAACCTATTTACACAACAGGTTGTTTTGAAAGTTTGAAAGAACTCCAGTCCCAGCTGACAAGCGTTCAACTGCATTCAATCAGACAGCCAAGATTAGTGTGAGATTAGCCCCATAACCCCCTATTATTTTATTTGAAAGAGGCAGGCTTACCAATGGTTGTGCAATTCTGTGTTGCATTACCTGCCAAATTGCTTGGCAAGCTCAAGCAATTTTCAGTCCCTCAGCCCTCTAATTCTGTTCAGGTTCTTTCAGCACCTGATCTCTTTTTCACTCCTAACTAGTAGTTATAATTTTTGTGCTTTTGAGATACTCAAATAACAATGTAATTATGTAATCTAAATGCTAAATTGCTGCATTATTTCTGGAGTCTGAACTCCCTGACATCTCCTTTTAGAAGTCAGACCAAATCATATCATGTATGTTTGGTATAGTGTCAAAAGCCTTCTGCCCTACAAGATCTTTTTTAAAGTTACCTATAACATCACAGGAATATCCATCTAAAAAGGCATTTTTTGGTCAACTGCCTCAGAGAGAGGACACGCAAGGACAGTTTCAGACAAAACAGTTCAGCAGTTGTGAGGTCAAGATTATGGAAAAAGTACGTTTTGCATGGTTTGTCTAAACACAAGTCACAGTTGTGACAAGAATCAGCAGTATTTGTTTCCACTCAAATACTGTGTGACACTAACCACACTGAACTCCTCCTTTCCCTCCCCACTAGAAAATAAAACAGGCTAAGAGCATGAGACACAGGCAACATTCACGTTAAGATAAGTCTAAAGTTTTTATTTTGACTTCCACAGGTTATTTCCCCCGTGCATGTAAAATGGGGGAAACATACCCTTTCCCAGCCTCAAAACAGCCTTGTGACAATGGTATTTCTCAACATTTCTGCAGCAGTTAGACACTGCTAGGCATCACAGAAATTCCTACAGCATTTGTCTATGTTTAATTCCATGAGACAGCAGTAGAATATTTGCTCAATATTGTAGAGTTTAAATCAATTCAGAGTACTGGTACAGATGAGAACTGACTGGAAGATAAAAATGACTATTTTGTAAGTGGAGAAATAGTATTTCCTAGCTTGCAGGGGATAAAAATCAGACGATGCATTACATTTAGCTCTAACAGATCTGATCCTTCACACCTACCTTGGACAAAGGAATGAGAAAATCCAGTTTATATGACAGAATCACTCTGGTTAGCAATACCACAAACACAACATACGCAGAGTTTTCAAAGTCTGTTAACTGGACCTAGACATGGAAGGAGTAGAGATTCAATTACTTTAGTGGGAATGCACTCATGCAAGGACAGTCTGGAACAGTTTGACTCGGATGTTCATGTTGGTACTTGTGTTTACACACACTGAGGGGTGTGTGTACTCACTGAGGGGTGATACACACGTGCAATCACCAGCAGTGACTTCCAGTGCACAATGCACGCACACGCTTCAACAAACTCAACCCTGCAATTCAATGCAAAGCACACTTGTGTTTCAAAAGACTAATAACCTGCACCTTCAGGCTCTCTAATTACAGAAGTATAGTAGCTTTTAAATTTCCACTCTAAAAGGATTAAACTCAGAGAGCTTAGAAACAGACAGCTATAGAATAAAAGCACTTGTGAAAAAAACAAAACTGACAGTGGAATTGTTCAGTACCAGGAAATGTACTAGAGAAATACAGTCTCTAGAAGCTAAATGGGGCTTTGTTTACTGCTGCTTTAATACAAGCCTAATTCCTTTCTCCACCACCCCAAATCCATTAGCATGCGTTGATGTGCTGCAGTGGATTCCCCTGTCAGTTACATTCCCACAGCCCATGTCTGATTAAATACTGCTGTCCACTTCACTTGCATCTAGCAAATCAAAGGGGAGAAAACACAGCACAAGTAATAGGAGTTTGATACTGGATGGCAGAATGCCTGGTACTTTTCCACTTAAAAGGAAATGTGCTCTTGTACATACTGATGTCTTCCTTACCTCCATAGGTCTGAATTCTACTCTCCATCCAATATCTGAGTTTGGAGGTGGTGGCTTAAACCTCATTGTCTGCCAGTTTGTAGATTGGATATTCTGCAGAGCACATGAAATAATCTGTCACAATTCAGATACACATCACTCCATAATATAATCAAAGAAAAATAAGCAGATAACTAGAGTCCTAGTGTTTTACATGGAACAGCGTAGCAGGTTAGAGAAGTGGTTCGAAAGTAAGGGCTGTAACTTCCTAAAGCCCACAGTACAACTATCCATCCCAGGAGCAAATATGTTGTACTTTCTCATGCTGCTTTGGTTGAGTATTATGTACAAAACACTAAATGACTGGCATGCAGCTGACTTTATTTTTTCATGAGGGACTGACACATGCTAAACTAAAAAGGCCTAATATTACCACAGCTATTACCTCAAAAAGTTTTGAAAGAGATGTTTCTACATAAATAAAATACAAACCAGTTTCCAGGAAGCCTTAAAAATTGACAGTTCCACTTAACATTTATATACACAGCTATAATTTAGGCTCTTCATATTTTATTTGGTTTAAAGCATAAGCCATCACCTTCTAAATAAAAAACAAATAAATGAATATGCTCATAACTGCAAAGTCATATGCTAAAAAACTAGCTGAAGTGAAAAATTAATGAAAAAACATCTCAGCTAATACAGCCATGCTCCAATTAAATAGTATTATAAAAATAAGCAATTTTATATATTTATTTATTAAATTCCTCTAAATTAGACATAACCTCAAAATGGTCGGATTCATTTGCATCATCTAGATGTATTTTCTCCTCAAACAAAGTCAATGGGTCTCGAATGAACAAGTGTGCAATATGCTGTGCCAAAAGGTGATCAATACCTACAAAATGAAAATTCAAACAAACAACATATCAAAACAGGCTCTAGGAAATTATTTTTTTACAAGACTGAAAATGCTACCTACACTGCAATGCTACCTCAACTCACCACATCCTGTTAAAGTGATGACTTCAGGAAGGAAGGAAATGATTAAAAAGAGAAAAAAACCCAAAACCAAACAGGTTCTTGTTTGGAAATGGCAGCTGAATATTGGTGTGGCTGCCATTCTTCCTGGTTTCTGATGCATTCTGTGCCATGCTTCCCAAAGCAGTTCAGCTCCCTCCATAAAAATAAAACATTAATTCCAGCTTGAGAAACTCAGTTTGATGCATTAGGGACAGTTTCTGTTACAAATGAATCCTTTTTAAAGATCTCTCAAGACCACTCTGCACAGATACTGAGTAGGAGTCACTCTGAGTGCTGTACGATGTTTTTAACAAAGAAGAACAAAAACAAAATATCCCCACACTCTGCAAACATAATTCTTAACCTGCCCATAGTGAAACAAACACTTACCTTCCTTTATTAGGTGCTCGTAGATATCTTTGTCTATTGTCAAATCAATGTCATTGTATTTCGCACCACATTCAGATAGATAACTGTCTATGGAATCATATCTAGATTTACTGATGCGATAATGGTTGTTCTTCAGTGGCTATATAATTTAAGAATAAAATATTTTAACAGCTTGTTAACAATGTTACTTACATTTTGCTCACTAATGACACGTTGAGAATTATTATCCTATTTAAAAAACCCTACAACCTCAATTAAAATTATTAAACACATGAGTCTTAAATAGGCTCAATGTAAAGTGATTCTGAAACTACAGCTTTTTTGTTTGCAGACATTTATCTGAGCAAAACAACAGTCATTGACTGATTGACTAAAATTGACTATAATTCTCTAGAAGTAGAAATTTTTTCCTGATGTAATACACCATTATCCCCAAGTACCTGGAAATCATGAAACAAATACCAACAATTTCACCGTGTGCATGCTGTTAGAGATGCCCTTAAAATAGGTAGTTAAAGAAATATTTCAAGTAAATTTTAAAAATTATTTATTTTATGTAATTTTGTAAATGCCTTGAATGGAAATTCCTGCTTAGAGAAACTCTACAAGTTCTGACACCTGCCTCTCTTGATTTAGTTCTAGTTTATACTACTAAGCAGCACCCACTATTTAATCTAGTGCAATTATCGCCTTTTAGGCACAAGCATAAATTAGAAAGTTTCATCACAAGGGCCCTTTTCAGCCAGCTGTGGAAGACTGGGATTCCATACCTAATTAAAAATATGTATTTGTTAGCACAAACTGACCAACCGAGGTAAGTGTTTACACTACCTCTCCCGTAACTACCACGAAGACCATCACATTCCCTCACTAGGGATTGTGATGAGCACAAGTGGAATTTGATACTAAAGGAGATTTAACTCTTTTCCTGAAGAAACCCAGACACCTACGATGTAACATGGCTCACCTCTAGCCCTCTCTCCTCCCGCGTTCGATCATCCACAGAAGCAGAGATCACTCCCCAGCGACAGTCAATGTCAGACACGTAGCCCCTGTAGAATGGAGATGCAGCACTCAACGCCATCTAAAATGAAACAGCCCGCTATCAAAATAAAGGACAGGCCAAAGAACTGAAAGCAAAATACAACCCCACTGGAAAGGGTTCCAGAATACATATAGCCAAAGTCCATATAATCAAATATCCCAACGGCTACCTCCAAAAAATGGGGTCAAGGGTTAGCATTCATGAAGTGGCATCTGACACTCTCCAAATGTTTTACCTCTACAGATCAGCATCTAAGGAACACAAAAATGACACTGGCAGAAGCACTTGTGAGACAAATTAGCAAGTATTCTGCTTGCTCACATCCAAAGTTCACCTGGCAATCATTTAATTTTGTTTATTTTTGTTTGGCCAAGCACCTTAGTAACATAGCACACTCAGGGCAGGATCTACTCATCATCCAGACCAGACAGATACTTTATTTTCATAACTCCTGTTATAAAACAGTTGTTTATGTCAACATGCTTATATAAGGGACAGATTTAAACAGCTTAAGCTGAAACCCTCTGTAACACCAGAGGGTTTTCAATATCACAGTTGAAAATTTAAAAAATGTTTTAAGGAGCAAGCTTGCCTTGTTTTCATGAAAACTGCCCAAATCTATTTCTAAAGCTATTCAACAAGAGTCTCATGCATGTGGGAGTGAGAGCAAAGGGGAAGAAAAAGATAAGGCCAAGAAGGGAGAGATCTGTTTTGTGGTGTCATTTGCACATTAAATAGTTAACACAACTCACGTGACAACCTAGAAAGAGTCATCTCCCAGAGTACCCAATTTATGAGCTTGCAATTTGGGTATTATTTTTTTATATATGGTGGATTTTGCCACTAAGGAGGAGCTCACCTGACAGATGTCCATTACTTACCACAATGGGACAAATTGTAGCTAGCTGATCATAGAGATACCTTGCTTCGGAAATGCTGCAAGCCTGAAATGTAACCTGTTGGAAGACACGGTTATAGAAATTCGATAGTAACTGTATACAACAAGCACAGTCTTCCTAGATTGAAAAACAAGTATATAATAAAATTATTTATTTACTAAAAAATTTAGGGGTTTTTTTTTTTTTTTTAATGAGGGTTTTCCCCCTAAGTCTTGGACACATTTCTGGCCCACCCATAATAGCATTTATATTACAAGCTTCTTTCCATGCCATTTCTGTGCTCATTAAAAGATTTCAAACCATAATGCTTCTATGGTGAGGCTGAATACACAAACACCTGCCAGAATCAAAGAAAACTGAGTTAATATCTAGAACACACAGGGGTGAGTAATGCACCTTCAGGAAGTAAGCCAGGAACCTACTTACTTGGAACAACAGTCTGACTCTGTTATAGATTTAACATTTGCTTTATGTGACGCTAATCCTGTTTTAAAGAACATTTCAGGATGACTTTGATCCTGAAAAACTGTGGGGAAAAAAAGAATATCTGTGTGTCTACTGTAACTTTAATTAAAAAAAACCAAAAACTTCCAACTTTTTCTGTATTAGAGGCCATAACCCAGCAAAAAAACCGAAAAATAAATATTTGCAGAAGGTATTAATGCTTTAGAAGCCCTACCACAGATAGGCCACTGGAATAGATAACTCCTTTGTAATATTTTTGTGGAATTTACTCAGAGCAACATAAAACAGAAGACAGATTCCTAGTAGCAGATCTTACCCTCTAGACTACGCAAACCAACACTTTATGAATTTAAAAACTGCACCGAGTGATTAGTCTCAAAACTCCCTTTGCCTTAGCTGTTTATGTATTCACAGATCAGAGGAAAACTTAGATGAGAACATATCCCTGTACCACTATAACATTATGCAACACACTTCAGCTGTAAATCAACATCTCTGCTTGCTGTCCTAAAGAATTCCAGAATTGTACACAGGCTCTTCCAAGGACAGTAACTAGAGCGTCCCACAAAACACAAATGTTCTTCTCAGCTTGCCACTAAACCACACTGCACCTCAAGTAAGTAAGAATGTAAAAAAACCAACCAACAAATCCCTCCAAAACTCCTGAGTTCACTGGTGCCTCAGTGATGGATTTTTTGGGGGGGGTGTTGATGATGGTGGTATAGGGAAATATGGGCTTTGTTTGTGCTTGTTTTGTCTTTTTAAATCTTCATCCAATATTCATTAAAACATCCCAAATTAGAAAACAGTTGTGCTGTGGAGAAAATATTCCTTCTGTGTCTATCCTTCAAGTGGCTTGTTTTGTTTTTTCAGAAAAAAACAAAACAAAACAAGCAAACAAAACCCCAGCTGGTTAAAAGATTAATAATTATCTTGCAGAAAAACAGCAAAGTATGATTTCTCATCACTGATTTTAGACATTCAGCCCTAAGAAACCAGCCTTGAAGTGGGGGTGGGTTGACAGGACACCTACACTCATTCCCCAGACAGTGGTATTTGCCTCACCTTTCCTTTTATGTTTATTCCAAACCACATAAAATCTGAGAGTCAACGTGGTTTCTAGGCAAATGTCCCATTACAGAGGAAAAGGGCATGGAACTCTTCTCCAGAAGGGCTACAGGCACTGCCAGTGCAGGCCATCCCAGCTGAAGCTCAACAGGACATTGTTTTACCTCTGGAAGTGCATCAAACCAAGTTGAAGCTTGGTGTGCAGTATGCAAAAAAGGAACAAAACCCAAACCAACAAGACCACCCCCCAAACATGAAATGAAGTATATATACGACAAACTACCTTACAAAAATAGCTGGGCAATAAATGTTTTCTTCTAGTCAGTTATCAGGAATTATCAGAAACAGCTGCCAGCATTGTTTTCATTCTCCCTTTGATGATAACAGGACTACTGAGGTTGAATTTGGCCACTGATTACCAGAATGTGATAATAAAATGTAGCAGTATGCAATAGTAATATAGTACTCATTTAAAAAGGAGTTTAATAATGTTTTTAAACTTCATACAATGACTGAATAAGGCTGGATTTCTTTTATTTGTCTTAAGTAAGAGATGGTGTAAAACAAACCATGGCAAACGAACACCTTGTAAAACCACACAGTATTATGAAAACTTTACTATCTCATCCGATTCGCCCTAATTTGTCCTAGTGACAAGAAACCATATGTAGCACCTGTCAAGAACTTTTACTTATACAGCTTTTCTAGTTTCTCAAGCTCAAAGGGACTGCTTTTTATGAGGTTTTCTGTTCCTGCTACAAAACAAGAAATGCCTGGAGAATTTCCTTTAATCCCACAGAGTTAACACCAGGCTCTTCCTAGCTCTGCTTCAAAGACTGTGGTGGCAACAGGCACATTTTATCAAGAACGTGATCACCTAAGGTGTCTATCATGATTACCTAAGGTGTTAGTGCCCAGCATGAGAGAAACATTTAAAGCAAACAGAAAATGAAAGAATTAAAACACTCTTAATATTCAATGCCTGGATTTAAAGGGAAGATACTGTAAGATAGAAGTAACTCAGGCAAATTACTAAAAACCATAAAAAGTGGGCATGTTTATTGAAAGAAAACAGAATCAAAAATATCTTCCAGCACACAGTCAGAGAAGACAACTACCCACATGGATTTGTAAGTTTGTGGTACAAACAGTGAGAAGATAACTCCTTAGCAGACAGCGAAAAATATTTAAGAATGAGAAACTTTATACGGGAGTTAATGATGTTTGTAAGTGAAATAGAATTATACAAAAAGGCAGAAAGCTACTTATTTTTAATATTCCCACAATCTCTTGCCAATTCCTGCTTTTGCTGTTCTAAGGGTGCAGAAGGAAAAAACCACCCAAAATGAGTATCTAAAGAACCTCTCCCATTTCTACAAGACAGCTCAGTTTCCATCTCCAGTGCCCTTTGGTCATGCCTAAGATGACCAGAGTGGAGGATGACCTTTCACACTCAAAAAGTGCTGGAGTTTCAAGAGCAGGTGCTTGATCAAATGTGGTTTGACCAGTTCAAGAAACCCTCTCAGCAAGTCATCCAATTACATTTGAGTATTAGCAGAAAAAAACCCCATAATGCAAGCAAATAAACCTGATATATTGGATTGACCCTGGCTGGATGCCAGATATCCACCAAAGCCACTTAATCACTCCCTGCTTTTGCTGGACAGGGAAGAGAAAATGTAACAGAAGGCTCAAGGATCAAAGTAAGGCCATGGAGAGATTACAGAATCAGTGAAATTGGAAAAGACCTCTGAGATGACTGAGTCCAGCCTATGACTGAATATCACCTTGTCAACTAGACCATGGCACTGAATGCACAGCGATTATTTCCCTAAACATCTCCAGGTACAGTTACTCTACCATCTCCCTGGGCAGCCCATTCCAATATCTAATCACACCTTCTGTGAAGAATTTCTTCCTGATGTCCACCCTGAACCTCCCTTGGTGCAGCTTGAAGCCATTTCCTCTTGCTGGCTGCCTGAGAGAAGAGGCTGACTCCAACCTGGTTACACCCTCTTCTCAGGCAGCTGTAGAGAGCAATAAGGTTTCCCCTGAGCCTCCTTTTCTCCAGGCTAAACACCCCCAGCTCTCTCAGCTGCTCCTCACAGGACTTGTGCTCCAGACCCTTCCCCAGCTCCGTTGCCCTTCCCTGCACTCACTGCAGCCCCTCAATGTCTTTCTCACAGTGAGGGGCCCAGAACTGGTCCCAGCACTCCAGGTGTGGCCTCAGCAGTGCCGGGTACAGAGGGACAATCCCTGCCCTGGTCCTGCTGGCCACACTATTGCTGGGACAGCCAGGATGCCACTGGCCTTCCTGGCCACCTGGGCACACACTGCCTCATGATCAGCTGGATGTCAACCAGCACGCCCAGGTCTTCTTCCACCGGGCAGCTTTCCAGCCACTCTGTCCCCAGCCTGTAGCTCTGCATGGGCTTGTGGTGGCCAAAGTGCAGGACCCAGCCCTTCATCTTACTGAACCACACACAACTGGCCTTGTCCCATTGATCCAGCCTGTCCAGGTCCCCCTGCAGATCCTTCCTACTCTCCAGCAGATCAACACTAACCCAAGTTGGTGCAGTGGGGATCACTCACCAGTTACTGTCACAAGAAAAACATGCTTAACTTGGGGAAAATAACTGAATTTATTACAAGTCAAATCAGAGTAGAATAATGAGAAATAAAAACTAAACCTTAAAATCCACTTCACTCTCAAATTCTCTACTTCCTCCCCTCCCAGAAGTGCAAGAGAACAAGAAATGAGGGCTGTGGTCGGTTCATCACACATCGTCTCTGCTGCTCCTTCCCCCCCAGGGGGAGGATTCCTCACACTCTTGCTTCAGTGTGGGGTCCCTTCCCTGGGAACAGTCCTCCAATGAACACATTCACCGCTCCAACATGGCATCAGCTGGGATACTTAATTTTACTCCCGGTGGCTGGGTACAGTTCTGTGTTCTGGATTCAGTATGGGAATAATGTTGATACCAGACAGATGTTTTAGTTCTTGCTGAGCAGGGCTTACTCTAAATTAAGGACGTCTCAGTTTCCCATGTTCTGCCAGCAAGCAGGTGCACAGCTAGGACCTGAACTGGCCTCAGGGATGTCCCATACCATATGGCATCATGTTCAGTACATAAATTGGGAGAGTTGGTTGGGAGGGGGCAGTTGCTGCTCAGGGACAGGCTGAGCATTTGTCAGCAGATCGTGAGCAATTGTACTGCTGAGTACCACCTTCTTCTTGAGTTTTACTCCCCACTCTCTTATTTTCATTACCATTATTATTATATTTTATTACAATTATTAGGCTGTTTTTATCTCAACCCACAAGTCTCACCTTTTTCTGATTTGCCTCCTCATCAGGGCCAAGAGGGTATACGTGTGTGTAAGGGAGTGTGTAAGGGAGTAACAGCATGGTACTTTTTGCTGTCTAGGTTTAAACCACAACAGCCCTTCTCACGGGCTACACTTAATTAACTGCTCCAGCGTGAGTCCCTTCCACATGGCACAGTCTTTCAGGAACTGAGTGCTCCAGCATGGGTACTCCCTGGGGTAACAGGTCCTGCCTCCTTCAGGCATCCACCTATTTTGGTGTGGGGTCCTCCAGGGGCTGCAGGTGGATCTCTGCTCCAACGCCAACCTCCTGCCTCACCATGATCTTCACTGCAAGCTCCAGGGGAATCTCAGCTCTGTCACCTTGAACACCTCCTCCCCCTCCTTCTTCACTCATCTTGATGCCTGCAGAGCTGTTCCTCTCACATATTCTCATTCCCATCTCCACCTGCAATGTCACTGCACAGTTTTTCCACTCCTTCTTATTTTATGTATTTCAGAGGTGCTACCACTGTCATTGCCTTTGTTGGACATGGGAGAAGCTTCCTACTCATGGGAGAAACACCTTCTCACAGCAGCCACCCCTGCAGCCCCTCTGCTAGCAAAACCTGGCCACAGAACCCCGATATATTTGGATTTTGAGACTAAAATACCAGACATACTACTTGTTCTTTTATCTCCCCTCTTGCCACACTGATATACCATGCATCAGTTGAACAAAGTGGAAGTAGACATAAGAAAAAGAAAAGGGAAGGGTTTAGAAGAGACAATGTGCACTAACATCTTGAAAGCAGATGCATTTTACCTGGAGACAACAGTTTCCCATTCCAAAACCCATAGCATCCATATATATGTAGTCTGGCTTAGCTGCCTTTGCTGCTTCTCCGTCATCATTAGGAAACGTTTCAATAAAAGGTGATGGCGTGTTCTTATCTTTAAATACTGTGCGGAAAACACAGGCACTCAGTAACTCAGAGCATGAGACCAAACAATTATTTTGAAAAAGAACAAAGATAAGACTGAATTTACTCACTTGGTACATTTATCACAACCTTCTCTCCTCTTCGGTGTCGAATGTTTCTGGTCAGTGTACTACAACAAAAGAAAAAGTTTTTTGAATTATATGAAATTTTCTCTTTATGCAAATATTTTTGCAGCTACTTTCTCAACAATTTTTAGGGTTTCAGAATGTCAACTTTCTATTTATTTTGAGCACTCTCCTTCAGGATGGTTCTTTCCCTAGTTTTAAGATAGACTGTAAAAGATACAACACTGAATTTTTCTTCAGTAAGTCAAGTCTTATTTTGATGGACTTCACAGAACTATACTGATAAAGCAGTCAGAAGCGAAAGAATACATTCCTGAAGAATATAAGGCCAAGTTAAAAAGTATGCTTAGCGTTTAAGCAGAATGATTTTCACTGTCCAAAGTCTTACTTTACAGTAAGAAGTACATCATCCATTTCAGAGTAACTAGGGCAAGCTACTGAGTAGAGATGTCTCTGTGACATACCTAAGCAAGAGCTAGATTAACCATGATGGAAGCATTTAGACACAAGATTTCAAGACGGAAACAATTTTGCAGTAGCAAAATCAACATTTTTTTTGTCCCATAACAGTGTGAACTATTATATAAAGTTCCTTTAACTAAACAATTAATTTTCTTAAGACACTTCGAAAAGGAAATACATGCCATCACAACCATTTCTGTTCAAGTCCTTGTGATACCTGCGGCAACCAGATACAGTGCTCTTTATTCCAGTAATGGAAAGAATTTGCAGATATGTCTGTGATATTTCGGTAGAGAAAAAATATTCAACTTCTCAAATTTCCCAAATATTCTTACCTAAATCTAGGATGTTTGTTGATGGCTTCATCTGGAAAAAAGAGGGATTTTGAAGCTCCTCCTTCTACTGGTGTTGGCTTATATTCTGGCAGTGTAAACCCAGGACACCCTAACCTATGTAACAACAATGAGATCCAAAGCTGTAATGAAAACAGACTGTGATTTTAGAACGGTCAGATGATCAGAGATTAGGACTCTAGTAGACAACCGGCCAACAACCACCTTCAACAGTGATTACCACAGCCTTTTTTTTTTAAAAAAAAAGAAACCCCACTAGTCTATCATTAGACAGCAAACATGGACATTTTCAGTGGCTGAAGCAGGAAACTTCAGTATTATGTCGGGTACACACACATTTTAGTGTGTTAGTGCTTGTTATTAATAACTGACATGCAGCAGAATTCCACGCTTCAAAGTCTATCTCGAGCATACAGGTTGACTGCCAAAGTAATTTACCCAGCCCTACTCTTAACAATCGACCCCTTTTAAAATATATGCTTAACCAACTGTAAGAATTAGAGGTAGTTTCAAGTGGTACATATATATAACACTTCCAGAACTACGAAAATCCCTATGAGACAAATGTCATAAGCAAAGAAAAACTGCAGCTATTAGGTGTAAAATGCTGAGAGATATGCAAACTAATCAGAATAGACCTCTCCCCTTTGGGAAACTCCGTGTTAAGTTTCAGAGTCACCTGAAACAAGAATAAGCTCTCGGTACAGCTGAGACAAAGGAACATTTGACAAGATCGAGGTAAAGTAGAAGATTAGTTTCTCCACACTGCACAGTAAAAAGGGCAAAGATTGTGCTGAAAGGCTCTAGTATTTGCATGGTTTAAAAAAGATCGCTGATAAAATTGCAAAGAAACTACTCAAAATATCAGGAAACACTTCCGAGAATATTATTTATGTTCAATATTGTTTCTTCTTCCTGGTTTCAGTAAGTTGTCCTACAACTTGAAAAGCCAGTTTCATCACTTACCTAGGTGCTACATTGTAAACTGAATCCCTCCAGTCCTCAAGAAAGAAAATTTTTTGGTCCAGCAGTGAGGGCTCACAAATTTAGGAACCAGGGACACTCATTCAGTATCTAAGCTAGAATATTTTAGTATTTAAGCATTTTCAAATTGTTCACTTTTGACTGAATTATTTTGTAATTTCAACAAGCTTACTTCTTTACTTTTCTTCTGTCAGCACTCTAACAAGTTTTTTTGCTTTCTCAAATGCACAGATTTTATTATATACACATGTACATGTCCAGATGCACACAGGCATATGTATTATGTGGCAAAAAAACTTCAATCCCATGAAACCTCAGAAATTCATGTTAGCAAGACTCCAGTCAAACCAACAAAGACTTGAATGGCAAGACAGCAAAGGGCAGAAGTAATAAACTAAATTAGGCTAGCCTAGGGAGAGCAATCTCTGAGGGATTAAAGTATGTTTGGACTGACCCATAAATCATTAACAAACTACATTTTATTATTTACTGGCTTTCACTAAGTCCAATTTACTGCTCCTACAGCAATGTAAAAAGTATTTATCTCTATCTACAATGGGATGAAGAACTCCTCACCCTTTATTCCCTGCAAGACCGGGTCCAAAACATTTGTATGCAAAACTTACTAAACGACGTAATGCACCTGTCAGGTTGCAGGGGAAAAAAGCCCAATTCTCTAATACAACTACTTAACCACTGGACTTTAAATAAACTCTTATTAAATCTAGTATAACTCTAATAAAGTGAAAGTGAATTTTATCAACAGTGTTCTTAAAACAGCATTCATGGGGTATTATGCCGATATTTTGGCACCCCTGCTGCTAAAGCATATTTTGTACTCTTCCTCCTCTCAGCAAGAATTCTGGGCTATTGCATTCCGTACTAGACAAGAAACTAGCTAGGAAGGCCAGCCACTTCTCTTCTACTACAGACCAACTTTTTTATCATTATAAGCATAACTATCTTCATTCACTTCACTGACCAGGCTAGGTGGATCAAATCTAATAAATCTCTGCCTAGAATTTTATTTCAAAGGAATGTCACAAAATACAGTTTCTCCTAAATAATTTACTTCATCCTAAATTTAACATCTTCAAGAATTCCTTTACAACAATAAAAAGGATGAAATCTATCCTTTGTCAGGGTATTATTAACCCAGGAGAGATGCTCTCCTTTCTAGATTGAGTAAGCAGAGTATTGTATAATAGAAGTACTAAGTCCAGGTGCCACAAACTACCAGAAGCTTGCATTTACTTTAGTGAAAAGTAGTATTAAAACCAGATGGGGTTAGCCATGTTTTGCAAAATTACTACTTATAAAAATCATAGTATGCAAAATAGGTAAAGAGAAACCTTTTCTATGTAATTTTCTGTATCAACTCAAGGTGGTAGATTACTCTAGACTTAATACTTCATGTTACAAATATTCAGTATTGTCTCCTAATACAAAATCATCACAGGTTAGCAGTAACCTAAAAATGTAAAAGATGCCTGTTTGCTTGTCTCATTGCAATAAAAATTTCAAGAAAAAAAAAAAATGACTGGAACATCAACCCAAAATACTTTAACAAAATAGTATTTTTCTCTATTTCATTTAGCTCTATGCAATATGGAGAAAAAGTGTGTAAGGAGAACAGAGAACACTTCCACAACCTTCTCACCTTGGAAATGATGTCACTGTGCAAACAGCCTCATTTTCTTTGAGTATAGAAGCAGCCTCTTGCCGTCTTTTCCTCATGTTGTCTTGCACAGTGTTGAATTCAGACATAGTTCCCCCATATGGCTGCCCAGGTGTTCCTTCAATCATGTAACTTCCATATTCTGGTCTCCAAAGTGTTGGGTGACTATAATAAAATAAGAGCCACATTTAAATATTTCTGCAACTTCAAAACAGATGAATTATTTGTGAGAATTTCAGAAATTAATACCACATGCAAGAAGAATCTCCTATATTTAAATATCTGGCAGAGGAACACAATGTACCTTCCAACGTACCTCAGCATCAGGAAGTGGTGAAAAGAAAGCAAAGTGCAGTCTGGCAGTAATAGTGCTGCTGTGTAGTACAGTAGGTAGGATTTGCCTATACCAAACTGCAGTCACACTTAGCATCTGTCTCAAGCTTTGTTTCTTGGGGTTTTAACCAGAACCAGAAAATACAGATCACTGCTGTTTTTCCATAGGAGACGATAGGGAAAAACTTCCCTACCATTCTTACACCTACGCTTCTGGTTCATTCAAAAATGGGAGGATGCTCCTACAGACAACAGGCTTCCCCTATACAGCCCTCGCTCCTGTAGTCAAGAGATACAGGAGCAAGTACACACACACATACGTACTTTATGGGACATGGATTACTGCATATACACAGACACAAAATCAGAGCAAGACAAAACAAGCACCCAAACTGCAACTTCTGTGGCTCACCATCACATCCTCCTTTATTTTCAAAGCATAATACAAAAAGTGCATGGACTGCCTGCAAGTGTGCTCAAAATTTTTCATTTCCTGAACCCCATATTTATCTGAAAACATCAGTATCTGTGGTTTACAGTTTTACCAATAGTAGACTTGAATGCTAAGCCAGGTTAACAAAATTTTGCACAGTATCATAACAGCAGTATTAAAAAAAAAAGAAAGAAGAGAAACTGGAAACAGCTACTCACTTGGGGTTTACCTTTTCCCCCTTGTCTTGCAGTGTTTGAACAACTTCTTCACCACAGAGTATCAAACGCACTTTCTTATTTTCATGGTCGAATTTTACCAACATATATTCCACCTTGTAAATAACAAAAACAAAACTAACAGTAAAGTTTTATTCAGACACAGACACATTGGCATGCAATTTTAAGCATCAAGTAAAAAAAAGATATGACACACTGAACTTTACGAAAGTTCAAAAGCATTACTAACTATGAATGCAGTAAGCGGCACTGGCAAAGATGGCTGCAGGCTTATTTCATCTGAAATAAAGACTTGAAATTAATTTTCCGCCATTTCTACTTGCAGACGCATCACAAAAAAACCCCCCTGAATTTGTAATTGCCTCTGCATTATTTCTAGACAAGAAAGAATTAAAATCCCATGCAAGCTATATGCATCCCACAAACATTTCACTGTTGCCCCATCAGTTACAGTCTCTTCTGCTGACAGAAAAAAACCCAAACAAACAAAAAAACCCCCACCAAAAGTTATTCTACAAGACATCCATTTACACCCATCACTTGTTGGAGCTATTAAAGACTAGTACTGTGTCTCATTTACACCACAGAAAGCCCACAGCTGTTGGTGACAGCATCAGTTCTGTCATTATGACACTCCAGCTCTTGGTATAGGACAGTGGTTTTCACCCCCGTTTGATTTAGCTTTGCTGCCACATTTTCTTCTCCTTCTGCCCAACAGTGTACCTTGTCCCCAGAGCTCTCCTCCTGTCCCTGCACCAAGCTGCAACCCATATTAGATCAAACAAGCCACTCATGACAGCACTGCTGCATCCCAGCTCTAGAGAATACGTTCCCCTAATTGACATCTGAAAGCAGCCAAACCTGGAACAACCTCATCTCATACTTCCTGATCTCCATGCACACTTGCTGTCAAAACTCGCTGAAGACTTTTATGCAACTCAGCACAGCAACCTAACAGCTGCTTGGACCTTGTAGCCCTTCAATACTTAATGGATACACTCTGCTTGCTAATACCTCCAGGTCAGAGGATGCTTAGCAATGTTCTGGGAAATGTAAAAGACAAACCTGCCCCCAGGTGTGGTGTGTTGCCTACCACGTAAAAACAGAAGCCACACATGGAAATGCATTACCAGGGCACTGGCTTTCAAACCCCAGCTGGACCAGTGGTGACCGGCAGTGCCTTTTTTGGAGGCTCTTGGACCACTGCCCCCAAGACTTCCAAAAATCATCAGCTTATAGTTAAAAATTCAGATTGCAATTTCACAGCTAGACCTGTTAGAGATGCACTGTGCTCCTCAGTTTCATTTTCCAAATGTCCTAGGGTAACTTAATGATGCTTGTATCCCCAATCGTCTGTTCTGTTTGTGCTGTATATTGAGTCCTGTGCCTTTAAGACTGGTTCTAAGAGCAAGGAGAAGCACGGAGTTTGTTTTGAGAAAACTGCCTGACTCCTCCACATTCTGCTGCGGACAGCGTGTTCGGCGGAGGCTTGGAGAGACTGCAGGACAGAGATCTTTTTTTTTTTGCTTTTAGTTAGTTTCAGCTAGCTAGGGCAGAGAAGTTCCCTGGACTGTTTTTTTTTCCTTTTTCTTGGAACTGTTTAAACCTGCTCTGGACTGAAAACCCAGGGGAGCACTGGGGGCTGCACCTGCGGCCCACCGGGGCCTGGAGCTCGGCATTTTCCAGCAGCGCCGGAGGGACTGGGACTGAGGAGAGACTGAGAGAGAGCTGAGCTACACCCACGGCAAGGACTTTCTCAGTTTGCCATCTCACTTCAGAAGGAGAGGTTTTATTGTTTCATATTATTCATTCTTTATACTTGTATGCACTTCATTTGTTTAGTAAAATAGTTTTTTCCACTTTTCTCCAAAGAGGTTTTTTTTTACCGGACCGGTTGGAGGGAGGGGCTACTTGGGCTTGCTTCCTTAGAGGGACCCTCTACAGGGGTTTTCTCCCAAATTTGTCCCAAACCAGGATATGGCTCTATGTCTAGAGCCATATCCCTCTGTATCTAACAAATGTGACTGCTCCAGTCCCAGGAGTTGAGATTCATGCAAGATGCTCATGCTAAAGTTGCAGCATACCAACTCACGGCAATTTCTATTTTGTACAGAAGTCTGATAAAAACAGGAAAACAACTGCCAAAAGACAGAACCTGTGCCATGTTTTACAGCACACTGTAAGTAGATTTGTGGTCTTCATGTTCTTTGGTTGTTTCAGTGTCCATGGAAGAGTTACTGCTTACTACTGTGACAAAAATTACAATCCTTAGTTGGTATTTGTGATTAAATCACAAGCAGTATTATCCAAGAGTGTTTGTAATTCTACAAAATCTGATCAGAGACAAACTCTGGAGGGACTCATCCAGCAATTATACACATCTGCTGTATGTTTTCTAAGATCAAATTTTAATTTCCTGAAGAAAAAAATAATGATTTCTAGTTTCTGTGCAGATCACACTTTCTTGCATGGTATATCTTGGCAATTATGCCAAATAATGTGCATCATGCCACAATAATCTACTTGTGATAACTACAGACTATATTAAATCAGAACACAGTTGAGCACTGATTTAATTACAGCCCAGAACCAGTCTCTCCAGTGTCACTTGACCTCAAATATTGGAAAGAAAAAGGGACTTTCAGTTTCATACCACATTCAATATGATCTCTTGCTTTGTAAAATTATCATTCTCACTAGAAGCTGGCCTAATCTAGAGGGGATATGTGACTCCACTGGTGTGAGTCATTCAGATGGACACAGAATGGGCATCAAGCTCGCCACATGCCTGGCCTCACCCCACAGTGTCTGTGGGAGAGGGTAGCAAAAGAGAGGGCACAGGAACTGCAGGTGCTGTCAAGACCCAAAGTTGAACATTTGTCCACTTTTACATGAGTATGCTACTGTGATTAGCCTCCTGTCCTAGAAATCCCACTCCAAATGTAGCTGTAATGAGCTGGTGGGGAGAACACTGTATTCCTCTACAAACCAAATTGCAAGTTAAAAAAAAACCAAACAAGCCAAAAGTGTAAAGAAACACTAAGTCAAGAAAGCAAATCCAAAGAAATCAAAATGTTTCATATTTCAAGTACAGTAGTGAATATATTGCAATTATGCATCTAGCTTTTGAAACAATTATTACTTTTGCCTGCAGAAACGTTGACTAAATCTTCAAAGCTGTTTTAACGCACAGATAATCTGCCATTAATTTTAATGAGAAAAGAAAAAAACTTCAGATGGCTGCCAACAGTTCCAAGTAACCCACAGAGTATCTTGACAACAGAGGGACTGACTGAATGGGCATCCTTAAAGAATGTAATTTAGGCTCATCAAAAGATTTAGCCTACAGCTACAAAGAAAGAAACAAATTCAGAATACACATTTTTACATTCAACTTCAGGTCATCACTCACAGACTTCTCACATGTTTTTTATCCACAACAAAGTTCAGAGAAACATAGCCAAGCTGAGAGAATCAGCGTGCCTGGCAGAGATTCTAGTCCAAATATGAGGGGCTTCACCAAACATCCATAATTCATTATTTTGCTGAGCTCTTTAGAGTTCAATTTTCTCTATAATTTTAACTAGGCTCCTTAGCAAGAAGCAAAATACACATCAGATCAAACTGTTGATGCAGATGGCTGCAGATCAGTAGCCTTGCTTAGAGCCAGCAAGGACAATGCACCCTAGCCTATCATTGAACCTTTATACCATTTATACATTTTAGCAAAGAAATCACAGTTCACTGACTACAAGTTACATCTTATTAATTCTACCTTCTGTTGGTTAAATGATTCTCTTGCTCCTCCTGCTAGTCAGTCTGCATGCTCAGTACTTCTCTTGAATTGGTGGGTTTCTTGAGTCAGCAGACCATGGTGGTGGGAATGTCTCCCTGTCAGAATTACCTTTTACCCAGTTGGAACTGATCTCTCCACACTTGCTGAGTTGGCTTTCTTAGTTTCTTACTGATCTTGGGAGTTTTGCCAAATGTCCTTGTGGCCTGAAAATTCCGTGTCCTTTGTGCCTACTATCAGTAGTATATCCTTCTCCCCAAGCTTTCCTAACCTCTACCCCTAGACCTAAGATCACTGTAGCATGTTAAGCCCCAAACCTCAACACGGCCATTCTACCGACAAGTAATTTATCTTTTTAACACCTGGATAGCCACATATCATCTTCCAAATACCTGCTTTGGTAGTGGTCTGCTTCCCAATAAGAAAATCCACCCTTGGACACTCAATTTAACACCATCATGCTACTCACACAGGGAACAAAACCTATCTAATAGATGAGAGTAAAGCCTCTGCTGTAGCATTAAACATTAAAATGCTTTTAATATTCAAAATATTTGCCACGAGGTACTTCTGCCTATGAAAACACTGGTAAGCGCAGAGTCTGGACCTTAGTAAGCTCAGAAGCAAGGTGCCAAGGTTATAAAATAGAAGAAAATAGTTTAGAAGAATGATTTGAAGAGAAGTTTTGGATTGTTTTCTTTTTTTTAAGAGAAAAGCAATGAAAAAAGCATTGCTTCATGCTTTCTACATGTGAAAAACAGTACCTGCATTAGCCTTGTACCACACTCCTGACCATCCATATCAGCTGTGGATAACCCATCCCTGGAAGTGATCAAGGCCAGTTTGGATAGGGCTTTGAGCAGCCCGGTGTAATGGAAGATGTCCTTGCCCAGGGCATGGAGTTTGACAAGATGATTTCCAAAGATCCCTTACAACACAAATCATTCTGTGATTCTAAATAAACCTGATCATAGGTGACTCATGGACCACTCCTGTTTCTCAAGGACAATCTTAATGACAGCTTCTTTCTCGTTCCACTGGATATAGCTATTGCCACACACACCTGGAACATTTGTTAGCAATCTCTTCATATGAACCTTCTTTCAGCTTTAAGGGAAATTGAAAATTTTCCCTGAACACCCAATGAGGTCTCATGGGTATTGTTTATTGTGAATAAAAGCCACTACCAACATTTAAGTATTTTCATGCAGTTTGCTTCATATACTTACGTATGCAGTAGAAAACACCCTTTTCACTAGTTATTAAGCTCATTTATGGAAAAAACAGTAGTTCTTCCATATATTTATTCATCAGTCAACGCATCATTAAAATACTATTATCATTAAATGACAGTCTTGAGGAGAACAAAGTTTTAATAATCTGACTGTTCATTAAAGAACCTCTGCCACAAATTTTCAGCGTTAGATGGAAAAAGCAGATTATTTTCTGTAGGTACAAATACTTCTGCTAGATGTAGAATATAATACCCAAGGTGGGTTTTTTGATGCAGTTATCTTTTAACTACTGATGTGATAAAGTATGGAGCCACAAAAAAACCCCACTAGCTGCTAATGTACCTTTAATGAAAGCTTTACTGTCTTATAAGAAGTCTAATGCCTGAGGGAGCAAATTTCAGAGAAAAACAAGTCTGGAAGTGCCACAGAGGCTGGTTACCCTTTTTCTAGCTAGCAAGCCCCCAAACTGCGTACTGGCACGAGGCAAGGCATTTCCACACTCATGAGATTACCATGGATGTTCTCTGCCACAGAAATCGTTTCAAAAATCTGCAACAGGAGAACCAAGATTAAAATGTAATTCCCAAAATGCTGAATTTTGATCAAGCAGATTGGAAGTGCCATCACCAGCTCTAAACACAACCAATTCACAAAAAGCCTGTTCCAGAAACAAAACTCATGTTTTACATTACATTGACAACAATGAAAAAATTAAGAACTTCTAGGGCACATTAAATATTATCATAGACAAAACAATGAAGATGCAGAGGCTCTCATCTCAGTCAACACAGCCAGCCCCAGCTAAAGCGCTCTTGCCTGTTCCCCCTCCATGTGACAACATCAGGGCTGCAGATTTTTTTGTGCATGACACAATGTGACAAGAGAAACTTCTGCACACACCACAAAACAGGAAGCTGCATTATTGAAAATTAAAATTGAGAAGTTATAACCATTTGCATGATTCGAAAGAAATAAGATGTGGAGCATTACAGAAAGAAGTGTCATCTTTGACTTCTGTACTATTTAACACCTGAGGCTGATATTATTAAAAAGATTAGGATCATGTTAACTTTAGCTTTCTGCAGTCAAGAAAACTTTATTTATTTATTCACCTGTGAAACAAAATGCTGCAAATTTCTAATTCACCTTTTGCATCAGAAAGAAAAAAAAACTGGAACAACCGAATATGCAACATCAACAATAAAATCTTTCTTGTACCCATCCTTCCTGATACTGTTAACTAAAATAAGGCATCTGCACAGCAAGAAGAGGTCCTGAGGGAAAATAGGAATTACAACAGAAAATATCCCATGATAAAACCCACAACAATCTATTTGATATCCACAGAAGGAGATACACTATGAACAGAATATTTTGTTGTCAGAAATATACAAACAGTAGGTAATTTAAGCTTCCCTTATTAAAATCTGAGATTGGTAAGGAGGAAATCAATGTTTACTATGGGCACAGGTCAATAGCTATGACCAAGTGCAGCTTGCTTTGGGGGAAAAAAAAAAAACTCCTAAAAAACCCCAAAACAAACAAACCTAAAAAAACCCAACCAACCACACACACACACAACCCTAAATAAAAATCCAAACAAAATTCCACACAACAGAAACCCCCAAAATTTCCAAATTGGTTTTCATTGATTACAAAATTTAATTTTCAAATAGCATCTTAGTATGAACTACAGTAAGTCCTGCATATCACATACACAGTGCATCTGGCAGTACAGGTCTCAGGTAGGTCACTGGTGTTGCACTACAACCTATATACATGTTATCACCCAGCCACTGAAAGAGCTGAGCAAAGGGAGATGAAGCAAAATTATCAGCCATCATGGTGTTAGCACACTGTGCATGTTTTGAGAGCTAAAGGGTTTAGTTTATGTTTTCCCTGATGCCAGGATTAAAACCAGGCAGAAAAAGTAGTTTCATGGCAGGCAAAGTATCCAGGGAAGGAATGAAAATGAAGACTCTTTAAGGACACCTATTTTGCTCAAGTCAAGATTTAAAGAGTTATATTTCTGTGCATTAGTGTATTCCTTTTAGATGTTGCATAAATACACATGTATGGCTGTCAAGCAGCATAAGCTGATGCACTAACATACCATCAGATCCAGCCCCATAAATGCCACTATTTGAAACAGCAGGTATCCATACAAGAGATATTAAGGAAGCACTAAGTCTGTTTGTAAACAAAAAATTCCACTGCCCCTTTATTTAGCCAAATAAAGCTCAGAGAGAAAGGGTGAATTAAACAGGCATGTGACAAATAACGAAATAATTCACGACTGCTGCTTCTGCCCAGGCAGCCAGCGGGTGAGCACATCGATTAAGACAGCTCCATCGAGATGCATCTGCACATGCCACATTTGGCAAAGGCCATCCTGAGGAATTTCTGCATTTAAAAAAAATCAAAAATGCATTCTGTTTGGGGAATTTCACTGGGGGACGGGGAGACTAAAAGCATTTGTCTTAAAATGACAAGAATGCAAAAAAAATTGTTAAGACTTCAGGCTACCGTTAGCTTTAATACAGGCACAAGATTACCAAGAAAAGCTTTTAAAAAAGTGATTTCTGCACATCGTATACTGCAGCAGTTTGTACAAAGTGAGAATGTGAGATCATCATAGTATTGATGATGAATCTGTATAACGTCTTGGATGAATTTTTTTTTTAAAGACCATGTATTACTGACATTCCAGAAAACTCAACAACCATTTTTTGTGATTCCGTTTTATTTATAGCATATAAAGCAAAAAGCTAATTAGAAAGCTTCAGATAAACATTAAAGAAACCCCACAACTCACTATACAATTATCCAAGTGGTTTGGATAGATGGACAAACATCTTGCAGCATGTAAAGTTTAAAGAAACCATAATAAACTGTCTATTCTAGTTAGCTATACAAGTCAAGCAATGTCTATCTCAGCTTCAAAGCTATCATGTAGCATATTGTTCCACAGGGCATCAAGGCTTTGCAAAATAAGTAATTATCTTAAAAGGAAATCAGCTCTTCTGGTCCATTAGATTAGCCAAGTTTCTTGTAAAATGAGAAATGAACATTACCTTTCGGTACACCATGATGCTCTCTGAACCTACTCCTTCATCAGTTCTGGTCCTTACTTATCTCTTTTTGAACATTTTTATGCACTTGTATCTGTCTCTCACCAAGCCTCACTGGTTGTCTTTTTAGCAAAGAGATGATGAAAACTTCTTCTGTGTATGTTAGGGATAGTACCTGTAATGGTGAGTTAGATTCACCATTGCTTAATAGTGCTCTAGATTTTGTTCCTGGTTTTAAATGGGTGACAGGCAAACTGGAGCCTCAAACTGTGTGCATCTGAACCCAAATTCATTTCCTTACTATGCAACAATAATTTTACCAGTCTGAAGTTCTGCAGACTGTAATGCAACATCTACACCTTGCTACTGCCCCGGAAACACCCAGAAAGGTAACAGGCTAGAAACCGCAACAAGACACTAATGCAATAGCTAGTTTCCTGGAAAGAATCACTCAAGAGGAAATTCAGCTCTTTTCACAGCCTAGCCTTTCACTAAGAAAAAGGAGAAAGCTTTCAAGTGAGTCATGCATCTTTTAATCAAAAGCAACACGTTTGGGACATCCTTGTAAGAAACCTCTGGCCTCTCCTAGCTCCTGAGAAGGGCCGCTTTGCTTCTTGCATGAGGAAGTGCTGACAAACACATGTTCATCTCAGTTCTCATTTAACTTATTTACAAGGTATAATTGAAAAACTAAAGGATAAGGAGGGGAATGAATTGAGTGTACAGGAGAAAGATCAAAAGAAGCTTCAAAAGGACTGAGAAAGAGGTAAAAGGAAGGTAAGAAAACAACCAACCAAAACCAAACTAGAATTAACGCAGTAAGGGCTTCAACTCGCAAGCAGCGCAGTGGTACATTTTTCATGTTGCCTCATACACAGCATTATCAAATCTTTTTAAAGGCCTCCAAATTTCACTTCAAGTTTGCATTAAGAAAACAACTTTTAAAAAGCTGAAGATGCTTATTGTGCGCTAGGTCCCCACACTGATAGGAACAAGACTCACACACAACAAAAGGGTCATTATGACCAATTTCACTAAGCAAGGCTGAGCAAATCAGATTCCTACTTCATTCTTATGTACTTTAAAACAAAACGGTCACGTTTTGCCCATGCTTGCTTTCTAAATCCCTTCCTTCTGAGATCTCCTTCTGGCACACATTTACCAAAATTTTCTTATCCTGAAATAGCTGCTCCTTAGTCTTTACAGACTGTGGAAGACAAGTATTCCATGCACATATGAATACATACGTCTACGTAGTTCAGCGTGAAATGCTGTGACTCTTCACTTGTGTGCACGTACAACACAAAACAGCAGCAGTGAGCCTTGCCAAGGGCCAGCTATTCCACTTGTCTGATCCGAGTGCCCGCACAAAGCTCCAAAAGGAAATTTAAGCTACATCTGTCAGTTAGAGGAATGCAATCAGCAGACAAGAGGTGCTGAACAGCACAGGAGCCTACTGTGCACTGGCACAGAAGGGAGCTTTTTGGGATAAAACCTGGGAAGCAGCAGAATAGGCTAGCATCTGCCAAACTCCACAAACTAATTATTTCATATAGTATCTGCTAACTGTACTGGAGTTCTGAAACACAGTACTGAAAAGCTGCAGGGGTTTGATTCTGCTGCACAAAAATAAAATTAAAAAAACCCCAAAAAACAATGATCACAACTCTGCAACCCTGAGGTCAAGCACACAGTATTGGATGGAAGAGGAAGACTAGAACACAAGGAGATTGTACTTGTTATCATGACAGGTTCTCACCAGCAGACGTAACTGTAGCCCAAACTTTGTGACCATTAACGCAATGACAGTAAGGCAGGGTTTGATGAGGGATAATGAGATGGTTCACTGTTTTGTATTCTCCACAGCCAGGAGAAGTCAAGCATAAACAGGGAGGTCAACTAGTTGTCAGTTTTAAATGAGGCAGAAGGATGATTAAGACGCAAAGGACCTTTACCTGCAAATGCAAATTTAAGGAGAATTTTTTTTTTTTTTGAGCAAATCTTACTCTGTTACACTCATATTTGGTAGGCTTTTGTTTTTTACGATTGCAAAGGCTTCATGGTTGTGGACAATGGAGTAAAAAAGAACTTACCCCAAAACTGACAACAGCTCTTGATTCTATTAACACTGCAAGCAATAAAAGAGCTGACTTTTCAAAAGGCAGCAGAACCAGAGTTTTGACCTTTCCAGCTCTTTACTCAGGAGAGGATGGGAGCACTAGAGGAATGTTACCCTGCAATGCAAGCTGTGATGCTGTCTCACTCCCCTCAAAACAGATGCCACCACCATGCTCTGTTAGCACTCAGCCTTAACACTTCTGTCTGACACCCAAGAAAGAGTACATGATGATTCCCCACAGTTGATTCCCTTGGAACGCCAGGGAATGGAGTCCCTAGGAGGTTACTAGCACTCCAAGGGACCCACACAGTTCTGTAATTGAGTCTTACACACTGAGAAGGGGGAGTCCTAATGAAGCAAAGGCTGGTATCTACACTCATGAGCAAACACACTATTTCCTTTCCACCATGGCTTCACCTAGACGGGGAACAACCTTTCAAGTATTCACACATATGTCCTGAAAGACAAACTCAGTATATGCTAGTGAAGTTGGGTTTTTTCTCATAAACACTCCTCAAAAAAAAAAATTACAAAATACATTTTTCACTAAACACGATCACAGAAACATCTCTTGAACACAAAAGTAATTTTGTTTATTCTGATTTTATCTCTACCATTACATGAGGGCTGTCATTTTCATTCTTGATTTCTATCTTCAAGAAGTTTTTAAAAGAATTAAACACCCTCGGCTATGACTTTACACATGAAGGTCAAAGCACAAAAAAAGACTTTTTATGAAAACTGTCCAATTAGTCGATTCATCTAAGTTTCATAAAAATGTGGCGCCACTTTCTAATGACTGTGAGGAAAAATGGAAAACAAATGTACTGCCCTCTGCATTAGTCTATCTACAGTACAGCTCAATTAAGTTATGGACTGAAGTATGGTTTTGTGTTTGCACAAGAGCAGACTGGCTACAAGTACCTGGTCCATTAACACACTCCTAAATGCTGTGTTACATAAAAATATGTAACTGCATAACACAGCAGAACAAAGTTGCCACACCTGAGTTTATTAACATTCGCTAAAATGAAGAGGTAAACAATGAACCAGGTTACCTGACTTTCCCTGAATGTTCACAGACATTTTTAATACAGCTCTCAGGTCCTTATCAAAATCACATCTGCCATGATGCTGCCCTTAAAATCCTGCCTCTTGCCACACTGGGGCATGGTAGAAGAAAACTGTGAATCTCCTTTTACATCACGCTCCACTATTTATCGAGCATAAATATTTTGTGCAGCACTGTCCCCAGGCCAAAGGAAGAATGAGGCTCCCAGAGTCCAGTCTCACAATACATCTAAGATTACCAAGTGATCAGCTGGGTGCACTTCACCCTTTTCTCCACGCACTCCTGGTACTTTTCTCACATTAAGCAGAGCTTGTTGGGTCTGCCTGTGAAAGAATTGAAGCTCTGCTGAGAAAACCAATCACCCTAAAAAACTGAATGGAAGAAGCTTT
Source organism: Hirundo rustica (assembly GCF_015227805.2). Taxonomy (NCBI): domain Eukaryota; kingdom Metazoa; phylum Chordata; class Aves; order Passeriformes; family Hirundinidae; genus Hirundo; species Hirundo rustica. The sequence continues at coordinate 92,733,907 of NC_053452.1, read as the reverse complement.
CTGATGGGTTAACTTTTTGAACTCAGCTGGCCAGTAACAACACAAGGCAGGCAGCAGAAACATAAGCCTGGAACACAGGGAGGGAAGCTGAACCAGCTATCCTATCTGCTCCAAGAAAGCAAGGACAACTAAAATCTAACACCCATTGAAAAATGAGGATCATCTCTTAAAGATTAATGAGAAAACCCTCAAGCTAAGTCTCAGAGCAACAGGAAGACTCTGTCTATATAGCTGGACTCAAGACTGTGAGCCTCTTTTGTCAGCTTAACTTCAGTCATACAAGATATGTGGGAAAACAAACATCAGACAGGGGTAGATAAAAGCATATTTAAACTTTCTGAGTCCACACCACTCTAGCTGCAAAATCCTGTGGTGTAGACTACAAACACTTTCATTAAACAGCTTTTAGTAGCCAACCCCCACTCATTCATGGAAGCAGATCCTGTGCGCTGACGCTTGCCCTGCTGTTACGTGAATTATAAAAGGGGTTCATTTAAAGAAGAACTGATTTTAAGAGACAAGTTCTCTCAAAGTGCACATGGTGAACAGCATTCTCCTCTTGCAAAGGGCATCTGTGAACAGCTGCTATTACTTGCATAAAGTTTACTCACAAATGCCTTTGCTGCTCAGAAACCAAACTGTGCATGAGACCGAGATGCACTGGCCAAGTTCCCACATCACTTGTATCCTACTCTGCTCTTCCAACTTCTCTGCAGCTGCATCTAGGACACCTCGAAGTGACCAATGCTGGACCTCACCAACACCACGGACAAGGACAGGTTCTCGTGCAGCACATGTGAAGCTGCTCCCTGTCTCCTGGGGAACTGATCAACAGAGGAGGCAGCGCTTGATCCTTGCAGAGTGCTGTCAGGCTGTGGCACAACTGAGCGCAGGTTTACAAGGCAACACACCCAAGACCTGTGACTAAAGTTACGGTCCTCGGGCACAAAGCTGCTGTAACAAAGTTCAATTCCAAACGATCATCCTGATCCTTCTTCAGAAGGCAGGCTGACAGGTACCAAACGCCCAAGAAACTCCAGGGTAAAGAAGGGCTCGGCAGGTCCCTTTCACACAGGGATACAGGCGGAACGCGGTGCCCGGCGAGAGGGCTGCCACTGCAGAGCCCGCCCACCCCTGCTCCTGCTTCCCCCACTTTCCTCCCAAAAACTGAGTCTGGGTCCGACCAGGCATTGCCTTGGACTAGAGGCGTAGGCATACTTTACTCAGACACATCGAGAGAGCATAAACAAACTCCGGAGAAGGAGCGGGTGCTGCCGAGCATCACCGCCCCGGGAATACACCTCCCGAGGGGCCGCCCGGGCAACCGACCGGTGCCAGAGGAAACACTGAAAGTTGTTGTAGCGTTTCAGAACCGCGGGTAACAGCGGGGCAGCCGTGCTGCGCAACGAAATGCGGCGAGCGCGAGGTAAACAAAGCCCCGCCGGGCAGCCCGCAACGTCCGCTCCCGCCCGGCGACCGCGGCCGAGCGGCCGGGCCCGCTGCGGGCATCGCGGCCGGCCCGGCCCGGCCCGACCCGCACCGGAACGGCAGCCGCGCCCGCCACAGGGGGCGGCGGAGGCCGCGCTCGCAGGGGTCTCACCCACCTCGTCGCCCCACTTGAGCACGTCCTTGTGGCGGTCGCGCAGGGCGCGGTAGATGTGGAGGAACTGGAGGATGCCGTGCCGCCGCACGTGCTCCGCGTACCGCCGCGTCTCCTCCCAGCTCAGCGGCGAACCCTGCGACAGCAGCCCCATGCCGGTCGGGAGGGAGGCCGAGGAAGCGAGCGAAGCCGGAGCGGAGCGAGTGCGCCCGTCTCGGTGCGGCGGCTGCGCTCGGTGCCGCGGCGGCGGCGGGACCCAGCCCGGGCCCGCACGTGACGGCGGCCGCGCGTCAGGCCGTGACTCAGCACTTTCCGCCGGCAGGCGCCGCCCCCGCCGCGCCGGGCGCGGGGCTGAGCGCGGCCTGGCGGTGCCGCCGCCGCCGGGGACGGGGGAAGCAACGATGGAGCGTCCCCGGGGAGGCAAACCCGGTCGCCCGCAGCGACCGTCAGCGCCGCTGCTCCGAACGCCCGGCCCACGCCCCGGGCACGGGGGAGGAGGCGCCGCTCGCCTGCGCCAGGCGACATGGCGGCGGGAGGGTGTCCCCCGGCAGGACGGGGCGCGTATGGCCGGGCTGGTGTTCCTGAGGGAAAGGGACTCTTGCGGGCCTGAGAGCGCCAGAATAAAGGTCCTGATTGAAAGGCGCCAGAGCGCGGAGAGTGTGCGAACGCTGCCGTGTGTATTATAGATCAGAGTACCGGGATCAAACGTGATGCTCGGAGCAGGTGGAGTGAGAGCCACTGAGGTCACTCCTCATCCCCCATAGATCCTCCTCTGCACCTCTCCGGCTGAGGAACCCACACGTTGTGGTGTCAAACATAAGCCCAGCCAGTGAAGATGTTGGAAATGACTTTGTTACCTGGGAGTTGTTCCGGAGGGGATTGTAACAGCGCTGTCTCAGGAGAGAGGATGCGGGGACGTGTCAAGGCATGTATTTTACATTCGATAAAAAGTAGAAGGAAGGCCTATTAGACTAAGTCTTTAGTAAATGAAGAGACAAAATGCTGAACATTAACATGAAGGGAAAGTTTCTCACTGCTGGGAAGCAGAAATTCATTACTCCTGGACCCTCATTGTTACATTCACAAGGCTCTTCATAGGCCACAGAGACAAGCAGGGCTGGTATGTGATAAACCAATGATTTGAGAATTATTAATGTATTTAAATTGTGATATAGACCGCTAATGGATGAGATGTATTATTAGATATTTCATTAACTGAATGACTGTACTTACAAGAACTGCTTAATTGTCTTTATTCCAGGATATGAGATGCCTAAAGGATAGAATAAGCTCCCAAGATAATAGTATAACAAAACTGAAATGCATCAGTGGAAGATACCAAATATATTAAAGTAAAATTACTTAAAAGTATTTTAATGACAAAAGTTTCTACACAAAGGGCAGCACTGACAGAAGAATTATACAAACAAATTATAATGAGCTGTTTTTAGGAGCTCATAATTAAAAAAAAAAAAACCAAAAAAAAACCAACAACAACAACAACAAAAAAAAATCACCTCATGGTTTTGGCTGAAACGGTACAAGCTGGCTTGATTGAAAGCAGTGCTGTTGTTGGTACTATAGTAGATCTGGAGATGGCTGGATGACTTAGTTTGGGGGACAAGAAAACAATCTTTTCTTCTAACTAAAAAATTTCACAGCCTTTTTTATTTTTGAAACATCAAGAGGCCAGAAGTCTTAAACTTGGCAATGGCAGTCTGATGAAGCATATCTCTCATGTGAAAGCCAAGCTCTAGTTTATTTCATATCTAAGGAGATAAAGCCTTGCATGTTTGAGGGCAATTGCATGGACGTATCAAGATTCCGTGTTGGTGCTATCATGCTGCCATCCAGCCTTAGCTTTTCTGCAGTTTTGAGTTAAAGCTGAAGCACCTGAGGAGTCCTGGCAGACCTAGCCAACTGCTGTGTTAGCCCCTTTCTGGCTCTTGGGGCAGTCAGCCTGGGTCTGGAGCAAACCAGTTGTAGCAAATCACAGTTAACATTGTCATCTTATGAGACAGCCAATCTGTCTGTACTGTTTAGGGTCCATGCTCTCAGTTCACCTGGTTCACAGCAAGAGCCCTGCGTCACTGAGAAACTTTTCTGGAAGAATTGGCTATCTGGTATAACCACAGCTGCTTTGAGTGGCTGGTGTATAATGCACTGCAAACATTTCCAGCAACGTACACAAAATTTTGAAATTAAGATCAGTTTTATTATATCACAGGCTGCTGTTATGCAGTCTGTACTCTTCAGCTGACCACTAATGCTGCTCTTTGACCTGAAGTTCAAGAGCACATTTTCAATGTCTTCTCTTTATCAGTATTTAAACTCAGCTCATATTTGTGTTATTTAAGTGCCAATATGTGCTCTATTTCCAGTCTCATGCTTAGTCTCATCAATTACAGAGCTAATACATTGTTTATAAAAGAAAATCAAGGTATTTTCGTTTTGCGCCAATAAAACTGATAAAGATGTAAACTCTTTTCTCACACTGCAGTCTCTAGCATAACAGTGTGACAAGCCAGCTCTGTTTATGAAGCGTTCACCACTTTCAGCTGAAGCTTCTTCCCCTCTAGTTCTAATGTATGTGTTCTGGCAGTGTGGGGTGATCCATAGTGGAGGACTAAGCCATTCTAAAGTTGACAGCATCACACAGAAATGTTCATTTGCACATCACCTAAAATATGACTTCAAGACAAACCACGATTGTATAATATCTGCCGACATGCTTAATGTTGTATAATTATTTCCAGTACACCGAGTATCATGTATAATTACTTCCAATACACTTAATATGAAAAAAGCTTCTCGGAGCATACAGACAGTGCCTTGGATGATGTTATTAGTTTACTCTGTCCCATATTCCCAGCCCCAAGGCTTAACTACTTTTTCTGAGCAGTCCAAAGGAAATCATTGAGGTAAAAGGCTGATGTACCTATAATTTGGTAAGTTGATGGGAGGAGAATATGTGACTTGTAACCTGCACAGCAAGGAGCTGTTTGACATGTTCCTGCCTTTCTCCACAGAGGATAACTCACTTTGTGTTTTGTGCAGCTGCAAAGCTATTCAAATCAGCAGCCACTAAATCTAAATAGAGTAGCTTGGCTCTTTGAGAATATACCCGCTGGGAGAGATGAAAGATATGTAGACTCATAGGTGAGGACACTCCTACAGAATCCTTTCTTTTACTGGCTGTCATTAAAAGTAATAAGTAATGAGCAAACATCTTGTGATGAGGCTGTTATTAGAAGGAAAAAAGATTTGTTTTACTTCATGAATCATCTGCAAAAAAATTTTAAAGCAGCTTTATTCAAGGTGATTGTTGAGCTGGCTTTGCTGCGTATTGTGTTATTCTTGGAATAAAGTAAAGACTTCAAATGAAACAATCCACTTCCAAAGTTTTGAAATGGTATGTTTGGTAGAAAAAAATATTTTTTCCTTCTTTGTTTGTTTGTTTGTTTGTTTGTGGTTTTTTTTGTTTGTTTTGTTTTGTTTTTGTTTTCTTTTTAAATCAAAATTTTATGCTTCCAGGTCTATAATTTATGATATGCACTTGTGTTCAGTATAATTGATTTAGGTGAGCAGCAGATGCAATAACTGCTTCCTTTTGAGTGAGGAGGCCTCCAGACATTTACTGGGGCATTAGAAAGATCTGTGCTCGGTCAGTTATTTCTTGATGCAGAAAGTTTTGCTGACTAGCAACTTGGACTGAATGATCTGTCTAGGGGGAAAAGGAAGTCAGGGCACTGAAAAGATTCATGTGAAGTATCTTCTGATGTATTTTCCAGTTAAAGTCTTCCTCCTCTGTGTTGAGGAATATTACTAATGGGGACTTATTCTGGTCTAACTAATAATGCTTATTCCTCTCCAAGTCAACTTCTCAATTAGTGTATGAGAGACACTGTTGTGGCTTGTCAGTGATGCTTCAAAATTTCTTTTTCTTGCTGTTGCCTGATGTAGAAATGACTGTAGTAGCATTATGTCATGAGTCTGAGTGGTGGATTTCTAGGATGCTTTTTGGTGAATCTTTATTGATGACCATTGTTTTTGAGAGTTGGAGTTTTTTACTTCAGTAAGGATGAATTGTTTCAGTCTATAAAGTTTCGTGCATTGATGTAAAAAGTGAATATAATCACATCGTTTCACCACTTTGGCCTGTTATTAGCATGTTTCTTTTGCAAGGAACTTGAATTTCTCATTTCTGAGTAGCCCACATATTCTTCTGCTGTGTCTGTGGACAGGACATGATTATGGTTCCTTGATTGACTTGGGCATATCTAATCATGCCATGAATGCTGTTGGCCGTAATAGCAGTTGTAGTGTGTGAATTATTCTGTGCACATTGCTGAGCTGCTCCCTCTCAAGAGTGGTCTGGCATGGTGACTGATGCCTGTTGCATCCTGTTCACTATTTTTCCTGCCACCACCAGTTCCCTTGGAAGTGCACTCTCCTGCCAGTTCAGCTGTCACTGTGTCCAAATCTGTCCTAAAGAGGCTCTTTGATGATGTCCACAAGATACAAAGTATTCCAAAGAAAGCAAGAACTTCCAAATTATTTTCCAGTTTCTTTCCAGAATCTTCTAAGATGGAGACCCTTTATTATAGGATTATCTTTATATTTTTTCCATAGGCTGACCTGTGGGTTTTTTTTTTTTTTTTTTTTCTTAATTGACCACTGTGTAATATAGAATAAAAAAATGGCAGGTGCTCAATAGCAAAGCTGAAGCCTGCCTTCTCATCCTCTCTGCATGCTGAGTTGTTGTCTTTAATGCATCTCTTCGTTCACTGTGAGTATCAGAGTATCAGAAGCAGTGAAATTCTTCTGTAGACATAAGAAAAATAGTGGCTGAGTGCAAAGTCCTTCCAAAGACTGTTGATGATTAAGCTTTACAAAAGCCTGAATTCAGAGTGTGCATCTTAACAAAGCAACTGAGTTCCTTAATTACTTGAATTCCCACCACAGGCAGGAGTGTAGGTGTATGCACTTTCTTTGTACACAGGTATCCTCTTGAAGGACAGTAAGTTCTTCCACCAAGAAGTCCTAATTCCATCATCAACATCTCCTGAAAAGAATCCACAAACCCACAAATATTTCCACCAGATCAGTATTTCCCAGGGTCTCTCTTCCAGAGGCTAGTTACAAATGTTTTGGAGACTCCATTTTGAAGAGAAATCAAACGTGATATTGCAAATACCTCTTGTGAAATTTCTTTAGGTGGACTAATTGATACAACTTTAAAAGTTGGCCTAGTACTTAGAGTACAGCACTTTGTAGTATGTTGCTGTTATTTATAGCATTGCTGAAGTGGTCTTGTGTACAGGTAGACGAGCAGAGGAGCAGAGATGTCAGGCTGCTTTGTGAGGGATACAGAAGGCTTAATTTAAATACCTGACATAATTATTGCTTGCCTTACCTTCAAGCCCCCAGCTCTAAGGGTTGATGTGGTTCTCTTTGAGTAAGACGCTCAGTTTCCCTTAAAGCCTGCCGTGGCATTACTGCATAAGGAACCGTAGTGACAGCCTGCCAGGGATGCTGGCAGTGGAGAGTGACAGGCCTGCCTGCGAGGAGAGGCAGCCAGTGGGTTGCGGAGGGCTTTGCAGGCAGGTACACAGCTTCCCTCCATGCTGTGCCCCCTCTTCCAGCAGGGACCCCCCGGCAGTGAACTGGCCAATGGTTTGTTAGATACGGTTCTTGTCCTGCTCTCTCTCATCTGACTGCTTTTGTCTCTGTAGCTAACAGGAGCCAGGAACTGGTCAGTGGCATCCCTGCCCTAGGGCAGCACTCATGAAGCAGCATAATTGGTGGGCTAACCCTGAAAGGCATTAAATACAGAAACAGAAAAAAAATAAATACATGGAGGGGAGAGCAGTGGGTCAAAACAGAATCTTGCAAAGGTCAGGACTGCCGAGGGATGTGTTGGTCTGAGCTGTGTATTTCCTGGCAAACCCCTTATGTCAGGCTCAGAGACGGCTGGTGACCTACTTATTTCCCTGTGCAGAAGGTCAGAGGAGGAGGTAGATGAAGTGTGTACTGTGTCCTCACCTCTTCTTAAACTTGTTGCCTTGGAAGGGCTGACAAACCATATTCTCCTGGCCATTCATCAGCTGATAAGCCTATGATGATAAAATAAGAAATACATGTAAAAAGCTTTTAAAATAGTGATACACCTTCATATAATTGAGTATGTATTTCTAACCTTGCTTTGCACAAAGTTCACATTTCAGCTGCTAATATTTCCTGTTTCAGCTCTAGCTCTCCAATATATATATGCATAATAATAATATATATGCATTCAGGAAGATTTTTACTTCAGGTATGAAGAAATAGTTAAGCTTGAGCAGGTGAGGTAAGAGTTGGAACCCAAACCATGCTTCACATTACCAAATTCCCCAAGGCTCCATTGTTCTGTTATTTGAGGTTTATAGAAAATAACCACCCGGTTTCTTTCCTATGCCTGTAAATGATTATATGCCTCACATTTCTAAACCTCCCTAATACTGCCAGTAACATCAATACAGCCTCCATGTGGTAACCCAGTTGTTCACATCCGTAACTTCTTTAATCTTTGTCCAAATTCCCATTTCTGCGAAAGAATGCATCAGGCACCAAGATAAGACTCAGGGAAAGGTAACCCTTGCCCCAAATAACCTGTCATGAACTGTAATGCTTTATCACAAGAACTGTACTTTGCACAGTTGTGTAAAAGCACAACCATCTGCCTGCCAAACCTGCAGCTCTCCCACGCTCTGTGGCGCTAACACCAGGATTCCCAGGTTTTGTCTGTCAGATTAGCTGTTGCCAGCTGGTTCTTTCCGAAGCCACAGCTGTTGGGTAGTAGCACCAAGCCATTGTTGGGTGTCTGCCCTGCGCGGATCCATGCTTGGTACAAAGAGGCAGAGAAGGCTGCAAGGTTCCCTCAGTGCAGGTCGTTGGGGACCTACGGCAGCAGAGAAAGAGGGAAGAAGAGCAGATACAGCCAAAAGATTCCATGCTTAAATAATTCAGTCTAATGCTGGTTATAACCTCCCTTTTAGTGTATGTATGTGTGCAGGTTTTGGTCATATGGATCACCCCCTGAGAAACCTTTGTTATTCTCAAATTTCTCATGACTTCAGTCTGCTTTAATCTTTTTCATAACAGCGGTGTAATTCTGTGGCACTCCACCAAGGAAAAGGCTTTAACTATATCATGAAAGGGTTGTTCAAAATCCCTAGTAGAAACCTGTGTATTACTACATGTAAGAGAAGATTGAATTTATTAATAAGCCTAAACATGTTCCAGGCATTTCGAGTAAAACACGCTATAAGCAAGCTCAGCAAATACTAGTGAGGCTGAACCGCCCATTTGCAAATAGGCAGGCAAGAAAGATGACATTGGCCTTCCACTCAATAGTTCAGGTATTTGAGTAATTTTACATTCCATTTTTATCTTTCTTTGGCAGCTTGTATTTCTGGATGGAGATTCAGGTACTGAGAAATGGGTGGAATATAAGCTGAATAGATCTGCTTTTTCCCAGTGAGAAACTTAGTTATGCGAGGGAGCAGCTCCCAGCTGCTGTCTCACTGCTGCTTCCACACGCTGCATAAACACACTATTGGAAGTAGCTATGGATCATGGGCTGCAGGGTCTTTGACGCTGTTACCACACTTGTTTCTCAGCCTTTGCTGCAGAAAGAAAGATGCAGTCCTAGATGACCCAGGAGGTTGTTGAGAGGTAAGGGCTAGATTCTCAAAGACAAAGATGCTACAACTGAACAGATATGTGTGGCTCTCAAGGGATGGCTAAGTGCTTCAGAAACACCTCAGTAAACACTACTCAACGTTTTGGGTCTCTAAACATATTGGAAAGGTAGCTTTCTCTTGGAGTTCTTTATGTTCATCTAATCACATTATTGCTCACCCTTTGAGCCAGGCTATATAATTACTGTAAGGCTGCAGATGACTATTAGGAGAAGCCTGCAGGACATGTAACAATTAAAGTGTCTGCAGCAAAGCTGCACAGGTAAAGTTACACGTTTGGGCTTGAGATTGTCTAACAGCTCGTTTCCACATAAAGAGGTTCTGTGCCCTTCTCCCTGTCCTCCTTCTGCCTTGGCCTACCTCCCTTACATGCACTGGCTTGTGTTTTCTGACCCTGCATCAAGACATTTTTAATTACTGGAATTGAGAAGAATATTAAACTGGAAAAAAGGTGAATCATGTGTGATAGCATACAGAGTTGACTCAAAGCATGAATGTACTGATGAGTACAAAGCTAATGCAAAGGATGTGACTGGATCAGGGTCTAGGGAAAGGAAGAGGAGAAAAACAAATCAAGAGCTTTATAGCAATGGAAATCTGGTTAATGTTCTTTGTGGTAAAGTTCCACTACTCCTGAATAACAAATGGCCAAATTCTGTTCATGTACATCCTGCATGTGCATGTTATCTTTGTTGTCATTATGGTTTTGTCTTTCACAGTGTGGGTGTAAGTGGGTAAAGCTGGGACCGTAATATGACAGATCAGTGAGACATCAGCAGTAAGGCTTTGCTCTGAGGGAGGGTGGTCAATAGTCATGGCATATTTTGTAAGCTTGTCCCTCAGCTCTCTCCAGGAGTAAACAATCTCTTTTGCCAGCTCCATGGGACTAAGGTAGGCTTCTTTCTCCTCCTTTTTTTTTTTTTTTTTTTCCCCCTCATTTTTTATCTGTTTTTTTCCCCTGTCATAAATTCTGGAAACAGATCAGCTTTCCATCCTCCTTTCAAAAACCTGTAGAAAAGCAAGACAGCAAATAAGTAAATGGCAATGAAACCTACTGCCCATTAAAGATTTGGCATAATTCAGTTGGAGGAAAAGGAGGAAAGTTAATGGTTGGCAGCAGCTAGTAATCGCTCCGGCATTTCAAAGTTTTTTCCAGATTAACTGAAGACATTTTCTGTTTTTGTTGAAGTGCAAGACAATATTTCCATTGGCTGGAGTTGGGGCAGTTTTAATCCCTTAAGTTTTGAACCATCCTGTTTTTCAGTCTAAAATAATAAAGGACAATATTCTTTTAAAACTGGGTCAGTTATCTGATGTATGGATTCATCATTCATTTTGGCACTTATCTGATTATATCCTCATTCTTCTGCTGAGGTTGGTTTAAAAGAAAAGGCACCTCCCAAGCTATCCTCCCTTGAAATGTCATCTGAGGTTTTCTGTTTCCCTTTTTAAGCTCTGTGGGAAGTACAGCTTCAGCCCTGTTATAAACAAAACACAGCCAGAACCTGTCTTCCTCACGCAACAGTGTCTTGGGGTGAACGCAGCAGTGACTCACTGTTGCCTCTGGCACCCTGCTTTGGCTGGGCAGGTGCAGTGGCAGGAGCGTGGGAGCATCAGTTGTGTGGCAGCACAAGGGCAATGCATGCCGAAACACGGACAACCGCGCACGTTGGGGAACAAGGCAGATGCCTGCACATAAACTGCAGAGGGTGGCCAGCACATCCACACAGGGCTGAAGATACAACACAGGACTTACTGGACCTCCTTGCCCTCTACCTTGGTGGCTGCAGGCTGGGTGGGATATGCCAGGCACTCAAGAGGGCATCTACATGTGAAAACCTGCATCTTTCCTGAAAGCTCCCCTAAAGCTGATGTGTTTAGAAGTCACGGGTGAAAGAGCTAACCCACACAGAGAATGTACTTGCTGGTTTTCCTTAACGTATTCTCCTCTGAAACCTTTAAATGGATTATGGTTTCCACTTATTTTTTAACAAATGGGCTATTTGAGTCGCTTTTTTCTTTGGCATATTGGACCTCTTGGCAGCCTGAAGGTCAAGGTTCCCATGTTGCAGTTGCCACTGCTTTATAGGCAGCTCCCCGCCCAGCGCTTCTGTTTGCACAAATGCATCTGTCATGTTTTGTCTCCTGGAAAACTGGAGGAATGATCCACCTTCAAATGGACAGATTAACCAAAACTCAAGGAAAAATATGTCCTTTAGGGGAACACATTTCCTTTAAAGAAAGGACTTATTTTCTTCTTTGTCTATGGTTGCAGGCATTGGATACAGTGGTCTGTCCTGGCATAGATCAGACGGAATTTCAAGCTTTCAACTTCATATTTCTCTATGATACCTTCAGGTATTCTTTGTAGTCTGTACTGTGCAAACGTATCCTCCAGTTGGTCAGTCAGCCCGAGGACATTGATGTAACTGTGCCCGGTGAGTGTAAAAAGTGTGTATTTTCTGGGGCTGAGCTGAAATGTGCTGCTCTCTGAATGTCAGCTTTTAGGGTTGAGTGGAGAACTTTCAACGAAGGTAAGAGTACTGCTACAGTAAATGCAGCTGGACATGGCTATCTCACACAGCCTGGGGACACAAGACATGAAAAGGAAGTTTTCACAGCTTGCTTAGTCTGCATTTTTTAGTTTACTGTCTTGGATAACTGAGTCATAGAACTCAGCTGCAGTTGAGTTGAATTTGAGAATAATTACATAAAATGTTACATTTTTAATTTCCCATTCAGAGCTGTACTGGGAGTGAGTTCAGTAAACAAAAGAGGGTGTAGAAGACCAGTGCTAATAAAAATCTTGCCTAGAATCTCATTAAGAAATCTCATCTGTTCCTGTGTACTGACTGAAGTAGGGATCCCTTGAAAGAGGCACGATGCAGTTGTATAATTTAAAAAGTGTATAATAATATGTACTCAACTGAATGTCACATTAAAGGCAAGCTTAAATCTGGCATTTCATGACACTAAAGGGATTGACTTTGCAGTAACAATTTTCTTTTGGTACAGGGCCATTTTTGCTTGGGTGGTGTGTGTGAATAACCTCATAGTTTCACAAAATTGGGAAGGTGAAAATGCAGGCCTCCTATATGTATAATATTCATGTTGTCATTTATGCATTCCTCAGCAAGTTAGGATGCTTTTGATTCATAACACATCCTCTGCCCTTCAAACTGCACTCAGAGACAGCCTGCCCTTCCCAGGGAGTCAGTGCCAAAAGGATGCTAAGACATCTGTGTTCTCATTGCCTTTAACACATTATGTTATACACATATCTATTATGTGCTGATAAATGAAACTTGCTTATTCCCAGCTCCAGAAGAAACTGAGACGAACTGAGCACAGAACTGTCTTGTATTTGCTTTTCATAATTTCTTTGTGATAAGTGTGTATCTTGTGCTGATCCATTGCTGTGTGCTGATCCTTGCCTCGGAGCCTTCACAAAAGCATAAGGCTGGCCCAGGCAGAGCAGCTGCATCATGGCTGTGTGGGGATGGCACGTTCATCAGTCCCTGCTTGGTTCATAAACTGCCACAGACTGGAGGAGCAGGGCCCCCTCCACATTTCCAACCCATAATTGTGTCCTTGGAATTTGAGAAGTTTTTCATATCATGCAACCCTCACCTTTCCAAGTGGGAAATTCTTCGTCAAATTCATAGTTACCAAAGAGCTTCCCAAGGGACCAATTGTAGTCTTGTCAACCCAGGAAACAGCATGTTTTCCACCTGGTCATGTTCTCACCGGTGACTGAACTCCTCCATAAAGAAGGTGTATTTTATGTCTTTTCTTGTTCTCAGTAATGACAATTATTTTTGTCAACATTTTCTAATGATGAGCACTCTTTGTGATACCAAGAGTGAAAATGTTCAGCTGTATGGAAGTCTTGCAAAGTCATATGAAGAACTTCAGGTGAGAACCACTGGACACTTTTTCCTGTAAACACTGATGCTGCATTTGTATATGGTACCAATCAGAAAACACTAAATTATTCATTTCTGTCCTGATTTCATCATTCCTTAAGAAATAGAACATAATTTTGACCACTGTAAAATAATGACAATAGCTGATATTCAGTAGCATATTGTACTTGTGAAGGAACTAAGTTTATACATTTCAGATTTCTGTATTTGTTAAGCTGTCCCACTTGTACACTGACTTCTTCAAGACCTACAGAGCTGCTCAGAAGCAGAATCCAAAATAGAATTAAACCTGAGAGAGGAATCAGAAGATAGAAATTGTCCTAGTTGATGGGGAAATATTTGATTGACTGCACTAAGGATCTAGTTTACTTTAAATATTCTCATCCTTTTGAAATACTAAGAGATGTAAAAGTAGATACTACAACTTTGAAATGGAATGTTGCTATTTGTGGGCATGGTACCAAAAGTAAATCTAATTACCAAAAATACACAAAAATATTTAGTTGCTTTTCAGCAAGCACTGACCAAATAGAGGAGCTCCCCTGGATCAAGCTGTACATTAACGAGTGACCCATCACTAGGGTCTTTGTTTCTGAAAATTGCACACCACTATTTTATAACAAACCCACAAGATGCTGCATTTTAGAAAATACTGACCACATTCTCTGCTCCCTCTGTCAACCTGAACAATTCCATCAGAACTAAATAGCTGTTCTCATGCTCTCCTAAAATCTCTGCTCTCTGCTTAGATCTTAGGCTGCTTGGAGTTGAAAACAATTAAAATTTATGGATGTGTTTCTTTCTATTGTTGTTTGGCCATACTATGGTTATATATAATCAGTATGGGGTGTTTTCTGTGGTAAATTACATCAATACGTGGCAGCAGTGCTATGAAAATCAGGTTTCCTATTACTTGGTAGCCAGGAATTTCTGACCCAATATGATGCTATTTGAAATCATCTAAAAGGATCAAATATTCTGTAAGAAAATAAATGAATGAATCCTTTTTATCAATTCACTTTGGTTTTTGTTGATATGTCACCAAATGAAGCCAGAAAGATAAGGAATTCTTTTGTCAGAGAAAATTAATCCATTCTTATCTTTGGGAAAAATTGGCTGGTCTCTGTCCTTGAGTAATGTCATGTAGTTTCTCTGAACTAATAAAAATGACCAGTGACTCGGCATCTATAGCTTATAATTCAATCTCAGGTGAAAAGTTTGAACAGCAGGCCAACATTTCATCCTTATGAATGGTAATGTATTCTCTTCAGGAGAGACCAAAGGGAGCCTTCTGGAATGCACAAAATGAATACATTTAGCCATAATAATTTTTAAGTCCTCTGCTTCTTTTCCAGGTGGCACCTTGTCTTGATTTAAAAGAAGGTATCTGCTAGGGAGAGGCAGGGCCTCTCTAAGAATGAGGAATTCCAATCCCTTCCCTCCAAGTTATTATAATTTAGAAGACTAAAGAGGCTTTTCAGTCAGAGCTAAGGGGAAAGGAATAACAGTCCTTTACTAGTAAATATAACAGGACAAACAAACAACAACAACCACTACAGCAATAATAATAATAATAAACAGAACCAAGAACCCCGAGGGGCTTTGTCTCACAAGACCCGGGCAGACTGATCTCTTGGGACCCCCGAGAGCACCAAGCCGAAACGGTGGGATGCTCCGGGGCTGATGGCTGGAGATGGTGGGCTGTCCCCAGCAGGCAGGGGGTGTCCCAGCAGGCAAAGTGAGCAGTGCTGAAGGAGCCGCGATGGCTGGACGGGGCTGACCCAGCTCCAGCAGGGCAGGCGAGGGGCTCCAAATTCCTGTGTGCTCCAGCAGATGATGGATGGTGGTAGAATTCCCAGGACCAGACCCTCCGTTAACAGTTAGCCATCACCCGACCATCCTCTCCGATGCGGAGTGCAGGAGGAGAACACACTCAGCTCCCGGAGCCTTTCCCTCCCCCAAACTTAAGTGATCTTCCCCCACTCTCGCCACTTCTTTTGTGTGGGTCAAGCACCCTGTAAGCATTAGTATTTAGTCTCTTAGCAACTTATGGGGGGGAAAAATTCTATAGGGAAAGGAAAAAAAACCAAAACCAAACCTAACCCCCAACACACCTGTTATTCCTAAATGACTTTAATTCCTCATTTGGATTGACAGATCAAATTTGCCATCAACTCTGCCCCTTTCCTACCAAAACTTGGAAGGAATCATACTAAAACAGAAAAAGGGATAATTTCAGCAGGAAGTATTTTCTCTTCTGGCTGGTGAGTTAGTTTATTTTAATCTTTGGCACTATCAATTATTTCCAAAAGCTTCAAGTGCAACATGCAGATGTAAACAGAATTTTGGTACTCCCCAGAGCACAGCTTGCAGAGGAGTTTCAGGAGAAAAAGAAGTTTCAGGAATTAAACTCAGGTGACTTTCTTTTTAATTGCACTTGAAAGTTACAGGGAGAAGGGGTTGCACAGAGAGAGGAGGCAGCCTCAAAGTATTTGTGGGGAGTTCACTGTGCAGCAGCAACATTTTTCATGAGTTCACCAGCACAGGGCCAGGCTGGTTCAGGGACCCTCTTGGAGCAAGAGTACCGTGTCTGGGTCTCTCTTGCCTGTGTCAATGAGCAGCATCACACATGTCATGGTCTGATACAGCTCAAACCTACTAATTCTCTTTGCAGAGGGGAGGACAAGAGTTTGTAAAGTTACTTAGTTTCTACTAAATTGAAGCGTAATTAAAATAATAACACAAAAAGCTGTATATATTGTGTCCTGAGGGCTGCCGCGAGGCTCCTATGCAATGTAGGCAGCTGACTGCTTCTTTAAGCTTTTCACAAACCTGGTGACTTGTCTGAAGCAAATGCTTTCAGAGCCTCCTCTCCTGGCACTTTCAGTTTGCATTCCAGTTCTAACAACAGCTGCTCTTTGTGGGCTGTATGACTTGTGTGGTCCAGTTGCAGAAGCAGATGTGCCCTCCACACTCATGGAGAGAAGGCTGAAAAGGATTGCTCTGCTGAGAAGTTGGTTCAGGGATAGGAATTGTATTTTTAAGCTAACATTTGCCAGAATTGGTGCTAAAAGATACAGCGCTACCTCCCTCCTGCTCATTCCTACCCTCTCCCTTGAGTTTGCACAAGCCTGGTCTGAACATCAAAGGAATTAATCCAGTTGAAGTCTCAGCCAATGGGGACAAAACCACAGCTGTAATCTGGCTGGGGGTTGTGATATGGTTTTCCATCCAGCCACGTGGACATGTGTGCCCAACGGGAAGCAGAGCTGGAGGGGAGGGAGAGAACTCTCTCTCAGGGGACCAGGGAAGAGGATGCAGGGTGGTCTCTGGGAGCCTGTGCTTCCTCACAGGGTGAGGTTGTGTGGGATGGCTGAGCCTGGGGGTGGCTGTTAACCTGGGGACAGTGACACTGACCTCCAGCAGAGCTCTGTAAGCCTTTGTGAAATTTTTCTGATCCTTACTTCCCTGTGCTGGGATGGTGCACACATGAGCACCAAGGCCCACACCACAGCATGCCACAAGCAGGATGGAAGTGCTGGAGCAGCAGGCATGAGCAGGAGCCCTCACACAGCATTCCCCAGGCAGCCACAAAAATTGCAGAGATGAGCCCGTGGCAACCTAGGATGAGTATGCAAAATGGTGTGTAGGACATACTGGGAGGTGCCCCCAGCCCAGCTGTCCTAGAATTTCACTCACAAGGTAAGTCATGAGCGTTTACTGTACAACTGTGTGTTCAGGGTGGCTTTTCACAATGAAGTTGAAGAAAATTGACTTCTTTGTGTGTTGAGAAACCAAGTCAGAGTTGTGGAGCACCTCTGCATCTACACACTAGCCCATAGCAGGGATTTTGCAGGCGAGCTCCGGGGTTGGAGAAAGAGGCATGTGGAAATTCAGGCTGTCCTCAAAAGAGGGCATTGCAAGAAAAAGTTTCAAGGTCCTTTACTAGTTAATGGTTGTTTTTTCCATTTTGCAATACAGAACAACTAAATATTCTGATCTTGTTGAAACCAATATATCTAGTGTGACTTCTCTTTCATCACCTTCTTTCTTTATCTCTGACTAGAAAAATATATATTAATTCCTGGAAAAGCTTACAAAAATCAAAAAGGTAAGTGAACTGATTTCAGCTTTGTGTAAGAAGGCAACTTGTTGGTACTTGCTGTCAATGTGCATGGATATTATCTGGAGGGAAATTGGTGGTGACACCACCATAGGAGTGCCTTGCTCTAACAATTCACACATATACAGGGGCTGTTGAGCAGATGGAGAGAACTCAAAAAAGTGGTTGACAATGTAGCATCTTTCTCTGTGAAAATATGCACAAATATATTTTTGTTTTCTCACTCTTCTCCTTGGGAAGATTTTTTGATTTTTCAGCCTAGCATTCGGATGAAGGAAGACTCAGTGATCCATCCATCTGTCCCACTCTAAAAGCTTTTAAACCAACCACCTCTCTTTAACATCGTGAAATGACACAGAGCTCAAAAGAATTAGAGTAGGATTCATTTCACCTAAGTTTAGACTTCTGTAGTACCAATGTCTTCATCTGAGATAATCCCTTTGGTTGTCCTTACAGTTAGTGGAGACCAGCTGGCATGTTTAACCATGATTCAAATGACCTGATTTAGATGTCTATTTTGGGATAGGATGAATCATGGACTAAGAGTGCCTTTCTCTTTTTTCTGCTTAGTTAGAATGACTATCTGAGATGAAGAACAGTGGGATTTTCTAAACGACTTCTGAAGGCTGTCTCTACATAAGAAAGGAAATTTAATGAGGCAAAGCTGAAGTGTGTGCTCACCAGCTCACTCACCGTGGGTATCAGGCTGAGAGAGAGAACATGCCCCTTGTCAGGGGGCCCTTCACCTACATGGTATTTAGAGGTCATGAGAAGAAACATGCTGAAGAAGTACAGCTGAGGTGAGGAGAAAGGCATAAAGAGCTTTAGGAGAGGTTATTGTGTTGGGCAGGTAGGAAAATACAACATGACTTCAAAATAAACCAGGCTTCACCAGTTTTACTGCTTGTGGAATTAAATGATTATTCCCAGGAACTCATGACAACTCTGTGTACTGTGACTGCTCAGATAAAACAACTTCTAAAATAACCCTTTCAGTATTTAGAGGTCAAGCCTACCTCTGATCAGTTTATGATGCAATTTAGTAATTTTCCATTTCCAACCTCATAATTTTCAAACATGTGCTTTTGATACTTTTTCCAAGAAGCACTCTCTCTTCTCTGAAAAAGTAATTGTAAACACCTCATCGCCAGCTAATTATTTTCTCTGAAAGTCATCAGGCCCACTAAACTCTTGATAATGGTTGAGTGGTTGCTATACTGAAACTGCTGCCTCAGATTGGTTGTTTATGTTTCCTGTTACTTTCTACCTCAAGGCTCCCAGTCCAAGTGCTTCTGTTCAGACCTTTTCTTTGTTGAGCACAATAAAAGTCAACACACCTGTCTGCATCTATAAACTTTTTCGTAATGCAAGTAAATGAATGTGAATTGGTAACTGTATGAGTTCTCTCCTAATGTGTGAGTGCTAGTGTATTCCTTCTAAAACGAAGGGCTTGGAAGTTGTTAGGACAACGTCTCTAAAATACTCCCAGTCCTGCAAAGTTGCCTTGTTAAGCTCAGCACTCTGCTGTTTGTGGAAGAAGATTGAGAAGCAGGATTGAGGAGCTGTACCTGCAGAAGGGGCAGCCACGGACAACAACAAAAGGAGGAAACAAAATTGAAGAATGTGCCACATCATTTGCTGATCCCTGCGATACTACTGAATGAAAAGAGTCACTATCGCCTTAATAACCTTGGCAGCAATTTGTGCTTTGTCACGGTGACTCAGCCTTTTGTAAGGCAGGACGTTACTCAAGACTGGCTTCAGTGAAAAGGCAGGTGCTCCCACAAGCATATTCCTGTTTTAGGATCACTTGGTAATGCATATTTATTTAGTAGTTTACTTTGTGGGAACAATTCCATTCGTGTTCACTTTTTCATTATCAGCAAGGTGTAACTCATTACCCTGTTTTTCAGAGGGCACAAATGTGATAGCAAGTGAGCTAGCTGCTAGCTTAAAGCCATGGAGTGGCTCAGTGAGTCATCAGCAGAGCAGTTTGAATGTCAGGCAGGTTTTGTTTTGTGTTTCATTCCAGCAGAAAAGAATGCAGGCTGGGAGAAAAACTTCAAAACAAATGAACTGGAGCAATCACTCCCAAGCTGATCTTGACCAGAATTTGGTGCAGAGTCCAATGGTGAGCAGTGAATGCCAGATCCTCGTTTCATCCTCAAAAGCTTTGTTCTCCATAAAACTCTGGTAAGGTTGCTCTCTGTTGTCCACAATACGTCTGCATATCCTCATCTTCCTCATGACAGAGTGGAAGGAAGCACGGCCCATGTGACATCCCTGTTGCCATCCTCCTGCAGAGGGAGCAGAGGCCTTCTGGTCATGATATAAATGAACAACTCATCCCTCAGCATTTTCCAGTCTGACTGCTTCCATACACGTCCTTGGTTATTTATACTGACCATTCCTTTGAACTCATTTTACTGGTTTTTTCTGATGTTCTTAAACACATTCATTTCCATGTTGCCTGTAACTCCCCATAAGTATAATTTTTGACCCTGCCTGCTGAAGGAGGGCCACAGGGCTGCCTTCCAGGGACTTTCTTGCAAAACACAAATAAGCTACAGTTAGGAAAGTTTGAATGCAGTCTCTAAACACTGAGCCATCTGTGTACACATGTATTTGTTCTGCACCAGCCTGTTAAGGCTTAAGAATGTGAACTGTTGATGGACATATTTCAGGTAAATGAAACAAAGCATGAGAGCATCTAAAATTAAAAGACACAGCAGCTTCAAAATTAAGCTTCTAGCAAACAAAAATTTCACGGGCAGAGAAAAACAGGTAATATCTGGAGTGGAATTCACTTCAAGATGGAGGCTCTTAAATTAACATGTCTACATGTAGGTCAAGATATAGACATGCTTGCTGTCTATGTTTTGATTATGGAGATCAATGGATCTGTGAAAACCAGTGGTTTGATTCATTTGCCCAAATGTTAGTGCCTTTGGAAGAATTTCAGAAGTCTGAGACGTGCCTGGCACTTACATATAAGGGAAACCCATGTCATTTTGGGATGGCTGGATGCCAGACAGGACACTCTCTCAGCACACAGGCAGTGCTGGACATTTATGTGTGAATCTTGTCACTAGCCAATACAGTCAGTAAAGCCTAAGGAGTAACTGGGGTTATCCTACAGTAGAACTTGTGGATGACTGAATAAATCACTTTATGTGTCTGCAATGGCTGTTAGTGGACCTTTGTACTGCCTGTAACTGAAGGTTTAATATCTAGTGCATATATATAGATGTCTAAATTTATGCTTCCCGACCTTGGGTTGTCCTCAGTGTTTCAAAGGACCAGTGGCAGATATGAAAGCATTTAGCTTACACAGCAGCTAATGCCTGCAACTCCTCAGCTTCATGACTTGCATGACTGATCTGGCCTTTTTAAGTGGTCTGCCCTTCCAAAGAGATATGATCCTATGGGAATTCTTTGAACACTTACTTCTCATATGAACAGATCCCACTTCTGGGTAGTGACCCAAACTGACATATCCTCCTGCTCTGCTTCTGCTGCATGAACCAATCTCTTTGCTGTGAATCCCTGTAACAATTTCCGTCCAGGAGACAGGTGTATCTTTTGTTTCAAAGGATTGCGTGAGAAGAATTCAAGCTGCTGCTAACATCTTAGGGTGTTATTACTCACATAACATCTTAAGAGAGCTCTGCATTGAGTTTTAATACATGAGTTATGATCTTTGCTTTCATTTTTTTCAGCTTTGTTAAGATTCCTTTGCAGTCTAAGTGTTTTGCAGTTCACCTGGCCTGCCACATCTGTTCCTCCTTCAGAAGAGCTGACCTGTTACTTCTGACAATGTGGCCAAGGTGTCCTTTTGCCAGAACTTGTTTGACACCAGTAGTGAAGCAAAGGGACCCTGAAATGTCACAGACAGCCATTTTGACTGCTTCAGTGCATTTGCTGTTGTTCCACCGAGTGTGATCTAATGGAAAGCAAAATATTCTTATTATAGCAAACCATAATTCACTGGCTGAACTCTCAAGTGTATGCAGTGACCAGCATAACAGCTTTAGAGCAGCAGCTGGGCCAGGAATCTTTTGGCTGCACCATTCTCCCAGCAACATAAGAAATAACTGTTTTTCCCGTCTGCTAAATGTCAGTAATTTAAAATATGTGTTCATACAACACTGGGATGAAAGCAAAAATATTTCTTGCAAGAATATATCAGCATTTAGCAGACTGGCTTGGGAAGCTGAAAAGAAATGTATTCCCTACCCTGCAAGGGTGGTAAATATTAAGTAATGTATTCATTAAATGTACTTAAATATTAAGTTATGTATTCAAACGGGAACAGCTCTGACAGAGGAGACCGAAAAACTTTCAGATAGGTTGATGGCAAGATCATGTATCTGCAACATGCAAACCAAGTCCCTGTATGAGCCAAAACCATGAAAGATGTATGTCCTCCCCAGTCAAGACTATGTCCTTTTCCTTGTGAAAGCAGGTGTGGTACTCTCTTGCAGTGACCAGAAATTCATTCTGAATCCAAGAAACATTTCCCTGATGCTGATGTTGTTAAACCTCATGCACCGTTGATTCTAGCAAATGGGATTTTTTTCCAGCTCGTCCCTGTTGAATTGCACTATGCCTTTTTAGGATCATGGCACCAGCCTGTCGGGATCGTCCAGAGGTACGAATTTTTTCTCCCTGGATGTTTGCGGACAATAGATTGCCACGAGAAAAGAGACAGTGGGCAGACCACTGCTGAATACATATTTTTGCATGACAATCATGAGTTGAATGTTCTCCCGCTCTTTCTCTCCCTTCCCCGGAGCCGCCAGCGCTGCTGGCTGAAATAAGCACTCGATGCCTTCCCCCCGCCTTTTCCCCGGCACGGCCGCCAGCGGCCCGCCGGGACAGCCGTGTCCCCCGGGCCGGCCCCGCTCCGGCCCTGCCGCACGGCCCGTCCACCCCCGGCCGTCCCCGCTCGTCCCCGCGGGAGCCCGGCGCCATCCCCGGCCTCTGGTGCCCTCCAGTGTCTCCTTCCCGGAACGATTCAGCGGAGCAGAACCCCTTAGAGATCCCGCGTGGAGTGATGGTGCTTGGGGATGCGTGAGCATCGGGCGCCGAACAGAAGATTGGAACGAAATTAACTGGGCAAGCCCTGTGCCCTTGACTGAAGGCAAGAAATAGAAGCGCCCAGCTGACATTAAGCCGGGCTGAGAACAATGAGCTTTGCTACGTTCAGTAAAGCAACGTGGCGTTCCTGGTTATCTGAGTAACGATTTGGAGGGCAGCCTTATCAGAAATATTCCCCGCGTAACCATTCGCACCGTAGTTAAAAGGTGGCGTTACCCAACACAGAATGAGAAGTTGTGATTTGTTCTGTGGCTGCTTTCACTGAAAAGAACACAAGTTGCAGACTTAAAGACCTTTAATCTGAATTTACTCTCTTCCTTTAGAGAAGTAGCTTCAACAAATGTACCATTTGGCTCAGGATAATCCCATAAATAAATAACACAAAACAGTCTTTTTGATTTGGCTGTTTCTAATTAAATTCAGCAGAATTCTGACCCTAGTCAGCTATTCTCACATCAGTACAGAATCAGAGAGTCACAGGATGGGTCAGGTTGAAAGGGACCACAGAGGGTCATGTGGTCCAGGCTCCTGCCTAAGCAGGGTCATCCTAGAGTACAGGATTGTGTCCAGATGATTCCTGAGTGAGGGATGCTCTACAGCTTCTCTGGGCAACCTGTTCCAGTGTGCAGCCACCTGCACTGTAAAGTTCTTCCTCATATTCAGGTGGAACTTCCTGTGCTACTTAGGAATTTTACTTATAAAATACATGGTGTCCTTCAAATGAAAAAAAAAATATGGTGCCATAAGCTTGAGTAACATTTATCTTGTAAGCATTCCATGAAAACAAGCAGCATGCCAATTTATAGGCCTCTACATACTGGGTTTAAGTTGCTATAAGGAACACCATAAATCTATGCAAGACGCAGATTTAAATTATGGATAATTTACATAAAGACAGCTTTCACTAAGTAAATATCTCACTTATTATATATAACAGTTTTTGAAGGAAAATGATGACATAATAAGCTCTGAAATATAACTGCAATACAGAAAAATAATTTTTTTCAAGCCCTTAAATAACAAGGCAAATATAAGAAATAAAGGATCTAGATAATTTCTACTTTAATCCATGTTTACTTTAGCAATGCTGGCAAATAATGAATTTCTCAAGACTTGCTTAAAATGTTTTTGCTTTTATATCATAGTCTAACTGTAACTTCTGTCTTTCTAGCAGTTTTTACAATACAGACTCGGGGCTTGGCTCTTCATCCTTGAATTTGGAAGCAAAATCATCCCTTTTGTTTCCTCAAAATCATCATCACTACCCCAGGCAGCCAGGACTAGTGGACATTATCAGCATACACACAGGTCAGCCATTCACTCTGGGCTGCGCTGGAGGGAGACCACAGGGCCAAATGAGTCCCCTTCTCCAGGCTTGACTTTGTGGCCATAGCTGGACACCCAGTGCCATTTGAAATGCCCTGCAGCACCTCGGGCATCTGCACAAGGGACACTTAGGCAACTGAGTCCTGACCCCCAGACTTGATGTACAGGTAAGCACACCCAGAGACATGCAGTGGCTTTTCAGGTGCCCTAAGGAGCCCAGCTGCTGCTCCAGATGTGCATGGGTCCTGGTTCAGAGCCAGTAGGCTCACCTAGCTGCCTTGGCTCACCCAGCTGTGAGCAACCTGGTTAGAAGAGGAAAATTGCTGTACAGATGAATCTGTTGGTTGAAAATCATGAGAGAGAAAGGTCTGCCACCCTGGGATTGTGAGGCTGAGGGCTAGGCCCGGGAACTGCAAACATCCTTTAAAAGTGCAGCCAAGGACCTAGAAACAAGAGACATCCCAAGGTACCAGGAATAAGTGAAAACCCAAGAGACTCTAACGATAATTTACTGTCTAAGAAAATGGAAAACAACATAGAGATATAAAATTGCTGTTAAAAAAAATCAGAAAACAGAATAATGTATTACCTATTAGAGGTGAAAACCAGAAAATAACATCATCTCTTAGCTGCTCAAAGCAGAATCTCCTACAAATGCTTAATGTCTCTCTGTTATAAAAGAGACTAAAGTTGTCTCCCTCTGATAACTTCCCAGCTGAATCCCACATGAACTGTCCATTCTCTTGGACTCAGTGGGAATGCTGGCTGACTCCAGACTCTGTCAGGGATCTGTTTTGAAGGGAAATTCTGTCTGTTGTCTTACTGCTTGGGTCTTTCTTCCCCTCTTTTGGGCATGGTTGGGCATCCCCTCCAGGATCAGTTTCCTCCCATTTGGGCTGGTTTGGCTTCTTGTTAAGTCTGGCTAATTTGCTGAATGTAAATATTACATATTTTAAATATATTTGCTGTTACATTATTGTTGACCAGTTTGTTTCAGCGGCAAGGTCCAGTAATTGTAACAGTACATATATACCTACTTGGTTGTTGCTCTCATTGGGTGTACTGCCATACTGCTTGATGCTAGCATTGATTGACACCATACTATTGACAGGTATTATTGATTACTGATATTAATTGTAATAGCTTGACATTCATATTCATTCATATTAATTTTATTAATCTTCATATTAGCTGTAATAACTATTGGTATATTTGCTAGCAGTGATCTTTGTGGTAATCTGTAATAAAGTAGAAAATTTTAGAGGGTAAAACCTCTGTGTCCTTGTGTTTTATGGAATCTTAGGAACCCACAGTCATTATCTCTGGCACAGCCACAGGCCAGGTAACCCTTCAGGTTGTGACCTACAGAATGACACTTTGAACCAAGTCCTTGGTGTCACAACACAGGGAATAATTTTTGACATATCAAACCCTCATCTGTGGCACAACTTAATTGCTCTTCAGAATCTGGACTCATTTTTTTCCTTGAAATTTAGATGTTTTTATTTTTGGTACTGGTAGCCGTACAAGCCAAATAAAAACATGTTCAGTTGCTAGTCAGACATCTGATTTATCATCACTTCTTGTTAGGCATTTTGGTTACAACAAAAGACTGTGAAATTAATTGTAAAAAAGCAAGTTGTTGTCTTTGTTACAAAATGGAAAAGATAAAAGTGGCTCCAGTGTCACATTGTGCAGCTTATTGTGAAGGTGGTTTGATAGCCTGGGTGTAACAAACATTCCAGTTGGCTGATATGAAAGCAAGGATCAGCCCAGGGCTCAGAAAACAAAGCATATTTCAACTGCAACCAGTCATTTGTCAGAAAGACAGTCTCGCAGTTTCCAACTGATTTTACAATAAGAATAATTTGTTTGCGCCATGTGTCAACAGCTTTATTTAAAGCACACAGTGAAAAATACCAACATGCTGTTTTCCTCTTAATGACAACTTGCTGTACTACAAATTTTAGTTTTTAAGTAGTAACATTCTCGCATTACACTTACAGACTTTTTTTTCTGTTGTAATATGTTCCCTTGTGTTATCACAGTCCATCTTTAAAGTGTACACTTAGAAAACCCTTCTGTAAAAGCAATCTAACATTTATAAGCCAGGAAAATGCTTTATACAAATAAGTTATATTTTTAACTTTTCTTGCCAATAAAGGAACTGCTAAGACTGCAACTAGAGTAAAACATCTTCCTTTCACAGTGTATCTAAATATGTGTGTTCCCATTCTTACTGACAGAAATTGCCTATTCCTTTTATTAATTGCCTATATTGTTATTGAAAATTTTCATTGAGACAAGTATGTCTTTTGTATGGCAAAACTTATCTGGCATTAACCAAATCTCTCACACCAGCTGTATAGAATTGCACATATTTTCCTTTATTCTTTAGGGAACTTCTGAGAACAGAGCTCTGTGTAGGATCACACTTACAAATGAGCACTAGCAACTCATTTCTTAACAAGATTGTGGGTTTGATCCCCATACAGGCCATTCACTTAAAAGTTAGACTCTGTGATTCTTAGGGGTTCCTTCCAACTCAGAATATTCTGTGGTTCTGTGATGTTTCACCCTCTTTTATCCAGCAGGAATTTCAGAACGTGTCCTTTTCTTTATTGTGGCCACCAGTGATGAGATTTTTACAGATTCACAGTTGAACTTTTATGTACTGTTCACATCTCTGCATCTTCTTTGGTGCTGATAGTCACTCAGTTATGGATAAGAAAAGAGAAATCACAAGAAACAAGAGATCTTCCTCTGTCAGGGAGAAGTCAAAGTATAAATCTCTGCATTACAATGTTTTTGAGTACTTATGCAAAGCAAATCTTTGACAAAAAAGATGAGAAGATTCATTGTAAAAATGTCAAGAGCCTATAGTAGAACTACTGGCTCCAATTGCATTCTCTGAACAGGTGGACACAGACTTGGAAAAAGATCTCCCAGCTTGGCTAGACAGTTAAAAATGGACTGAAAATTCAGTTCAATTGAGAACTGAAGTTACAGACAATTGACAAGTGATCTTTGCTTTTCTTCAGAAAGATGATAAAAATCTCAGTTACAGAACATAAGCTAAACTGCCTATGGAAATGTATGTGTTGAAGTAGGTGCTTCTTTCCAGCACATTTTTCTCAAACATCCTTGAAGACTGGGAACAAAATCCTTGTTTTCTGATGGTTCTAAGTGGCTCCATTTTGGCCTTTCCATGGACTAGAGCACCTCCCATCCTGTGTGTTGCACAAAAACCCTTTGGAGTATACATAGGATTTCATTGAGCAGCCATTCCAAGAAAATATCCTTACAGGGTAATTGAGTCTCAAAAAATGCCATGTACTGGTATGGTAAGTGAATGGTGATGTCGAGGATCAGTCCAACACCCTTATGTTGGCTTTAATTAGACATTGATGCTCATGGATTTAGTTATATTTTATTTTTCCAAATATAGATCCTTGAGAATAACTTCTGTAGCAGAAGTCCCATTGAATGCAAGAAGGTATGCATGCTCATACAACTATTTGTGGGACTGCTGGGTTTGCAACTAGAATGACCAAGCCCAGCTGCTGCTAAGGAAAAACTGCTCCTAAACCCAGTATGATTTGGTAAGAGTTAGAACTGTGAGATAAACTAATCTAGGTTTCAGGATATTATAAATGTTCTTACTCATTTCATTCATTGTAATTTTTTGTTCTGCTAGAACTGCCATTTAAAAATCGCAACACAAAGCACTTTTCGATACCTCATTGAGCTTGGTTGATGCTAATTTTGCCTGCTTCCCTCTTTGAAGGATTCAAGTTTACTGGTCTCTTGACTGATCCACAGATGATCTTACAGGTTGATTTCAACAAGACATTAAATGTCATGATATTGTCTTCATTAAGAACTAAACACATTTTCCTTTCAGCACAACTTTCCAACAGTAAGTTCCTCCCTCACAATCTCTAACACACTCTCCTATGCATCTAAACAGTCAGGCATAAAGAAGAAAACAAATCCTTGCAAACTCCTTCTCTCACAGACTGAAGAAAACTTATTTTTCAGATTTGAATTTGAAGCACAGGTGTCAACTATAAAATGCATGGGCGTTTTATACAGAATTTTGAGGATAACAGCTTATATTAATTTGGGGGTTTTTGAGGGGGTTTTTTTGGTGGTTTTTTTTCCTACTACTAGTATAGCATTAAAGATCCCTGTAATGTTTTAACAGTCTGCATCTCATACAGTTGACGTCTGCTGCTCTGCTTAATGTTACTGTATACAGTACTTCCGTGTACTTTAAAACTTCTTTTTGTTATATACAGTATTTTAAGTTTAACTGAAATGTCATTATTAAACATCTAGAGATCGAATGTACGGTACTAGACAATGAAAAAACACTATCCCATAAAACAGAACATACAAATAATTTTCACAGTTCTAACAAAAGAAGGTCATACATAGAAATGTCACAAATAGCTCAGTACATAGTATGATTCAACATAATATTAAGTCCAGCTAATAGTGTCACATATTAAGGGCCAAATCCTGGCTCAATGTGCAGTTGAAGCCTAAACAGATATTTAGAGAAAATAATGTAAAGCCAAGATGTAGTGTTGGTAACAATATTGGTAACAATACCATTTGTCAATCTACCTAAGATTTTTGGCCTGAAGTATGTACCTAACTAGTGCTACAGAAGGAACACATGGCCAGTGGTATTTGGCTCCTGTCCTAGGACATATCTTCATGGATTTGTCATGGCCAAAGGCACTGAAGGCAGAGGAGCAGTCTTCCTTCTGGGTATGACAGTTTTATCTACTGTTCTGCCAGAATTTGGCCAAGAGTTCAAAATCCTGTACATCTTATTCAGTATTCCCACTGAAGTCAATGGTGCTTTTTCTGTGAGTAAGATGAAAAGGATTTGGCCCCCAAAGTTTTTAACCCTTTAAGTAGTTAGAGAGAAGTTTCATTGCACTTAGCCCATCATTCATAAATAATTTACTACTCAAAACCAAGATGGTTGTTGGTATACATGAAGTGCTAGCTCATAAACAGGAAAGCATGCAACAATGTCTGACTATTCATGGCATTTTAGAACTGAATTCCTAAAGGGAAAAAGAGACACTTGCATATGATGGTTTCATCCAATGTCTGTTTGAGGCCATAACAGTTGTTAATTCATAAATACAACCTGATAAAAACTAAGTAACTACACCATGTATACAGTTATAATTGAAGGTGTCCTGGTGTTTTTATTGAACCAGATGGTTAAAAAAAAAAAATTACCAAAAAAAAAAAAAAAAAAAAAAAAAAAAAAAAAATTGGAACAGATGGTTATTTCTAAAGAGCTTCCTAAATGCATTCTTGGGAAAAGAGAAATTTTTAATTTTTTATTTCCTTCAGGAAAAGCTTTTGGTGACTGGAATGGGCAAGAACAGAATTTTCATACTTAAAACAAAGTAATATTACTCTGTTCCACATTTGTTATTATTTGAATTAAACAGAGTCAAGGACAACTATATGCCAATTAAATGAATCAAAATTATATTACAGTGCTACATTGACCACATGACCAGTCACTGGTGGCAGTATATTCTAATAACATGCAGCACTCAAAAATACAATTTGAAATTTAAAATTGTGTAGTCAGGATGCAAACATGAACTCTAAGTTAGAACTGGAAAACAGGACCAAGTACCATGGAGTTTAATCCCAACCGACAGAGGAAATTATTTCATCTCTAATACTATGTCATGCTCATGCTGATCCTCAGTGTGCAGCTTTAGCAGAGCTACAAAGAACTTGGGTCCTGAAAATGCTTGTCTCGACGACATTTGCAATGACAGACAATTTTATGGTGTTCTCTTTTTGCAAATGAGATAAAAATTTGTCTGCCTCATAAACATTGCTAAAAGCATGGGTTCTCATTGGCACTGAAGCCTGGAGGTGTCAATGATAATCTGAGGAAACTGAATGTGAAGCCTTCATGAATTGATTAAGGTGAGTGCCCTTCTGGTTATATTAAATCATTTCAATTCCTTGTATTCCCTCTTTCCTCCCCAAAAGAAGGATGTAGACATTTTATGCTGATGTAGACATTTTGTGCTGACATCAGCCCTTTGGTGTCAAATCCTCACGGGACATGATGGACTGCATATCCCTTTGGCTATGGGAATAGGATTAGGTTTCATGCTTAATTCCCCCACTTCATGCTGAAATCATGAAGGAAAGTTCTTGGAAGGCAAGCTGTGTGAAGACTCCACTCTATTCACTGAGAAAACTTCAACACAAAGAGCGTTGGTCTAGCCTTTGGAATAATATGAATGAAATCTCCATAAAAAGGGCTGCAATGAAGGCTTCAGAAAGAGATGCATAATGGTAGCCCAGGAGAAGGTTACTTCAGGTGGTGTTGTGCCTACACCTGGTAAGAAAGGTGTTTAAACTATCTGTTTCTACTAACGGAGTTTTCCCATGATTCCCTGTTTTCCACACAAATTCTAAAGGGCAGGTTTTGAAGTCTTTATTCTGTCTTTGTTCCTCACTCCACTGGTTATTTGCTGGAGTAATGTAAGGGAGTTTGCTCTGTGCATCTTCCCCATGTTCAGATGCCATTAGCCCTCGGTGTCTCCTGGCATGAACTCAGCTTCCAGGCTTTCCCACCTGGAATGAGAGGGGTGTCTCCCTGGCATGAGGAGGAGGATGAGGTGATGTTCCTTGGTGTACACAGAGGCCAGGACAGCCACCATCTGGCACCCAAAGTAGTCCCTTGGGGCTGGCCCATAGTGCTTATGAGAACTAAAGTATTTTGTGGATTCCGATCTTGAAAGCCATGTCACAGCATTTGATATAGGAATTAAAGGGTTTTATGGTGGAAGATAAGGAACTCTTTCTACCTTCTGAAGGAGAAAATGCTCTGAGAAGTTTTTGTGAATACCACTGCCACAAAAGAAAAGTATGCACGTGCTATATGTGGTATTTTTAGTTTGCTTTTTTAGCCCCTTGTTTGTGAAAATAGAAAATGCTTAGAAAAGAACAAAACTGATCAATTTTATAATGACATGGCACATTTATGATCTATATTGAGATTTATTACTAGTCATATTTGACTTCCATTTTGGGTTCTGGAAATGTTTAAAACGTAGTATTAGAAAGCCTCATAACAATATTCTGAAGCAAGTTTATCTCAATTTTACAGGTAAGGAAACCAAGGCATAAAGAAATGAAATTATTTGCCACAGGTAGTATAGTAAGTCAGTGGCAAATCCAGGAAGAGAATGAAATTCTGTGGTTATGGGTTAACTTTCTTTTCCTGCTAAGAAAATTGATCTTATCCTTAATGTGCTGTTTCATGCCATCTGTACTAAAGTTCATGAAAACTGGCCAGTTTGCACTGTTCAAAAGCACATTTGCAAAACCAATGTTTTCTTTTTTCCATATAAGCACAAAAATTCTACTTAAAGGGTTAATTATATTGTTGTGCTGGTAAACATTTTTACTTATTGCTGGTTAGACCTGTCTTTAGATACTGACTGGGACAGAAGAGACTGAGCTGGCCCTGGACTCCCGTGTCTTGGTGTTGGGCATGGATATAGTACAACAAGATACGCCCACAGTCGCCTCAGGCAGCTCATCTTCCTCTGTCCATTCATTGAGATCTGGGTTATAGCACTGGATGCATTTCTTGTACTTTTTCTCTATTTCATTCCAGCCACCCACCAGGTAAATTTTCCCGTTAAGGCTGGAGGCACCAGCCGTGCTAACTCCCGTTTGAAGTGGCGCCACGTAATTCCACTGCCCCGTGTATGGGCTGTAACACTCCACAGGGAGAACATCGACCCTTTCCGCTCGCCCTCCCAGCTGGGACCCACCCATGACGTAGACCCTCTCCAGAAGGGACACCGCACAGTGCCAGCCCCTTGGGGTGCTGAGGCTGGCCTTATCCTGCCAGCTATCTTTGCTGGGGTCGTACATGCACACCGAGCGAGAGTAAGCATTATTGATGTAACCTCCCGTGACCAGGATCTGGCCGTCCACCACTGCACTGGCATGGCAGCACCGGGGCACCTCCAGCGGGGCCTTCATCTGCCACTGATTAGTTGCGGGCACGTAGCACTCGACAGAGGAGAGGCAGCCCTCCGAGTTGCGGCCACCCACTGCGAAGAGGAGGCCATTGAACACGTTCAGGCTGAAGTGGGTGCGCCGCTGATTCATATTCGCCAGGTGAATCCAGCTATTGAAACGAGGGTCATATCTGAAAAGGATTAAAAAAGGAAGGCAACAGTCTTATTTACTGCTCTGCTAAATTATACAGCACTCCTGTACCACTGCTGCAAGAGCAAAGTTGATAGAATTTTAGTTAGTTATTTAGCCTATTAAAAGTCAGTGTAATGAAGCTGGTATTCCTGATTAAATTTCAAAATAAATTTAGGTTTTGATTGGAGAAAAAAAAATTTTGTGTCATTCAAACCTGATATTATTTTAATGAAGTAAATCTGATTCTTCTGTAATTTGATTTTGTACAATAATCTCATTAGAATACTGGGAAGAGATACTTTCAAGATACAATAGAAATTTTAGAAATTCTTTTGCAATACACCCGCAGGAAAGATGTTGAAATTTAGTCAGAGTGTTTTAAAAACTTTAGGTGGTGATTTATACTTGCATCCTCTTAGTGCTTTCTAAATGGTGAATATGCTCTCCATTCCCATGGAGCAAGTTTTATGTGGAAAGAGCATCTATGCTTTCTAACACTATTCCTATCTGACATAACTTTCTTTGTCCTTGACACTTAAATGAACAACTTTGAAATAGGAAATATCAAATTGTGACTCCTGAAGATGCTGAGTGAAATACATCAGTGCACCCACACATTTCTGTTGCATGATAAGAGGACCAGAGAAGCACATAAGAAAAAGACTATGGGAAAGTAAATACTAATTGTCATTCAGCATTGTCATCTGCAAGTCCACAGACATACTGCTGTGACTTGACATGCTCAAGGTTAAGGGCACAATGAGGATTCCTCCACCACCTTCCTGCAGCTAAGGTCTGCACTGAGGACACAACTCCTTGTGACAATGAGAGGCATAGCTTAAAGGCAGAAGGTCAAGAAAGCAGATATTTTTCTGACAAAGTAGATTATACAATAAAATTGATCTAGAGGATGTTCCTCATTCATTAACTTTGTGCACTGGTTGATGTCCTCAGGAGAAGCTGACTGTTCCTTTTGCAAGCAGAAAAGGAACCACTGGTAGGACTGTGGCTGTATAGTGCCATTGCATGTCCATAGTCTGTTAGTAGATAAAAGGCAGATAAAAGTTTTCCCAGTCCCAGCCTTGCTTCAAGCTACTGTGCACTGCCAGCTTTTAGGCTGAACTATTTAAAAACTGCTACTGCCCATGTGACATTGCACGTTAGTGTATGCACTCTTCTGACCTTTCTATCACCGGTGCAGTCTCAGATGACTATATATAGGAACTGCAATACTTTAGAAGTGAGGTATTATTTGGGGTACACTGTAAAAGACAGCCGTCAAGCAAGGGTACCATTGTTTTTAAACTCATGATGATGATGATCATAATAATAATGGATATGAAATTCAATACAAAAGCTGTTGAAAATATGGTGAATAGTGAATAGAAAGTGAAGGCTATAATGTCTAAAAGGTGTTTTTCCAAACTTTCTCAGGCCCTAAAGCTTCTGAAAATTTGAGAAGTCTCCCTAGAACACCCTGTGACTTCCTATTTATGTTCCTATCTATTTCCTCCATTTGGAATAAGTTTTCTCAGTTTTTCCTCACTTCTTAGTGTGCATATGTAACCATGGTGAAATTTTTTGCATAACTCCAGTTGTATATTTCTGTTCATTCAAAGTTTAATATAGAATAGCATCTGTACCTCTGCTACATTGTCCCCTTTCTCTTTATCCAAGTGGTTCATGTTGCATGACACAAACGAGCTTGGTCTATCTACCTGCTTTCTGTGGAATAGATACCTCCACCCCTTTTAAAGAAATAGCAGTTACCTGCAGAAATTGCTGACTGCATGCTTGGCTTGGTTCCTGGCATCATTCTGGTCTTCCCCACCAGCCACATAGAGAAATCCATCCATCACTGTGACACACTGATTAAAACTTTTAGCAGGCATTTCACTTAGCTTCTTCCATCCGTTTTCAGGATCTCTGTATAAGATGTCTCTGCTAAGAGACTTTTCTGTTAAAGCAGGGCGTCCCCCAACAGTAACTAAGACTCTGAAACCTCCACGGATCCTTGTTCTTCTGGACTGAAGTGTATTCTGGTGATAGGGGAGCAAGTGATAGTTCATGGCATCCACTAGGAGCTTATGGCAGTCTGCATCTTGCATCATTCTTGGCACAGTTTGAACATAATTGACAAGGTCTTGGGCTGAGATGGTACCAAAACGGATGTTACTTAAGAGATTGGCAGCAAACTTTACTCTTTTTTGGTCAAATTCCAGCCATTTTATTGCAATCTGGAATGCAACAATTTCAGAAGGCAACTGTAAGTCATCATCTGCAAGAAGTTCATTAATCTGATCAAAAGTAAGTTTTAGGAACTGATCAGTTTCTGAAAATTCAATGAAGTTGTCTTTAATAAATTTGTGCGCTGCTTCCTTGGTTGTTTTTAGTCCGTATGTTTCTGCAATGTTGGCAATGTACATGCAGTTCTCAACACTGATTTCTTGGACTAGAAAATCACAGCACATCTTTGTAAGGGTGTGAATCTGTAGATAAATTGCTGTGGAAATAATACTACCTATTGTGTAAAGTGAGAGAGTAAGTTTTCCAGTGTAAGCATAGGTGATAACAGTAGCTAGACCCACTGGAGACACATCATTGAGGTCCACTCTTTGAGTGGATGGATCTTTCTTTAAGATGTTGTGAAAGTATTCACTACTTGAAGCCATTACTACCTTATGAACACTGAATGATTTGGTTTTGGTACTGATAGTCAAGTCACAAAGGAAATTTTCTTGTCTCATTTTGCTCAGACCTTCCAAGAGGTTTGGGCAGTATGACGGGTCGGAAACCTCAGATGAGATGCAGCTGAAACCATTTCCTCCTTCCAAGAGTCCATTCAAGCCATTCAGTTTACTGAGGGGGCCATCTTCCACAATGATAGTTGTTTCGTTGATATCTGCTTTGTTCTTTTTCACATTCTTCTTCTTAGGGGCCATGATTGCAATGAAATATTACAGCCAAGCACTTGCTAAAAATAAAATTAAACACCACAGTTGTGAAATTTAATAGCTATGTGACTATGCAACAAATCTAACCTTTTTCAATACGTGTAATGCCACAAAGCCAAACACACAGGATAATCTGTCTTCCTAGGTTGCAGCATGGCTGCCTATTAATAACAATCAATACTCCAAATGTGAAGA
Organism: Hirundo rustica; assembly: GCF_015227805.2. Lineage (NCBI taxonomy): Eukaryota > Metazoa > Chordata > Aves > Passeriformes > Hirundinidae > Hirundo > Hirundo rustica. The sequence goes on along the minus strand of NC_053452.1, from coordinate 92,698,709 downwards.
ATATACCTACAAGCAATTCATTAATTTCTTCTTGGTTTAAATTAGATAATAAATTAATATTCACCCATTATCACCACATTCAGAAAGTTAAATTCTCTAAATAGGTTTGCCAGAGTGTAAAATTTTGTATATATTTATTTAAATTAGACAGGTTCTAGACCTGAATTCATTAGCCTGAAGCATAGGAAAAATACAGGCCCACAACTTTGTTCATCCTTACTCCAGGGCTGCACAGACTTAGAGGTGAGTTCAGAACTTGACCAGGAAATATTACAATGGGGAAAAATTCTTAAAGAAACAAAAGCCAGATGAGACATGAAGAGAAAGAGGATTTTAATATGATGTCATATTGATTTTAGATTTAGGTCCTGCTCCAAACTGCTTCCAGGTTTTTGTAACTTTTGATTTTATAGACTGATAGTGTTCTATTTCCCATGTCAGATGCACAAATACTTTCTGCTCATAGCATACTTTGATCATTTTTCAGTATCAGTAACTTGAAATCTATAATCTTACTTTTAAGATTTTGTGGACATTTAGGGAGAAGATGTCTAACTTCTATTTGAAAAAATGTCACACGAACTCTATCAGGATGTGTTACTTTAAACAAGTTCTGCATATGGGAAGGTAAGAATCAGTCCCATAGTTATGTTAGAACACATATTTAAATTATATATATCAGCTCTAGGCGAGCTCTCAATGAAATAAAGAGCCATTTTTTTTTGTCAAATGCAATGTGAAACAGCCCCTAGTAACAAGGGAGTTACTTCAAACAAACATAAGTATGTGCAAATATACTTGAAGGAAAGCACTGATCTTCAATTTAATCACAATTTAAACAGAACTGTGGAGATCAGCATTCAAATAGATTAAAACATAGCATTTGTGTCCAATATATCCGTTGCTTTTAAAACAATTCACACATGCTAATTTTCTTTCTGTGATCCTTGCAGTCACAAAACCTCAAACATGAAATAATGCTAATTAATGATAAATCAAATGACTGGTTTACTGTAGATAACTAAATAAAAAGACTTCAGTAACGTTTCAATCTAGAATCTCAGCACATAATTTCTTCCTTAAGCATACAGCATGTAACAAAATGGTAATTTAATTATAGAAAGGAATGGTTGCTGCCTGTGAGCACCAGCAGTTTTTTGCCGCTGCTGGGTGACGACCATGTGCAGAGCGGGCGAGGGAGAGGGCCATGTGTGCCCAGAGTGTCAGTGTCAGCCTGTGCTGACGTGAGCTGTGATCCCTGATATGCCAGTGTGCCAGCGCAGGGGTCAGCTGCTGCCCGGCTCCCCCGCTCCGGCTGCATTCCAGGAGCTGCATCTGTTGAGACCTATCAGAGTCACCTCCCAGAATAGCAGCTTCCCAGCAGCTTGCCATTTTAAGACAGGTTCAGTTGAAGGTATAGCTGGTGTTTTAGTATACTTGGCTGTTTAACACAACTTTTGGTGCAAAACCCCTATGATTTTGCAAGTGTCACGCATATTTTTTGGCATGGAAAAAAAGTGAAAAAAACCTTTTTCATAACTTTGTATGTTATACACATAGGTATAGCTTTGTATATTAATAGTCACAGTTTTAAAGTTGGTGAGGGCATATTCTTTTGGCAGCCTTATCTGTTGTTTTAAGTATTTTTAGAGACTTGTAACTTAAAATTTTTCATACATGTAGCACTTAATGTTCATTGCCTCATTGCATCAATGCAGAGCTCATTTCAATACAATATTTTAAGCTCTCTGTTCAAAATTGCTCACTATCCAAAGTTTTTTTCCTGAGAAATGCTTTTTCATCAGCAGAAGTTTCACAAGCTAGCTTAGTGTACAAGCACTGTAAGTGACAGGACATGCAAACCCACTGAAACAAATCAAACAATCCTATAATAAAACCACGGTACTGAACTTTGAAAACCCTGAACTTTGAAAACCCAAGGGTTTTCTATGATTGTTTGTTTTCACCTACTTTGTTTTAGCTTAAGTACCAGTCACGTCAAAGGACATTTGGGGTCCTAAAACAATGCATTATACCAACCAGCCTCCCCCCTGATTTAAAATGCCACCTTCTAAAAACTATCAAAGTGAGGAGTTAAAAACCTCTTACCCTCCTCAGAATGATACTGTCCCAGAGCTGTCCGTGAAAATGCCTCTTCCTTGGAAAATGCAAATGCAAAAAGAGGAGAATTGTGGGGGAAAAGGAGTGAGAAAGATCAGAGGCCACTTAAGTCCCAGCTCACTGGTTTTCAGTGAGGCACTTCGCTGTCACAGTGAGCAAGAGAGACCGGAGTCTGTGCTCGGGTGCTCTTTAAAATGACCCCTCCTCTCCATGCCTTGCTCTCTGCCTCTGCCCAGCCACGGGAGCTCAGCTTCCCTGGGCTGCCTGGCCACTGGAAATCAGGAGGACAAGCTTAGGTCCTGTAAATGCACAGGTACAGGGGAGGAAAGGGAGGGGAAGGTGAAGGCAACTACAGCAGATAATAACTGCCTCAGGTAAGTGTAGGGTGAACCAGCTGGGAGCCTGGGTGAAAGTCCTGTGGTTAGGGAGGGGCACAGGTTTAGACTGGACATAAGGAAGACACTTTTTATGATGAGGGCGGTGAGGCACTGGAACGGGATGCACAGAGTAGCTGTGGGTGCCTCATCCCTGGAAGTGTTCACGGCCAGGTTAGATGGAACTTTAAACAATTTTGTCTAGCAGAAGATGTTCCATGACGAGGGGGTTGGAACTACATAGTCTTTGAAGGTCCCATCAAAATCCATTCTATGATTATTATTATTATTCTGTGACCTAAAATAACCCACAGAAAGCACCATGGAAAAGCTGGCACCTTACACTTTCTTAGATTTTCCATGATTAACTCTAGGCAGAGGAAAGGAGACCAGCTGATGGGGATTCAGTCATGTTCTGTTTTGTGGAGTTGGGTCGCATAAAAACTTTGCTTCCATAAAGACTTGCCGCAGCTTTCAAAGAATATGGCTCACATCCTGATACATTTTCAGAGCCGTGAACTTTGATCTTCCGTCTCTCAAGTGTGTATCCTAACTTGGGGATTACGCTGTACACTGGAATTATTTATCTCCGCATCCTTGCCAGGCAACCTCAGGAATAATATACAGCCAAACCTCCATATCCCAGGAGAATTTAATCCCATGGGAGAAATAAGAAAGAGTGCATAAGAAGGGAAGCGTACTGGGGGATGTGGAAGTCTGAGAACAGGAAGATTTTCTCTTGGCTGTACTTTGTATATGCTTAATCATGCAGATTTATTTGGCTGCCTTCAGGCTCAGATGGGTTTTTAAAACAACTGCTGCAAAGTAACACTTGTCATTTTGAACAAAAGGGCATCACTGTGTGGGTGGAGCTGCAAAACATCACAAGGTAAGAATGAAGAAAACAGAATAAGAAATTAGAGTCAGTCAAATGTTTGAAATGAGAGTGGAGAGAGATATAAGGCTCAGCCCTCCCAACACCAACAACGTAACCAGCTTTCCTTTTGAAAAATACGGCCACAGCTATGAAAAATGAAGGACAAAGCCTCATTGTCACAGAATCATGGAATACCAGGTTGGAGGGAATACCAAGGATCACCTGATCCCACCTTTCTTGGCAAAAACGTTGTCTTGACAACGGGGCCCAGCACTATCTTCAGGCAAATCTTACAAGTGTCCGAACTTGGGGAATCCACCACTTAGTTCCCTGGGGAGATTATATTCTCATAGTGAAAAATTTTCCTCTTGTGTCAAATCATAATCTCCTCAGGAGAAATTTGTGGCCATCTCCCTTCATCTTTTCCTTGTGATTTCCTGTAAAAAGGGAGTCTCCATCTACTATGTTGTAGTGGTTTGATGCTGGCCCAGCGCCAGGCACCCAAGAGAGTTGCTCACTCACCCTCCCTTGCTACAGCTGGGCAGAGGAGAGAAAAAATAACAAAGGTTTCATGAGTGAGATAAGGACTGGGAGAAATATTTCAAGGGCAAACCAGGCTCAACTTCAGCTGCAAAGTGAATTTATTACTAATTAAGTCAGAGGAGGATAATGATATGTATAATAAGCCCTTAAAACACTGTTTCCCCAGCCCCCCTCCAGCCACTCTCTCTTTTCAGCTGACAGTGCAAGGAGACAATGCATGGGGGTTTTGGTCAGTTCATCACTGAGATTTTCTTCCACTGCTCTGGGAGAGGAGTCCTTCCCCTGTGAGGCCGTGGGTCCCTCCCATGGGAAACAGCTCTCTGTGGACTGCCCCAGCCTTGGTCCATGAGCAGCAGTGCTCCCAAAACTGCTGCAGTGTGAGTCCCTGCAATGGGCAGACAGTCCTCCCTGACACACAAACCTGCTGTGATGTGTGTCACTCTTCCATGGGCTGCAGTCCTCCAAGGACCGGCTGCTCCAGCCTGGAAGCAGGTCCCCTTTCTCCAGCGGGTCTCCCACTGGATCACAGCCTCCTCAAGACATCCACCTGCTCTAGCATGGATACCTCCCTCACGTGCTGGGGGTGGATCTCTGCATCCCCCTTGGATCCCCATGGGCTGGGGGTGGATCTCTGCATCCTCCATGGATCCCCATGGGCTGGGGGTGGATCTCTGCATCCCCCGTGGATCCCCATGGGCTGGGGGTGGATCTCTGCATCCTCCATGGATCTCCATGGGCTGGGGGTGGATCTCTGCATCCTCCATGGATCCCCATGGGCTGGGGGTGGATCTCTGCATCCTCCATGGATCCCCATGGGCTGGGGGTGGATCTCTGCATCCCCCGTGGATCCCCATGGGCTGGGGGTGGATCTCTGCATCCCCCGTGGATCCCCATGGGCTGCAGGGGCACAGCTGCTTCACCATGGTCTCATCACAGCCTGCAGAGGAATCCTGGCTCTGGTGCCTGGAGCACCTCCTCCCCCTCCTTCTCCACTGACCTTGGTGTCTCCATTTTGTTTCCCTCTCCTATTCTCACCTCCTCCTCTTCTCTGACTAGAAGCAATAATCTGTGACGTTGCTTTGATTTTCTTCTTAGATATGTCATCACAGAGACATTACCAGCCTCTCTCATTGGCCCCGTTTTGGCCAGCAGCATGTCCATCCTCAGAGCCACCAACCACTGGCTCTGCTGGACATGGTGGAAGCTTCCAGCAGCTTCTCACAGGAGCCACCTTTGTGCTCCCCCCATCAGAAACCAGACTGTGCCATACCAATACATATGTCCCTTTTTCCTCCCATGTAGGTTCCTACTGCCTCAAAAATACACTAACTATAGTATTAATTTCGTATGTTGGATGACAGATCTCATAATCTTAATCTCAATGTATTTTAATTTATTTACTTACATCAACTATCTTTAAGATTTGAAGCTTTACATTAATAGGATCGATCATAATGATTTTACACAAAGAATTTACTTTGCACATTGCTCCATCAATTTAAGAACTTGTAATATATTGTGTCTTGTAGGTAGAACAAACACATTTCTAAAACACCACTACTAAATATATAGCGTATCAGTGAACCATAGTTACTTAGTGTTCCCTTTTTTAACAGCTCCTGTCCAGACGTCTATCAATTTTCATGATTTTAAGATGCCCTAAAAGGGCAACTTTTTCAGAAATTGATTTTTTTTTTTTTTTGTTTTTTTTCAGGTTGTGGTTTTTTTTTTTTTTTTTTTTTTTTTTTAATAAAGGGGACAATTATCCTCCCGAATGGACACACTATCATGATATGTAGAAAATATTCCAATTTTCATCTCTTTTAAATTACTAGCATATTGCAAAATGAATTTAATTCTTACTCAGTCTCTATGAATGTGTTTCCAACATCCTTATATGATTCACTGTTGAAAAAACAACAGAAACATCAATGAAGAAGCATCCTGACTGAAAAAACAAAACTAAGTTCTAACTTCCAGAAAATACTGAACGTGCTTTCAGCTGAGCAGTATAGAGATAACCATCTTGTGGGGACTGAGTCAATATCTCAGTTTACTAAAACTGACATAGTTCTGAAACTTTGGTTCTATGTTAGGACAAGACTGACAAAACCTTTAGTTACTTGGTCTTCGAGATCAGAAGACAACTGATGGCATACTTGGATATTGTGTGGCACACAAGCTGGTCTAGGAAGTAGTCTTTCTCATTTTCCATTAATCAGCACACAATAAAGTCTTTTAAAAGTAACTAATATCAGGATCATAAATTATATATTTGCATAATGCAGATCATACATATATATAATTTATGTAATACAAATTTTAAAAATCAAACTTTGATTTAATATGCTTTTTAATTTTCAGATACTCAATATTGTTTCCCTCATATCATGAAAATAACATGTTCTTTCTGATTATTTCCTTTCAAATGGCATAAACTTAATTACTATAAAACATTTTTATATTGACTGAAGTTCCTGCCATCAGATTATTGCCTTCTCACTTAAAAGAGGTATAGTAATACACCTTTTTAAAGTACTTTCAGCCTCTCAAAATGTATCCTTTTAGGTATGAGTGAATCTTGGGGGAAAAATATTTAATTTTCTTCATAATCAATTGGTCTATATGAGTTACTAAGGACAATACTGTCAAGTCATGTAGCAGGTCATGAAGTAATGTTTTAACATTTTAGGGGTAAAAAGTGGAAATATTTAAAGAGATTTGTTCTCAGACTAATGAACAAAAACAACTGTTATTATTTGCTCCATGTGCATGGTTCAGAATCAACAACAGGGAAAGTTGTTTTGTCAGGAAAGACAGGTCTTTAGGCAATTATAACCATCTTTCCTAATCCATGCACAATCATTACTGCACTCTTTCTGCAAATGGAAAGCCTTATGTTTGAAGTCGACATGCACTGATTTGTTGGTGGAACTCAAGTGTCACAGACATGTGGAGATGTACCTTGGTCAACTAAAGATGTAAAGAAAACTCAGGCTCAGCTCTAGATCATGACTGTTTTGTTTGCTCAGATCACTTTGTGTATGCTCAGCCAAATACCACACACCCTCAACCCCCAAATTTAGTTCTCTATGACAAATAGTTATGAGAAATATCTTCAAATGCACTAATCTGAATGTATTGGGTAATCATACCTGTAATGCCATTAGGAAAAGTGAAATTCCTTATGCAGACAGGAGGAAACTGTGAAAGGATACTGAATTTCAGTGGGAACTGCAGTCTTTTCAAAGAAACAGATAGAAATGTGGGGGTTTTAAAGGTGAAGAATAAATGTAAAAGCAACATTGTTAGGAACAAATGCACAGGGCTTGATTTCACAGAGGTGGCTCTGAAGAACTGTGCTCAGCCAGACACCCAGCCCCAGCGGGTCACTCAGACCTCCCCCTGTACTTGATCACATGCTCCCACTTCCTTGCTCAGTTTGCCCAGCCAAGCCTCATTGGTCCAGCCCCTGAAATTCTCACCAGGCTCTACTGCTGAGTTCAAACAAAGCCTATTCCTCTTTCTGGTTTCAGTCTTTCCTTGGAAACTCACTGAACACTGGCTGTAGGGCATAGGAAGGTCCTTAAAAGTGAGAAGAGAGTTTGCAAACCTTCAGCAGAGCTGATGGCTTGAGCATGTAGTGTCAGAGAAGTTTTTGGAGCTATATTTGTGTGTATGTCAAGCCCACTTCTCCCTAAGAGGAATCACGTATCAATGCCAAACAAACAAATCCTTGTAATAATCAGCATTGGCCACACTTTTGAAGGACTGAATAAACTTGGAATTTTTTTCCTCTTGACAATTATGACAAGCAATACGAAAATGCTTCAGTTAGGTCTGGCCTAAAAATATTTTGCTTGTTCTAGGAAAACTAGCGAGATTTTAAATATTGTCTTCACTTCATGAAATCATGATCTTTCAGAATAATTGGGCAGCAAGAACATCTTCCTCATCCCAGGAAATCCAGTAGTTTCATAATCAGGCTTTCAAACACCGTATGGGAATTCCAGCTTCAATCACATAATCCGTATGACAATCTGACCCTCAACTTCCCTACTCAATAATGACTTTAATCATAATGCTGGTGTGGGCTGAATTTTTCTGAAGATTTCTTCTGCATTAATGCCATTTTGTATAAATAATGTTATACTATTTTGGGCTAGAAAATGGAAGAGTAACTAGCTGTGAACGGCCTATTTTAAAGTAAGGTTGATGGAAGTCTCTACATACCATGAAGATGAGCTGATTATTTCTGTAAAATAAAAACATGAGTATGGTAACAGGAAAGACAGTCTGCATCAGGGACCTGGATTTATTTTTTCCATTTCCAACCTGAGTGCTCTATTTACTGTATTGCCCTTATCAGCTATTTTTGTTTCTCTGGTGATGAATTTGCTACAGAGTGTGCCAAGCTGTAATAAGATCTATTTTGCAAGAGCAGCAATTCTAACGTGCAAATACCAGACTTCTGCCTACTTAAAATTCCGTTGTAGTTCAGAATGGATGCACTTTTTTAAAACACTTCTCCCAAACACTACCTTAAAAAGTGAAAGGTGTTCTGTGTACCTGTTTTCATTACATATAACTTCACAGGAAATTCCGCAAACACACAAAGATCTTTTTAAGAGGGACTAATTCAGCGTGTGAGTCTTACAAGCACATGCTCAGCCACGGCAAGCTCCATGGCAGAGATCTCGTTTCAGATGTGGTTCACACAGCAGCAAAGACTTATTTCCTGTCATAAGCTTTTGAGGTAATCCATGGGAGAGCCCTGTTGAAAGTCGCAGAGGCCAAAAATGTTCAGTCCCAGCCACCCCCCCGCCCCCAAATAAAGAGAGAGAAAGAAAAGAAAAGAAAAGAAAAGAAAAGAAGAGAAGAGAAGAGAAGAGAAGAGAAGAGAAGAGAAGAGAAGAGAAGAGAAGAGAAGAGAAGAGAAGAGAAGAGAAGAGAAGAGAAAAGAAAAGAAAAAAGAAAAGAGCAAGAAAGGCATTACGCATCAGGCTGTAAATAAGGCAGGACCTAAAGAAAAGGATGACCCCTTCATCCCGAGCCAGGACTGCAGCAGGCTGCCTGCCGGCGCCAGTCGCGTCTTCGTGGCTCGGCCTCTCTAGCCCAACACAAGGCTCCCTTCCACAGGGCAGCGTCGCTGCCACGCAGTCACCAGGGATGCCACGGGCCTCGGGGTTACCGCAGGTAACAGGACAGGCGCGCACCAGCAAGCGGCACTGTCCGTGTCCCACGCGGCGCAGGCGGGACAGGGCCCGGCGGGGCTGCTCCCGAGGCTGGCGGGCCCGCCCTGGCGGGGCACAGCACAGGCCGAGCCGTTCCCCGGGCAGGCCGCTCCCCGACTCATATGCACGGGCTCGCCCCAGCGCTCGCTCGGTACCGCACTGAGCGTTCAAACGCGGCGCACAGAAAAGCACACAGCCCGTGCTGTTACTGCTGGCACCTGGGGAGCGAACACCCAGCCCGATCGCTGCTCTCGACAACCAGCCCGGCCCGAACGAACGGCCAGCGGCGGAGGAGGCGCGCTTACAAGAAAGCGGTGCCGGAGGAGCCCCGGTTCCGGCGCCGAGGCGGAGAAGGGGCGGAGCGGCGGCAGCGACAAGGCAGAGAAAGGGCGGAGCGGCGGCAGAGGCGGTGCCATGGCGGAAAAGGGGCGAAGCGGCGGCAGGGCCGAGGCGGAGAGAGGGCGGAGCGGCGGCGCCATGGCCGAGAAGGGGCGGAGCGCTGCGCGGAGGGTCCGGGGGCTGCAGGAGCGGTTGCGCTGTGCGGCAGAGCCCGCGGAGGTAGCCGGCCGGGAGGGCGTGCGCGGCGGCTGCTGGGCTGTTATTTCTGTGTTCATAAGGAGCTTTTCTATGCGAAATAGGTGCTTCTGCTTGGTTTTAAAGGCACACATCAAGAGAAGCGGGGGCTGTCACGCCTTGCCTTGTTCTTCCTGGTCCAAGAAGGACTAGGCTGTTCTTCTGGAACAGCTCCTGTAGGGTGGCCAGGATGCTCAGTAGCTGCGGAGAGCAGCTAAGAGACGCCTGAAACAGGCAGAGAAGAGTGGGGAGCACGGTCAGAGCAGGTGCTGAAGCTGCGCCGGGCACTGTGGAGGCGCACGGGGGACCACCCCCCAGGCTGTGGGGCAGAGGGGACCAAGGCGCACAGGGGAACCCCCCCAGGCTGTGGGGCAGAGGGGACCAAGGCGCACAGGGGAACCCCCCCAGGCTGTGGGGCAGAGGGGACCAAGGCGCACAGGGGAACCCCCCAGGCTGTGGGGCAGAGGGGACCAAGGCGCACAGGGGAACCCCCCCAGGCTGTGGTGCAGAGGGGACCAAGGCGCACAGGGGAACCCCCCCAGGCTGTGGGGCAGAGGGGACCAAGGCGCACAGGGGAACCCCCCCAGGCTGTGGGGCAGAGGGGACCAAGGCGCACAGGGGAACCCCCCAGGCTGTGGGGCAGAGGGGACCAAGGCGCACAGGGGAACCCCCCCAGGCTGTGGGGCAGAGGGGACCAAGGCGCACAGGGGAACCCCCCCAGGCTGTGGGGCACAGGGGAACCCCCCCAGGCTGTGGGGCACAGGGGAACCCCCCCAGGCTGTGGGGCACAGGGGACCGAGGCGCACAGGGGAACCCCCCCAGGCTGTGGGGCAGAGGGGACCGAGGCGCACAGGGGAACCCCCCAGGCTGTGGGGCGCAGGGGACCAAGGCACGCCCCGCTCTCTGAGCAGCAGCCAGCACTCCCAAAGAAATGGAAGCAAAGTAGCGGGTGCCAAATTGGCTCAATGTTTTATGAAAAAATAAATAATATTTGACTGAAGAAGGTGTATTCAAGGCAGTGATGTGGGTTTTGCTTGGTTTGGCTTTTTTTTTTTTAAATTCTTGTTTTGGAGGGTCACATTTGCTTTGAAAATACAGGACACTTTTACCTTGATGGGTTTCAAAGGCGCTAAAACTTGATGAAAGTTTGTGGTTAGAGGCAGAGGGCAGCAGTAAAAATGACATTGTATTTGGTAGCTGATGAGAAGCTTAGCTATTAATCATGCCTACAGTGTGTTTTCAAAGTATGCGTATGCATATAGAGGAAAAACTGATTTTTGTAGCCAATAATGGTTTATCTTCTTCATTGACTGTGATGTAGGCAATATCTGTCTAGAATACAAATATCTGTGCAGGTACTTCTTCAGAAGTTTTAATTTGCAGTTCAATGAACCTAAGATCTCTTCTTCTGTGAGAGAAATTATCAGCTATTACAGCTCCTGAATTTTTACTTGGGATCAGTGATGATACAGTTTTTAAACAAGAGGTAGCAAAGGAAAAAAAAAGAAGCAATTCTAGAGGTAATTAGTTTTTAAGTGATCCCAAACCAGTAAGTTTCAAAACATTCCACTAAAGTGAAAAATGAGAACAACTCTGGCTGATATGGATTCATTAAGGGAGGGGAGACAATGTTTTTCATGTAGTATAGCTGCAAGTAGGTGCTGCGTAAAATGGAGCTAATGGTGGTGCTGCAGCACTTCTGTCCCTGGTAAAGCTGTCTAGTGAAATAGAAGTATTTATGGGTAACAGGGCCTAAGGAGTAGCAGGGAAAGTGAGAAACTCATAGCTGTAAATTGGCAGTCATGAAAGGTACTTCTAACAGAAGTTGAATCTAATAAGATGAATTATGTGGTTAGTATCTTCAAAGGCAAAGATGAGAGTTCTAGAAGTGTGTGAAAATAATTACAAATCAATATTACAGATGTGTACATAGGCAGGTGTTATTGTCAGATACTTCTGTTCCATACTGAGAATAATATTTGTCTTTGGACTTTTTAATATTGCTAAAAACATTTTGATAACCATGCAGAACATCAATTGCACATTTCAAAAACTTCTTAGTAAAGTTTGATAGCTACCTACTGAGTTTTCAGAGAATTGACAAAAGAAAGGAGAGGTATTGAATGATGCTTATGGTTCTAGGGAAGGTATGGGAGAAAAGTACTGTGCTGGTGTTAAAGGTCAGCAAAATGGTCTTCACTGGCATTGATCATAAAGGAGCCCACTGAACACTGCATGATGTTAAGATGTAACTGATGAAGAATTAAAGGGTGGTGCCATGAGCCATACCATTCAGTGAGATACTATGTAGATACCTTCTGCTGAATTTATCTCAAATTGTGTTTGGCTGACACTAATTGTCATAAATATATGCAAGCTTCAATATGTTTGACTTGTTTCTGTATGATGCTGATTAGGCAAGCAGTGTCATGGGCCTGGTATAATACAAGAAACTGATTTCAGTTGTGCTCACCGAAAATAAGTGCCAGAACTCATCTGGAAACAATGTTGGGTGGTGGTTTTTTGGGGCGTAGGAGAGTGATTATGCATCTCTTTGTGACATGATGCCACTGAAATATTCCTTAATTTAGAAGACAGCAAGCATTGTAGGGAAATGCTACACATACTGAAGTAATTTGTATCAAATGAAGAGAGTCTCTTCTAGAAACCGAATTTGATCATGTGGTAAGTTACATTCATTTGAGCAACACATGTTTTACCATGGCTCAGTGGAAAGTCACAGCCAGGAGCTATGAATATAGGTCACTCAGGATAGGAGACAGTATTTTGGAAAGCATTGACTCAGAAAGTGATTTGGAGCTCTGATGTATTACCAGTTGAGCGTGAAATTGCAGTAGAGTGCAGTGGCTTATGGAGTAAATGCTATCTTTGGGTAGCTTAGCAGGGTTATGTTATTATTGCTATATAGCTTTAGAGGGACAATTAGCAGGAATATTATGTTCTGTTCTGAGGACTGTTTTTAAAAACAACACTGGCCAAGCTGGAAAGATAATAAGATGGCCAGAGAATGTCTGTAGCTCTGGCTAGCATAACTTAATGAAACTAAAGAGCCAAGGTAAAGTGTGTGATTAGTATTTACATTTCTGTGTTGTGTAAGATGATTGGAAGAAAGCTCCTTTAGTAATCATTAGATTTAGTAGCTGAAAACAAAACTAGGCAATTGTTTTAGGTGAACAGCTGTGTTTGGGTAATTTTTTTTGTTGTTTGGGTTTGGTTTTTTGTTAGCCGAGGGCATAGAGATTGTTTGCTTGGGGCAGAGTTGGGTTTTTCCTAAGGTGTTTTCCTCAAAGTCCTGGTGCTCTTTTAAATGAGTTGTCGAGCTCATCCAGGGCTGTTGACTTTATGGAATTCCACAAGCTTTGTTATACGAGAGAATAAGCTAAAGAATCATAGGGAGCTCTTTGAAAGAGACATGTAGCTATTTAGAGAGGAAGGAGAGAAAACAGGAGTTACTGTAGAGAGATGTTGTCACTCCCCTGAGGACAGATGGTCTGTGAAGCTGTTAATGGGTTCCATCCTTCCTGAGGTTCCAGGTTCAGATAGGAAAATAAGAGGTGACTGTACAACAGTTCTATAAAGAATGATGGAGCAACACTGGTGTAGTGGGAAATGACCAAACCCAGTGCACCTGGCGGCTGCTGTTACCACTTTGCATTCAATTTTGGTTCTGGAAAATTTTGTTTGCTTACATGCTTCTTTCCCATTGCTCATTACCATTGATCTCAGCTCTCCAAACTCCAGCCTGCTTTCCCTTCTTCCCAGCATCTTTCCTTGCTTTCATTCCCACTGTCATCTTTGCTTTTATCTCACACCACTATGTGGGTGCTAGCTCTCAGTCTGTCCATAAGGCTTTGCCTGTTTATATTGCACGAATACCTAGGTCTTGTTTTTTTCTTGGAATGTATTTTATGGAAAAAAACCCCAGCCCTAAAGGGTTTTGATCATTCTTTATAAATCAGTATTTAGTAATTATGTAGACTAGTCCAGGAATTGTATATGAAGATAACTTCAAAATTTTTCTATGACGTTTACAGTCTCTTTTAAAGTTGGTGGAGTTTTTGTACAAGGATATAACTGATAGTGGTATGTGAGGTAAAATAGTCTGAAAACCACTGGAGGGTTACATATGTATTACGTATATATGGAAGGTCTTCCATAAAGAAATTACCAGATCCAGTCCAGTGAGATTAAGAGCCAGATAGGACACAAATGCTATGGTGAAAGAAACGGTGAGAGAAAGATCCCTCAATAGTCAGCCTTCATTTTGATTTTGAGGGCCTGCTCAGAACAGACTCGATAATTTTGCAGTATTTCATGCAATAATTATAAAGGTATGCTATACATAGGTATAATGACAACAGTTTCTGTTTCTAGCAAGCTCTGGTTTTGGTGACAGACTTTACTGTGTCCTGTGCTTCACAGTATACCTTTCTCCAAAGCACGATAGATACCGGAGCTTGGTATTTGTGCTTTGTTTTTGCTAGAGAAATCAGAGATCTCTTGCAAATAGGATAAATACAAAGTTTCTCTGCTGCTGCAGATGCTTGCCACAAATTATATTTGCTTATTTTCTGATTGTGTCTGTAAGTTTGGTTCTAAATCCCAAGAACTTGGAGATGTGTGATTCCTACTGGCAGGCTGGAGGTGGCCTTTTATTTTGTCCAGTTACAGAATGGAGTCTTGTATTAGTCCTGTACATGCAGAGCTACTGAGTCCCCTGCAGCCTGAGCTGTTCCCTGCTTCTAGGTAGTTGGTATAACTTCTAAAAACCTTATCCGTGTGTCTGATCCATTTTTTCTATTTTTAAAATGAAACAGTGATATTTATCTTAATTTTCCAAATGTGATATACATTTCAAGTAACCAAAACAAGCAGTGTGATCTGTAGTTTAGAAAACTTTGAAAGTTTTGTTTTTCATTAAGTTGTGTTGAGTGCTTTTGAACATGCTTGTCGTCTAGGTACTTTTGTAATTTGGCCTGTTGGTTTGAAGCTCTATAAATATGAATTGCCTGCTTCCTGATTTTTTTCTTGTGAAAGAAACTTGGCTTTATGAGTTAACTTAGTCCAAAATCCATCAAGAGTAAGTATTCAAAACCCCTATTCTCTGTATCTTGATGAAGACATCCATTAGTATCCTTCTACAAATAGGTTTGTCTCAGGCAAAACAAATGGGATTTATTCCCAGTGGTTTGCACTGCTTGATTGTCTAGCCACGTTAAACATCACAATATAATGTGTCAGCAGTGGGTTACTTCCTTTTTCATTGCAAAATAAATTAAATCAATGAGGATATATAGTCTTCTAATTAAATAAAAGTGAACTAACTTGACACTGATCATCTCAAGCATTAGAAACTATGTTAACATTGTGAGCAATTACTGTTTTTCTTGGGGAGTGCCTTATCTTAAAGATAAGCAGAACTTCATATGGCTTTGTGCTGGTTCTGAAGCCTTGGTGAGGAAGGTGTTTTGTGGTTGTTTGTTTTTTTTTTTTTTTTTTTTTTTTTTTTTTTTTTTTTTTTTTTTTTTTTTTTTTTTTTTTTTTTTTTTCAATTTTTGGTAGGTATCCTGCCATTTTGTAGCTAGCTGAACTTTTTGAGGGAGATTTGATTTATTTCCTCTGGTCCTAGGTGTATGTCTTCCTTGTCTCATACTTTCCCAGGCTGTGAAGCATTTCTCCTCTGCTTGTCTGGACTCAGAACCATTGTTTCAGGGTGGGTGATTTGGAGAAGATCTGCATGCCAGGCATGTAGATAGACCCCACTGAACACAATGAAAATCAGTGTCAAGTGTGGGATTCCACTACTCGAATGCATTATAGTAACAATGAAACTTAGAGCAACAGTAGAGAAATATATCTCTGGAGTGCAATTTGTAAATTGTTTCTTTGACCTTGCCACTCATTTTTTAGTACCTCTTCCACCTCCTGCAATGCCATTTCAGAGGCAGTATCTGATATAATAAATGACAGTTCATCGGTTATTTAAATTAATGGAGCTGTTATTGTTGTCAGAAGATTTCTGGGTAGTGTGTTTTGTGTTCCTGCTGTTATACTGAGAAGTGTCAATGATCTGAAACACTTGACTAGTATTTCAGGCTTTATGAAAGCCCTATGAAATGCTGCTATTTCAGTTGTACATTAGTTCTGTAGTCTCCATAACACAGGTTCATATGTGTGGTTGGGAGTGTTTTAGTGGCAGCACTAAACTGGGGAATGCTATTCTTAAATGATGACAGAAGGAGAAGACAAATTTGCTGTGTATGGTTAGCTGCAAGACTCTGGGATGCTATATACCCCTTGCCAAATAAATTGGGTTATATTGCTGTTGAAATTTATGCTCTGCTTATAAATAAGATTTCATTGTTATTAAAACACTTCTCATGGGGAGATGAGCATTTTGTATGTGAAAATATCTTTCCTGCTTTTATGGAAGTGTTGAGTTTTGTAACAGGTGCAAAGCTTTGACAGTGCAAAAGAAAACAGTTGTTCTAGCTTGACTTGTTTTGTTAAAGTCCAAATTGCAGTTATGATTTCAAAACCTTATTTTGTGCAGTCTGGGCTCGCACCAGCTTTGTTGTCCTTTCTTGGCCTGGATTGAGGGAGTAGGGCTGCTGACTGTGAGGCTTGCTGGTTTTTGCTTGGTGGCTTTGCATAATGCAGCTTTTGTCCTGGCTCTGTGGCAAATGAGGACCACTGCTACAGGATGAGTAGGCATATATATGTAGCCTCTACTTCTGTGTTATTGATATTTATTGTGATGTCTGTAGCAGTAAATTCAAACTATTTACTGGATTTTCTGTTGTTACTGAAATTGAGGGCTCGGCAGGACCGTACTGGTTCACAGCACAGCCTGCAAACACTGCCCTGATGCTCAGTAAAGGAGTGCTTATGTTTTCCAGGAGCTGCTGAATGTTCCTTTTAACACTATTGTGTATTTTTGGATTAAATATGTGAATGAGGATGAGAGCAGAATAAGATTTCCAAGTATTTTTTTAGAACAATAAATCCAATGTTTCCTTCCAGATTATAAAAACACTTAAGGTACTACAAGGTTTGGATTTATCGCTGGACATTTTAGTGGTAAGTGATCAGTAATAATACATTAAACTCTTCTGTAGTGAATTACTATTTAAATGCCAAGAGTGTGCATTTGTACAAGTGATGAACATGTTGCATTTTACAATTTTGAATTTATCTCCTATTTGGTTAGATTAATTTTCCAAAAGCTGGTCATCCAACTTGATAAATGAAGTATTATGTCAACAGTGATAGTACAGAGCAGTGAACTGAGCATTTAGAAGACACTCTGCTAACTTTTCACTGTAAAGCTGCCTTAAGTCAATGCTTAAAGCAAATATGGGTGAACCATTCTTTAGGTCAATTGTCTAACTCCTCCATCTTTCATTAGCAGCTCGAAGTTAGTTTCTTGCATTTAAAGAGCAGGAATCCCAAATAAAGATTCCTGTGACTTTTACCCTCATCCAAGCTGCGTCCTATCAATATCTATATTAGATATTCTCATACTGGTTTGTGAAGCTTCTAGCTATTATAAGCAATGTGTTTTGAAAAGAAGAAAAATGTGGATTTTGTGAAAGAATTCTTTGAAGAGTAAGAGGAAAGATATAGTTGCCAAGAGATTTGGATGGCCTATTCGCGTAAAGGCATTTGCCTGCCCAGACACCGGCAGACTTCTACCATGAAGCAATATTTATTTTGTTTTCCAATAAAAATACATAATCTCATATTGCAATTAGTTGTTTAAAATTACAAAGAATTTCTGCAGATGATTCATGTTCCCATTAATTTTGCATGCTTTATAATGGGACAGACTTCGATGGAAGTCTTCAAGTCAAATAGAGGAAAGTGATGTCTTAGTGGAGGGCTCCACATATTTTTAATGCATTTGAAGAACAGAAATAGCTTTATGAAGTAGTCCCACCAGATTTCTTCCATTTGTTTGCAGTAACTGACTTACCAAATCAGGCTGCTCAAATTATACATAAGCTAAATATACTGGAAGTGAATTTAAGGAAGCCCTTTCTGGAGGCTGAGCTGATTATGTGGGAGTAATGTGTAAAGCTCAGACTTCACAGGAGTATAATTTCACTAGCTAGCAAGAGCATTCACAGGCTGCAGTGAACCTACTGAATTCCCTGTTTTGCGTGCATCTTAAAAGTGAGGGTTTGTGAATCAGACATGCTTACTGATAAAACAGAATTAAAATCACCTGTGATTCTACAAACACTGAGTCGGCAAGATTTTTTTTTGCTTAGACAAAACAGAGTGAGACTTGCAGACACAATGATATTATGAAAATAACTCTACTGCTCTGACCCCTCAACCCTGTACTACTGGTTGAGATGTATTTTATATTACACCTTGCCCAACATATATGCTCTCTAATGTGCTCAAATGTACTTCCTTTGAGCAAAGAAATTTGAATTGATGCATTTTGTGGGCTCAAGCATTTGAGAGAAACGAAATTCCTGAAATATGTACATTTAATGGAGGAAAACTACTTTATCTTAGTTTTATGAATTAAGCCTGCTTCTTGTTCCCCATATTTGGTTATAAATAACGACTTCCTTCAATTCCACTTGCAGTATGAAGAGGGTATTTATTCTTTGGCTGCCATAGGGCTGCTCTGAATACTAGTCTAATACTGTTTGTAGCTGTTTTAGAGGAGATTTTATTTGGAACGACAGTTGATTTATTCCACCCCTCTTTCTTTCACTATCTTCAACAGGAAACTGGCATAGACAAAACAGTTAACAGTTTTAGGGAACATGCCACTGCCGGGAATGTAGCTAAAAGTCTGTTAAAACAATGGAAAAAGCTTATTTCTCCAGAAAGTAAAAGGTAGGTGTGAAGTTTGTTCCTTAAAGTTAATTATATTGTAGTGTAATTTTAAAATACAGATTGGAAACTTAGGAAGATGTTTGGAATGACAAATGTACATTGAATTGGAATGTGAATTGAATGCAGTTGTAAAATATGAGGAAAACAATCAAACCATTATTGGTCAACTAGCCAGTCAGCACGCTGATTTCAGCTGCTTTTTGTGACTGGCACAAGTTCTGAGGTCCCAGCTGGTGCAAATAGGACTAAACCATAATGGGCACTGCTCTGCACTTCAGGAAATTGGGGAACTTGCTCTTTCTTCCCAGAGGTGGTGGTTAAATGAGGCAGCTCTCCAGTGATGTGCTTGTGTAGAGGTTTTTCTTGTAATGTTCTTGTGGGCTGAGGGGCTTCCAACATTGGAGGAGGCACAGTGAAGAGATGCAGTTTCTCCTGAGACTGAAGCAGCCACCACTGCCATGGCCAGGCCTGCTCTGCTTTAGATATTTTGCAGAGTTCCAACAGTTCCAGACAGTTGAGCTGAGAAAGCCAAGGGCATAATTTAACTAAATAGTGCATTTTAAATCTGAAGTTGTTCAAACAGCAGGAAAGTAAAATACCAGAACCTGTGCTAAGTAAATCATGAAGGCCAACCTGTTAATCTGTATCACCTGTGGAGCATGTTGTAAATTTTTCTGTCTCCTAGTTATTTCAAGCACAATGTTATTGTTATAAAGCATGCAGGGAAGCTTTGTGAAAAGTGGTATATAGCATGCTATAAGCAGATAGTACTGCCAGGTTTGTTTTCCTGCTCAGGGTCCCTCCCCACTTGTTTTGCTATCAGTTCTTGCTTCAATATTTAGCAGTGCTGGACGCAAGAGCTCTGTGATTCTGTACTGATAATGGAAGGATAAGAACACAGTGCAGAACTGAAGTCTGGGTTTTGTGAAACTATGACACATGGTGTGATTTTTTTATGCTTTCAGTTTTACTAATATCGGAAAAACTAAGAATTTAGCATCAGCTGCTGAATGGGATGTAACTTTTTTTATTGTTGCAGTGATCACAAGGGAAGAAAAAATAATGAAAAAGAAAAACGTGAGATGAAATCTTCTGTTTCCAAGGAGATTAAGCCTTCAGAGAAGCCTGAAACATCTGTACTGGCCTTTAGAAGTTCCAGTAGTGCTCCCATTTCTACGAAGTTGAATAAAGAGCGTATTTGTAGCAAAAAGACCCATCAAAGTACAAATTCTGAGTCTCCAAAAGAATGTGATAATAAAGAATGTAGCAGCAGTGGTTCTAAGCATGCTTCCCAGGGTACCAATTCTCAGGCTAAAGAAAGTAAGTTCAAAGAGAGCGTCTCCACAGTGAGCAAGAAAATTTCAGAAAAGCAGCATTCCTCTGCAGCCAATGAAGGCTTATTACCCCTGAAGGAAAAGCCTAGTAAGGATGCTTCCAAAGAGAGAAATCCTAAACGTGTGAAGAAACCAAAACAAAATCTTGTCATGAAAGACCAAGCCAAATCATCTAGTGATGAGGAATTTGAAGCCCCTACTATGTCTTTTGAATCTTATCTTACTTATGATGAAGTTAACTATAAAAGAAAAAGAAAGGCTTGCTCTACAGGTGCACAGCCAAAAAGGTGCTGTGAACAGAAGAACAGCTCATTACCACAAAAGACTTCAAAACTTTCTCAGGCAAAAGAGGGAGCTGAAAATGTAAAAAAATGTGAGAGTGATCAATCAGAAACTCCCAGTAAAAAGGTAAACAACTACAGGACTGAGATAACAGCAGATAAACTGCAAACAAACAAGTGCTTTGGACTTTTAATTTCAGTGAAATTTATCTGTATTTATTTTAAAGAACAGATTGCATGACTGATGTATCAGCTGCATTGCAATTGCCAATAATTACAATAATGGCAAAAAAAGATACAGTTTGCAATTGATTTGCTTGTATTTTTAGCATTATTTCCAACCTTACAGTAGTTTTTGGTCCTTACCAACTAATCTTCATTTGGCTTGCAAAATGCAATGGCAGTTACCTTTGGAAAGATCTCCACCTTTTTTCTTTCTTGACCATCCTGGTTTGTGTCTGCTGCAGCTCTGTGTATAGAACAGTCCTTTTGCCAGATGCTGTGGTTCTTTAATAGGGAATGTTAAGGTTTGCAGTGGAACTGAATATTCTTTAAATGCATTGAAGTAAACCACAGTGTTGCATATAAAACTAGGTTATACAGATTCTTAATCTGAGCTGTCCTAGTCCCTTGAAGTGCACAAAGCTTAGGTAGCTCCTCTGAGAAAATATGTATGCAAAAAGGTGTATTAATTAGACCTTTTAAATGAAGACCTTTTGTGCACTGAAAATCAGTTATCTTCAGATTTATGTTTTCACTGTGATGTGAAAGCTTCAGGCTTTTTTTACTACAGAAGATCTGCAATCTGAATGTGGTATCTTCTGTCCCAGATGGGAAAATTAATGTAGAGGCTTATGTATGATACTCTAACAAACTGAGGAAAAACCTTTGATATTCAAGCAGTTGTGGAAAGCTACTATACATACTTAAATTAAGTGCAGGGAATACCAGTTTTGGGTTGCAAGTGCCTGAGTTGCAATTGGAGGATACCTGAGACCCACTCTAGATGTTGCAGTTGATCCATTTGTAGGGACCCATACTTAACAGGCTGCTGCATCTTTAAATCCCTTGTAGGGCATTAGCTGTGAATGTTTTAGGCTAAATGGCTTACTGAGTGTGATCTAGGAGACTTGATAGGACCAGGTATAAACTTGTGTCTTGTCTTTTAGAATTATGCTTTTGTCATCTTGCAGTTTTGCCTCATTCACTGCATGCCTCAATAGTGATTTATTTGAAAGCCTGTTAGCTCTATATATTTACTCTGTCCTTTCTATGTGCTAATTGCAGATGTCCCACTAAGTTCCTTTTGTGGTATAGTCTTGGTAAGTGGAATATGAAAGGATAGACTGAAAAGTAATCCTTTGAGTAAATTTTAGTGTAGAAAAGCAAGAATTCTAGTTATCCTAGTTAATTTGGGGATTTGCATAAATGTTTGGGGGTTTACTGTAGCTTATTTTAAGCCTGGTTAACCTGAATTTTATAATTGTGAAGTAATCTTTCCTTGACTGTGCACAGGCCAAAGTGGCATCCCTCCAAGAGCTTCTTAATACTCCACTACCTAAAACTCTGCCAGGCATCTCAGAATCATTTCTTCCATGTGCTGCAGACTTTACAGGTAAGTAATATTAAAGGCTGATAAATGTGAAATAGTGGAGGTTTTTACAGCTCTGTGTAGAAATGTTTTATCCCCTTTTCTAATAAGCTGTATGTAATGGTCTTAATTTAATAAAACCGGGCAGACACACCAATTAATGTAGGGGTTTTAGTATTTATTCATTTTGTCGAGGGAGAGATTAGGAGAAAAAAACAAAGCAGGCTTAAGCTTAAAAATGAACAAAAATAATTTTATTAACACACACTAAAAGAATGAAGGAAAAAAAAAGTTAAGAAGAAAACCTAAACTAAAATGGAATGACACTTTAAAACACGCTTCTCTCCTTTTACAAACTATTAACTTTCTTATTAAATAATATAGAAAGACACAACTTGAGATTTTCAGTCAGTTTCTCAATTATTAGGCATAATCACTCATTACTTTAGGAGGAGTATCTCTAAAGTTTTTTTAATGAAGATGTTTGCCACAAGACAAAATAGTCCAGGGCTCTCAATGTCACACATCTGCTGCCGCCTGGAGTTTTCGCAGACTGTGATGTTCTATCAGCAAAGCTTCTCAGTGTATCTGGGGTACTATTTACGAATACTTCTTCTAGTCTAAAATCATCTTTGTCTCAAAGGCTGAGACCTCCTTTTAACCCAGGAGCGGGGGCTTTAAAGTTCCCAAATAAATCTCAATTACATCAGTCCTTAATTTTGATTAGAATAGCATTCAACCCAACGACACTAAGATGCTGCAAAGAACAGTTCATTTCTCCATAGTTTACCCTAGAGAAGTCTGGTTAAAAATGTCCACTTCTTCAATCCTGTTCTAATATTATTAGTTCTTTCACTTCTAATCTAACTGACTTCATTTGGTGTCTGTTCCATGTACCCTCTGTTTTCTTTCTTCTTTCTTTTAAGGAAGAGTTGTGCTTTAAAAGTTCTATGTTGCTAGAAAAAGCTTAAATCCACCTGGGCCTACAAGGGCCACGTGCAAGCCCCGGGCTGCAGGAGCTGAAGAAAATGCAAAGCTGTGCTGATGGAGGAAGCTGGTAGATGTCCTTTTTTCCACCCCTCGGTCTCATCCAGGGTTGGCTAGACTCGGAGTTGTTAGGAGCTGCAGGCTTTCTTTCTCTGCTGCCAGTGGTGATTAAGCTGAGCCATGTTTTGGCCCCTTCTGCCATGGTCCGAGCACGTGGCCAGCACTGCCGAGCTGCAGCCGCCCCTCTTCCCTGCCGGCAGCAGGGGAAAGGGCTCAGCCGGCCCAGGCCCTCTCCCTGTGAGGGCAGCGGCCCTCAGAGGCCCGGCTGAGCCCGGCCCAGCCGCCCAGAGGGGCAGCAGAGCCCGGCCCGGGCCTGGCCCTGCTGCCCACGATGTTACCTCATGGCTGATTCCAAAACGAGAAAGAGATCGAGCAACAGCAAATTAGCTTTAAATGTCCCCTCCAAAATCTCACCGACATTTCCCATTGGTCAACTTAGCTGCCAATATCCCAGCCAGCTTTTTGATAGGTCCCTGTCCTCCCCCCTCCCCCAAAACCACTCTATGGTAATGGCAGGGAAAAACATTTCACATTTCTCTATAACCAGAAAACAAAATTGTGCCAACCCATGATACTGTGTTAGCTCATCAGTCCATGGCAAAGACGGGCCTCACTTTCTCATCTGTAGAAATCATATTGAAGCTAAAGGGAGTTACCAAGGCCTTCCTTACTGAGTAAAGGAATACTGAGGAAGGTCATCACAGGCTTGGAGAAGGCATAAATCAAGTGGCAGTTCTACAGGCTCAATTTATCTTTACTCATTTCTATACTTTAGAGCAGGCAAAGCCTTGGTAGAAATTATCTTGGGTAAAACAAATATATGAGAGACTAGGTCTAGCTTTGGTATAGGAACCACTTGCATCATTATAGGTAGGTGACATAAAGTACCAGTAGTTCCCCTAGCAGCTCTTCTGATGTTTCAGTGTTTTCCTACCACTGGGATCTTGAAACATTGCTGCTATTGCAGCTTCTGTCTTCTCTAAGATAATTGAGGAGGATTAGTTCTATAGATGGGTAACAGAGCAATCGAGGTGTAGCTCATGTAGACTGGTGATAAATAATGCAAGACTAGTTTGAGTTGGTGCAACTTACTTGCAGTGTACATCTTGGAATTTGTTAGGTGATGGTGAATGGACTTTTGCAATTTACAGTACGTGCAAGGCTCCCATGCTGTAATGCAGTAACTTTGTATTAAGAAAATACTTTGTATATGTAAGTAAAAGTAATATATGTTTGTCTGAGAGCTGAATGTTTAAAGCATTGTGAAACCTGCCTGATGTTTTGCTTGCAGCATCTGCAGTTCCTGTTGTAGAAGCACCACAGCAAGTCAATGACATAGTTCAATTCACAGGACAGAGACTGAACTCTAAAATGCAGGTTTACTCTGGCTCTAAGGCAGTCTGCCTTTCGAAGATGCTTACACTGTATGAGCAGTGTGTCCGCATGCTTCACAACAATATTGAGTGTGAGTATTTCAGGGCGTTTGTAGCACTTCTGGCTCTAAGGGGATGAGATTTTTTTCTTCTCCATGCCACCCACTGGCACACTAAAATATATTGCCCCTTCCTGCTAAAGGTGACGTGGAGCTGGTTGAAAGGCACTTGCAGAAATGGATTGACTGTGCTAAAATGTAGCTTTATTTTGAAAGTTTACAATTTTTAAAGGTCCAAGTTTACTTAAAATAATATCCTATAAATGATAAACTAAAACTTCTGCCCTTCCCTCCATGTTTATTGTGATCAAGACATTCTTTTCTTCCTTGCATAGGCAGAGGAGGAAGTGATGCATATCAGTAAAGATGGGGCAATGACTATTCAAAGATGCTTTATCCATCCTCAAGTATAAGTGCTAGTCAGTATGGAACTGCTGATTTATAAGTATTTTCATAGCCTTATATAGTGATTAAAATTAAAATTAACTTGTGTTTTTATTTTTAAACTGTGAGTGGTATTACCCATTGAGTAAAATAAGTGAGATACTGAAAGTACTGTCCTCTTTTGTAGTGCTACAAGAAGCAGAAGGTGTGCCCTTTGAAATTCTTGAGCCTGTGCTAATACGTTGCACGCCAGAGCAGTTGTTTCAAATAGAGAAATGTAATATGGTAAATTCTGCCTTGTTAAATTTGGGGAACCACAGAGTTCCACAACTCCACGGGCTGCACTGGTTTTCTGTCTTGCATACTAGTTTCTTTGAATTCAGCTGTCATTATCAAGTCTCCCGTTCTGAAGTTTAAAACATTCAAGAGAATAACTGTTGATGACTAAGTGAAAGACAGTGTGTATAGAAAAGTATTCCTGTTTCTAAAAATAATAAGAAAAAGAAGATGACCATAGTATTTACCACTGAAATAGCTGGGAAAGTCAGAACCAACTGTTTTCAAGTTACAAACTATTAAGCCTGCAAAGCACATTGGTCAGGAGTTATCTGGAGGGCAATTTCATGCGTGTGGTAGATTTCTTATCTACGCTGTTAGGACTTTAGCTCCATGATGCACTTGGACATTGATGTTCTGAGTGTGCAGTCCTTCCTAGGGCAAGTTAGTCTTTTCTCTGTGTGCTTCAAGTTGAGAGGCAGAGTGGCCTGAGCCTGTGCTGTAAAACACAAGTCTAGCCTGTAAGCATGGCACACTGACTGAAATAACACAGCTTCAAGCACTGCTGCTTGAAGCTGTGTTATTTCCAGGCTGTAGTCAATGTCCCTGCATGTCTGTATTGCCATGGTGAGGGTATCTGTGTCAGCACGTGTGGTGGGATTTGTTCTCTACCTTCTTCCACCAAAGGTTTGGGTCATGTCAGTAGGCTCAGAGAACAGGTACTCTTGAAAATACTATTTTTAAATCTCTGATTTAAGATATCTTGTGTTCAAACTAGATGTTTATAAAAGAGACTGACCACTTGTGGAAGAAACACTGCCAAAGAGATTTTAAAAATGAGAGCCTTCTGGAATATGAGTCTTGGCGTGAAATGTACTGGAGACTCTTTAACCAGAGAGAGGAAAAACTGAAGATCCTTACAAAAATTATTCTTTCAGCTCAGTCTGAGAAACCAAAAGGTAAAATCTTTGGTTAGCTCTTCTACTTACAAAACCCAATCTCTTCTGCTGTTCTTTACAATATGTTTGGTTTAGTGATTTGTTTGTAGTGAGTACTAATGCCGTACTTCATCAAGAATGAGAAATGATGAGATGACAAATCATCAAGAATGAACGCTGTTACTCTTAAATTAAAATTTGCTTAAAAAATAAACATGTGCATTAATACAATATGTTGGTGTATCCTGCAAATAATGCATTTAGACAAATCTTACCTTACTGGTTGGACTAAGGATTCTTAGCAGCAATGCAATTTTGGGCTTAAAGGACATGAAAAGCCTTGCATCCTCTGCTTCTTGCTTCTATATTATTAGGCAGGCAAGCAAAAATGGCTTATGTGACTGGTGCAGTAAAACCATCCAAGAACATTTGCCGACAGCAAGAAATCCATGGGACAGCAGGACCTGTCATCCAGCTTCATCTCACAGAGAAGTGCAAGTAAGTGCACTAAGTGTTCTATGCTTTTAATTTGAGTTTGTGTCTTTGTCAGTTCAAAATCATGCTTGCAAAATAATTTTAAAGTTCTAAATAACTCTATTTACTTTCATTTTTTTAAAGTGGCTAGTAGATAGAAACAGCCTTGCCTTTTAAGTCTTGTGTACTCCTCTGGCATGTGTGCATTGGCACTGCTCATTTCTCAAAAGTGACAATGAACTCACCTTCCCAGGTGGAGTGTAAGTGGATGCTGTTTCTTTTCTCCAGTTTGCACTAAAGCCACTTGGCATCTTAGGGCAATTCATTATTGATGTTTTGGGTCTATAAACCTGCCTAGTAGCCTCACATGTTCTCCTGCTTTGGTAAAATCCCAGTCAGCTGCCTGCTGTGATACAGCTGACCAGAATGAACCACAGGAACTTTTAATACTTTTTTTTTTTTCCCCTGTGAATTTCAGAAGCTTAGTCAAACAGCCTTGCTGCACAAGGTGATTGTAAGTATGGGTTAGGAAGGGCAGCCTGAGTGTAAGGATTTTCTTAAACTCAGCTTTTACACCAGATAAATTTTCATAACTGTGCCTTTAGCTGGTGAGATTTGGAAGGTTCTTTCCATAGTGTTGCTATTTCCAATGAAAAGATAGTCCCCCACCAAGGCAGTAACTTAAGGCACTTGGAGTTGTGCTTTTGCTTTCAGCTGTTCTGTGGGAGATTGATTCTGTATTGTGACAGACCTTTCCAGTTTAGGTGCTTCAAGTACAGTAGCATACAAGTACACATGTCCTTTGTGCTCCAGTAATCTCTGGACCAGTAGCTGTATGATGTAGACCAAGCCTTGCATGATTTTTTTTTCTCAGACATGAAAGAAGCTGTGAGAGGGTCATTGATTTGCCTTCTTGAGAACCAAAGGGTTTATTTAGGCACAATGAGTTAAACTTCACTGCTTTGACCTATTGGTTTTTTAAGCTGCAGAATTTGCATGGCTGAAATTCTCACTTGGGAAGCTGGTCTTGCAGGAGCTAAAAAATCCTGCTAAGGATTTGCATGCAGATGTGCAGATCCTTAACAGGCTGCTCTTCTCAGTCAGTGTGCAGTACCAAGTGCTGGCAGAATCCTCAGTGACTGCTTCTGAGGAGTACAGGGCTGGTGACATTTGGTGACATTGTGCTGACACTTTAATGCTATGTTGGATTAATGGTCTTTAACAGGAGGCATTAGCTCTGTATCTGCCTCAGTCCTTGTCTCATTGATTGAGGATTCCAACATGATATTTTGCTAGTTGTTTTGCCTTTTGCTAGCCAGTTACAGAGTGGTTTTTTTAAACATTTGCCCTCATTCTCTGTCAATGAGCTAGTTAGCAGTTCAGCTGTGTTCAAAGAGGAAAATTAACACAAGGTGCAAACTAGAGCACGGGGCATTACTAATCACAGTGGTATTGCCGACCATTTTGATTTGTCAAACTGTGATAATTTAAAGACTAGCAAGAGATATGAAGCCTTATGAATTTAATATTTGTTCAAGAATTAAAATGGAAAAGATAGTCATCTATGATCCCTTCTAACCTGAATTATCCTATAACTTTGAAATGTATAAAGTCTCTTAAATGTATCCAATCAGGATGTTGGTTTTGGGTTTTCTTTTTTTTTTCCAAAATGAGCCAAAGCAAATGGTAACTTGATATTAAATGTTAACTTCTTTTCTTGCTTGTTTTAAAAGAACAGGGATTCCGGCAATGAGAGATGGAAAAAACACATTATCAAATCTGATACCTGCTGGCAACTGTAGAAGTTCTAGCTCAGGTGTCATGATTCAAGATGGAAAGAAGCCTACCAAAAGTAAGTGGCATTTCCTAAGATGATCAATTTAATTATTTTAACCTTCTGCCTACTAATATGTGCTTAATATTATACTAATAGCATTTTAAGTTGCTCACAGCTGTAACCCTAACTGGTCTTTGTTTTGTTTTTATTGAAGAAATAGCACCAATCATGAAGAAAACTTTGAAAGCACTGAGGAGCAGAGTTGGACAACGATAAAATGAGACGGCATTTGAAGCTTATTTGATGTGACTGTGTGTATATTATACTACAGTGAATGAAAGTAATGTTCATGTAAGCACTGTTCAATTTTCTGAAAAGTTGCATGGGTGAATAATTAGCAATAAATACTGAAACCTCAGTCCTTTCATACTGCTGCTTTCTTAATTGAACTGAAATAAGGTCAGCACACACTAATGATAAATCAGTTTATATGAACCCTTATAAGTGATGTATTTATGAGTTTAAGCTGGTGAAAGATTTGGGGCACAAGTTTTGTTAGGAATGGCTGAGGGGATGAGGGTGGGTTTAGTCTGGGGAAAAGGAAGCTGAGGGAAGTTCTTATTGTTCTCTATAGGTACTTGAAAGGAGATTGTACATGGGTGGGGGTTGATCTCTCCTCCAAAGTTCAAGATTTCTCCTAAGGACAAGAGAAAATGGCCTCAAGTTGCACCAGTAAAGGTTTAGATTGGATATTAGGAAAAATTTCTTCACTGAAAGGTTGTCATCATTGGAACAGGCTGCCCAGGGAAGTGGCTGTGTGTCATTCCTAGAGATATTTAAAAGATTTGTAGATGTGGCATTTGAGGATCAGAGTGCTGGATTAACAGTTGGATATTGATTATCTTCAAGGTCTTTTCCAACCCAAAGAGTTCTGTGATTCTATGATTGTATGTAAGTGTGGAGATGAAAGAAAATGTGGCCTGTACCCTGATCTGCTGCTCTCAGTCTGTCATGAAGAGGCCTAGGTTACAACCTAACAGCTGCTTGTCTTAAAGTAAATAAGCTATTTGGTCTTAGATAGCTGTCCTTTGAAGAGTTAGGGACTGCTGCAGTTTGGGGTTGGTGTAGTGATTGGCTTTAGTTTTAGAAATGAGGTATGTTTTTGTAGCTTTTTCTAAACCAGTTCATTTGCATGAATCATAAGCCTGACTTTGCCTTGAAGGCAAGGCTTAGAAATGGAGGAACTCTGTTAATTGCACTCAGTAGTTGCAAGTAGGTCTTACTTCTTCCTTTGTATTTCCATGGGATTTGGCACCTTAGAACTCCTCACCAAGCACAGGGTGAGGCTGTCATGAAACCTTTGAGTTGATGTCTCTTACTCAAAACACCTTATGTGTGAATTTCCTCACCATCCTATGCTACTAAAAATGGCTTTTACAGCCATTAACATAGTCACTGATACATAGCAGCTTGTGCAAATGCCCTGTTTATACAGGGATTTGAAGTCAGCAGGTGTGCTGCTGTGTTGTGTTTTTTCTCCATGCATTATAGTTACAGTAAAAAGAATGGAAATTGAAAACATGCATATTGAACTGGAAATGCTTGGGGAAGCTTCTGCTGTTTCTGGAAGCAAAACAAACATTAACTAATAGGAGAGGTAATGCAGCATCTGTCATACATACCTGAACAGTTCATCCCAGAAGCATTCTTCACGAGATTTAAATTTGGCTGAATGACCAATGTATCACTCTTTGTTGCTAATCGGTGGCAGAAGCTCAATTCAGCTGAAGATTTCTATCAAGCGTGGTATCTTTTTTGTGTAAGAAAAGACAAAGTCATTGGTTTGGCTCTGGCATTTGAGAACACAGCTGTATCCATCCAGAACAGATATAGATGATGGGAATATCCACTTTGGAGGCTGAACAACTTCCATTGTTGATTGGCAATAACTTTTCCTATCCTTGACAATGGTAGCAGAGTTATGTGGAGGGCAAATTTGACTTAAAAATTAGGAAGCTCTCATTTCCTCTTGTCACTTTCTCTCGCTTCAAAGGCTCTAGATATAGCTCTGGTAAGAGGTATGCAGAGGATGTTCATGGGATCAGATTGTCATCCTGACAATTTCTAATTTAGAAAATACACTAGACAAGCAAATCTCTTTACTGTGAAGTATTTGGTGCTACACACACTTTACGCTAGGGTTTTTCTTTTGCTCGTGCTGTGGTCCCCTCCTGTGGACTAGTGCCTACCTGAGGCTGCGGTATGCTGGGGTGCTCTGGGAATGCATCTTTGTGAGGAATCTTGTTTTTGTGGTTTGACACTGCTTGATGATACAATACAAATCAATCATGGAGGCAAATTCAAAGCTGACTTCAAAAGCATAGCCTCTTAATCTGAACTAGAACACAAATGTTGATGCTTCTGCAGTCTCCTGCCTTCCATCCCTGTATACTGTTAGTCCAGTATGAGGAATTATTGCTAGATATGTATTCCTGGCATCTGACATACCTAATAGTACACGTGGTATTAGAGTATATTGGCATGAGGCAGATGACTTTCCTTTGGGTGAGAGATGTGCGGTTGGTTTTGTTTCAGATTCCCCAGGCTGGCTGCCACATGTCATCAGAGGGGACCTCTGATCCTTCTTGGATAAGGGACTATTTTCACAGAAAGACTGAATGTTACAAGTGCATGATGGTGTTCCCTTCCTTAAAAATGCATTGCAGCTCCTAGTCCTCCTGCCGTTTCTCTGGAGAGTTTTATCCCAGCAGCATAATGCTTTTCCCTCCAGGTGATAAGCAATTTCCATATTAACTTCTGAAACATTAAATAAGTGATGGGAGAAAAATATGGGCACAAAAGGAATGTCCTGCTGTGGAAAAGACCACAGATGTGTAATATTTCTTTTCTTCTTGAGATTTCTTTTTTCTTTCATGCATAGAAACCACTTTCCACTTCCCGACAGTGTTTGTTTCATAGCATTCAGGAACGTTTTCCATCCTGTTAGTGGTTGGGCCCAAGAAGAAAGCTTGGCCTGACAACTATACCACTTAAAAAAGGAGGCTGCATGATGTTGCCATCTAAACAGTCCCTGTGGTAGGAGAAGGAAAACAGTTTTGAGGTGAAGCGTTCAATTTTATGAGACCCTGCTCAGAAGGCATGTGAATTCCAGGAGCTAAGCTCTTCTTGGGGGACCTTGTAGGCGTTTAAATGTTAGCTTAAGGCCAGAATGGGGTGTAGGGTTTGGCATGATCCTTCTGGAAGAATTTGTAGTCATCAGTGTAGTGCCCCATCCATGCTGTTGTCAGTTGTTGCTATATCTGAGCTGCTGCTAAAGCAAGG
The DNA here is from genome assembly GCF_015227805.2 of Hirundo rustica. NCBI lineage: Eukaryota > Metazoa > Chordata > Aves > Passeriformes > Hirundinidae > Hirundo > Hirundo rustica. Next base: position 92,667,231 of record NC_053452.1, on the reverse strand, counting down.
CACAGCTGGGATCCCTGCTCACAGGGAGGTTGTTACAGCTCTGAGCAGGATTCCATTGGCTGTGTGGTACCTGGGGATGTCTGAAGATTTCTGGTAGTTATAGGAGATAACCTCAGCAGAGGAAAAAAGAAATCCCCTCACACAGTGCAGATCTCAGACTTGCCATCTAAAAGCTTGACAAAATGTCTGTACCAAGGTTTAATGCAGTGAAAAATGTTGATGCACTGATGGATAAGAAGACCATCCTCTATATACTGTTTTTGGAAAAAAAACCCAACCAAAACAAAACACCACTTGACAAAAACGCAAATCACCCAGTGAAAGTTGCCTTGTTCTTTTATTTGTTTCCTTTCCCAGCCCTTCCTGTAAAGACAGGAGGGGTTTTTTGAGTGGCTGATTGAAGGCCTTGGTTAGACAGCTTACTGTCTCCTCTTTCAGCCACTTCCTCTGCTGAACATGGTGGTAGAAATGATCTTGGGTTTGTTTATTTACAGGACAAATGTACTGTGATTTTTTTTTCCTTTTTTTTGTTTGTTTGTTTTGTTTGTTGTGTTTTTTCTTTGTTTTTTTTTGTTTGTTTGTTTGTTTTGTTTTGTTTGTTTCTTTCTCACAAGTTTCCATATAAGCAATTCTTCCCTCCAGCCCCCAAAACATTTCCTTTCCAATCTGGTGAATCAGAGGGGGAAAAGAATGGTGTTTGATTCTTCTGATCAATCGTATTTGATCCAGTGTAGGGGCTGGGTTCAGCATTTCTTGGTGTGATCATTTGCCTTTGGTTCTCAAAGGTCTCTGTTTTGGGTACCATTGTTTAGCAATGAAACCTTTCAGGAAAGTGATGGAATCACTCTGTAGTTGTGCTTGACATTAGAATGGGAACAGGTTGTTCTTCCTGCGTAATGGAAGTGATGTGCAATGTATCTGCCTCCTCTCTTACAAATTCTAGTAAACATTTTTTAATGTTCTTTATTCAATTTTCTGTTTTGCACATGTGAGAGTTGCATCCTAGCACAGCTATCTTGTCTTCTCCCTCTCTAACTTTTTCACAGAGCTGAATTATGTTTTATTCTGTGGTACAGAATTCCTTTGATTATATGTCTTGGGTTGTTTTTAAAACTTCAACCCTAATTGTTAGCAAAAAAGGGGCTCTGTGACTACACATATATTATAGAGACAGAATTGCAGGCTTTTCAAAAGACAAGTATAATTTGTAGAGAGTTTGGATCTAAAACAACAAAAAAGCAGATGAAAAATAAGCATTCCCAAATGTGTAAAGGAATGTACTAATCCCAAAGGGATTGAGGAGATTGTTTCCACAGATGGACATACCAAGTCCAACTCTCTGATGGCCTGGAGATGAAACATCCTGGAATCTGAGGTCTAACAGTCCTGTGCATTTTAACCCTACTCAGCTTCCTCACCAGTGTGCCCCAGACAAAAATTATACTAGAAATGGAGCTTGGAAGTACTAGGTTTTCTAGAAGAAAATATGTGATGAGACTGTCATAGTTTTTCCAGAAATTAAGCGTCAGAAACTCAGAAAATTGCTAACTATTTAAAGGCATAGAAATCTAGTTTCAGAATCCAAGTGTTTCTCTTAGTTTCTGAAGATAAAACTAATTCAGGTCAGAATAGTGTGCAAGGTTGCACTTTTGTTATTTTTTTCCCCCCTCAAATTGCAAAACTTTAAAATTCCTGATTTAAATGTGAGACTACAAAGTCATGAATGTAGTCTTTGTAGTTTAAGCCCTAAAAATGGTGTGCTTGCTTTAGGAAGTGCTGGAAGAAGCCTTCAGCAACATATGTTACGTGGGCTCTGTTTACAGAGAAGTTGCCTCTTTTTATCCTCGGTGACAGACCTAAAAATGGCACTTGCTGAGGGACAGGGCCCTGTTTTCCCACTCTGGAAAGTCTTCTGTAGCTGTCCTCCTACAGATCTTTAAATAGGTATCCAAGCAGTAGACAAAGCTTTTTATGACATCACCAGGCCCTATCCCTTTGTGTTTATGGAATTGCTGAGACTGCAGAAAGAGATGCTGCTTCAGAAGCAGGAAAATTAGCTGCTCACGCAGAAAGAAAGAGGAGCAAACTACTGCTGGCCTCTGGAAAGAGTTGAACTTGCAAGAGGGGCAAACAGCTGCTGAGACCAGATTGGGAAGCAATAGTCCCTCTTTTTAAGTTGCTGACCTCTCTGAGGGGCAAACATTGAAGCACTCTTCCTTATGCTATCTAGCTCTGCATATTAGGTAAGTTTCTTTCACCAGACAAGGCACTTCTGCTGCTTACAGCTCTTCACAATGCTCAGCGTTGTCAGCTTTTCTCTCCCATGGATGTGCTGTAGCCGGCTCTCTGCAAACACATTTTCCCACAGTTATCTGTGTTGATGTGCTTTTTAATACTTTTAGACCTTTCAGTCTGAAAGTTAGATAATTAGTCTGTCTCAAATTTTAGATAAACACTAAAGTGATGTATTAAAGTGTGAACTTTTCAGAGCATTAGTATCATGCTTGAGCAGTGCTGACAGCCGAGTTCTGAGCTTAGGTATTTAGAAAAGCATGGAGAGAATGAAATGTTTTAAACAAGTGCCAAAGGCTTATGCCCAAAGCAGCTTCTCCAGGTTTCCAGAAGGCCTGAGACTTGAGTTTGCTTCTGCAGTTGAGGGATGGAAGATCACAGGCCCTGACCAGAGATAGCAACCCCTCAACAGGAAAGGAGAAAAATATTCTATCTGGCTCTGAAAAGGCAAAATCCATATACTGGGTACCTCATTATAACAAGGAGGTTTCTGTGCCACAAGGTTTTGTTGACCTGGATGTTGATCACCAGCTAATTAATTAGCTGGCATAATTTCAAATTCCTTTGGTAAGGTGCAAGATCCATCACTTTTCCTTGTTAAACTTCATAAGATTGGTAATTGCCCAGCTGTCTAATTTGTCTTTGTTTTTCTGCAGGGCTTATCTGCCCTCAAGGGAGTCAACAGCTCCCCTCAATTTAGTGTCATCTGCAGACTCGCCCAGTATCCCTTCCTCCCCTGCATCAAAGTCATTTATGAAGATGTGGGAGAGCACAGGGCCTAAGATGGAGTCCTGTGGAACCCCACTAGTGACAGGTCACCAGTCCGGTGTCACCCCAGTCACTGTCACCCTTTGTGTTGGACCCATGAGCCAGCTGCTCACCCATTACATGATGTGTTTATTCAGCTGAGTGCTGGATGGTTTGTGCAGGAGGATCTGGTGAGAGACAGTATCAAAAGCTTTGCTGAAATCGAAGAGTACGTCAACTGGCTTCCCTTGGTCAACTAGGTGGGTTACTTTGTTCTAAAAGGAAGTTAGGTTGGATGAGTAGGACTTTCCCCTTATGAAGCTGTGCTGGCTGTGAGTGATGACGGTGTCATCTTTCAGGTGTTTTTCAATAACTTTCAGAATAATATTCTGCATAGTTTTTTCTTCCAGATATGGAAGAGACACTGACAGGCCCGTTTTTCCTATAGTTTCCGAGATCATCCTTCTTGCAATCCTTGAAAACCGGGCCAACGCTTGCTGGCTTCCAGCCAGCTGGGACCTCTCCAGATTCCCAAAACCATTCAAAAGTCATTGAGAAAGATCTTGTGATGACATCAGCCAGCTCTTTAAGTATTCTTGGATGAGTTCTGTCAGGGCTCATAAACTTATAGGGATCCAGGTGGAACAGCAGATCCCATGCATGTTCTGGGTTGACTGGGATCATAAAAGCTTTTAGTGGTCTTAAGAAGAAGTTAAATTTTAACATTCTCAGCAAGGTATGGGTCCCTAAGAAGGGAAATGTCCGTGGTCTGTATTGAATGCCTTTTCCAGAAGTTTCCTGATCTGGAGAACTGTAGTAAGCTGTACCTATATTTGCTCTGCTGTTGGTACAGCAACACGTTCTTCATTACTGAGAGCTTGAATCTCTTTGGCTTGCCTAGCAAGAGAAGCGTAGGGAAGAATTTCCTCAAGAAAACCTTAGAGTTTGATCTACTATGAAGTTATTTAATCATTCAGTGTTATCAAAACTTTCAACACTCAGTGTATCTTGTTTCTCTATAATCTGTATCAAGAGCTTTGTGGAAAACTCATGTATAATGTATGAAGTGTTTTTCTAGATTGTTTAAATAAGACTGAGCTATATTTTGCATATAAATCAGTGTTAAGCATTGAAAACATGGTATAATTTTCTCAAAATTATGGCAAGCACAGAAAGGATTTTTCTGAAGATTTAAGGGAAGAACCAAGCATGTAACAGACCATGTTTTTGGTGCTGCTGTGACTAGCAGCAGCTGTTTACATTCTTCTTAGTTCTTGGTAGTTGAAACTCACTGAGATCTTTGAGCTGGTCAGAGAGAAGACAGCCATTCTTTTTCACCAGTATTTTTCTCATTGCTCTGCAATAAGAAGTTTTATCTTTTATCCCTTGCTTATAATAATCTGTTGAATTATTTTGACAAATTATTTTGACAACAAGGCTTTTCTCCTAGGAGTGACTTGCTATAATTCTCCCAAAATGACCATTTCCTGTGGCACTACTGTTTCCCTTGGACACTTTTGCTTGGGCGCTGACCGTCTTCATGGATGCCCATCCATTATTCCCTGCTTTCTCTGTCAGCATGCTGCTGCTGGGGAAGTTAGGGTTATTACCTGTGGGTATAGAGCAAAGAGCTACCATTTCCTTACTATGCTCTGAGATACATCCTGCTTACCAAAGTTTAAAGGTAATTCAGCCTTTTTAAGGTAGTTATCAGGTAACAGAATGTGGTAAGAATTTTGACAGCAGAAGGTTAACAGTGTCACCACAAGACCACAGTCTTGAGGCTGGTAAGGACTCGGGTTGGTGCTGTGCATCCCATTTCCTGTGCCCTTCTTGGAGCATGGCTCCTGTCTCTACTTGTCTGTCCTTCCTGGTGGCTACTCCATGGCCCAGGAAGGATTATTAAAGAGGGTTTCAAGTGTGACAAAGAAGCTGTGAGAACCAGGTCTGTGTTTCCTCCTGAAGCTGGGCACACTTGGACTCTGTAACTCCTATAGGCAATTATGAAAATTATCGTTTGGGTTATTTCTGCCTTAACAGTCCCTTTCCGAGAATGTTGGTGTGCATCTTAGAGGGTTTATTTCCTCAAGACAGATGCCAAGCCACAGGCATGGAAAATCTGAAAAGTCAGAGGAACCTCTGAGAGGTCAAGAATAATATAAGGTTTTTTTCAGTCTGTCATCCAAAATGTTAGTGTAGCTCTGTCCCTTGACACTGCTCCCAGTAACATTAAGTAAGGTGGGTTTTGCTTCTGCCTTTTTTTTACCCAAAGCCTGCTGTGTCCTTGCCTGCCCTCCCACCCCCAACCTCCTCTGTTCACCCGGATCCTGCAGTCTGTCTTTGTACCTCCTCTTTTTAACATAACCCTGCCTCCTCCAGCTCTTGATGCAATACAGCAGTGCTGCACAAGGAAATGTCTCTGTGAGAACCCCTAGTGTGTATAATCTGCCTTCTCTGGTGTTGCACATGCATGCTTTTCTTGTTTTTAGGGGTGACACCATAGTTTCAATATCAAAACCATTCCCTGTTTCTCATTACAGATAATTCCATAAATGTATTTCCAGTTGTATTTTTTATTTTTCATGGCACTCCAACAGGAGATTAAAGCTTCCTAGTTTCAGAGATGCAGCTGTTCCTCACGAATGTATCCCAAAATAATCCCAAAAATGAGGATGTTTGATGTCTTCAAGTGTTTGTTCATAATTTTCAATCTGCTAAATTTGTTTTCTTTGCACTTTGACTTGCTGATTTGTTGTTAAGTGTGAAATAGCTGCTTGTGTTCCTGAAAGGTGGTGCTTCAAATTCAGGTTAGAAAGTCTAATTTCAGTTCCTGTGCTTAAATATGGGGTTTTGTAAAAAAGAGGGAGCTTTCTCTTTGCCAAAAACCTGCTTTGCTCACAGGTATTGCTTGTCTGCAGCTCTGCTTACAGCCTCATATGATGAGTGGGCTGTGCCTATTTGGAAGCGAGTAGATAAACATGCTGTCCTCTGCTCACCTAACCCCAGCTCCCTTGCCTTTTGTCAGGTTTAAAAAAAGACTGCTTTTTTTTTTTCTTGTTTTCACAGAGGAAGAACATTGTGCTATTTTATCTAGTGGAGACAAGATACTCAAAGCAGTAGTAACTATGTTGGTCTCCATACAAGACCACATATGGCTCTGGTGGCCTCGGCGTAGCAGTCTACAAAGACCAGTCTGTGCTTGCATTTTTTGCAATTTAATCGGGTGTCACTTGTCCCTGCTAATTAAGAGGAAGACTTGCTAGAGGGAAGATTTCTTCAAATGCCTTTCAAGAGCAGCCTCACTTTCCGTCTGGGCTATAAAATTAATCCTCTTGTCACGCCAGTCCCTGCAGTACAGCCCAGTGACTGGCAGCATGGCTGTGGCGGGCAGCAAACCTCCAGGTTTCATTCAGGAGGAGCCAGTAATTCACTTGAGTGTGCTGCTAATGGCCTGCCACTTTCCACTACAGAAAATTAAGCACAAAAGGTTAAAGGAGAGTGACATTAGTTTCAAGATATGCCATAACATATTTGTGTACAGACTATGAGGCTCACTGCTTTTCTTCCGGGAGAGCTTCACTGGCCTTTTATACTCATCCTCTTTTTATCTGCTCTAAATAGAGCAGGTTGTTAGGTCATCTAAAAATCTCTTGCTTGCATGAGACAAAGCTTACATTAGAATGGGTGCTTCAGAAAGTTCGAGAAACCCAGTGCTGCCAGGACAGAGTGGTGGTAATGCTTACTTTAGGGGAATGTTAATAGGAATCATCCACTGAAGTCCTCCAGACTTTGATTGGAGAATAAATCTGAGTGGAGATGTTGACTCTAAACATTGCGGTGGATGGGTGAGAGAAGGCACATGGACTGAACTTGGAAAAACTAATTATCCATTGCTTGGATAATCCCTTCAGAATCTGTGTTTTGAGCATCAGGGCAGGATCCTATCTCTTTATCAATACCTCTGTAGTGCCTGTGTTGGAGTGGAATGGGTGTCAGTGGATGAGTAGCCATGCAAAGGCTGTTTCCATAATGGGTCAGCAGCCAATAGCTGTGAAGCTGAACCATTTAAATCTGTGCTAATATGCAGCACTTGGGATTTATTCTCGAAAATTATGCTGGAACTTGAGAAACACAGGAATGGCAATATGCACTCAAACAGTCAGATGAATTGCAATATTCACAGTCCATTAAGTCCAATAAAAACATCCACTATCATTAAAGTGGAAAACCAAAGGCCTGTGATATACATCTATTATTTTTCAATACGTTAAGCATAGCTTATATCCATTAGGACTTCAAAATTGTAAGCTAATCTAGTGAATTTATGGATGAATCTCTTTGAAACACAGTGTATGTTGCCTCACTATTTTCAAACCTCAGCAGGATATAGCCAGCAATTCTCTGTCTTGTATTTTCTGGGTTCTTTTACAGACAACTGGGTTAAATCCAGATCACTGGCTCAGGCTGATACAGACAAAATGATGATGTAGCATCCAGTTTGTATTAAAGGAGAATAGGGATTTATTTATTTATATTTTTACTCTGTAGAGGATGAGCCATAGGTGCTGCATAACTGTTCTTTTCAGCTAAAAACACTCACAAAGTTTTCATACCTACAAAGTGGAAGGGGGGGAGTATTTACTCACCTCCACAGACATCTGATATTGATTCTTATATCAATAATGGCTCTATAACTTTGTACTGTTGGAAAAATCAAAATACATATTTACTGTGGGTTTTTTTTTTTTTTTACTTACAGTATTTACACATTCTTTTCTCCCTGAAGTAGAAAGGATGAAAATACTTTTACTTTTATGCCTCTCAGATGAAAACAGGCACTTTGAAAGCAAATTAGACACATGAGTGGGATGTGGCTGTTTTGTCATTTTCAGCCTGCATACAGTGAGGTTTCTGTCTGATGGGCTGGTGAAAGGAATGCAAGGATGAGATGCCTGTCAGTGTGTAATCTGTCAATATATAATTTGTCAACATATAATCTAAAACAGCCTCTGGAGAAATTAGTACATGCATTTGCATTCATAATGAATTCAATGAAATGTAGATACCGTGTATAAAGCCCAGATAATATAGCCATAAAACTATGCTGTAATTCTCATTTCAGGATTAAGTTCTTGTGAGCTGGTAGGGCTCCATGCAAAAAGCACGTCACAGTGCTGTTGAAGGAAGAGAAGCATCTTCTGGTATTGATACTCAGTTGTTTTGCCAGTTCTCTTATGTTTCACCACAAGTTGCAATGCCTCTCAGGCTTCCACGCCACCTTTTCCCTGCCTGTCCCTGCCTGCTGTCTGTAATTTAGGTGCGCCTCCTGAGTTCCTCTGTGAAGTTTGTAATTAAAATAACCTTTGTGGAGGAACAAAGAGCAATTCAGTTTGACTGGGAACCTTGACTTGACTTTCCTTAGTGCACTGGTTTCCTAAACACAATGTAAAATCAAGCAAGTAGCTGAGTATGACAGTAATGGTCCAGAAAACATAAAAGATACTAGAGATGCAGAGAACATTAAGAGTAACGGGGAGAAAAATAACCTGAATTTCTCACTCATGCTCTTTTCTTCCACTTTATGTTACAATGTGTGAAAGACAACAGAAGCTTTTATGCTGTTAGCCAGCAGCAGGGCCACCCCAAATACTGCCTATCATACAGGAACTTTTTAACACAGGGTCCAGAAATCCATGGTGGGCTTCTTATTCTGCTCTTCATAAGCCCCAAGCCAGAGAATAAAATTGTGTTATAATTCTAGAAGAGTCAGTCTATGAACACTACAAATCTCCTTCAAAGAAAAGTAAATTCCTGGTACTGCCCAGCATGCTTTTTGTTCACTGTTTTATTTTTATGAGCTCTAAATATAGTTCCCAAATGAAAAAGCAGTAAAATTTCCAAGTCTAAGATAGAACAATGTGAACTGATCAAAACTGGCATTGGTATAGTCTCTTTCTCCTCTCTTGCCGTTTGTTCCTGTATGTCCGGTTGGGTCCCCGCTCCGGGTGGGAGCGGACTCCCAGCTAGCTCGGGTCAACACGGACACAAAGTTTCCAGTTCGTTTTGGCTTCTCGGCTTGGCAGCTGGACCCAAAGGTGACAGTCAATAGCAGCAGAAGAGAAAAGGCTGGCTCTCAGCTTAGCAGGTTAAAGGATGTTTATTAGCAGAGATCTCCAAGCTCCGAGGCGAGCGGCTCGGGGCTTCCAGGCTGAGAACCCCGCGGCTGAGAGAGCTTCTAGGTGGAGAACCCAGCGGCTGAGAGTCCGCTCCCACCCGGAGCGGGGACCCAACCGGACATAATTGGCGCCCCACGTGGGGCGCCAATTATGTCCGGTTGGGTCCCCGCTCCGGGTGGGAGCGGACTCCCAGCTAGCTCGGGTCAACACGGACACAAAGTTTCCAGTTCGTTTTGGCTTCTCGGCTTGGCAGCTGGACCCAAAGGTGACAGTCAATAGCAGCAGAAGAGAAAAGGCTGGCTCTCAGCTTAGCAGGTTAAAGGATGTTTATTAGCAGAGATCTCCAAGCTCCGAGGCGAGCGGCTCGGGGCTTCCAGGCTGAGAACCCCGCGGCTGAGAGAGCTTCTAGGTGGAGAACCCAGCGGCTGAGAGAGCTTGCTCCTCCCTCCCACCCCCTATAAGCGGGGGAGGGTCCCAGGGAGGATACAAAAAAGACCACAAATCAGGGGTTTCAGGGGGTAACAAGGTGTGCCCACCCCCAAGCTTCTGACCACTAAAATCCAGAGCCAAAGGAATTCCCCCCAGGCTGCCTATCACCTGAAGCTCTCTCACGGAGATTTCACAATCCAGGAGGGACCCCGGGAGTGATAGGCAAGCTGCCCCAGAGAGGGGGGTTGGGGCAGAGGGGATGTTACATGTCATGTGAGGTATGGGATGATTGACACAAAATACCTTAATATACAGACAACACAAAAGGGATACAGAATTGGGGATACAGTGAAACGAACCATAACATAAACTTCTTACAAAAATCTAATAAAACAGTTCTGCACCACCACATTCCTGGCACCTTCTTTGCACCAAGCTCAATGTTTTTCTGACTAAGCCATGAGCCAAATTGGTAAAAATAGACTCCCAAACTGCTGACCAAACATTTCCACCTCCTTTCTTCAATCAGATCTAGTGCTCATGTACTATATGCTGTGTTGATTCAGCATTCAAAACCAATGAAAGAAAAACCAAATCTGTTTCTTTGTATTTCTCTACCAGTTTGGTTTCCCACAAAATCAGCAAGCTTGATCTTACCCTACAGCTGTGACCAATGCACAGAAGAGCTTGGGGAAGGGGAGGCAAAGGAGAAGAGCTTTTTTGTTTGTTTGTTTGTTTGTTTGTTTGTTTGTTTCCTTCAGTAGAAGCCTGTAACTTGAGAGGTTTAGGCTGAAGAGTGGTTCAGGTTGGTCAGAATTGACCTGAAGCCCTCTGAGAAATGGTCCAGCCTGTGCTCTGCTGCAAGAGTACTGGCAAAATGTGAGAGAATTGTCTTACTAAGGAGCTTCAGGGCTAAACTCTCTCTTTTGCTAATCACAAGGGCACTGGGTTCAGTTTCTCACATAGTGATATAAGCCTAAAGTAACTCACTGTCTAAGTGGTTTAAGCTTAGACTGAAAGTGTAACCTCAGCATCGACAAACATGCAACTGATTAAAAGTGAATTGAATTGGTACTTGTCCCATGGAATTGGGAACTGAAGTAGTTCAGAGAGCAGATTCAGCTACTGATGATGGCTGAATTGGATTCCAGTTGAATCAGCTTGCATAAACTGTCTATAATGTGCCTACGTGAGCATTAGTGCTTGGCTGGCACAGGAGAGAGAGGAGGACAAGGCTATAGTAACATAGGCTTAAATTGCAATGGCATTTTGTACTGGAGTGAGCTGAGAAGCAGGTTACATCTGTCCAGGTGGGGAGACTTAATCAGTGCAACTATAATCAGCCTAGGCCTGAAAAAAACAATGGGAGCAGAAGATGGAGACTGCACCATGCACTCCGTGTTGAAATGGATTGGTGTAGGATGGGAGAAGGTCTGGGGTGCTCTTTTCCTCTCTGTTTTAAGTAGTTGGCTTTGCTGCTTCAGAGGTATGAAGTGTATGAAGCACTACCTGAAAAATCTTCAAGGGATTACTCTGGGGCATGTAAATGCAGTCTAGAGAGATGTTTATTCAAATCAGCTTTTGAGGAAGGTAGGGTCTTTTCTTTTTGCTGGCCTTACCCAGCTCATCGTGGAAACCCAGCACAGTTTTGCATTTCTCAGCTGCCACATTCAGTGCCAAATGAAATTCAGTGCCTAATGTTGGGTGAGATGTTTCTTATAGCAGACAGCGATATTATACATGTTATACAGGCCATTCCCCAGGGGAATTCATGGCCTGCAAATGTGCAAAAGCTCCAGTGGCCCATTTTCTTTAGATGTTACTTTACTTTTTTCACATTTTCATTCTATGTTCTGTAGAAGGCACAATATTCTTGTCCAGAATGTGATATTGTTGAGTCATGTGCTACTGCACTTTCATGGCAGAAAAGCATGAGTTTGATCTATTGTTATTTTAGATCTTCTCCTATACTGTGTATTTAGAATTTAGATTAATTACTGCAACTGGTCTTTAAATATTATTGTAATATAGGAACTAGGTGTAAATATTTAAATTGGTACATCTAAGGCTAAATTACTAAAAGCATGGTGACACTTGCTGTACTGATTGGTTCCAAAGGGACTGGCTAGGTGCTGAGGGTTTCTCAAACCACAGCTGTGTTTGCTCTCAGTAACTAAATAAGAGACCTAGAGACCAAACAAGAAACATGACGGGATTAGGAAGCTTGCTTTTTTGTTTGTTTGTTTTTTGTTTTTACCTGGGACTTTAAAAATATAAATATCAGCATAAGCCTATGATGACAGGGAAGCAGAGACAGAAAGGTGAAACAATATTCTAGGTATTACTGTGTCATTGGAGCTTGCCTCAGTTTGTTACAACCATGATCCCTATAATTAAGTAGAATTCACCCCAGCACAGAGGATTTCTGTCAAAGCCTTTGCTCCACTCACAATCTACTTCAGGTCTCTGTGAAGGGCAGAAATTTGGCATAACTGGTGAGGTTCTACCCCAGACATAAATCCTTGATGAAAATCCCGGTTATAACATTCAGCCACTGGATGTCCTCATTTTCAAAGGTCTGCAAAGGTTCATCAGCTGGAAAGCCATGTGTTGTTGACAGTTTGCAGAGCATTGCATAAGAATATTCTTGAATAAAAATATTCTGTGTATTGGGTGTTGCTAAACTCCAAGCTTACCACCCATGTAGCAATGGAATCTGTTTCACTTATCAAGGTAATTGAACTACTATTAGATGTTTTCAATTCTCTCTTTCTTCTCTCTTGTTTTCTTGGTTTTTGGGGACTTTCTTAATGATTTAAGAGTAATTTATATAACACCTTCCTTCGCGGGACTTCATTCCTAAAGACTGAGAAATTCACTATATTTCTTCCTTTTTCCAGTGCTACATTTGCTGGAAATGACTGCAGTTTTTACTGTGGCTTTGGACAGCAGCTTGGTTTTTCAAAGTTCTTGTGAATTCTCAATGGTACATCCCTCTGCTTGCAGGAGTCCTGGTTGTCTGATCCCACCAAGACTTTGCTAGGGTTAGGTAATCACATTGTGCGTGTAGCTACAACTGCCCAGAGAGCTTAACTTTGCTTCCTCTCAGAATCATAGAATGGTTTGGGTTGGAAGCAACCTCAAAGATCATCTTGTTCCAATGCCCCTGCCACGGACAGGGATGCCTTTCACTAGACCAGGTTGCTCAGAGCCCCATCCAACCTGGCTTTTCTCCTGCAGCCCATGAGCCATCATCACCCATCGTTCCTTTGCTGCAGGCTCCCCTACCTGCACCATCACGGAGGGCGTTTCTCAGCCCAAGCTTCCCCTGCAGCTAAAGCTCTCATTCAGTCTCCTCGTTCTTGCAGCTCTAATGGCATCATCCTCATTGCCAAACATTCCTGTCTTCTTATTATGATTTGACATTGCTTGTCAGACACCCTCCAACAACTTATAAAAATCTGAGCTGGCAGAAAGATTCACAATGGGCTGTCTGTAGCACATGTGGGTTTTGTGTTTGTTCATGAAATGTGGAAAACACATTCATGAAAAAATCTGTATTGCTGATTTTTTTTCAGTTTGAAATTTCAAGGAAAAAAGGTCTACTTCTCTTAGCTTTCTGCTTTTTGTTTCTTTAATCTAAGCTGCTCTTAAACTACATTCCACCAAGACAGCAGCTTGTGCTCTCTAAATATTTGTTTGAAATTGCAAAAGCAGATTTTACTGTGAGTGGAAGACAAATTCAGTTAAAAAAAAAAATAAAAAATTAAGGCTAGGCTTCTTTCCTTCATTAGGGAAACTCACCTTCTGGTATAAATGGACACACTTACACTAGATACCTACCCTTTGTGTACTAGGATAGTAGTTTTGTTCTTACCAGGCTGGTGCATGGGGCACATCTCCTGCAGGAGTCAGCCTCTGTAGCTGCTGAAGTCTGCTAAGATGACTGATGCCAAGTATGCATTTATCTTCTCACTCAGTGGTTCAGCACCAGGTGAGTGCTTCAGAAAAAGAGATGAACATGTTATGTTTCCACACACTGGACTGCAGGACTGGTAGATCCTCGTGGAAAGTTGTTCACCCCCTGTGCATTCTTTCATACCCTGTGTAGAGGGAGGTGTGCCCAGAGCTGCTCAGGTGGGCAGAAACCTGGGATGCTCCTGACAGGAGTCTCAGTCCTGGGATTTGCTCCAGCTCAGTAACTGTGCTGATTTCTGGACTCTGGAATAAGCCTAACATTCATGTGAAAGATTCAGAAGATGGAAGACAGAGAGAAAACCACCATGGGCAGATCTGGATGACACAATTCTTGTCACAGTTCTGTCACCTTAATCCAAGTATGTGCTCATGTTTCCATAACAGGGAGAAGAGCCAAGTGTAGTCAAAGCAGATTGCTCTGCAGACGCAGTGAGGAGCAAAGAGCAGCTTCTGAAAAAGATGCGTATTGTAGGACTTCTCCCATCCCAGAGCTGCCAGCAGCTGAGCAGCCAGGAAATGGTTGACTGGAAATGAGCTCTCCCCACTCCTGGAGACTAACTTGCCTGTGGGAGTGGATTAAAAGTCATGTCCCAGCCCTAGAAACTGTGATACTACTCTGAAATTTGCTCCCCTTAGGCTAAATGGTCATCTCTCAGAAAAGGCAGTTTCTAAACTGCTTAGGAACTGGTGACAGTCTGCAGACTGCTCTGCCTTCTCCCTCTAAGAGACTTACTGATCCCTTTCTGTCATTCTGAAGGGCATTGTGGGCCATGTGAACACTGGTGGCAAATACAGATGAAGAGAAATGGGTTTGGAATCCACCATCTATGTACTGAGGTTAAACACTTCCACTTTTCCCTCTGGTACTCATGTTCATCCCTGGAGAGCTGAAGCCTGCAGGGATTTTGCAGGGATCTACCTATTCTTTCCTCTTGTGATTTTTGAAGAGCTCTTTGGAAAATGTTGGGTGTTGCTTTTTAGAGATTGCAAAACTGGAGGTTTAACTTGGAGTGATGAAAAGAGATTAAAGTTTTGCAAGCAGCAAACCCTAGATTTATAGCAAACACAGAGGATTTTGCTTCCTTAGTACAAAAGCCTAGATGCAGCTCAAAATCAACAATTGATCTATCTTCATTTACAGATACATCTACATTCATTCAGGCTAGGAAACCTTATTCCTGGGTGCATATTTTCCTTTTAAGTGGCTTGTACTCAGGCTGCCTGCAAATGTATCTGTACATCAAGTGGGCAACTCTTCTAGAAATGAGCCAGGGACATTTTTTTTCTACAGAAAGCCAAGAGTAGAACTGACAGATGGAAGCTGCTGAACTGTTACACAGCTTGTTAGGGAAGTACAGAGCCCTCTAAAGCTGAGGCTGTAGCCAGGATTTACCTCTTGAGAAATGGCAGCAATCTCCAAAGTAAGTAGTTTGCATGGGCTAGAAATCTGCCTCAAGCAGCACGGATGCAGTCTGTGAGACTGAACTCCAAATAAACCCTTTTTATTTCAGCTATAATATGGGATGACGCTGAGCTGACATGTTGTGACTCTCCCCTCTTTGGTGCTCTGTATTGCAGACTGCTGACTGTGCAGCCACACCAAGCTGGGGGTCACACATCTATAGTCCTTACGCAGATAAAAATTCCTGCTATGTTAACAACAGACCTGCGAGGAATTTCATTTTTGCTTCAGCTGGTTAATGCACCAGAGTCTCGCTCTGGCTGGATGCTTGATGCAGCACCTGGCCAGCCCGGGCAGCACGATGCAGTCCATGGAAGATTTGCAGGACTTTTAGCTGCTAAATACGGGGCTTGTTACGTGCACATGCTGCTGGGCCTTTGTGAACTGAGGTTTTTATTATTTTTTTTTTTTCAAAGGAATCTTGGACAAGTTTTATGGTTATGGCAGCAAAAGCCCATTGGTGGTAGCAGCCTGAGCTTGCTGCTTTCTGGTAAAAAACCTCATTTTCTTCCAAAGCAAACGGTCACAGCAGCAAAAACTACTGTGCATCTTTTCAAGATACACACAGTGTATTGTCTGCTAAGTGTATTCTTAGAACCAGATGATCATTTTAGCTGAAACTGTCTTAAAATACCTGAGTCTGAACCAGGCATGTAAGGCAGAAGACATTGTCCTGACAGCTGGAGTTTGGGGAGGTTGCAAGCAAGTAGAAACTAGATCGTACAGAAGGAAGTACTGGGCCAGCTAACGATGGAGATTATCATCTCTTCCCATTGCTCCTGATGACAGAAAGACAAAAGGTGCCCTTCTGCTTCCTAGGGAGGTTTCCAAACTAAAGAAAGGATCTTTGTTTTTGGTGAGGGGGATTTTGGCTGAGGAAAGTTAGCAGGGAAGCAAAGATAAGAAACCGGCAGCAGCTTGGCGTTGTATGTGAGGTAAAACCTGCCCATTTGGTGCTAAGCGTGCCTCCAGAAGCTGGGAAGGGTGAGATGCTTTCATTTTTGGCTTTATTTATAGCTGTTGTGTACTCTCAACTTCTCCTGTTTTCATCTTGCAGATCTGAGATTAATTAAAAATACAGCATAGAGCTTCCCATCTTCCAGAAAATAAATGATGTGATCTCATGGTGGAGACATGAGGAGACACACAGGGATGAAGTGGGAGACAAAAGAATCAAGGAAAAACTGCATCATACAGCTATATCTGTATTAGACCCAACATCTGTATCCTGGGATCAGATTTCTGCTGAGATATTGCTCAGGGCAGCTTGTCCTTCCTGCAGGGCAGAGACACAGGGTGAGCCACAAGATGACTGTGGCGGTATTGGGAAAGTTGGAGGAAAAATGACATATAAGAAGGGGTGCCCTAGGAGGGCTCTGTTTCTTTGAGGTGGCCCATGTCCCAGCAGCACTGGGACAAGCCCATCTGTACAGCTCCTAAACCTGGAAGCACTGATGTATCTGGGCAGCCTGAAGGAAGCAAGCCCATGGTAAGGAGTGGGAGATGAGAAGTCAAGCCTCTGCCGCAAGCAAAGAGCCCAGTGCCGTGCACAGCAAAGGGGTATGGACAGCTAGGCTGCAAAATTACAGCCAAAATTACAAGCTGCTGCTTGCCAACTGTGTGGCTGGAAGGAGCATGCCAGAGCAGACTGGGTTTCCCTCTCAGCCTTGTCTGGCCTCCTGTCAGCCTACACCTCTGCACAGTATCTAGACAAAGTGCTAAAAACTGGAAGTAGAAATACAGAATTAAAAACTTGAATAAAATGACCAGGCTCAGGGTCTGTGTTTCTGCAATGGATGAAAAACTAGTGGGTATTTCACAATTAAAGCTGAGCAGTATTTACAGTGGGTGATGGTGCTTCCATGCCAGGATTCCCACAATGAGCAAGACAAGATGTATATTGCACCTCTGCTGTCAGCTGGAAGAAGCATATTTCTTGAAGCACTAGGCCCTTTTCTGGTCCACATATTTTCAAGTCATCTCATGTCTTCTCACAATCAATTTCAATACCTTTACCCAACACAAAACAGTCTTTACTGAGTGCATGATACCTTGGAAAACCTCTTCTGATGAAATGACCAAGGATAGGATAGAGCAGTTCTTTGTGAGGGGACCTACAGCGATCATCTAGCTGAGCTCCGGGGCTGGTGGAAGTTCCTTGCAGTTAGGAGTTTGCTGAAGGGTCACACTCCAGCCCACTTTGCCTTCCACTTACGCCTTCTGTTTGCTTGCAGAGCTTCAGAAGTGCCTGTATGGACTTCCTAGTTCACCCGTGTATGTCTATTTGCCAAGTGTTTACTTGACCTAAATTCTTTTGAAAACCATCATTTGTGACAACTTAGCAGAGGCTTTACAGACTGGGTAGCTGATTAATAAGCACTGTGACCTGGACTCACAAGCTCTGACATTTTATCAACAGTACAGGCAGGTTGTTTCTTTTTTTTCAGTTTTATTTATTTTTTAGTGCTACTGACTTCTTAAACAATTTTTTTTCTAACTGTGAGATTGAGCTGTTGTATGTATGTCCTAAATTGCTAATTCACCTTTCAGTCCTCAGCATAACATCTCTCCAGAAAGGGATTTATTTCTGAAGACAGTTGTGATTCTCACTGAACAGCTACTTCATACCCAATAACTCACTGGATTCAGATGTCTGCTTTTAATGCCAGTTGTTATCGTGACATGATTAAAGGCAGAAAAATACTTTACCTGGTGCAGCTGCTTACTATAATTTTTCCTTTTGGTATTTCAAATAATCATTGGTTATATTTTATGTATCCTTGGTCTGATTCCTTAAATAAGCAACTTTCACAGTTCAGTTCCTCTTGCTCTAAGGAGAAATGTCAGAAATGTCTTCATTCTTTTTTCCTCAAGATCAGTAATGCTTTTATAACACAGTATTTTAAATTTAAAAAAAACTTCTGTGGTAAAATTCACTGAAGTACAGTTGTCCAATTAACACGCATTTATATGAGCTAATATAAGAAATTAGAGAAGGGTAGACTTAACATTAAACTTGCATTTCTGAATGCTAAATGTGGAATTGTGTGTGTGCAATTGTTGGTAGCACCCCATTTAACTATTTTCAGGGCATTAAATTCCCTTCCAGCTGAGAGGAACAAAACAAGAAACCACATTAAAAAAAAAAAAATAAAAAAATTACGAGCCAGTCAAAATACTTTTTATTTCTGTAAAATTTACATTAGCCCTGGTACTAGCTGCTTCTTCCTCCTCTCTGTAAAACATGCTCCAGGTCCATCAATGAGTCCACAAAATAATGGGCTGTAAGAATGCTCCTGATACGGGTTCTTGCCATGCCAAGTGGTGTTTCTTGTTGCTGCCCTTGCACTGGTGGGAATCACCAGCTCAGCTTCCCCAAGAGAAATGTGACCTCCTGACCCTCGCAATGTTGAAAGCCCATGGGAAGCTGGGGGTCTCTCATCATTCAGCCAATAGAGATCATGAAATGAAGGTGAGGCTTAATGCCTACCCAAATCCTCAGGCTGGGCTGATAGGCAGGGTGACCTACTTTGTGCTTGTATCTGCCTTTTTACTTCATGCCAAATCCAGCAATGTGCTGCTGGCCATAGGAAACAGAACACCCAACTATATCCAGTCAAGGATTATTTAGTTACATCATGATCTTGATATGAAAAAATAAACACAGACCTGAATTCACGTCTCTACTTGTTCTCTTCATGGTGGTTGGAGAAGTAAAATTTGCTGTGCGAAGTTGTACTGAACCAGCTGAAAACAGCAAAAACCTGAAAAAATGGTTGGGACCCAGGATCTATCCATCAGCTGCCACAGCCAGCCCTGCAATTTGGAGGGGATAAAAAGAAAAGGAAAAAAGCCCATCCCAGCTGCCAGAATGTCTTTTCCTTATTTGCATGAACACATCTATTTGTTCTTCTGGACAAAGAAGATGAGGGGTGTCAGCCCTTGAAAGTTGGTGTGAAATATGAAACTACTGGATACAATGCAACCACATATGACTGGCCACTCCTTACAAACCAAACTGAAGCAAGTAGGATTAAATCAAAGTAACACCTCATGTGATTACAGCTCATTGTGTTCAAATAAAAGCTGACGTTAACACCAGTGATTTGTTTCGTGGTGGGGGTGGAGAGGATAGGGGATGCTACAGCTTCTGCTCACAGTGATTGCTATTTATGACACTGGAAAACCACAGTGAACGTGTTAAGTGCGCTGCCATGAGCGCGTGCCGCTTCAGCCTGGTATTATGGCTATAATAATTCATCGCGGCTTAGACGTGCCTTTGTACTAGTAATACATTATGTGATTCTGTATCAGTTATGCTAGGCACAGAAAAACCTTGTAGATGTGGTGGTACCTGTGATGATTAAACCATAATTTGTAACTGTAGCTGTGTAATCAGTATGGGAACACTTTACAGTCACATTTACCTGCTGTTTTTATGGCCAGCTTCTAAACAATTTACATAGAAATGAAGAACAAGTGAGACTGGAGTCCTCAGCCAGCAAAACTGAGCAAAGAGAAGTATGGCAGTGCTAATTACTACCAGCACCCTGCTGGGGCCGGCTCTCAGCAGCTCTGCAGGCTGTAATAGTTACTGTGGGTTCAGTAGTATTCCTGTTAAATTTGCTCAGAGGTGCTGGGTAACTAATCTTCCAGGAGAAATCCAGTGCTAGTTAAATAATTTTCCCCAAAACTAGTCCTGTTAGCTATAGTGCATGGATCTTTCTGTCTTCATATTCTTCTTGCTTTGCTCTGGTTTCTCTGTGCTATGTAAACCTATCTCTTTATAGCAAGGCTTAGAAATCTGGGGGAAGGAAGAAGTCCTGAATGCAGAAAGAGGCTTCAGGAACTTGGCCTGCTTTATTTTTATTTTATCTGTGTAGTTGTGTTTGTTCATTTTTTTGTTGGTTGTTTGTTTGGGGTTTTTTTTTTCTTCTTTTTTTTTTTTTTTTAGTTATTCATTGTACTTTTCCTGGTGTTAAGTGGATTTTGAACTATGAGCTTTATGAATTAGTTAAACTATGCTGATGCCAAATCTATTTCTATCCATTATGTTTTCTCTCTATCCCACAGTGTACATTACTATTAAATTCTGATTATTCTGAACATTACTGCTTTCTTTGTATCAATACTAACCTCCTCTGCACTCACTCAAGCCCATAGATATCCTCGCTCTAGGCTTTTTTATAAAAATCTCAACTTGTAACTTGGCATTGTTTGCTTGAATTGCCTTTTGGCAAGCCAGAAAGCATTTCTGTCTGAACTGTGCTGAGGAGGGAGAGCTGCAGCATGACCTTGCTTTTGCTTCTTTCAAACCATAACTTCCAGGAACACTCCTGAGATCAGTCCAGCCTCATCTGTATTTCACATTTCATTGCCTGAGTTCTTTATAAGTCACAGAGACCTAATTTTTTGTTCTGGATCACACAGGATGATGATATCTAGCAACAGAAATTGAGATTTTCTGCACTGAAGCTCTTGGCTATATGCCCAGACCAGCCTGGTAGTGACTGAAGGATGGCTCTTTGTTTGATGGACTGTAAGACATTAATATTTTGGTGATGACCAGTCTCCCAGGTTTCAGCTATGAAGTGACTGTGTGTATAACTGGTACCCTGGTGTCATTCCCTACAGAGAGCCCTGGAAGCACTGAACTGTTCATCAGGGTGATCTCTTGCACTCAACACCGCTCTGCTGGCAATGCCATGCAGAAGAATTTTCCCACTCCCTGCTGTGTATGTCCTGCAAATAACCAGCTGCACCCTTTGTTTATGGCACCTTAACACCATTTAACGGGGGCAACAGTGACTGTCACAAACTCCAACGTGGGTTGCCTGATCACAGTGCGAACAGCAGGAAGGTGTGTGAACTGTGGTGTCACAGTGAGAGCAGTCTTAATCTGCTCCCCTCCGAATCAGAGCTGGTAGAAGTCTGACCTTGTCTGCGCAAGGCTGAAGAAAGCGGTTGGCTGGTGAAGAAGCACAAAGCTGCTCCCCACACTCATTTACTCCTCTGGCAGAAGAGGTAGTGGCTTTACCTCTCTTATCAAATGGCAGCTCAAGCCAGGTAATCCTGTGCAGGACTTCGAGACCAGCACACCTTAATTCCTTCTGCATGTGAGCCACACCTTCACTTGCTATGGAATGTGTAATGCAGCAGGACTGCTTCTATCGGAGAGGGCAGTACTGCTCCGACCCCCGGGGGGCACAGCTGTCCCAAGTAATGAAGTTGTCAGGTATGTGTTAGTATGGATCCTGGCAACTTGCTGTCCTCCTTTCTCACAACTTTCATGCCTGGCTATAGCTTCTAGTTACTGTACTGTATCACAATTCTCTTTTCTCACCCTTTTTTCGAGACCTCTCCCACCAAAACTTGTCCCAACATGAGGTCTCTTCTTCATTTAGTGAAGGTTTTTTATTGCTGTTGTTTCATAGTGTAGAAGAACCACAGACACCAGTAACTCATTACACTGACCAAAGCTGAACAGGTTTGCTTACTCGGGAGGTTGCCTTCTGCTGTGAGAATACTATTTCCTCAAGAACGGCACTGGTTTGCCTTTTGCCTTCCTCGATGCCTGCTTCCACACCATAGCTTCAGGCTGTACCTTCACCTCTGCAGTGGGCCAGGGGCACTAGCACTGGTTTAATGTCCTAAGCTTCCAAAGATTTTATCAAAGATCTTATCACAGTAGCTGTCCACCTTAGAGAAGGGAAATATCTTTATCCTTATATTGAGTCTCAGCTGGTGAAGGCAGATCTCATAAATAAGTATTAAGCTTTCTTGCCATCACTCTGTCCCCTGGACTCCCCGACACTCAGAAGCGTGCAAATAGTTTGACTCATTCTTCATTAAAGTACACAGACTCACCCGATTGTCAGTCACCCTCCTGTCACTGCCTAGACTTGTCACAGTGAGGCCTAGTCATGAGACACATGACAGCATCTGCATAAGTGACATCTCATGTCAGACTTTGTGTCCACATTATGCAAGAAAGGTTTAAGCTGTTTACAACCATCCGAGACAATCAGTGTAGTGCTGGGATCTGAAGTCCTCTTTGTCTGGAGGGCATGCTGGGCATTTTTCCCAAATGGCACAGAGGACAGTGGGACACAGAACAGCATAAGATGGTGAGAGAACCTTTCCACTGAGGCCACTGCTAGAGCTCTTGCCTGTTGTCAGACTCAGCTGTGGGACAATGTAGATGCTTCCAGACATGCAGAAGATGGACATGAGGTCCTGGGGTGCTGCTGACCAGTCTGTTTTTTTAGAGCTGGAGTTCAGGAGTCAATGCACTCATCCTTCTGTTTGGCAGTTAAGCAAGTCACACTGTTCTCCAGCTTCAAATGCTTTGATTTTTCCTTTCCCCATGATGTAGTCCTTTGTAGTACTGCATGTCCTAGGTAAACTGGGGGCAGTCAGCTGCAGCCCTCCCTTGTTCATGCAGCTCCATGGCTCCTCTGTAGTCTCACATCTTCTGAGGGTTCCCTAGGAACAGAGGCACTGAAGTCACTGAATTTAGGCAAAGCAATCTTGGCAGCAAATCTCAGTTGGTCACAGAGGCTTGTGAACAGTTTGAGCCTCATAGCTGCCTCAATATTTGTTCAGTTGATCTCCGCTGAGCCTCCATGTTCCCTGCATCTGGTTCAATACCTTCAGTGTCAAATCTTGGGTTGGAGCTGCCATGAGAAGATTGATTTTCTGAACCTATCTCCTTTGCCTGGCATCAGGGATGACCAGTCTCATCAGCAGCTCCAAGAAGTGCATTTGAAGTGCCTGGCTGTGACAGAGATGGTCCTCCTCATCTCCACCTCTAAAATCTGCTGGGCAGCTTCCTGCATCCCTCTTTGCCAAGGTCTGCCAACACACAACAGGCTGGTTTGATTTTCTCCTGTCGAAGTTATCTAATCTCCTGCTGTGGGGCTGGGAAGGCTTGGGAGTGCTGGTGTGTGCCTGCCCTATTTCTGAGTACATGTAAACACATTTATAAATGCTCATTTGTAATTACCGAATATATTGATGGAAGGAAAAAACCTATTGGTTCTGACTGCTATTTTTTTAAGGTATTTATAAGAAGAAGTTATAAATTTTAAATTTTTTGTTTTGTAGGTCTGGAAATAGTAAACAGTATGCAAGCAGCTAAAATGTCCTTTTTAAAACCAAAAAATAGGCAGATCACTCCAATTCCCACGGAAATTTAACAAGTGCAGCTTGTAAAATTTATCACCTGTTTTAAGAAGAACCCAGCAATAAATACATTGCAATTTTGTAAGATTAAGTATTTTTGGTACCATGCAGGGATTGAAGAACAGAGACGATTACAATAAACTCCCCCTCTCCCCTATTCCTATATCTGCACCCAGTTATAATTATGCAAGAAATTAGCAATATTTCAAGAACAGCTCTGATGTTAACTGCCGGTTTTCAAAAGTATTTTGTGTTGTTGTGCAGGTTACAAAATTGCTATTATGCAACCAGAAAGATGAGATCCTTCAAGACTATTTTGACATCAGAGCTCAGGAGCACATCGCCCCTCTCACAGGGGTGTGGAGCGGGACTGCGGAGCCCAGAGCCGGCAGTCACGGGCAGAAGACTGCCGTACTATTTGTTTTGCTAACCCTTGTGACCTTACAATTGCCCTTTTGAAAGTGGACTTAAAAAACCCCAAACACATATTTCAGAAAGCCTTGAGGATGGGGTATATATATATATATATATACACACACACATATATATATACACATATAAATGTTAGACCAGTGCAGTTGGAGAGGGAATACATTACTCATGGCCATGTACCTAGAGTGCATTCCATACATTTTATTGTGTTACTTTCCAGACAATGTTCTAACAATTGAGAAGTGGCCTGCGCACGCTCCCGCTCGGTGCTCCCCGGCGCTTCAGGTAGGGATCGGCACGTCCCGGAGTCGATAAAATGAGCGTCCCGAAGCGCTCCCCGGCACTCCGGGTGATTGCGGACACGGCCGGTGCGACGGCAGCTGCCGCGCTCCGCGCCGGGCGATGGCAGAGCTGCCGCTGGGGGAGCCGCGCCCGGCGAGCCCCCCGGGCCGAGGGGTGCTGTGCGAGCCCCGCTGCCGGGCACCGCGTTACCCTTCTAGCCGGGGGAAGCTCCGTGCCGGCGCCGCGTTTTTTTTTTTTTTCTCCCCTCGGCAGAAAGTTGCGCGGGAGCCCGCCTCCGGCCGCCCGGGGCGAGGCGGCGCCGGGGCGGGCGCGGGGGGGGGTGTGCGAGCGGCGGGCCGGGTCCGAGCCCGGGGCGGGGCAGGGCGGCAGGGCCCGGCCCCGCTGATGTCAGCCGGGACGGGGGAGGAGAGGAGGGGGAGCGGGAGCGGCCGCCCGTGTTCCGGGTCAGGCGCGGGAATGCGCGGCGGCGGCGGCGGCCGGCAGCGCTGCGCTCGGCGCCCCGCGATGCCCCTGCGGGGAGGGCGGCGGCCCGCCGAGAGGCACTAGGGGGACGCCCCCGGTTCCGCCCCGCTCCGGCTCCCGCCCATTGTTCTCCCGGGGCCGCCGCGCTCGCCCGGGGCTGCTTCCCGCCGGCGGCGGCGGCGCGCTGGATGCGGCTTGCGGCCGCTGGCTGGCCGGGACCCGCGCTGCGCGGCGGCGGAGCGGGCAGCGGCTCCCGCGGCCGGCGGCGAGGAGGGGGCGGCGGTGAGCGGCGGCGCCCGCCCCGCGGCCCCCGGCGGCGGGGCGATGTTCCACTGCATCCCCCTGTGGCGGTGCAACCGCCATGTGGAGTCCATCGACAAGCGGCACTGCTCGCTGGCCGCCGTGCCCGAGGAGATCTACCGCTACAGCCGCAGCCTGGAAGAGCTCCTGCTGGACGCCAACCAGCTCCGCGAGCTGCCCAAGGTGAGCGGGAATGGGAGCGGGGGCCAGGTGAGCTGCCCCGGCAGGTGCCCGCCGAGCTGCCCGGTCCAGCCCCCGCACCGAGGCGGCGGTGAGGGGCTCCTGGGCCGTCGGTCTGTGGTAGCAGCCCTTGGAGTTGAAGGAAGAGCCGGAGTTTCAGGTTAGCGTTTCCCGGAGTTCGATGGGAAATGAGCTTTCACGAGCAAAACCTGGAGATCCGCGTCCTGCGGGAGGACGGGTCCTGTCGGAGGGCAGGGGGGTTGGTGCCGGAGTCGCAGGACGTGAGTGTATATTGTGATTAACGTGCACGTCATCGGAATTACGAGACCTTGGAGGGTATTCAGCCCTCCCCTTTTTCCCCCTTTCGGTAGATACTGTCTTCTCCGTACATGGGAAAACCAAAACCCTCCGGATAACCGCGTTCCCGTTTCTGCCTTCTACTCCTGGAAACTTCGTTGTGCAAAACACGAAAGGCGACTAAGCCTTTTCCGTGTCTCGGGTCTGAGTCTCGCACGGTTGTCAGTGTTTAGCTTCTCACTTGAAGTATTTAGCCAGAGTTTTATGCATACTGTATTTTTGGTATTATTGTCAAAGGTGAATTCGCTTTAAATTGAACACGGTTTTGAGACGTGGTGGTACCTGCCAGGGTGCGTCTCCAGGTGGCACTTGCAGGTTTTGCCAGAGGGGCTCCATCAGAGTGGTTCCAGCGAGGCACTGCAGCTCCGCAGATGCAGAGTGAGTGGGAGGCATGCTCGACTGCTGCCTTGAGGACCCACGGGCTTTTTTCCCTGTGTGTGTTCTTTAGACTTCGGACAACTCAGAAGCCTTTGACACGGGAAGTGCTACCTGGAAGCTACATCTTAAAACTGTGTGGACTCTTACTAACTTGGAATCCAAGAAACTGAACTCACTAGCCAGAAAATTTTTCAAAAGCACCTTTGTTTGTACCTGAATCAAAGTTGCTCTGTTCATACCCAGACTTAAACAGCCTTACTTTTTCCTTTTTGAAATTCAGTGCACTCGTGTACACTCTTCTTTCAATTCTGCATAGTAAATGTAATCGTAGTCGCTGGGTTTTCCTTCAGACAGTAGTAAAAATATTCAGTTGAAC
This sequence comes from Hirundo rustica, assembly GCF_015227805.2. Taxonomy (NCBI): domain Eukaryota; kingdom Metazoa; phylum Chordata; class Aves; order Passeriformes; family Hirundinidae; genus Hirundo; species Hirundo rustica. The sequence goes on along the minus strand of NC_053452.1, from coordinate 92,641,175 downwards.
TGACGTGATGTATTTGGTTTTTTCTTTTGAAAAACCTAGGCGCAAGTTTGCATCTTGTTGTGACTGAACTCTTTATCCTTCTGAAGTAGAGCAAAACTGGTTTACATAGCCTGTGTGTGGGTGCTATTTTTACTTCCAGCAGTTTTTGCTGGCTTTGTGCACAGACCAAACTCAGGAGTCCCTTTGTAGTAGACCTTTCTTCTTAGTGTTGGCTTTCAGGCTTGTACACATCATATTACAGGGGTATTTAATGCCCGTGTCACTAAAATACCATTGAAACCCATGGCTCTCTGATTTTTAAAAAAAAATTATAAATCCACTACCAGCTGGTTGCTGTGTACAAATGTAAAGGATAATGTCTTTTCCTGGTGTTATATGATACTGATTTCTGCAGAGTTCAACTGTTTGTTGTTTCTCTTCTATTCCTTGAACCTTAATATATGAAATAGCCTTTTTTTCCTCTGTGATGCTTAAAAAGATCACTTTTTCCCATTAGTTACATGTGACTATGCATTATGTCCCATACATGTAAGAAATAGCTGAGGGGGTTAAAAAACTCCAAAGACCGTCCCAGGCTCCTTGGCATTGTGGTGGAATCCAGCAAAAGCTGAAGTTAGAAGGGGTTTTTTTTGTCTTTTTTTTTTTTTTTAAATGTGCATGGATCATGTTACAGGAGTGCCTAAATATACTGTAGGAATATGTTTGTGGGTTTTTAGCTGGACTAGGAGGAATCTGATGAAATACAACCACAGAAACATACTTGTATCTGTCATAAGTACTTTGTGCCTTGACAGCAATGCAGGGTGGCATTTTTATTGGTGCTTCCTACACAAACCTATGAACTTTCCTTGTCAATTCCTTCTTAATGATTTCTGATAAATGGAATGTAGCATCATCACCTCATACAACTGTTGACTCTGCAGAATTTTGAAGTACAAAAATAAAGCTGCAGTCCTGCATGTGAAACTAATCTGTTGAAGGTGAAACTGATGGGAAGAGCCCTGTTCAGCTTCTCTACCAGCAGACAGTTCTATAAGTTCTGCTCTAGGAATCCAGTTGAGGAGAATCATGGAAGATCTCTCAGTGGAAGGCAGCTACAGTGTACATTGCTCATTCCTGTTATATTAAGAGTAGTGTCAATGCAAAGTACAGATACAGAATTGGAAATCAGTGCAAAAAGCTGGGGTAGACCATACCTCTGGTAGAGAAAACATGGGGTAAACATCAGCAGGGTGTAATTAACAAACGGTTAGGTCAGCATAGATAAAAGTGGTCATTGCATCCTTAATTTAGTGTAATTCATTATATTAGTCTCATTAGTCTCCATTAAGTTTCTTCTCTATATACTTAAAGGCAGTAACACAAAATCAAGTTGGATTTGGGCTCAGTTGGGGCCTAAACAAGTGAGAATTGTGTAACTCCCGATGCTGGTTAGGTGTTTTTCAGTGCTTGATGAGGTACTGCAGTTCACAGTGATCTGTGCCAATTCCTGGTGAATCACCTGTGGGTTGTGCTGATGCCATAATATAATCCATTAACACTGATAAGGTGTTTGTGTTGCTGAGATGGTTGTGATGCCCCTTAGGAAACTGCTGCTGTAAAGCCTCACCTTGGCACAGGGAAGAGGAATCGCCCTTTGAACTGTCACTTGCAGCAGAAGTTGCCGTGGATGGAGGAGAAAGCCCCAACTCTGCTGCTGAGCTCTTCATTGTGCACAAAAGCAGCTCAGACTCATTTTCCCAGCATGGGCAGCTGTGGTCTGAAAGGTCTATTACAGCAGGCAGGGGGCTTTGTAATGCTTCTCTGAAATTGTGTAGATATTGGTGGGTTCTTTTACCAGCTTTGCCATGGCTACAAGTCAGACAGTGATGATGGCTTTATTTCTAGACATTCACTTTCCATCCACTTGCATTTTTTTTTTTATCCCTTCAGATGTAGAGCTTTCTGAGGGAGATAAATATCAGCAAGTGGCATGATGAAATATATGACCTGCTGTATTTCTCTCAAGCTGATGAGGCAATTTGTGTTGGATGCCCACACCTCCCCTCTTTTCCCCTGATTCTCTCTGCCTCCATTTCTGTCAATAAAAGGTGTTCCTTGGTTGGTTTGATCCAATCCACCAGTAAAAGAATATACTCTAATACATCCTAAAATCTCCATTTTGAGATACAGAAGTAGTCCTAGGCTTTGTTTAATTTGCAATCTTTCCTAGTATACTTAAAACCTCTCTTATTCTAGAATATGCCAGTAGAACGTGGCATATGTTAGGGTGTTAATGAAAAAACCCAACAGAAAAAACACACTTAAAATTCCTTTCAAAATACAGAAGACAACTTCGAGGATTGCTGTGGCATCCTGAATGGAAATGACTAGCAGAAGGACCCAGCGCTACTGCTGAATTGTATGTTATGAGAGTCATGTGAAGTATCCTCAGGAGAAACGAGAAATATACTTCAATCATTTCAAAGGAATTACTTTGCTAGTTTTATTTTTGTTCTATAAGCTGACCAAAATGTATTTTTTGAAGGGAAGAAGGTAGGAAGGGTTGATCCAGATAACACCTGAAAAGTCTTGAGAAGCAGGGGGAGGTGGATGTCATTGCCCCCCATTATCTACTCTTCCCCATGTTTACTTCCTTGTGCATTAATATGTGGACCAGAAAAAGAACTGTTTCTCTGACCCCGTTTTCCCTACAAACACCTTTTTTTTTCCACCAAGCTGTATCTGTCAGCATTTCAAGAATACAAGGTAATCATTTCTGTATAGTGATTTAAAGCTTTTTTTTCTTTAATATAATTTTGCTGCTGCATGTTTGGTTTCCCATGTCAGTAAGTGAATCTTTGTCCAGGTTTTTTTAGTTGCTCTGCTAGATCCCTGGGTTCCTTCTTCGCTCCATTCCCCAGTTACGTGATGCAGAACTTGTACTTATGTTTTTTCTGTCATTAGCATGGGTGTCTCAGACTCCTCACCTTGCATGTTCATACTTTCCCATTTTCCCATGTCCTTCATGTTCCAGGATCTTGCTTTCAACCTAAAAGAGCTCTGTCTGCTGTCTGTTTCTGATGCTTTGCTTCCTATCCCTTCTGTGCTGGGTTCTTGATGGTCCTTGCAAACAATCTCTTTGTACTCTGCTCTTTCCCCTTCCTTTCTGTTTCCTCCCAGGTTCCCTTCTTGGCTCTTGCCCTTCTTGCAGGAATAAGCCAGCCTGGTGGGATGTGCTGGAGGAGCAAGCTGTATACTATTAAGCTGCTGGTGGTTTTTCACAATAATGAAGTCTCTCTGAAGCCTTTCTCAGCAGATGTGGCTGTTTTCCCACAGAACAGCAATTTCCAGCTGTCAGCATGCTCCTTGCCACTTCTGTTTTACAAGACAAATTAAAGAGCTGCACCCTTTGGTCTGAACAGGATGGGCTGTGTATAGAGTTGGTGGTAAAGCGTAGCTCTTAACTTGCTTAAATAATTCCTTCTTCTGCGTTGGATCCCAAGTGCCTTCCGTTGCTTATTTTGTGTATCTGATTTTATTGGAAAAAAAAGTAAGTGGTTGCGCATAGAGTGACTTAAAAATATAGGTTTAGTGGTTTTTTCTAAACCTTTAGCATTTTTATTTTCCTTGGGAGTGAAAATTTGAAGAATTTTTCAACTCAAGCTGTAATGTGTAGTATATAATTTGCTGCACGTCAAAAACTATTCTTCACTGGAGAGTAGGCTTTCTGGCAAATTGCTTTGATAGAAGAAAATAACACATTCTGCATGATGTGTTTCAATAGCTTTTCTAATGAAAAGCATCAGATAAAAATAAGATGCTTTCAATTCTATAGACCAGTCCGTAGTTGATGAAATGTTGTTTTCTACTCCCGTACATTAGAATTTAAGGGCAAATACATCCTGTCAGCTTAATTTCTCTATGACTCAAATTTGCTGTACAGAACCAAATCCCTGCATATTTCTTTTTCCAGTGATAAAAAAAAAAAAAAAACAAATCTTAGGAACTCTTGAATGCAGTATTATATTTTGGCCTTTGTGTTAAATCACAGCATTCTTTGGATTGGTGGGTGGTAGAAATAGCTTATAACTCTTGTTTTGCTGCTGTTTTGTCTTGCTGCTGCTCAGTTCTTTAACTCAAAGAATAAAGACCACTTTCCCTTGATACTTCTAGCAGATGTTGTTTGTGGAAAAACTTCAGTGGCAAAAAAAAAAAATCAGTATTTTTTTCTATGCACTTAGTTTAGCTTAAGAGTCTGAGGAACTTTTGTTTTTCCTTTGGGGAATGATTTTTATGTAGCATTTGTAAACCTAATGTAGTGCAGCTCTGAATCATTTTGCATCTCCGAGCTTACAAATTGTATCTGTCATCTGTAATTTTTCTTCTTGGTGTTATATACTAAAACTTCTCTGTAGAGTTACTAGATAGATGTGAGACCCTTTTCCTGAGAGACCTGGTTAAACCCCGGCCTCTTCTGTGCCCCAGTTTCTTTGTTAGGGATGCTGCTGGTCTGCTGCTGCTTGGCATTCAGCACTGAATCTCTGCTATGTGTGGTGTTGAAATCCAGGGTGCTGTTATCTTACCAAAATCATGTGAAAGCTCCTTAAGAAACAGTCCTCCTGTTCTTCCCATACCACACCTTTTTCTCAGGACAAAACCTGTTCTGGGCTGAATTTCACTGTTCTATCATTGTTTCTATCATTATGCAACCATAAGCCTGAAAGACACTTGTTTGGTCAGTGGCCAGTAATCTGTGGAAAGACATGATTATCGTACTGTGCCTCTCTTTAGATTTGTGTTTCTGGCTGCTTAAGTTCTACATATCTAGGAACTTCATTTCCTTTTTTTGAATGCACACATCTCCTTGGGTTTGGAGAGATGTGGTGGGATATCTCCTGTAGTAGCTGGAGTGCTGCACTGGATGAACACAGGCTCTTTAAGGACAGGCCGGGAGGGCAAGGATGGGGAGCTACCCTTTGGATGAGAGAGCAGCAGGGATATGTGAAGTTTTGCTTTGGGATAGGCCAGCTGAGAGCAGGTTGGGATGAGTGGATGACATTGTTTTGGGTGTCTGCTGTAGACTACTTGATCAGGATGAAGTAGTAGATGATGCCTTCTTCAGATAACAGGGTGAAGCCTCATGTTTGCAGGCTCAGGTCCTTACGTGGTTCTTGAACGATATGACAGCTGGAAGGACAACACAGCAGGACATAATCCAAGAGTTTTCTGAAGTGCTTTGATGGCTTCCTAACACAGGTGCTCAAGGATTTAATGGACAGACGTGATCTGTTGGACCTCGTGCTTAAAAACAAGAAAAGACCGGTTGAGATGTGGAGATCAGGGTTGCAGTAGCTGTAGTGACCTTGGTCGCCTTGGCTGTAGTGACCTTCAGGTGCTGGAGTTCAGGGTTCTGAGAGGAAGGAACAGTACAATAAACAGTATCTTGAGGAGACAAACTTCGATGTGTTTAGGATCCTGCTTGGAAGAATAATACCTTTGTTGGTAAGAAAGATGTTTGTGCTGCCATTCAGCAGGACAGGGAGAGGCTGGAGAAACGGACAGAGGAATCTCATGGAGTTCGGTAAAGAGAACTACACCTGCACCTGGAGAGAAATAACCCAATTCTCCCGTACAGGCTGAGGGCCAATCACCTGGAGAACAGTTTTCCAGTAAAAGGCCATCGGTAACCTGGTGGACAAGTTGGCTGTCAGCCAGCAGTGCTTCTTCAAGACAGAGAGAGCCAGCAGTATCCTGGGCTGCGTAACACAAAGCATTGCCAGCAGGTGATCCTTGTCCTCTGGCTAGCGTTGGGGAAACAGACCTGGGGTGCTTTGTCTGCTTCTGGGTATCCAAAAAAAGAGGCGTGGACATGCTGGACACACAGTGTAGGGGCCACGAATACTGCGAAGATGCTTGGTCAAAACTATTCTATTGGAGCATCTCTCAGGAGAGAAGTCTAAAAGAGCCAGAATCGTTCAGCCTTAAGAAAAAAAAGGCTCATGGTTGTATATAAATAATGTGTTAATCAGCATGAAACCGTGCTTGGGGTATCCCATGACCTTACAAGAGACACTGGGCAGAGGCTGAAACACAGGGAATTGTCTGAAATATGAAATTTTTTTTACTGTGAGGATGGTTAAATGCTGGCATAGATTGTCCAGAGAGGTTGTGCAATCTCTGTTCATGAAGATGCTGTAAACCTGACTGGACATGGTCCTAGGTGACCCATGCTTTGAGCAGGGGGTGCACTAGGTGACTTCTAGAGCCCCTTCCAACCTCAACTGTTTTATGATTCTGTAGAGGGCATATCAAAGATTTTGCCCATCTTTAACTTGGTTGTTTTTAATGATACAGATTGAATTGATGTGGTTTTCATGGTTTATTCACCCTCAAATGTTTAATGGTTTTACTTTCTACATTGATAGTGTCAGGATGTGTTTGCACATCTTGCAAATCCTTAAAGAAATAAAGATTTGAACAAGCATGTTTTTACAGTTAGTGTCAGAGAGAGAACTGTGCCACTGGGTGAAGCTGAAGGAGACTGTATGCACACAGTAAAAGTAGTTTTATTGAAAGTTTAAGAATTTTTTAAGCATGACAAATACTATTTAAAATACTTGCTAAGAACACCTGCAACTTTACAACTTCAGTATTTTGAGAATATGTTACCTTTTGTAACCTGTTGTGATTATAGTCGATTAGTACTATCGTGCAGTATATGCTTGAATTATCAAAATCCATAATGGTTTGTAGAGAAGCAATATTGGATCCTTATATATTAACATACCTTTAGATATAGAGCTCTGTGTTGAAGGCTGCAAAGAAGTTTATTACCAGATAGGAATACCTAGGTTTTCTACTCCTAGTTTCCAGATGTTTCTGTATGGCTTCAGACTTGAAGAAATACTTTACCTTTTGACATCAAATATGAAAGATCACAGTCTGCTGGGAGCAGAAGAAGAACTTAGTCTGCTCTTTCCTAAACAAAGGAAAGTCATTAGTGTCCCTGCAGTTGTTAAGATTTTTGAAGTCTGCTTGGTTTGAAATACTCTCTAATGGCAGTTTTGAAATATTTTCTAATGGCAGTTTTTTGTAGTAACAGCTCGCCTCTACTGATTTTTGACCTGAGCTGAAAGAAAATAATTCAGTAGTTATGTTTCAATACCTTTGTTTTTGTAAGGTATGTACTTTTGTAGTAAACTGGTAGCGTTCCCTTCTCTTTGTGATGTACATAGGTGAGACAAGGTTTGTGGGCAGACATTATACATCTGTACCTCTAAAATAAATTTTACGATTATACGTAGATTTATTTTTCTAATTATATCTGTTGGTCTAAAAAAAAAGACATTACCTCCTGCCATCAGTCTTGTATATTGGAAAAATGCTTGCTAGAAATTCATTAGAGAGATTAATGTGGGCTTTGGTTGTGTGTTTTTGTGGTTTTTTTTTTTTTTCCCTCCAAATGGCAAATGCATTTAACTGCAATGAATCTGTATTTCATTGTAGTAGATGTTTTTTGGCCTCTCTTAAAGGCAGAGATAGTCCCTTGCACCACTGTGCTCTAACAAAGAGCTTTAGCACGGAGTGCTCTTTAACCTTTGTTGCTTCTGCTTAATTGATGTGAAAGAGAGAGTAAATCCTTGCCTGCCAGGAACAGTATGAGACAACCTGGTCAATGCACTGCTTGGTGTAGTGCAACATTTTGATTCAGTGCTGCAGCGTACTGGTTTTTGAGAGTGGATAGTCCCCTGCTGGTTTTTAAAAGGGATGGTGACACCTGAGACTAGGACCTGCAATTGGTCCATCCTTGTCAGTGGTTCAGAAAACGGCAGATGCTTTGAAAATAGGGTGTCAGAAGCGTAGCAGGTTGATGCTGAATACCAGCTTCAGGGAGGCATTGGTATCATTTTTGCTGTCCTCTGTAGGCCTTCCCCCCAGCCCTTCTTGCATGGCTGATCTTTCTGTTGGGCTTTCACTTCAAGAACCCCTTGGAAGGACAGACAGCAGTTGCAGCATCTGGTTCTGTTTAGGATATGTGCCCCTGAAATGTGATCTGTCATCAATATTTTTCTCTCGTTGTGAAATCTAGTAATTTTATTAATGTTTTGTATGGACTCCTGCTGGAACGTCCGCTTCCATGATGTCTTTCTTTAATATTTGTGATGACAAAGTTGTCAGTGGAATGTTGTGAGACCAAAGTCCAGCTTGAATGTATTCTTCATACATGGTTGGGGTGTGTGACACAATTTTTCATCTTGCCAGATGTATGTAAGAGTTCTGGTTTTGCCCATGGCGAATGTGAAGACAGAATTAGAGACCTCAGCTGCATGGAGTAGTTGTCCATTTGCCAGCTTGCCACAAAACAGGTGGGCAGAGGTCTGTGTGCTGCTGCTCTTCACCAGCTGCTGCTGCATCTCTTGATGGCTGCAGAGGAAATCCATCAGCTGCTTCTTTGATGCAGAGTCATCAATTGCATGATGACCCTGCTGTGCTGCACCCTGAGTTTGTCCCTGTCCTCAGAAATTGTTTCAGTATCTCAGGGAGTATTTTATTTGAAAATTAAAGTGTATTGTGCCCAAAGGATCACGTGGGATTCGTATATGTGAAACCTTGTTGCCCTTGCCAGCTGTCCTTGCTCACAGGTGAAAGCAGACAGGGTGACTTGAGGGGTCCTGATGTTGCTAGCAGGCTTTGTGGGACATGCCAAACTGGTAATGTCCATGCTAGGCTTTACTGGAGTCTGCTAAGATCTCTTTTCACGCTTCATGAATCCGGAGTAGGATTCAGCATTTTATTGTGCAGCTAGTTCAGATGTACTTCTACAGGAAAGGTGTCTGTTTTCTGTGCTCTTGCTGGTTTTCCTCAGCTCTCCCACTGGTGCTACTGGCAGAAGTCTCTGGGTTGGATTTCAAGACAATGATGTACAGGATTGCACCCTAGAAAGAGTGTTTTGCTCACAGGTTAGTTGTGGATTTCAACTGAGGGTGGATGTCTTGAGGCTTGAGTGGAGTGCAGGGTGCATTACAACTTGCTGGGAGCTCCAGACTGCTATGTTCCACTGGCGGACTGGAGTGGAACTTGAAATCCCACCAGTTGGCGAGTGTAGGGCACTGAGTGTCCAATCTTGGAATCCTTAGCACTGAGCGACCCCTCTTGATAGTCTGTCAAAGCCCATTCTGCCGATGACTTCCACAGAAGTGGGATGGAGAGGAATGAGGAGAATCTCACCCTTCCCTCTTTGCCTTTGCCCTTCGGGCAGATGGGGAATGTGCCTGGATGCTTGTGGCAGAGCCTGGTTATTAAACCGACTCAGAGGGAACAGAATGCTTGAAGTCAGTGGTGCTGCTTCATTATGGGATTTAATCCTTGTTTTCCTCATGGCATTCTGACCACCAAGCAGTAGTGCATTCACCTGAAGTGTGTTGGGCTTCCTCTGCTCACTGAAGCCATGCAACAATGCAGACAAAATGGTAACTTCTAGGGACCCGAAAGCAAGGGACGGGGAACCTTGTCGGGGAGCGGCTATGTTGCAAGGTTATTTCATGGATTTGTTGCCTTATCTCTTGTTCACTGCTTTGCTTACCAAAATTACCTCTTCTACTTGTGTTTGCCTCAAGAAAGACCTCAGAAAAAGATCTTTCTGAGGCAGTATAAAAAGTGTGGGGAAGAACTGACTTTAATTTCCCTTATCCGATGACCGGGGGGGACACATAGCTGGTGGTTGGAAGTAAACAGATGAAATGGTGTGTTCATTGATTTTTGTTTACGATGCAGGAGAAGAAAAGGAAGCCTGAAGTAAGATCCGAAACAAGAACGCATTTAGGAGTTAAACTGTGTTTAAATTAATATGTACCACTTAATTCTAAAGCACAGATAGCCTTTAGTTGGTCATTTATAAGTTTGGAAAATCAGAGAAATAAATACAGATGTCCTTAAGAAACAGAACCTAATAACATACTCTGTCTTATAGCTTACCTAATTAATTTTAATATAATAATGCATTTGCCTGAAGAAGCCTTAAAACCTGAGGCAGCATGTGTGTGGAAAATCCCTGTTGGTGTCTAAGAGAATTTTGACATAAGAGCAAATGCTTACAAATTCTTAATCTTGTCAGCAACAGCTCAAATGCCTGCAAAAAAAAAAACAACCAAACCAACAAAATACAAAACTGAATCGAAAAACCACCAAACCCTCATCCTATCTGGTGGGTATGTAACTGTAAAACAAGTTAATTTACTGTTTTCTTTCTCCTCTACATCTTATTCTAATTTCTACTGCTTATGCTAGCCCATTGTGAGAATTAGGCAGTGGATTCGTAAAGGTTCTAATTTGAATTCTCTTTGCTGCTAGTAGTAGCCTTTTTATGGAAATGTTTTCTTAACACCATAAACATTTAGTTATGCTACCTGTGCCAAATGGGTTTGGAGTGTCTCTAGCACTGCAAAGGCTCTGGCAGCTCAGATATTGCTGAAATGTTGCTTCTCCCCTTAAACAGCATTAGCTGCAAATACGTCTTTGTTCCCATCTATGTTTTACTTCAATTTTTTATTGTTTTCATCTATTTCCATTTATGCTTTTTTAATTCCCATCAACTAAGGTGCTGAATTATCAGGGAAAATTCTTGGCCATAATTTTTTTTTTGTTTCAGGAGAGAATCACTGAAAGAAACCCAGAGTTATGTTGTCTTGGCCGTGTGTATGGAAGAAAATATCCTACTAGTTTGGCTTAATTCTCTTTTCTTTTTCTTGAATTGAGTGCCAGTTTTAGTGATATTCTTTTAAAAAAAGGTATAAAAAATGAGAGTTGTGGGATCACACTGTCTGTTTATACTTTTTAGTGAGTCATGCACTTATCTGTTACTTTTTTTTCTTCCGTTGGCTTACATTGACCCAATTTTGTCAGAATGAAGTTTTTCTTTAAATATATGTCCAGGTGAGAGAGACTTGGTTAGTTTTCCAGCGAGAGATGGGAGCTGTTCAAGATGTATTTTCTTAGAAAATCCACGTAATACCAGGCTCTCTAAATTCTATCATAGCAGGAAAAGCTTCAGTCGAGGGTCAGGAACTATTACTAAATATCAAGTTGTAGGCTACTTCAGTGCTTATGCTCATGGCATTATTTTTCTCATTGAGGCAGTATTAATTAGGCTGGCTAAACTAAGCAGGATTACAAGTGTTGCCAAGAGACTCAGAGAGGAGTTGGGTCTGCAATCAAAACCAGCTATTAGAGCATGCTGGGTGGATATGCTGCTCTGGCCAACAACCCCGTGCACTTTGTTAGAGCTTATCAAATAGAGGCAGAACTGTGTTAGATACATCAAATTAGGAACATGTTTTTTGCGGACATGTATTTAAAAAATTGCAGATATTTATACAAATATATAAATATATACACACACACACACACATATATATGTTTATATTTATTGAACTCTCTTGAGAATGCTTTTAATTCTCGTTGTTCCCTGTGGCCTAAGGTAAAGCATACATGGCCAAAAAGAGTTGCTTGCCTCACCAGCAGTGCTTCAGAGCACTAATGATTCATCTTAGATAAAGGAAGAACATTTACTGAAATGGGAGTAGGATGCATTGGACATGCAAGAGTGATTGAGTCCTGTAGTTTAATGGAAAAAAAACAAAAACAAACAAAAAACCCCACCCCAAAATGAGAAGGTCAAAGAAATGCCATTCGTGTAGCTGCAGTTTGATTTTATCTAGGAAATGGTGTCATTCATTAAAAATTGTTATGCAGATGGAAAATAAAGCTTCCAGTTAATTTTTCTTTTAAGTAGTAGTCAGCTAAAGAAACAGAAATGTCTTTAAATATTGTGTAATACTGCTTTTGCCCACATGCTCTGCACATTTAATAAATATTTACTGCATTGACACATATGAGGGCCCTCAAACCTTCCTAGGGATATCCAGCTCTTAAGAGGCTTTTGATGACTATTCTGTCTTTTAACCATGTTCCTTCTGTCTTTGCTCACTTGCCATTGAATGTCTGTCAGGGACAACTGGTGCTCAGGGTAAGATTTGTAGTAGAACATCAATATGTATTACTGTCATACAGTTTAGCAGCTGCACACTGCTTTGAGGATCACATTTTGGCAAGTATTTATTTTGGAGTGTTAGGACATATTGGGATCTCTTCTGCAGAACGTACTCCTGCTGTGTTTTCACAAAAGTGTCTTTAAGTGCTTTTCTAAGCTTCTGATGGATTCTTGGTTTATTATTTTATTAATAAATATTTAGAGAAAGGCCTACATTTGTTTTAAGGTAAGAATGGTAATGATATGAAAATGCAGTTACAGATCTTTTGAGGACAGTGAAGGATTAAAAAGCATTTGTGGCTATTTTAATTGGATTATAAGTTTTTAGGGAGATAGAAATATGGAGTTATAGAGGATTTTACCTTCCTCTTACAATTACAACTCTGTTATAAAGCACTTTTAATATGGGGGAGGGTGGCGGAGTCCCATTCTAACTCAAAAATGCCTTTGAAATTCCACATTCAGATCTGGTGCATCCTTTACTGTCGAGTGTTTATAAACTTTTTAAACCTCTATCCTTCTTATCCCCTAAAAGGAACCCATGTTCTTGAGGGAAAACACAGTAGTTTCAGTTGTGTTTTATTTTTCTGTGACACAGTGTATGTTGAAAGATTGATATAGAAGTGCAAAACTTTGCACTTAAAAACTGATTTGTGATCTTGACCACAAGCCACTCAAAATAAGATTGAAAACCTGTATTGTAATACAGATTCATGAAACTGCTTTTGTCTTGTGTCCTAGTAAGATGCCTTGCTGCCCCTTTTTGTGTCAATCTAAGTCATATCTGAGTGACATTTAGAGCGCGTACTCCATCACCTACATAGAATAAAAACTGAAAAAGAGGTGCTAATTTCTTAGAAGGGATTGCAGGTGATTAAATGTAAGCAGGTATCCCAAATTTACAAGTATCTTCCAGTCACCCTAGGGGGGCAAAACCATGGGGGTGCAGGCACCACACGTGCTGAGAGGGGTGAGATGCACACGTTTGACTGCTGGGTCAAACTCCAAACTCCCTGTGCATTCCAGGGGCACCAAACTCACTCGGAACGGGAGGAGTCTGTTCAGTTTTGATCAAGATGACTTGTATGTGAAGTCATTTCATTCTGCACAAACCCTCACCCCTTGCAGTCACTCTCCTTGGAAAGGCCTGCCTGCAAGAGAGGCGACTTGCAGTGAGAGCTCCACAACTTTCTTAACGGGTGCCTACATCTCAGTAGGTTTTAAATGATCATTTTTCTCTCTCATTCGCCAGCTGCTCCCATTGCCTGGGGTTGTCCTGACTTTCAGCTTGGCCTGTTTGGTTGTTATTTTGTCTTGGGGGCTGCCAGGCCCCTTGAGCCTATCTATAGCTGGGGTCAGGCAGTGTTCGCGTCCTGTCTGCGTTGTGGCTGTGTCCTCACTGTGCACGGGGCTGGGCTGGGTTTTTCCTCAGGCAAAGACCTGAATTCCTGACCAACTTTCATCAGTCCTTCTGAAACTGGGCCGTAGAGCAGAGGGTGTTTGAGGCTGGCAAGAAAGCCTTCCGGAGGGAGGCTGGTGCTGTAACCTAGTTGGTTGTGGTGTTCACCAGTGAAGAAAACCTCGTCAGCCCCTCTTCGTCAGTTTTCTGAATCTTGTTCTGTAGAAGTGTCCCTCTGTGTTAACTTCCTAATGAGCCCTGGTGTGTAATTAGGATGCTTCTAATTACTCTGCTTGGTAGCCCAGCCCCATTAATGACTTGAAGCAAGCACTCTGGATTTTTGCTGGTGTCTATCTGCAGTGATCTCTAGCGGCAAGCTTTATGGATTATTATTTTTACATAAATTTTCATTTTAGCTAAAATGCAGGTTATAGTTTGTTTTCATGTGGAAACTAAAACAAAACGTTCGTTCTGATACAGATGTGAAGATCTGCATTACTAATGGCATGCAATAGCTTTAACTAGCTCACATTTTGAAAGTGACTGCAGTTATTCCTCGTCATTTATCATGCCTATATGTGAGTTACGTGAATATTATCTGAAATGTAATTTTTTCTTTCTTTCAGCCTTTCTTCCAGCTTGTGAAGTTACGGAAACTTGGACTTAGTGATAATGAAATCCAACGGCTCCCTCCAGAAATAGCGAATTTCATGCAGCTGGTGGAACTTGATTTGTCTCGAAATGGTAATTGCCAAAGTTAATTTGTTTGATTCTCTACTGTCCTATGGCACAGTCTAGAAAACTGGGTTAGTAGGGTTTTTCTGTCTCAGAAATTGTTATCTATGTCCTGCAGAACACTTTTTTTGCCTAATTAATGGATTTACTTCTAGTTCTGGATGGGAAGGAGGGAAAGCTTGTGGTAGAAATACAGTAATAAAAGAATGCTTGACTGTAGTTCAGTGTTTTTGAGAGCCTTCTTTATTTTCCACTTTAAAAAATTATTTATGTGGTAGCTTTATATGTGTATCTGTCACAATGTTGACTTCTTTTCCCGAGCTTTCTGAAATGCCTGGCATTTAGAGATGGAAAAAACCAGAAAAAAAAAAAAAAAAAAAAAAAAAAAAAAAAAAAAAAAAAGACTGCCTGTGGGTTAGAAGTCCAGTTCTTTATCTCTGCTCTGCTCTTTACCTGGGATTAGCAAGAGGCAGAGTGCTGGTATTTCTAGTTGTACTTTTGGAAGAGGAATCAGTCTGTTTGTCTACTGTAGAGATAAATTCAGAAAAGAATGCTGGGAGAAACTATCTTCTAAAATGTGTTGTTGGAAACAAGATGGGTTTGTTTACTTGCAGTGCTTGCTGCATATATTGTCCTGCATTGTGATGGAGTAAAACATTTTTTTTCTGTGGCCTGGCGAACTTACTAGTTCTACAAGAAATTCAGGGGCTGGTGGGTCACCTTTAAGCAGCCTTATGACCCAGTGGTCTAAAAATAGTCAACCTGTGTTACCAAATTAGAGCAACTGTCCGCTATTTTTGCCTCCTTACATGCAGTGGATGTGCACAAAATGCTCTCTCAGCTGTGATGGAAGAGGTAGGAGTGATCAAGGTTGCATAACCTTATAAATAAATGAGGGTTGTAATTGAATATTCAAGAAAATAAATAGTTTATCGGTGAGCCTTTTTTCTTTATGGGGTAACTTCACATCAGCTCTTTGTGACTGAGGAATATTGTTGGTACTTCTCCTTTCTATAGCATACTTCCTTTTTCCATTTGGTGCTTTAAATTCTGTCCTTATCTGATAATATAATTGATGAAGCGTGATGAGTCTCCAGGCAATTGCTGAAAAATTTCTTTGAACCATGTAATTTTATGCACATTTGGAAAACTTTTTAAGAGAAGAAAACTGGAAAAAACCCCCAGACTGAAGAGACAGATTAGTTAAAACATTTTAGAAATACATGAACGTTAGTTGATGTGGTATTTGGCTACTGAGTTTGGCTGAATTGGGTGCTGTCAGTGACAGACCTTATACAAAAAGAAACTCTGTTGGCTTAGTAATTCTCTTTGCAAATGAATAACTAGTTGGAAAAGAGCTGGTGGATCAGAGCCATGTGAACTCTTGTCAGCCTGACTTGGAAGTTGGCTTGAGAGCTCAACTGTAACAAGAGCAGATGGTGTGAATGTTTATGACTGGGTAGATGGTGTGTCGTTAGAAGTTACTGCACAGGGAAGTATTTTTTCCAGTGATAGGTTGAACTAATGCAGGTGGCAGGGAGCAGTTGCTTTCCTATATCCAAGGTTCAGTGTTAATTACCCATTTTATTGCATTGCTTTCTTTTCTCTGTGGTTCATTGCAGAAGGTGACTGATAGCATTTCCCTCTGCTTAATTATGTCACAGTTACTGCATGACTTGACTCCTCAAATTAAAAATGCACCAGTGCAATGTGGTGGCAGCAGGCTGTGGGGCTGTGGCAGAGGATAACTAGTCTTACTTTCCAGTGCTTGGCTGTTTTATGGTTGTCTCATGGTTCTCCAAATCAAAAGGCAAAACACACACCATCTGGGATGCTGCAGGGGGAATTCTCGCAAAAGGTTTTTGAGATTTATAGTATTTTAATTTATTAGCTTTGTATTTTGAACCCACCTTCCAGTATGACTTGTTGTAAACCTGCCACAGGTGTGTTCTGTTCAGTGGTTTGCACTCTAAAAGGTTTTATTTTTCTGACTGCCCAAAACTACTTAGGGTAAAAAAAAAAAAAAAAAATAGGAACTCTTCGTGTTCCTTTCAGGCAGAGGAAAAACAGCCCTGCTTTTCAAAATGCAGTATGCTGCATGAATAGGAAAGTGTGATGGTGACATCTGAGCTTGGGAAATAAGAGATCATTGTTCTGTGTATTTTGTTGTTCTGCTTGTCTGGTTTGGTGCACTAACTGCCTTCAGTGCGGGCCATTCTGTTTCCTCAAGAGCTTAAAAATGCAGTTATAAATTCATTTAATGTTGTCTGCACAGGAGCAGCTTTTTCTATTTTAACTTGTCATGACAGGAGGAGTAAAGGATTTTGAATAAGCAGAGTACTTCCATTTCTGCCTTAAGAAAATGGTAACATCTTCCTTTCTCCTACTTTGTAACCCTTTGGCCAGCATATGATCTTTAAAGCCACCTGAGATGGTGAGTATATCATATGGATAGACTTGGGTGCTCTTCCAGGTTGCTCTTCCAGCTGTGCTTGGAGCAGCCATGAGGTGTTTAATCTAGAGGAGGGATCAGTGTCTCCTGATCTTTGGAGATAGCTTTGTGTACCTGTGCCATGCAGTGTTATGTGCCGTGTAAGTAGCCCTGCTTTATAGACTCTTGGGAAGGGTCCATAGGGACACTCTGAAATGTGTTTCTCTGAAATTCTCAGGTGTTTTATAATGCCCAAGATCTGCTATATGTTAAAAATGTGCTACAATAATTAATTGTTTAGGCATTTTCATGGTTAATGAGTGAATCTGGAACTAAAAAAAGAGATAAAACTAAAAAATCTTGAGCAGATGTAAATTTGATGCTCCCTGTATATGTGAGAGAAGTCTGGGGGGGTGGTGAGGATAGCCTCAGTGGTGCAGAAGGAAAAGGATTTTGAAAGGCTAGCAGCCATATATTCTTAAACTTTTCCTGGAGTTATTTGCATGTTGATTCTATTTCTCATTCCCTTCAAGGCCCATGTGTTCATTTAGGTTTTCCTAGGAAGCATCCCTACTGTGCTTTTCTGGTCTGGCTGAGGCTGTTATTTGCGCTGAGGTTGAAAGGATGAATCAAAGACCGGAATACAAGAGGGCAGAGAGGCTGTGCTAAGAAAACAGCATAGTGATGGTGAACGCTTTGAAGGTTATTTGGCAATCCAGTTTCTCTGCCTCTTGGTATCAAGTTGTTCAGAAGGCTCATGTACTCATTCTAAGGCTAAAGAAAACACTTGCAGGATTTCAACAGTGGATGCCTGAGCTTTTGACTTGCTGGCAAAGCATGTCTGAAACTCAAAGAGTGTTCCCTGAGGAATCTTCTGGGATAGATACTCACCTGCTGTGTGTCTGAAGCTACTGCTGGTTCCCTCAGATTCCCCAAGGTTGATTAAATCTTTTCCTGGATTCTCATAGCATGGGTGAATTCTGTGAAGGCACTGGGTCACTGAAGCGTTCTTGCTTGATGACCTTAAAGTTTGGGTAGGGTTCAGGTGCTTTGCATTGAGCTCCCATGCAGGTCTTTGCTCTGCATGATGGAGGGGGAGATTCTGCTCTAAGCACAATCAGAAGTGCCTGTGTGCTGTTCTTTTTCCCACAGCACTTGGACATTCTCTCGGGTAAGTTGTGAAAGACCCTGTCATTTGTTAAATGCAGTCTCCAAAGATAGAAGGATTTCTTCTTGAATTTCTGCTTGAATTTCTTCAGTTCTTTCCTGGTGCCTCGACTGGCACTTAATAAGCTTCCCTTTCTTCCAAAGGCATGCCCTGTGAGTTGTAGCAGGTTGCTACCTATGCTGCTCATCCCTCAGAGATTTCCATCCCCCCTTTTCTTCTTGCACAACCCCTGGAGGACAAATTCTTAAAGCTTAGGGTCCTGGCATCCCTAAAATGTTAATTAAAATGTTAATGGCTTTTCTTGTTCTGTAGCTTCTTCTAGACAGGAGGGGCGATGCATAGTTTCTGTAGTTAATTTAATGCATGCTGATATTCAGGATTATGTATACTATGTATTTATGCTGTGTGGTGCAATCCTTTTTAGTATCCCTCCTCCAAACTCCACTGATGTGTTTTTGTCATGATATTGCAAGTTCCTTAAAATGCCCTGAAGGTGTTAATTTAACTATTGTATTCTTATTTGAAATAAATTTCTATCCTGCACACACTTTATCTTAACAGGGTGCTGTGGAATCCAGGCTTTTTGTTCTAATGTCATACACCTTTCACAGCCATTGACAGCTTGTTTCATTGAGCTCTTTTAGCGTAAAAAGAAAATCACTGTGAGCTGGAATACCAGGCATTAGGCACTGGGGTGGCTTTCCTATCCTTCCCAGCTTCAGGAATGTCATTTGAACCATCCTGCTGTCCCCTCCTTTCTCTGGTGCAGGCTGACCCCGTTGCTTTTGTAGGAGAGGAGCTTCTTGCACTGCTGTGAGTTGCTGTCTGTTTGTGATCAAAGCCTGGCAGGCTTTTTTGCAGCTCCTCTTGCTTCCATTGAATGTGTGTACCAAGGACTTGGTCGTGCAAGCCCATAGCATTGGTAGTTGCTCTGTGCAGGCAGTTTCGCATTGACTGTAGCGGCTTTCCAGCTGGCAGCAGGTAAGGGGACTCAGATGGTGTGGTCTTATGTGGAACTGGTCTATAACCTTGCAGTTTGGTGTTATGTCCAAGCCCCAAGACTCCAAACTGTGGAAAAGATGAAAGTGTGAATGCAGTGGGAGAATGGAATGTTTTTTTACATTATTGGTAGATAGATTATTCCGGTTGTGTTTGCTGATTCAGCTCTCGGTGGAGCTGAGATCCATTACTTTGTGAACTGAGGAGCGATGAGTTTTGCAGTGGCATCTATTGAGGAAATCTGTGTGGGCACATCTTGTTACGCTGTATTTGTATTTGGCTCTGCATGATGCTTGGTACCAAAATCTCAACATGGTTCTTTACTGTGACATCCAGAAAGAATTATACTGTTTGTTTAATGTGTACATTTAATATTTCATACCCACCATAGGGATGAATTCAGGCTGCATGATATATTAGTTGCTACCCATTTTTGTACTTTATGGTTAAACGGAACTTATGACAGTATTGGTAGTGTGGCTGTTCTGGACACAAGTCTTGTGACAACAGGATATTCTCATTTCAAAATCCTCTCTCCACACAGTTGCCATATGCTGTCATTTATATGAAAATAATTACAGATTTAACCAAAGATAAATATGCTACTTTAGGATTACTGTAACAGTAGAGATGGTTCCTCACAAGCATGTCAATAGTCACTACACTGTGTGAGAGAAGACTGCATTGCTGCTTTGCAAGGTTTGAGCAGGGTCCAAGACTTTGGTAGTCAGTCTCTAGAAGATCAGTATCCCAAGTGCTCCATGAACCTTTTTCTCAAATTTTCCTTGCTTCCAAAATGGATCACAGTTGCAAATTTAGAAATCTATATTTTGTTTTGTCTTCAGCTATCAGGGTACTTGGAGAACTCTACAACAGTGTTGTTCTGCTTTCAGCTGCAGGCAATTTGATATTTCTGCACTTTATTTGAAGTGTTTATTCTTTTTAGCCACTTTACAACCTAGTCGAAAGTTTCTTTAGAGATCTTGGTCATCCACAGGACGCCACATGCATTGTGTTATTTTATTCAACAAGTTATTAGAGGCCCAGGTGAGTAGGCAGAAGCTTTCCTGCAGGGTGTCCATCAGTCCATCCTGCTGAAGAGTGGTGTCTAATCTTTGCTTTGCTCTCTGGTACTCAGCTCGCTTGTAGGTATCAGTGCCTGCACATCAGTGCTTTCCCTTTTTAATTCAGCCATCTGCTCTCCAAGTTATACCTGTCATCTGTACTGTAGGATTACTTCCCTTCTGCCCACAAAGTGAATGAGTGTTCCCCTTTTCCTCTCCCTCACTGAAACCAGGATAACCAGTATTTTTTCAAGCTAAAAATTCTGACAGAAGAAAGGCTTGAGCACTTGTTTCGTTTCAGCCTGGGCTGGTGAGCCAGCTGTTCTACAGTGAAGAGATAAGCTAAGTAGGAAGAAGCACTTTTCAGTCTTCTAATCTTGTTCCCGCTGCCTCTCATGGACTCTGCTCTTGTCTGGCAGCTGCTCCTGTTGCTTTGTGCTTTTGCCTGGAGTCTGGCTGTCCACCTCTGCTGCATTTCTACAGCATCTGAGCATAGACTTCCTCCATGGAATCCTCTTCTTCGCTGCCTGCCACCAGCTGCTTTAACATGAATGTGCTGATACAGGTTTGGTGACAAGTAGCAAAACCTAGAATGCTAAGAAGTAGGTGGGAATTGATGCTTTCTTGCTCCGTGGACAAGGAAAAAATGCCAAGACAGCAACTGGCGCTGGAAGGCAGTATAGTTGACAAATGCATCTATTTTTTTAACATATGCAACTGCTGGATGTTGCTTGTTTGCCTTCTGAACTGATTTGCGTCGAAGTGAGTGCTTACAGACAAACAAGAATTGCTCTCCTACTCCTTCATGGACATGTCTTATCTGATACAAGAAGGCATCCTGTGAATGCAGTTGCTGCAACCCTGGTGTGTACTCCTGACAATGATGGAGCATCCCACCAGAGACTTGTGTTTTGTGTGGTGGTAGAGTAACTTAAGCTTCAGTCTGCATATGAACAGTGTCTGGTTTTTGGTTTTGTGGGGATTTGGGGATTTTTTTTCTGGTGCTAATGAAAGCAAAGCAGGCTTGGAGATAAGAAATTTTTTTTGCCCTTTTACATGGTTGCTTTCTAACAGTTGTGCTGCGTGTTTGAGTTTTGATGTTTGAGTTGGGGGTTTTTTGACACATCTAATTTCTTGTGACATACCTTTTCTTTATATTATCTCCCATTTCTCCCTTGAGGTTAATTTGAAATTTGTACTTAAAAACATCATCACTTTAATGTCTTACATGTGAATTTTAGGGATCGATGTACAAAGGAGCTTATTAGGGAAGAAAGAAACACCTGCTGCTAATTACTTTTGGACTCTGGAGCTCTGCAGAGTGCCTCAGACATGTAGAAATTCTTACTTGTTTAGAAAGAAGTGACGTAAAAATGAATCTAATTTGTGAATCTGTGTCCCTAAAATTAATTTGATGTCAGTCAGTTGGAGGAAGAGGAGAGCTTTATATGCAGCAGGAGAAGTTAGGTAAGGACCAAGAATTCACTGAGCCATTTCCTTGCTCAGGGCTTCTCATCAAGGAGAAGGAAGAAGCAGGAAGTGCTGACTGTGATTGGGAAAGAGAAGATAAATGAAATCTCATTATAGAATAACTTACTTATCTAAGTCTAGAAGATGTTTCTTTTAAATGGATTACAGAAAAGTGGATTTTTCCATCATGGCATTTTGGCTAGATTTAACTGTTCTTTCTTATGAGACTTCGCTAATGTACTTACATCTAACAATAGTGCCTTCATACAGATTCAGGGGAAAGCTATGGAGAGGAGCAGGCCAAGCTGGAGGCAGGAACCTTAGGCCTGCCTCAAGTGTCAGCTAGAGTGTTAAACACCAGACAGTACATACAAGAGTGACATAAAATAAAGACTTAATTTTCTGGATAATCTAGATGAGAGATCATAAAATCTGTAGACAGACATTGTTAGTTTTTGTATTCACAGATTTGCCTGGGTTTCGGTTTCTATTTTATTGACAATGTAAGATGACATGACGATGAAGATACTGAAGAATTAATCTGGAATAAATCTGGAACTTCACTGTTAAAACACTTTAAACACTTTCCTCATCCACAGCTTTGTAGGTAGAATACTAGTTTTCACATTTTTTATCCTCTTACTTCTCAGACTAAAAGCATTTAATTCCTGTTATCCTTGAGGTCCAAGGTGGATATTCTTATAAAAATATGGCATTAACTCTTCTGTTTAACTCTTGACTGGTGTGTAGAAGTGAAAAGGTAGAATGCATAAATTCATTGTTAAACTTGGGCTCTTCCACTTAATTCACCTGGAACTATTGTTTCCTTGTAATCTGGTCTTCGAGCTCTCCTCTCTCCCCCCCCTTCTTTTTTCCTCCTGTTTCGTATTTACAGCTCCTGATCTCTGTTCCTGCTGCTTGCTGCTGCTGGGAAGAATAGTTTGTTCAATTACCACATGCTATCTGTTCAAAAACCCAGCTTGTTCTTATGTCCCTGCACAGTTTTCTTTCAAGTAATATATATATGTACATGAAATGCTGTTTTGTGAGGACTTTCTTCCCTGGTGCTTTTGTTGTTTTGAAAAGGCATGTTTCCAGAAGCAGCGAGGAGTAGAAATGAGACACGTCTCTTCAGTTTCTTGTTAATTATTCAGTAAGGGATTTACTTGAGAATATGCAACCTGAACCTGTTGATGAATTTTCCTTAAAGCATTAAAGACAGGTCTTAAAAGAGCTTTATGTCTTGTATATCCTTAGCCTCAGAGCCTGAAGAGGAAAATGTTATAACCTGTTCAAGAACTACTTAATCTCAATAGACTTTGCAAGAACCGCATGACTCCCGTCACATTGTGCCCCAAAAATTGTAACACTTCATTGAAAGAGGTTGATTACCTCTGACTTCAGGGTTAGTATCAAAGCCTCGTGGTTTTTAAAAAAGGGAAACCTGTCTGATCATTGTGAATGTCATGATCTCAGTGTGGAAATGGAGGGAGAGGATGAGTAACCTTCCTCCATCCCTTCCCCCTGCAGGATCAGACCCTTGGGAGCTGCATTTGGCTGCTTTTGGGAGGGTAGAGAGATGTGGTGGGGACATCTGTGACGCAGCAGCCTGCTCTGCTGGGCTTTCCAGCTGGAGAGCCCTTCAAAAAGACAAACAAATGCTTGCAGCACAAATTCCCACTTGAAAGGTATTTGACAAAGTGGGCAGTTTCCTTCCATGTTTAGTAGGGGGAGGAGAGGTGGAGAGCAGGGCTGGAAAACTGAGGTTTTCCAAGGGCAGGCTTTTCAGAGATCCCTCTGAGAAGGTGGGTGGCACAGAGGAACCTCCCTGGAAGTGACAAGAGAACCTTTAGGCTTTTAAATCACTTGAGTATTGCAGTGCTTAATGCTTCAGTGGACCTTTTGCGTGTGTGGGTGTATGTGTAAATACCATAGTTGATAATGTATATTATATTTGTGAAAAGAGAAGGATGAAAAATAATCTGTATATTGAATTGGATGGATGAGACCTGGTTTGCTGCTGGTTATCTCTTCTGAGATACAACGCTGCAGGGATTCACAGTCTTTGAGTCTAAAATGGGCTTCCTTGGGTAAAAATTCAGTGTAAACTAATCAACTGCTGAATTGTATTTATGAATTGCTACTAATCGCTAGGCAGTTAAAGGTGTTTTGTCTTATGTAAGAGTCCTGTATATATCTCTTGGTGGACTTTCCACTATGACCAGGTAAATCAGGTCTGTTCATCTGACTTTGGCTGGGGTGTGTGCAGTGTGCCAGCTCCAGTGCTCCTAATGCACGGTGCTCTGAGTTGCCTTCATTGCTGGAAAATCTGACTGCATCCGGTAGTTGCTCCTTGAAAGACTCTTGAGCATGGTAAACTCTCCGTCAGGAATGTGGTATATCTCTCATATCTGAGACTTCAGCAAAGTTCTTGCAAAAATACTTTTTACTTTTACTCTTTTACTCGAGTCACTGTTTGAGTACCTCTGGTCTGGCAGCCCTGTCACAGCCTAGGACTTTCCTGGCCATTGCTGTTGTTACATGGATTAGTAGTTGGAAATTATGTTCAATATTGCAGGATGTATAAAGGATGCTGGCTGTACACTAGCCTTTGTGTAGATGGAATATTAGCAGTTCTTGAAATTTAACATAGAATGCTGGAAAAATGTGCCATACAAAAATTTTATCAGTTTAAAAATCACCCTCCCAGCCATTAGAGGAAGAAAAATGGGAGAATGTGGATTGAGTGATGTAACCATTGTAAAATTCTTCCAAAAAAAAACCAAAAGAGGAGGATCATCAAACAAAAGCAATTTTAGAAGTTATTTCCTCATCTAGGTAGTACAGAATTCCCTGGTGTCAAACTTACTTCTAAAGTTACTTGTACAGGGCTTGCTAAATGGTTAGCAAATTCTTGTGCAAACTGTAACAGTAAAAATCTGAAGAGGTGTTTTGAATGGAGAAGGGGACACATGCCCTTTTGCATACATGACTGCTGAGCTTGATTTCGATCCACTGCTGCTGCCACAACCTCTTTTCTGCTGCCGGTGTATCTGTACTGTCACACGTCACAGGGCTTATGTTTGGTTTATGGCTTTATTATTAGCAGTGCTGCACAATCTGCATGCCACAACATCTGGGGCATCGTGCAAATGCAAAGCATTCATCGGAGTGTAGCATAAGAAGAATCCTAGATATTTGAGTAGGATTTGAGCTGGTTATCCAGCAGTGGCAAGGAAAGTATTCAGCCTTACTGTCGCTGGTATTGGCAGGTAAGTACATGTTAATGTCTGTAACAAAATCAAATGGTCAACACTAACGGTGAAAGGTTCTTCATCCATCAAGAGACACAAGGACTTCTTTATATATTTTAATATCCTCTGCTGCTTTCCAGTTGATTATGTCAATGGTTTTATTATGTACCATTATCTTCTCTGCTACAATTATCAATCCATTTTTTTGTCTTGTAGTAAAATGTGCCTCTTTTTTTCTCTTCTGAATTAATTTATTCAATGCAATGTTACACTAGTCTTCACGAGTAGTGATAAAGTATCTTCTCATAACTTGTGTTTTGCTTGAGAAATCTTTTGAAGATGCTTGGCAATGAAAATGAGTTATATTTCAGCCTTTTTGAATTCAGTAAACGTATAATGATCCTCACTTCAGAGAGCTGCACTAATTTTTGTGCGTCCTTTGTTTGGATAGGCAGAGGAGAGAAATGGATAGTGAAAAATTATCAAGCGACGGGGAGGAAAATGAGAGAATGGGTAATGTTGGAAAGGATCACAGTGGGTCATTGATCCAACCTCCCTGCTTGAGCAGGATTGTCCTAGACCACAATGAACAGGATTCTGTCCAGCTGATTTTTTTAATATCTCCAGGAAGAAGACTCCACAACCTCTCTGGGCAACCTGTTTCATTGCTTGGTCACCTGCACAAAGCACATCACCTGTAAAGATGTTTTTCCTTATGGTCGGGTGGAACTTCTGTCTTTTCTTTTCGTCTGTTGCCTTTTGTCCTATTGCTTGGCACCACCAAGAAGAGCCTGGAAACATCCTCTTGACGCCCTCCTTTCTGATGCTGATAGACACTGATGAGATCCCCTCTCTGTTGTCTCTTCTTGAGGTGAGCAAGTCCAGCTCCCTTAGCCTTTCTTTGTAAGAGAGGTGCTCCTGTCCCTTAATCATCTTTGTTGCCCTCTGTTGGACCTGTTTCAGGAGCTGCCTGTCTCATACTGGGGAGCCCAGAGTGCGACATAGGTCTCCAGATGTGGACTCACAGCTCAGTGAGTTCTCTGCCCACTTCGCTGTCCATTCATTCAGTCTGCGCCTTCTGAGTTTGCCTACAAGGTTATTGTGGAAGACAGTGTCAGAAGCTTTGCTAAAGTCCAAAGAGAAAATATTCATTGCTTTCCACTCATCTATCTAG
Organism: Hirundo rustica; assembly: GCF_015227805.2. Taxonomy (NCBI): domain Eukaryota; kingdom Metazoa; phylum Chordata; class Aves; order Passeriformes; family Hirundinidae; genus Hirundo; species Hirundo rustica. The sequence continues at coordinate 92,615,450 of NC_053452.1, read as the reverse complement.
ATAGTTGTTTCATCGTAGAAGGCAATAAATTTGATCAGGTGTGAATCCATGCTGACAATTCCTGATCACCTTCTTGTCATCCATTTGGAAGGACTGAGGTGAAGCTAGCAGGCCAGCAGTTCCTTGGGTCCTCCTTCTTGCCTTTTTTGTAGAGAGGGCTGACATTTGCTTTTGTCCAGTCCTCAGACACTTCTCTTCATCCCCATGACCTTTCAGAGATGATGGTGAGTGGCCTGGCCATGGTGTCCACCAGCTCCCTCAGCACACGAGTGTGTTCTGACAGGGCCCGTGGGCTTGCAGCAGTCAAGTCTGCCTAGGTGTCCTCTAACCCATTCTTGACCTTTCCAGCATTGCTTTACCCCAGTCTCTGGGGTCAGAGATGATGTGAAAAAAACCCACAAAAATTAAATTTCTCTTGCTTTCGCTGTGTCTGTTTGCATTTCTTACTGAAGAGTTTTGCTCATGTAGTGACTTCATAGCCTGTGAAAGCACATTTTATTTCCAGCGCAGATTCAGTAATTTACAAATGCATCCAAACTGTACACAGTGCCTATACTGTGTTATTGCAAGTGGTATCTGATATTGGAGTAATTTTTTCTTAGCTTGGATACTTGTTGTCTGTTACAGATGGTATCCAAGATTGTTATAACAGAAAAAGCATGTCAAAACAGTTCTGCTGAGAAGGCATGTTTTCTGGGTTTTGTGGTACATCATACAGGAGTACAAGAGAAACTATTTGCAATGTGCCAGTGAAACTATATTTTGGTGGAGGAAGTCAGTAGCATGATTAGTTTTAGAAACTTCTGCATTAAGGATTTATCTTCTGCTTTATATGTTACATTTTTATGTGTATTTTTTCCCCCCCAACAAATTAGGAGAGGGGTTTTTTTTTACTTCAGGGAAGAATACTATGAAGATTAGATGGTGGATGACACATTCTTTCCTTGCTGTTGGTTAGCCAAAGTCAGTGTCAGTATTTCTTGTTGCTGTAATGCAAGATAAAAGTTACAGTGTCTATTTGACTAGATTTAGGTGAGATTTTAGGAAGCAATTAACAGCTGTGAGGGTGGTGAAGCGCTGGCACAGGTTGCCCAGAGAAGCTGTGGATGCCCCATTCCTGGCAGTCTTCAAGGCCAGGTTGGATGGGGCTTTGAGCAGCCTGGTCTAGTGGAATGTGTCCCTGCCCATGGCAGAGGGCTGGGACTAGGTGGTGCTCTCCAACTCAAACCATTCTGTGATTCTGTTTTGAGTTGCAAAGCATTCAAAATAGATGCTTTTGGTGTAATTGCTTGGCAAGAGATGAACCTGGTGAGCAGGTGCTTTCCTCTTTTCTACTCTTCTTTCTCCATCACACTTCTTTTGGGGAGAGCATCTGAACAAAATATGTAGGTAGTCAGTTGAGTTACTCAGCTAGGTAGGAAAATAACTAATTTCCATATTTTTTTCAATGTATTTAGATCTTATGTGGTGGGTGAGGTCAGTGGAGATAGCCAAAAGCTTTGGCACAGAAGTCTGCCCTTTCCTTAAAAATCTGTCTTGTTTTTGTGTTGTTTTTTTTTTTTTTTTTAATTTTTAAAATCACTTTCAAAATTAATAATAAAGATTAATTTTGGCATACAAGAAAACCAAAATTTTTGTTTAATATTTGCTGTATCTCAGTGACAGTAAACAGGTACTTAATTAGAAGACTTGCAGCCTATTTGTGGATATTCAGTTTGCTGTTAGGAGTGCCAGAAGACAATTTTATTTCTAAGACATACTTGACTTGAGTAGATAAATGTGCTGTATTGAAGTTCCTTGGAAAAAACCCACCTGTTTACATGTACAAGTACCTCTATTTACTTCCTGGCAGTATGAAATGGTGTAGTCGCACTTATTTGCGACCTGTCAGTGTGAATATCATTTTTAAATTACTTGGCTGTGGTGTAAAGGAGGATGTTTCTGCTCCATGGGTGTATGTTACATGTGGATAGACTTGGACATTCTCTTCTTCCTTCCACTGTTTTCCCATGTACTTTTTCCACTACAGAATGTGGGCATGTATTGATCAATTCATCAGAGGTTCAGGTTATAATTGGTTCTTTAGGACAGCCCTAGCACATGGCTTTCTGATTCTTTTGATGGGTAGAGTCTGATAAAGATCAGTCCAAGGACAGATGAGTAGAATGAAGATGAACATGGAGCAGGAGGGGAAAGTGGGGTATGAAAAAGCACAAAATGGGTCTGCATCTGTATTTCTGTACTTGGACAGGGAGCAGTCTTGCATGTTGAAATGTCTTGAAAGATACCAAGATGACTCCTTGCAGTGGCGAGTTACTTACTGTCATTAAGCAATAATTTCAGTGCAGGTGCAGCACAGTTGCTGACAATTTGTTTTCCTTTTTTTTTTTCTTCTGCAGATATTCCTGAAATACCAGAAAGCATCTCATTCTGCAGAGCACTACAGGTAGCAGATTTCAGTGGCAATCCTCTGACTAGGTAACTTCATCTTCTTCTTAGCACAACATACTAGAATTACAATCTTGCTGTAACAATTACAATTTTAAATAAGCCCTTAAAAATTGTGACCTAGAGCCTGTGTAATATTGCCAACAGTGTTTGTCTCTGGCAGGGACTGCTGCAAAAGTTCAGATTTAAAAAGTGATGTGCATCTTTCTTTGGGTGGGGGTGAAATTTGTAAGCCAGCCAGAAAAATCTGATTTAGTAAATCTGATTGTCTGTAAAATTATTTTCATTCCTTTTCTTAAATGCATAGGAAAACCATGTTCATACTTGGGAAGGATGCAGCAATGGTTAGAGCGAATGAATTGGCACAAACCCAGGTGCCTGATGATTTGGAATAGACTTTAGATCAGCTGCTGCAGATAACGGCTTTTACTAATGATTAAAGCTTGGACTAGCATTTCATCACCCTACCATCAATTGGGACACAGTGACATGCAGTAACATGAGGCAGAAGTGCACTGTGTGTGTCGGTGGTTGCTGTGTCTGCTGCCAGCCTGTGTTCTGATGAGCTGAGCTTTGGAGGTTATGCACACTTTTAGTATGGAAGAGGAGTTTTATTTACATTTCTCTGTTCAATTTGCTGAAGAATTTAGAATTTATCTAGTAAAGTGAGGGTGGAGATGGCAAGGAAGAGGTGATTTGCTAGTTAAAGCCTTTGAATACTATTTGGAGAACTATTTCTTGAACCAGCCATGGCCACAGAGCTCCTTTGTGATGCTGAGCAAGTCGCATAAGCCGGAGTGTTCACAGTGGGTGCTCACTGACCTGCTTTGCTTTGTACTGAGATGGCCAGATACTTACAGGGTTAGCTGCCTGGCTGGAGTGCTGCAGTGCTAACAAACAGGAGTCTGTAAGAGCTTAAGCAGCTCCAGTGGTTTTGCAAGACTGCTTCTCTCGCATGTACAGCTGAGATTCTTCAGAAGCGTGCTTTGAATATTGCCCATAGTGCCTCCTAAGTTCTCTGAAAGTCACATCACTGAGCATTAAAGGAGTGCTTGTGATCTTAATCCCCGTGGCTCTGTAGCCTATTTATATAGTGAAGATAATAATACCACAAAAATCCGGCAAAGCAAACTGAGGCTGAACTGATGTTTAGATACACAAGTGGTGAGGGTCACTGAGCAGCTTTTTTCCAGGCATCAGTTGCAGTGTATAAAGCTCAGATCTGCATCTTGTGGTAATGAAATCAAAGGTGTCAGCACTAGTATTCTAGTTATCCTTCTTCATTCTGTGTGCTCAATAAGGCCTGTTTTCCTTAAAACAGTACCTGTAATGCTCTGTAATGCACAGCTACAGCTTTGTGGAATTCATTAAAGAGTTTTTCAGTGGTGTTGAAATAGATATCATAACTCTTTGTTGATAATTTAAAGGAATTTTAAAAATTCTTGATAAAGTGGCTCCGAAGCATATGCGTGTCCTGGAAAACATCACTCCAAGCAGTTTAATAAGTTTAGAAAGCACAGATTCCAGGAACTGTTTACATATGGTTGCCAGGTATTTCTGTGATGAGATCCAGAATTTCAGTTTTACCTGTACAATAGCATGTAAGTTTTTGCACTGATTTGCCCAGACAAAGTGGGAAAGTCAAATAGTTATTTATGTGTAATATTCTGGAACTTTTTTTTTTGCCATTGATTTCTTGTCCTTGTTTCTTCTAAGCTTAAAAGCCAGTCTGAGATCTTTGCAATCAATGTCCTACCACTAATACAGTATGTTGCCTCATTGTCAAACTTAAATCACTGATGAAATTGAGCATTAAAGGTGGCTGGCAGACCATTTTTCCAGCTGTTTTCAGATTATTTCAGGTTTATCTGTTATTTATATCAGCAAAAAGCTGATGCGTTTATTTATAGATATTTATAGGCATGTATAGATTTATTATAGATATGGAAGTCCACTGCCTGCTCTAGAGAGAATAGAATAGTTCTAGTTGGAAGGGACCTACGATGATTGAGTCCAGCTACCTGTTAACATCAGGGCTGAGCAAAAGACAAACCACTCTTAAACCTGTTAGAGTCTAAATGGTAATGGGTGGAGCTCACATTTTGAAGATATTGAGCATTTTCTGTTAATAAGGTCCAAAATATGAAGCAGTGGAGTACAGAATTGATCACATGAGATCTCCCTCTTGCCCCACACTGTTATTTGCCTTTTTCCTTCTCCTCATCCCCCTGTGCAGAGTTGTATTTGCCTATTGGTGTGTCTCCATTTGGAAAGTTGCCTGCAGGTCATACCATGTGCCTTGAGCTGGGTGATGGGGAGAGCAGGAACCAAACCAAATGCTGCAGCTTGATCTTAGGTCGCCTGACCTGGGGGTCGGGCAGGAGTTGAGTGGCTGGGCTAGGAGCTTCTGCTTCTTTACCTAATTGGCCCCTTTACCTCATCCTGTCTCTTGTGCAATGGTAGACTGAGCTTCTTGGTACTGCCAGTGAGGAGGAAGTGGCACAGGAGCCCCTCAGTGTGAGGGAAGGGGGAGGCACTCCTTGCAGAAGACCAGCTGGGTGATGGACCTAAAGGCTTTGGGAACTTTGGGAGTGTTCTGCATATGACTGCATTTTATAGTGTCAGATGGGGGGATTAACATGCTGTTGTGTTGTGAACCAGTAAATGTGAAATGCTGTAACAGCAGAACATTGTCTTCATAGTGAACAGCATGCTTCTTCAAAAAAGCAGCCTAGCAGCTAATACAGAATGGCTGTGCTATAAGCGTGTGTGTAACTGGAGCCTGAATAAGAATAAAATGTAATCATTTTACCTTTTGGTTATACAGGAAAATAAAAGTGAAAAAGTTAGTGTTGTTTTTCTTTTTTTTTTTTTCCTTTTTTTAAAATATGTTTGATTTTATTTTTCAGTTTTGTGAAAATGCTTAAAATGTTCTCAAGCCCTATAGCATTTTGAAGTTGCAAATAGGGTGCAAGGAAGAGAGTGGTATATCACCTGTCCTTTGACACAGAATAACTTTAAAGTCCCTAAATCATGGGTGTTTTCTGTGATCCTTGGAATTTTCTGAGAGTCATGCTAGGATCCAAGCTTTCCTCCCTCTGTGTGTATTTGCTAAATAAAATCTTACTCACATGAAAGAGAGTACTTGTGGAAGTCCTTGATTTGAATTAATATCTCCATAGGTTGCCTGAAAGCTTTCCCGAATTGCAGAATCTGACGTGTCTTTCAGTAAATGACATCTCTCTGCAAGCACTACCTGAAAACATTGGGAAGTAAGTTCTTTGCACTTTATTACTTTTTAATTTTTTTTTTTTTTATTGTTGCACTTCCTGTATAAATGACTCACATAATTGTATTTAATACACCTATAAAATTATTTACAGGTCTACCCTTATTCTTTCTTCTTTCGAGTTGTATCTGTTTAAAAAAACCCCTAAAACATGGCATTTTCTCTTGACATTAGCAGGTTAATGCAGAACCTAAAGTGTGTATGTGTGTAGTTCAGCTCTGTTCTTTAGGATTTAAAATAACTTGGAATTTTAGGTGCAAAATTAATTCAGTGTTTTGTCATGCTGATCTGACCTTTTGCTTTCCTAAGGAGACCATTGATCTATTGATCATGTCAGATGCCTTGCAGCTTAGCTCAAAACCAGGCAATTGCTGGCACAAGAACAGATGGGTAAAAGCTGGCTGTGATCGTGGTGGAAATTTAGAAGCTTCCTAGCTAGCTGTGGGAGCTGTCTGGTTTTGAAAACAACTTCAGTGGGAGCTTTGGAGATGAAAACTCATGAAACAGCTCTTAAGGTGAAATTTTATAAGTTTTATTTAAGGTGTTTGTTCACTCTGGAAGGTAGGTCAGTGTTTGCAAGGACAGACTTTAAAAGTGGAAACACTTGGAAAGTGAACAATGTTTATGTGTCTCCTTTTGACTGAAATAAACATCCACACTTGCAGATGGGAAATCTCCTTCCCCTTAGTGGAGAGAAGGGTGTCTTTTCCAATTTGAAGGAGAAGTAGTAGTTCCATGTCTCCTCACTTTAATGTATGAGAATGACTGCTGATTCAGTTCAAAGGCGCATCTAGCCCAGCTTCCTTCTTCTGTTGCCAGAAGTAGATGCCCAGTGTGGGTTTAGAAGAACAATGTGTGTGTGTGATGGCTCTTTTTTTTCCATCCCGGCTGTTTCTGGTTCAGAAGATTTCCTGAGCTTTGGATTTTGGTTTGTCAAATTGATAGCCCATAATGAATATCTCTTTTGTGTACTTGTCCAGTTTCTCCTTGAGCATATGTAGACATCTTTAGTATTCTCTTCTGGCAAATAGCTGCACACAGCTATTACCCATTTTACTGGTTTGTTTTTAGTTCAGTAAAATCCAGATGTTTCTGCACAGAGGAGTCCTGAAGAAAGGATCTTAATCATTAGAGCTCCTGCAATGTAGTCAAGTTCAGACTGGCATTACTTTAGCCACTTCCACTAGGTATGAAAACTCTCAGCTGGCACCATGCCAGCTGCAACAGGAGTGGAAAATATCTTTTGAAACCTTCCACAAGCCCTAACAGGTACAGATAGTATGTGCCCAGTGACTAGGGCAGAATCTTACCTAAAAATTGCATGGGCCAGGACTTCTGTGATATTCTTCCTTCACTGTAAAAGTTCACAAAGCTTTTCATGCAGGCTTTTGCAGCACTGGCAGCTAAGAAAAGGCCTTTTCAGGCTTCACAGTTACTGAAAATCAAGGCCAAAAATTTGGGATCCTGCCTGATTCTGAAAATAAATTGAAAAAACATGACAAGCGTGATTCCCAAAAGCATGGTGCAGACAGTAGCTGCAGGAAGGTTGTTGGCTTCCCTGAGAGGTCACTGGCTGTGGTGGCTCTGGCTCCTTGCTCGTTCTGCCTCTCATTTGGTAGTGTGAGTGGTGATAGCTTCTGTTTTGGAGCAGATGACTGGAAACAAGTATAAATAAAATGGGGATACCAGAATTTGTAGAGATGTTCATGTGTGGAGCTGTGCAAGAAAGAAGAGTAAAAATTTGCCTCCTACTGATCCTAAGCAGTTCATGGAAATGCTGTGTTACTGTTTCAGCGTGAGCTCTTGCAGAACAAAGCAGTGCAGCCCATCCTCTTTTAAAGTCAATTTCTGATCCTTGATATTGAAACTAAAAATCTGGGTTCCTCACTTGTGTCAGGAAGAGTCACAGGCTTGTCCTGGTGGACTTGGTGAGTTCTTCTGCAGGGATGGACTTTCATTCAACTCTTGACAGGCCTGCTTTGATCTGGGAAGTGTTCTCACATTAGCTGTTTAGAATATGAATATTGTATTTTTAGAAAAACACTTCAATCTCATTAGTAGAAATGTTTATTGTTAGATTTATATTTAAAGAAGCAGAGACAGATGTGTGGGGCTGGTTTTCTTGCCTCATCAGGTATTCAAAATAGGTGGGAATATGTTGGGAAGTCAACAGGAAGCTTGGACTGAAAATGCATAGTTTCTAACTCAGAAGAATGATAATGTTGCATGAGGGAAACTCATGGGGTGTCCACTCAAAATGTTCCTGAAGTCTATTGAGGAATATCCGACAGAGAGATCCTATCTGTTTCCAGCTCAAACTTATTGGGAGGTGTTGTTGTGAACTGAAACTGCAACCTGAAGTCCTTCTGGATCACTTCTGAGAGTGAATTTTTCAGCATTAAATCTATAAGTAAATTTTTGGGTTTTTTTTCAGTCTGGCTACCAACAAGTGCAGCTTTCCTATTTTAATTGGCAAAATTTTCATAATTTACTGCAAGTGAATTTGGTGGTTCTGCCAGTCACCTTGCATTTGGTAAAAGCTGTGAAATGCTCTGTGGCTTTTCCAGTGGTAAAACTCACAAACTTGCACTTGTTGTTCCCTCCTTTGTTCTTTTTCATCTGCTGGGACCCTGTTCCCCCAAAGCTGGGAGTTGAAAAGTAAGACTAATTTTGTTTTTCTGGCTGAGCAGACTAAGTAAGACTCTAAAAGGTGTTTGGATATGTTTGCAAATGCCTTACTGGAGTTTCAGTATGCTTTGGATAATAATGCATGTTATTATTTGATGGAATAGGCTGGACCAATGTGCTCTATATGGGAGTCTGTCAAATAGTGAGGAAACAAATACTGGTATTTATTCTACTATACTTGGACTTGTTTGGGGAAAAATTTGAAATCCCTGTGCTTGCTGCAGGTCTTCTGGCCACTAGAGTATGTAAAAACCTGGGGAAGTGCATCCTAATTGCTTACAGCCTTGTAGTGGTGTCTAGGAAACTGCCTGATAGAGCCAGTGAAATCTGTAATTCATGTAGTGCAGGGATCAGTATGTACTTAGTCTCCTTAGTCTCTCTCTCTCTCTCTCTCTCTCTCTGTTTTTTGGTTTTTTTTTTGTTTTTTTTTTTGTTTTTTTCCCTACCTACTTATAATCTTGTGGTGATGAAAATCTGCCTTACTGTCTTAAATGGGGAAAGCAGCAAAAGCAATGGCAAATCTTTTACAAACAGCAGTACTTCAATGGTAGTAAGGAAGTTCTTACTAATGGCAGGTAATAGACTTGAATTGCCTTGCAGTGAACCCTTAGTGGAAGTGTCTTCCTTGTGAATTCAGATATCCAGTCTGTTTTTCCCATAGTCTGATGTATGAGTGCCAGAGCTCAGCTTCACTGTCCCAGGCCAGTGTCTGAACTTGTTCAAACTGCTGATCTGTGGAGTTCCATCAGTACTTTTACTGTGCTGTTATGCGTTCTTCTGCACAGATCTCTTATATTTTTATTTTCCTTTATATTGCCAAAAGGAGTATTTTGAAGTATTTTCAACTTGATGTTTGAGAAACATAGGTAAGGCCTTCCTTGAACCTTTTGTCTTTCCTCTTGCTTATGCACAGCCATTCTCTGAGTATGTCAACTTTTCTTATCCTCTGTGACCATTTCAGTCTGCTTTTCTGGTGCTGTCACATGTGCTGTTTTTTCTTACTGGATTAAACCTACTCCTTATAAGCTCATGTGTTGTTTCAGGGCTTTCTAGAAAGAAAGCTGTGACAGAGGATTGGATAACAGACTAGATGTCCTAATATTGCCAGTGCTGCTTTTTGCGTTTCTCTGTGATACGTGTTCTCTTAACTCGTGGTTTGGTTGCTATCTGGGGTAAAACAGTGAATGCTAATGCATGTGATACTTAAGCTGATAATTAGGCGGGTGCAGCTTGGAGCAGGACTTGTCCTGTTGGCTAGTTGAACCATTTGGAGAAACAAGTTACACCATTTAAGCTGTGAGTAGGAGTGTCTTTTACAGCCTTTCTCAGTGTAATGAGAGCAAGTCTAATTTCCTTGCTTATTCTGCAGGGCCGTCTGTGTCTAGAGCTGCCCAACAAGCAGGCATAACCTGTTCCTCCCAGCGTGGGTAACATTTAGGAATTTCCCCTTGCTTCTAGGATTAGTTCTCTTCGATACTTCCTTATTCACATAGCACCCAAAACACAGGGCATGACTTTTTCCTGAAATTGAAAAATCAGAGTATTTGTACATAAGGATATTTGAATAAGTTGGGATGTTTGTAAGGCTTCCCAGGTATTCTAATGCCCAGTTCCTTTCTTGTCCATATGTGTTCATTCTGGAGTGCTGGCTTCAGGCCGCTGTAATATTGGCCTTTTACCAGTAAAGATTGATGATTTTAGAGATCTGCATAGTGGTCTTACAGCTTAAAGTCTAGAAAGAGAAGAGAGATTGTGTCAGCTTTGTGTGTTTATTATTTATTTTTGGTTCTTAGGCTTGAGTAAGATCCAGGTATCTTCTTTGGAAAGCCTTCTATGTGTCTCTAGTGTTTAATCTAGCATTGGACTTTCAGAACAGTGCTTCATGAGGAATTGGCCTTAGCTGAAAAGACAGTCCTTTCAGCATGAAGTGCATATTTGAAAAAGACAGTTACCTGTCCCATTCTGTAGGGGTGGCAAAATCAACTAAATTCTTAAATGGCTGAAGCAAAGGGGCAGAGCTTTACTAGTGCGCTTTAAATTACGATTTTAGACCTGCTGCCCATTGTCATACCGGACACCTAACTCATACCCAGTTTTTAGCTTTCACCAGTTTTTTCAGCAGTCTTGTCTGTGCCTGGGTAAGATAGGTTACCAGATTATTTCTTTTTTTTTTTTTTTGGATGTTAAGCTTTAAAGAAAGAGATTATTCGTGACTGGCAGGTAGGGTATTTTGAAAGTTCCCTACATGGCAAATTAAGAAAGCTTTCCGCTGCCATACTGCAATCTTTATTCCTCCCCTAAAAATGGTCTCCTACTTGGACGTGATTTCAAAGTCCTGAGGATTCAACAGAAAATCACAGAAATATAATGATTTGTACTGTCCCCATCATTCACAGGTTCCTCCCACCCCTTTTTTTTTAAGACAGCTGCACAATCTGTGATGCGATAAAGTAGCATAGCTTTATTTTAGCTTCAGAAACTTTTGATGTGGGGAGGGGTGAATTTCTTTAGGTGTGAAGGATATTCTGATGCTGATGACTGATGAGTCTGGTTTACCCCCAAGCTGCAAGCAGGCTGAGTGGATCTGTGGAACCTTACTACTGAAAGGGAATTACCAGGTAAGCAGAGATACTTTCCTCTTAAAATTTGCAGCTAGCAGGTAGAATGCTGAAATAGGCATTTCATTATGAAAGTGAACATAATGAAAAGAATAGAACAAATGATGCTGTGCTTAGAAGCATTGTTTTGCAGAAAGATTTGTTACAGGCATGCTTTTCAACAGTCGTGGAACCACAAATACCCAGAGATTTTGTGTTAGTCACTGAGGGTGATGGTTTTGCATATATATGTTTAATTCTAGAGGTTTTGAAGTTTTCAGCGGCTTCTGAAACAGAATCTCTGATGTTGACCATGGAAGAAGTAGCCGGAGAATAAAAGATCTCCAAAGGCAAGGCTGACCTGCTCAATACAGATGGTCCAGAAGCAGATCAGAATGGCATACTAATCCTTGGAATGGATTCCTGGACCAGCCCATGACTCACTTTTTCTTAGTGTATGCCTGGATATATCAAGTGTAGATTATGCATCTGGTAGCATCACACACAACAGAAAATGTTCTTAAAATTGTGTGGAACAAGACAATTTAATTCTCTTTTCAGGTTTAGCATAATAATGTCTCATAGAGTCTCACATGGTACAACAGAAGTGACGGGGAAGCTTATCTCACAAATACGTAGAAGGAGGACTGTATGTAGGTGGTCTGGCTAGGCTGATTAAATAGTATTAAAAACTCCTACTGTGGCTTAACTGAATTTAGCATGGCAAGAAATATTTACAGAGTTTGAGTAAGTGGAGCATTCAGAGTTAATCACAGCTGGTTGGTAAATGACAAGACTGAGTGTTAAGAACTCGGAAGCTTATTTCAGGAACACTAGAAATGTAATAGTGAATGCAGTGCTGTCTGGCCTTTAAATAAGAGATGTGCATCCAGTATGTTGCACAAGAAAAAGATCTGTAGTATATATTTAGCAGTATTTTTTAAAAGTGAAATAATTCCATTTTTGTTGAAGTTGTTAAAGATTGATGTTGCATGGGTGGAATGGAAGATATTTTAAAAACGAAATTTTGTTGTAACAGTGAATTTGCTTAGCCTTCCCAATCCATTTCAGTAGTCTTGATAAGCAGCTAAGACCAACTTGGACTCTCTCTGTAACACATTTAGGGAATTCCTTGCCCATAAAATGTAAAACTTTTAAAATAAAATTTGAATATGATTTGTACTACTGGCCATCTGTTGAGGCTTTCCCTCAGTTAGTGGCTGATAACATAATGCCCTTTTATCCTGCTTTTACTTGTGGAAGTTATGTAGCTTTTTATGAATCAATTAATGGTATTGACAATTCAGTTCAAGTAACTGACTATGCAAATGCACTTTCTCTGACTTCAGTGTCCTTGCTGTTTAAGTCCAGGATGACAAAACTATCAACTTCACTTTTTTGGTCCCTATTTAAAATCAGTCTTCAGAAGGACTATTTCCCCGCCCTAATTTGTATCAAATTTTCCCAGCTCTGTAGAAAATTACAAATGTTAAAAACGTAATCCTCAATTTCAGATATTGTTACAAGAATTACTGCTAGAATGCTGTTCTGCTTATCAGACTCTAGAAGTAGACTGCTAAGGAAGGCCTCATGCCTTTCCCCTGAATGTTATACACTGAAACTTGAGAGGAAAGAATAATGTTTTATTTAGATACAAGTTACATGAAGTTACTTTGCCTCCAAAAAGGAGGAGGAGGAGGAAAGCTTTCAAAGATATTTCTGGAAGAATGGTCTTTAACAGTACTAGTGAGACAAAATAACAATTTCATCAAAACCAAATCTAGTTACTTTACTTTCTAGTTGCTTTTCCAGCTTCTCTTGTATTCTGAGGTAGAACCACAGGACTTCATGTACGTGAAGATCGGTTTGTTTTGAAATAAGGAGGTGCCCTCAATTAGGAAATTAATACTTCCTGTAATTTCTAGCTCATGTAAGAATTTCTGGTATTCAGTACCTAAGAATTTGCATAAATCACTCTGCCCTATTGCATGGTGTGATAAATGTGCTAAAGTTAATTCGTGTTATCAAATTATACAAGGTAAATGTTGAACTGTATAAAATATGAATGTTAGAAATGTGTTCAAATGTACATAAAGTAAAGGTAAAATGTAGAAACTAAAAATTAGAAATTTCCTGGCTTGGGAAGCACAGGAGGGACACGAGGAAAGTATGATTGGAATTACCAGAGAGGGGGCCTTGAAACTATTGCTGCCGGGAATCCCTGAAAGGAAACAAAGAACCACGGAAGAAGAAGATACAAGTCCGGAGACCAAGATAATCACTTCAGATGGATATCTCTACTCGTCTCCGCTGAAATTAACATATACACGACACACCCGGACCCGATCATCAACAGCATTGTTCCACCCTACCGGTCTATTCAGACCTCCGATACCAGGACTTGAATAATTAATGAAGACGCCTCGGAGAGGATAACGTCAGAATTTCAGACTTCACTCCGCGATCTTGTGTATAAAAAGGGACAGCCGGAGACCAGAAATTGTGAACTTGGGGGGGATACCAGGCTGACAGAGCTTGTTATCCACGTTCACCCGGCACCGATCCCGGGCTCGGCGCTGTCCTTTTAAATTGTGGCTTTCCGAGACTGATATTTTGTCTCAAAATAAAATTCTAAATTTTGATACTTTGAATTTGGTCGATCTTATTTATAACAATTCTGGTGACCCCGACGTGATTAGAGTGATACCGGGACCCCCGAGGGACCCCCGTCTCTGACCAGGAGGCGCACCGCTGAATTCAGCGGCCTGGCGGAACTGGGGTATCCGGGAGGAACCGATCAACCACACGACGAACGAAACAGCGAAAGCCACATTTAAAAGGGAGATAGGCGAGGTCAGAGCTCTCGGGGAACTCGGGGAGGTTTTTTTCTTTGGAAGCAGAACCTCCGGAGCCGCGGTGAAAAAATCTACTCATAAAAATCTACGTGCACGAAGAATCCACGCAGGAAAAGGATCGTAAGTATTGCGTGGTTGAGTGGGGAGTGACCGAGCGTGTGAGTGAGACGTGATTTTATCACGAAGCGAGTGGGACCCCAAAATCGCAGTTCCATAGTCCCGCGAGGGGCGTGGTCGGTTGCGGGGGAAGCGAAAGTTTCGGGAGTAAAACGCACCTCACACGTTAAGCCCTGAAAACTCGGGGAGTTTTCGGAAAGGGGGGTCGGTCACAGGAAAGCTGGGAGGGAAAGTTACGTCCTTACAAGAGTTCCGGGGACTGGTAAACCTTCCAGCCTTGGACCAGGGACGGTCCGGAAAGGAAGTAAGGAGAAGAGAGCTCGCATACACCAGAAGAAACCCGGGGGGGGGAGCGATCACCCACAAAGGGCTAGTATCTGGTAAACTCACACCATGGGACAGACAAAAAGCAAAGCTAGCAAAAGGAATCTTAGGAAACCAAAGCGGGGAACCGGTAAAGGAATCCCTGAAATCCCAGTTGAGAGCCCTCTGGGATGGATGTTAGAACATTGGGAAGAATGCCCCATAAGGGAGGGAAAATCCAAGAAACGGATAGTGCATTTTTGCATAGAAGTATGGGGTGGGGTAGAAATACGGGATCACGTAATTTGGCCCGTGTTTGGAACATTTGAAGAATGGATATGTAAGGCACTGGTACGTTATGTCGGAGAAAAGGGAACTGTGGAAGAACGGGAATATGCGAGGGTCTGGGGTAGAATTGATGCAAAATTACTACCCATAAGGATAAAGGACCCTGCCGATGTTTCCGGGGATAAGTGGGAACCTTTAGACAACTTGCCTCCACCTTACATAGTACCCTCACCCCCTCCCCTCCCTGAGCAGAACAATCCACAGAACCCGGGGAGATTGGGACCCCCTCTGGGACGGAGGATTCCTATATCCCCGTCTCTCCCCTCTGCCCCTCCGTTGGAGTCACGAACAGTGGCCCCGGTCCCACCGGTCGGGCTCCCTCCCCCGCTAGAACCTGTACAAGCCACTCAGTCACTGGGAAAAGGTACACAAAGTACAGACACCCCTGCGCCAGCCCGAGATGACCTGTTGCCTGATCTAGATCTGGCGGCTTTCTTTAATTCTCCTGAAAACACACAGCAGGGTTGGGCAGAAGCAAAACACTCACCTCCCGCTAGGAGGACTAGGAGACAACTAAAGAAGATGAATGAGACGGAGAGTGAAGGGGAAGGTGAAAGAGCAAATCTTTTCCCCTTAAGGGAAATCCCCACTGCTCCCGGAATTATCGGGTACGTAAACGTCCCGATTAATACCAGTGACGTGAGAGCCTTTAAGAAGGAGATGGGAAAACTTATGGATGACCCTTTAGGGGTCTCCGAAAGACTAGATGAATTCTTAGGAACTAGCATCTATTCGTATGAAGATCTTACAGCTATTCTCAGATCTTTGTTCAATACGGAGGAAAGGGAAATGATCAGACAAGCGGGGATACGGGAATGGGAACGGAGGAACCCTCAGAGCACTCCTGGAGATCAGAAATGGCCAAGCCAAGATCCCCGATGGAATGCTCAAACTGAGGAGAGTAGGAGAAGCATGATTGATATGAGGAACATCATCATACAGGGAATAAGGGAGGCCGTGCCCCGGGGACAAAATCTGAGCAAGGTCTTTGGGGAATGTCAAGGGAAAGATGAGACCCCCACAGAATGGTTGGAAAGGTTAAGAAAAAGCCTCCAGATATACTCTGGGACAGACCCTGATTCTCCCGTGGGGGAGGTACTTTTAAAAACCCAATTTGTAGCAAAATCATGGGAGGACATCAGGAAAAAGCTGGAAAAGATTGAGGGGTGGCAGGAGAAGGGATTGCAGGAATTACTGCGGGAAGCCCAGAAAGTCTACATGAGAAGGGACGAGGAAAAACAGAAAATACAGGCTAGGGTGTTAGTAGCTGCAGTAAAGGAAGCCCAGAAACAGGAACGCCCACAAGCTTCGGAGAAACCCTTAAAGAAAGCACCTCCGAGAGGAGCCACACGCCCGCAAAAGGGGACTTCAGGAAAATGGATAGAGGGAATGGAATGTTTCTATTGTAAAAAGAAGGGACATATGAAAAAAGATTGTCCGAAGAAGATGAGAGATGAGAAGATGTTCCGAGAGGACTAGGGAAGTCAGAGGCTCTATCTTTTGGGGTCCATAACATCAGGAGAGCCCTTGATAACATTGAAAATAGGACCCCAGGGAACAAAAATGGATTTTTTAGTAGATTCAGGGGCTGAGAGAAGTACATTCAAGCAGCTGCCCCCAGGATGCCGAGTAAGTAAGGATTCTATGGTAGTTATAGGAGCTAAAGGAGAGCCATTCAAGGTACCTATAGTTAAGAATGTGGAAATAGAATCAGAGAATAAAATTTGTTTGGGAGATATGTTGCTAGTAGAAGAGGCTGATTACAACCTGCTGGGTAGGGATTTGATAGTTGCACTGGAGATCAACCTCATCATAAGGAATTCACAGATTACGGTTAGTATATATAAACTAACCTGTGAAGATGAGGACAAAATTAATCCCAAGGTATGGCACACAGGGAAGGAAGCGGGGAAATTAGCTATGGAACCTATATCAATTGAGATTGAAAAGCCTGAGGATCCCATAAGGATCAGGCAGTACCCAATCCCTCTAGAAGGGAGGCGGGGGCTGAAACCTATAATAGAGGATTTGATCAAAAAAGGCATATTGGAGCCGTGTATGTCCAGACACAATACCCCAATACTGGCCGTTAAAAAGGGAGATGGGAATTATAGGTTAGTGCAAGATTTAAGAGCCATAAATGAAAGAACAAGAACTCGGTTCCCTGTAGTGGCTAACCCCTACACCCTTCTGAATAGGATCTCCCCGAGAGATACTTGGTACAGTGTTATAGACCTAAAGGATGCATTTTGGACCTGCCCTTTAGCTGAAGGCAGCAGGGATTTTTTTGCATTCCAATGGGAGGATCCAGACACTAACCGGAAACAACAGTTAAGGTGGGCCTCACTTCCCCAAGGATTCGTAGACTCCCCAAATTTATTTGGACAAGCATTGGAAAAGTTGCTAAGTCAGTTCTCCCCTAAGAAAAGGACCAAGATTTTACAATATGTAGATGATCTACTGGTAGCTGGTGAAACAGAGGAAGGTGTAAGAGAATGCACTATTGATTTGTTAAACTTTTTAGGGGAAAAGGGATTAAAGGTAGCAAAACAAAAGTTACAGTTCACAGAATCTGGGGTGAAATACTTAGGGCATTAGTTAGTAAAAGGGAAAAAGAAATTGGACCCTGCAAGGGTAGCTGAAATCATAGAACTGCCCCCCCCTAGAACCAAAAGACAAGTACGTCAGCTATTGGGGCTGTTAGGTTATTGTAGGCAGTGGATAGAAGGATATAGTGAAAAAGCAAAATTTTTGTATGAAAAATTAACTGCAGAGAAGATAAAATGGACAGAACAGAATGATAAGGAATTAGAGCGATTAAAGGGTGCTTTGGTGACTGCCCCAGTATTGAACCTCCCAGATATCAATAAGAAATTCCAATTATTTGTGAATGTAGAAAACCACACAGCACATGGGGTATTGACACAAGAATGGGCTGGGGATAGGAAGCCTGTAGGTTACCTTTCAAAATTGTTGGACCCTGTAAGCAGGGGATGGCCTACATGTTTACAGGCGATAGTAGCAGTCGCCTTATTGATAGAAGAAGCCAAAAAGATTACTTTTGGGGCTCCCATCACAGTTTACACTCCACATAATGTAAGAACTATTTTACAACAAAAAGCTGAAAAATGGCTCACAGATGCCAGATTGTTGAAGTATGAGGCCATTCTCCTTCATGCTCCAGAATTAGAATTAAGGACAACACAAGCAAGTAATCCTGCTGGGTTCCTGTTTGGGGAAGCTTCATCAGAGCCTATACACAACTGTATAGACCTAGTAGAATTACAAACAAAAATTAGGGAAGATCTGGAGGACGAAGAGCTCGAAGAAGGGGAAAAATGGTTTGTAGATGAGTCAGCCAGGGTTATAGAAGGGAAAAGAAAATCAGGATATGCAATTATAGATGGGAAAACTGGGGGAGTGATAAAGTCAGGCCCCTTGGGCACTTCATGGTCAGCTCAGGCATGTGAATTGTATGCTGTGTTGCAAGCACTCAAAGGACTTAAAGGAAAAATAGGAACTATTTTCACTGACTCAAAGTATGCGTTTGGGGTAGTGCATACCTTTGGGAAAATCTGGGAGGAAAGAGGACTAGTGAACACTAGAGGAAAAGGGTTAATACATGAGGATCTAATAAGGCAAATTCTCAAAGCAGTAAGGGAACCAAAAGCTATTGCAGTGGTATATGTAAAGAGTCACCAGGCTGGACTACAGTTCAGAATACGTGGGAATAATTTGGCTGATCAGGAAGCCAGGAAAGCAGCTCTCCTAACCCTGGATACCCTGGAAAGCAAGACAGAAAATTTTGGAGAAAGTTCTCCTCATCCCACAGAAAAGGAGATTGAAGATTTCAAGAAAATGGGGGGAAATTTAATAGATGGGAAATGGAAATTGACTGACGGTCGAGAATTGATCCCAAAGGCTTATGCAAGGATCATATTAAAAAGATTACATGCACAAACTCATTGGGGAACTCAAGCTTTAGCAGAACAATTTTTGAAATTTTTTGGATGTAAGGGTATCTTCGAGTTAGCCAAGCAGGAGGTTCAGAGTTGCTTGGTCTGCCAGAAAATTAATAAATCAAAGGTCAAACACAATGCATTAGGGGGACGTCCTTTAGCATATCGCCCCTTTAGGAGAATACAAGTGGATTTTACAGAGTTACCAAAAATAAGTAAATATAGATATCTGCTAGTGATAGTAGACCAATTAACACATTGGGTGGAGGCATTCCCTAGCCCTAGGGCTACAGCTCAAACAGTAGCACGGAGATTATTAAAGGAGGTAATTCCCAGATATGGAATCCCTGATTCCATTGATTCAGATCAGGGAACTCATTTTACATCCAAGGTCATAAAAAGCTTAGCAGAGGCTCTGGGAATCAGATGGGAATATCATACCCCATAGCATCCTCAGAGCTCAGGTCAAGTAGAGAGAATGAATCAAACTCTGAAGGCACAATTGTCAAAACTTATGCTAGAAACTAGAATGACTTGGATAAAATGCCTCCCTCTAGCCCTCCTAAACATCAGAACACAACCTCATTCCGGTTCGGGATTATCTCCATTCGAGATGTTGTACGGAATGCCTTATGAGCATAGAATGCCAGTTGGACATCCCCGGGTAGAGGATTGTCAGATCCAGTCTTATATCATTGTGATTAACAAAAATTTGCAAGAACTCCGGAAGCGTGAGTTAATAGCACAAAGCACCCCGCTGGGGTTTGCTATCCACAAGATCCAGCCGGGTGATCAAGTATTGATCAGAGCGTGGAAAGAAGCACCGCTGTCATCGCATTGGGAGGGACCTTTCCTCGTCCTCCTCACAACAGATACTGCCGTGAGAACAGCGGAAAAAGGCTGGACCCATTGCTCCCGAGTGAAAAAGGTGGAACAACACAGCAGCTCTCCGCAGTGGAAAATCACCTCTGCACCTGGGGATTTAAAGCTGAGAATTCACCGGGACACCCAATGACCAGCGCTTATCGGATAAGTTGCACTCAAGCAGGATGTCCCTGCTATCCTTTTGTTCATTTTAAATGCGGGTATTGTGAACAAGTTTGGGTAACTCATTGTGTCCGGGGGGCTAGACCTTGGAATTTGTGTGTACCTTGTTACGAGGAGGAGGTCAGGCTTACCAATCTATTCCTATACGTTGCCACAGAATCGGGATTGTTCGAATTGGATTCTCCTGAGTGGTTCCACTATTACACTAAAGGGTTAAGGGGAGGATTGAATAAAAGGGCGGATCCACTCGTAATTGAGTGCAGGAGAACGTTGAAAGTACCCTGTAGAGGAGATCAAATAAGGAGAACGAGGTGGGAGCAGTACAAGAAGCGATATGCTCAGAGAAGCACCGGCAGGGACCCGGAAGAATATCCCTGCTGCCAAGAAGATGGATTACCCCGCCGCTGGTGGCAACCCAACGGGCGAAGAGTGGAGCAGAGGGATAGGCCTATGGGTAACCCTGGTGATCCTGAGTCAAGCCATGTGCCCCACGAATGGCCTCCACGAACCCCAAGAGGGGATGGGGATGGAAACTAATCTCCCCACGGTCCCTCCAAACCTTACCCGGAACAGAGTTTTGGAATCCAGGGTACGAGTAGACTGGTTTACACCAAAAAGGGGGGAGAATCGTCAGTAGAATGGAGGGGTTAAATTGAACAAATCCAATCACCCGATAGCAACGGCTAGGAAAAGGAGGGAAGTAAGCAGTCTTCCTTTGATCACAACATGCAAAGAATGTAACAAAACTGTGTGAATTGGAGGGAAAAAGGAGAGTACCTTTGTGGGATATCTCCAAGTTAACCCTTTATGTTATGATAAGAGGAAACTGAAGATGTGTGCCTTGAACGGGAAAACATATTGGGTGGGACAGAATGAGAAATTGCAAACAGCTACTTTAGCGAATGGACCTATATTACTCGATATGTTGGGGGAGAATGATGAAAGAGTTTGTTTAAGAATAGATAAAGTTTTCTGCTTTTCCAAGGACGAGGAAGGGTTAGACCCTGAGAACAAGATACAAAAGGTAGCCCTGGAATTTAAACGACAAGAATTGGCAGCTAAGAAAAAGAGAATGGAGCAGGAAAGAATGAGGACATTAAGTGAACAATATGATCAATTGGAAAAACAGTCTAATGATTGGAGTCTGGCTACTTCCAGCAAAAATCTTTTCCTGGATTTGGTACAGGAGATTGCTACCGAGTTAGGGCTAACTAATTGTTGGATCTGCGGAGGACTAAAATCCGCCGAAAGATGGCCATGGAAAGGTGAGAGTTTAACTCCTGAGCAGTTACTAAAATGGGATAATAAAATCTTAAACACTTTAACCCAGCCAGGAGGGTGGACACTAGATGAACGAGTAATAGGGACAATCTGTATTAGTAAGGAAGGGAATGTGTACAGTGATGTAGTGGGATACACCCCTTGTCTATCCACTCTGGCTGTAAATTCCAACAACAGATCCAAAATGTAGCAACCAGAACCCCCAAACGGGTACTGGGGAAAAGAGAAGCAAGGAAAGTGTAGTTGGGTAGAAGAAATTGAACTCTGTTGGCATGAACTCACTAACGCTAACCCATATTACTCCTTAACTGAACTAGTGGAATTTTGGGACAAACCGGAAAATATAGACATTAAATAGAAAGCTCCCAGCGGGATTTATTGGATCTGTGAGAAAAGAGCTTACAGTAAATTGCCCCGGAAATGGAAAGGGTCCTGTACCCTAGGTATGATTAGACCCTCTTTCTTTACACTCCCCAGGACTGGTAGCAATTTGCTAGGGGCCCCTTTGTATGAAACCCTCAGCAGGAGAAAGCGAGAGGTAAAGAAAGGACTCCCACAAGTGGGAGGGAATCAGAAATGGGGAGAGGAAGAATGGCCTGCAGAGCGCATCATAGAATACTATGGTCCAGCCACCTGGGCACAGGATGGAAGTTGGGGTTACAGGACCCCAGTATACTTATTGAACCGGCTAATCAGACTACAGGCTGTAGTAGAAATAGTGTCTAACCACACTTCAGACGCCCTGGAATTGTTAGCCAAACAACACTCACAAATGAGAGCTTTCGTATACCAAAATCGAATAGCTCTGGACTATTTACTAGCAGAAGAAGGGGGTGTGTGCGAGAAATTTAATGACTCAGAATGCTGTATCGAAATCAATGACTATGGAGAAACTATTAGAGATTTGGCTGCAGAAATTAAAAAAGTGGCGCACGTCCCAGTGCAGAAATGGAATTCGATCCTAAAAGCATCATGGTGGGATCAAATATTTGGAACGGGAGATTGGTGGAAGAAGGTAGGGTTCTTTATCCTGTGCTCAGTGGCTGGGTTAGTGTTCTTGCCTTGTTTAATACCTTGCCTAATAAGACTAATTCACACTGTAGTCCAGGGAATGCAAATAGCAGCCCTTCCTATGGATCCGGAATTAGCTTCAGGAGGACTAGCCAAAGAAAAAGCCACCTCAAAAATTATGAATTTAACCGAGGAAAGAAGTACTGCGGCTCAAGTGTTAGAAAAATTTGAAGCCCAGATACAGGGAGGAAACATAGAGAGAACATATTGGAACAAAACAACAGGGGAAAAGTTAACAGAATAATGGTTAAGAGGCTTTTTTATCTTGACAGAGAAAAAAGACTATAACCAGAACACGAATTAAATTGGTGAATTTGGAAGAGGGGGGATTGTGATAAATGTGCTAAAGTTAATTCGTGTTATCAAATTATACAAAGTAAATGTTGAACTGTATAAAATATGAATGTTAGAAATGTGTTCAAATGTACATAAAGTAAAGGTAAAATGTAGAAACTAAAAATTAGAAATTTCCTGGCTTGGGAAGCACAGGAGGGACACGAGGAAAGTATGATTAGAATTACCAGAGAGGGGGCCTTGAAACTATTGCTGCCGGGAATCCCTGAAAGGAAACAAAGAACCACGGAAGAAGAAGATACAAGTCCGGAGACCAAGATAATCACTTCAGATGGATATCTCTACTCGTCTCCGCTGAAATTAACATATACACGACACACCCGGACCCGATCATCAACAGCATTGTTCCACCCTACCGGTCTATTCAGACCTCCGATACCAGGACTTGAATAATTAATGAAGACGCCTCGGAGAGGATAACGTCAGAATTTCAGACTTCACTCCGCGATCTTGTGTATAAAAAGGGACAGCCGGAGACCAGAAATTGTGAACTTGGGGGGGATACCAGGCTGACAGAGCTTGTTATCCACGTTCACCCGGCACCGATCCCGGGCTCGGCGCTGTCCTTTTAAATTGTGGCTTTCCGAGACTGATATTTTGTCTCAAAATAAAATTCTAAATTTTGATACTTTGAATTTGGTCGATCTTATTTATAACACATGGTGTGGCCAGAAAGTCTCTTTTTCAATTCTGTCAGATTAGTTTTACAAAAGTTCAGTGCTCTTCTGTGTCATTCACATTGTTAAACAACTTTCTATGAGCAAAAGGGAACCACGGCAGGACTACTGTGCTATTTGTAGGTTACCGTGTAATGGATAGGAATGACAAGGTTCTTTCATGGTAACTTTGTCTAAGTATATGCCAGCATTATGCAGTAACTGGGAGCAAAATAGGCATGTAGTATTGAACCTCCTAAAAAAGGTGAGAAAAGTGCATTCCTGGAGCATATAGATCACCAACTACATGCTTATGTGTTAAGAGACTCTTAGTAATGTCTGGAAGCATAATTCTTCCTTATGTGGTTGTTGCTGCTTTTGTTGAGTTGGAAATGTCATTACACCCAAAATCCACATGGAGCTGGTTGTTCAGACACAGGGAAGATAGGTCGTTGGGAGGTTTAGTAACTGGGTGAAATAAGACAGACTCAGGAAGGACTGAAGTGGTAGTTAACTGGAGAAGGGGGTACGTGCTACAGGAGTTCTTGAAACAATCCATCTTTAAGCGCCTAATTTGATAGAATGCTTTGGGTTGGTTGGAAGGGACCTTCAAAAATCATCTAATGCAACCCTTCTGTTGTGGGCAGAAACATCTTTCTTTAGGTATGGTTGCTCAAAGCCCTGTTTGTTCTGAGTTTGGCTTCTAGGGGGGAGACATCTGCAACTTCTCTGGGTGTCCTGTTACAGTGTCTCACTGCCCTCATTGTAAAAAATTTCTTCTCCAGACTGAAAAATGCCTGAGCCTGTCCTCCCAGGATAGGTGCTCCTGTCACCATTTTTGTGGCCCTCCTCTGAACATGCTCCAGCAGGACTGTGCCTTTCCTGTGCTTGGGCCCCTGGAGCTGGATGCAGTGCTCCAGGTGGGGTCTCACCAGTGCAGAAGAGAATCACTTCCCTTGATGTGCTGGCCACACTTCCTTTATGCAGACCAGGATGATGTGGTTGATGTAACCTAGGGAGTTTGGACATTTGGTCTTTCCAGGGTCTATGTGCAATTGAGGGAACAGTTAAGAGAGGAGAAGAGAAAGAGGGGGTTTTTTGGGAGTGACTTGGGAACAGGAGCCTATCCCAAAGGTATATGCTGTATTCAAGTATTTAGAGTCTGAGTAAGTGGTATTTTGAGAGCTAGCTATTGATTAACTCTGTCATTTGCTGAGGGAATAAAAGCTGCTAAACATCAAGTTCTCCGTGCATTGCTGCTCTGCAGCTAGAAGCCTTGTGGGAAGGGAGTAGCTTACTAGGATCCTGTCATGTGAGTGCATAGTCATCTAACTGGTGTGTCCTGGGGCAAGGTCATACATGTTACTGGTAGTTTTATTTGGCCAGTGGGCATGGGCTGTAATATATTTAAATATGGCTAGTTTTATGCATTTTTATGTCACTGTCAGAGTACCACAGTTACCTTATCTCTTGGAAGACCCTTGAATAAGACAGAAAAACCATGTTCCTTTTCTGCACAAAAAAAAAGGACAGTAAATTGCCTAGTTTAGACTCCTTTCCTTCTCATTTTAGTGTCATGATGAATGTTTCAAAGTGTATGTGCTGTATCCTCAGGCAGGATATCTTTGTACCAGTAACCTTCAGATGGCCCAGTGAACTGCAGTCCTTTGGAACTGGTGCACTGGTCAAAATGTGGATTTAATCTCTCATTTGTGTGGGATGCATTCTTGGGCTGTGTTCTGGAGTCATTGCTGCTGCTGCATAAAAAGTGTAATGCCAGATCATATTCAGAATCTATACTGTGTTCTCACCTTACCTCTCCTTATTGTGCAGGACCTTCTCTTATTTTCTCTCAATATGGGGGATATGCCTGTTGTCCTCTCTTCCCTTTTTTGCAGTTTTACAAATGTGAGGAAGAATTACATTTGGGATTTTATATTCCCCTAACTAGCTGAAACTTGCTGGAAGGGGTGCAGATTGGGCCATGGATTTCTGCAGGTGCTTTAGATCTTCATCTCTTCCAACTTTGCTTCCTTATTTCCCAAAGCGTATACTCTTGTCTTGCTGGCTCAGCTGTGTGCTGCTTTTGACATGAGGTCAAAAAGTGTAGCTTTTGTTACTCAGGAGAAGGGCATTGTTCAGTTTTTATTGACTGGGCATCTTTAGCTTTTATATGAGTTCTTTTTGTTATCTATCTTAATTACATCCAGAGTAACTACAGAACATCTGTGGTGTTGGTGGTGGTTTTTTTTGTTGTTTTTTTACTTCAGTGATGTTTTTTAAGCTATTGAAGTGAATCTCTGTTGTTTAGGGAGTCATCTGTCTGTGAAAAGGTTGTTTTGTGGAACATGGTGGTGTTGATAATCTCATAAACAATCCAAACTGACTTGCTTTGGAAGAAAAAGAACAACAGGCTTTGTTCCTGGTTTTAGTAGATTATTCTAGTCTAACCTTTGTTTTAGAGTAGACTGCTGCAGTTGATGAAGGAATATTAGTGGTATTCTCTGTCTGTAGATTTTGTTGAATTCTGTGTTTCTCTTTCAAAACCTGACAGGAATGATCAGGAAGGACATTTCCAGCATTTTTGGTCGACTTTGTTGCTATTCTTTTTGTTCTCAGTTATTGATTTCACAATCTCTTCATTCTTCTAGCTCACACAATGAGTACCAATATCTACAGTTACTGTAGGTAGAGTGCTGAACAAGTATATGTGGTTTATACTGAAACTGACATTTTTAGCCATGTTGTGCCTCTAAATTCAACTTTGTTCCACCCTTACACTAGAAATGGTCTGGAATGTTGAGATGGAAAACTTGTAATTATTTCAGTTAACTTCATCCTCTGCCTGGTTTGTCTGTTTCCTTGTGTTCAGTAATTTCACACACAAGCTCAGTGTTTGAGGTCTGTGGTAGCTTTTATAGTGAGAATTATTACAATATTAATGCTTTTTACAAACCGTGGTGAAATAGTGTCTTCTGATAGTGGGTTTTTTGTATGTTTGTTTTTTGTTCAGTTTGATTTTTTTGTTGTTGTTGTTTTTTTGTTTGGTTTGGGTTTTTTTCCTCTTTTTGCTGTTGTTGTTTTGTTTTTCTTTCTCATTTAGAGTATAAGTTACCTTTGCTTGTGTGTTTTCTGTTGGATTTCCTGGGGGGAGTAAGGACTGTTTGTTGGAAGGTAGCCTGCAATGCTCTGTGGTGTGTTTGCATTTCTAAATGCAGTTGGTGAACAGCTGCTGATGGATTTGTCTTTAGTCTGAGCAAATTAGAGTGCTGTTGCCTTTGTATTTTATGGTAACTTCCCATGACTGATTTTTCTCTGCAAGATGGAGATTAGAATTAGGGGAAGATTCTGAAATCAATAAGGTGTGGTTTGCTTTAGTTCTTTGCAAGGACTTTAGAAATACTGGACTGACAGGGCACCTGTAAAATTAAGGGCATATGGAAAAAAGTAATTATTTCATTTAGTGTATTGTGAAAAATAGCTCTTTGTAGCTGAGAAGAGGAGGGATTGCACTTTGTGGAGAGAGTGTTACTAAATTAAAAAAGATACCTGAAATATAACAAGTCATGTAGAATTTTTCTTGTAAAATACTTAAAATTGAGTTTCTTAACAAAACTTAAAATCAGAAAAATGTTAGTACATACACAATTTGTTGAGAACCTGTTGGTAAATGTGAGGACAAGCTATACCTCTGCTTTTTAATTCATTGGAAGTTAGTGCTTCAGTACCTCAGCATGTCTTTTATATGATACTATTTTATATGATAACTGTCACATTTTAGGTTGCAGCCCATAGGTTTGCTGGGAGCCATTTCTGTAATTAGGCAAGCTTTAAGAAGAATAAGTCACAAATTTCCTTTTGTTTTCTGACCTTCTATCAAAAAAGATCCATCTTAAACATAGTATTTCACTCTAATGATGCAGCTTTGCTGGTTTAAATTTCATAGACTTAGTATTGGTGGGAAGCTTAATTTTGTTTGTTGTGTTCTGCTTCTATTGGATTTGGACTCAAGACCTTGGAAGAAGGCGAAAGGAGTTTGGGGCAGTATCTTTTCTTTTGTTCCAGGGTAGAGTTAGGGCTGTGAACATGCTGTGGGTGAGAGTAGCTGTAGAATAAAGCATTTCTCCCTCAGAAAACTGTGTCCTTAGAGGTGGAAACATCATCTGGCTGACTCCCACGAGAAGAGAACCTAGGCTGGGACTGTCATGGGCCACAGTCGCTCTGCAAAGATGCTCACGAGGTACTCACAAGGGCACAGCTGCCAGTGAGTGCTCACAGTGCTGCGGCACAGCTGCCTTCCTTGCACCTCCTTGGAAGCTGTACTGGCCCAGGTGTTTAAGGGGATTTATTCTGTGTTGGATTGGGGATCTGTGTTACTCTCCTTGCTGGGTTATTGTTAAGCAGGATCAGTTTCCTGAGCTGATGGCCTGCCCCAGTCGAATGGTGTGATGAGGCTGGTTAGGATGGTGGTTCCCAAGTTCTTGCTGTTGGATGTGCTTTTCTGAGAAAGATTTGTGTTCAGCCACAGCCAAAGTGGTGCCTGAGGTAAGAGAAGAAATTAAGAGATTGCACCATTTTACTCATCAACACTTCAGCCTGATGGGATGGGAGCTAAGTGGATGTGGGGTGATGTGTAAACACAAGATTGCAAGGCAGCTTGGAGGTGTGCACATCCCTTTTATATTCTCTTGATAAGAATGAATCATGGACCTCACTTAATATGAGCTTGAAGAGAAAGTGGAACATTCAAATGAAGGTTGAAATAGGTTTCTAGAAAACCTGTAAACATGAACATAATGGCAGTCTGTGGGTGGCAATGTAAGCAAGATCAGACCCGCATTTCTTTTGGAGAAAAACGGTTCTCATCACCCATTTCCTCTCCTGCTCCACTTGTTTCCATGAGGATGTTGGATACAGTGTCCCATCCTGACTTGGGTTTTATAGTGTTGAAATATTTATGTGTGAGTTTTCTCTTGTGTTCTTGGAGTGATGGCTTGTTTATTTCTGTCAATGATTTTGAGTGACAGTAGCAGAGTTATTCTTGCTTATCTTTTAATTGAAATTGTAATAGACTTCTACTAAAGTATCTTTGCCTATATGGTATATTTAAACTATACTTCTGGAGGAATACAGGACCATTGGGTAAAATGTGCTTATTTTAAAAGCTGGAGAGGGCTGCTGAGACCGTAATCAAAGCTCCCGTGGGATTACATTCACTATGTTTTGAATGCAGTATGAAACAGGTGCATGAGATAGGGTTGGTTTTTTTTTCAGACACCATCAAAAGTCAATCCATGAAAAATCTTTCCCTTTTAATTAGTCGTTACATCAATTCTGTTGTGTTTCTCTGCTTAGATAACTGTATTGAAGCTGCAATGTGAAGATTTTTCTTTTTTTTTCTTTTTTTTTTTTTTTGAGGATTAAGTTTTATTATCAGCTACTTTTTGACTGGAGCTAACTAATTATTTTGTAATTTGGTAGACTGGTATTGTTTGAGATGAGAAACTATTTCAATTTTATGTGAATGCCTGAACTTGTTTGTTTTTTTTCTTCCTAAAGTGCACAATTTAGAATTAACATCTATTTCAAGTTCACTGGAATTCTTGTTTTTTTTATCTAGATTTTATTCAAGGCCTAGCACACTGTCCCCCTTCCCTGCACACCAGGACAGAACATAATTCTGTTGTCGAAAACTTATTTGCAGTCACCATGTCTGATTTTCATTTTTCCCTGGGATGGTGGAGGATTAGAGCAGATTATAGTGTTGGGATAATGTCTGACTCCTTGTGTTCCATTTAGTCATAAATAAACCCCTGAGAAATCTGAATGTTGCTATGGTGATGCTAGTAAAAGCCTGGGATATGGAGTAAGTGAGCCGCTTAGCAGCATAATGTCACTTAGAGTAATGAGCACGCTGTCATTAGCACCGTGATGGGTTTACCTGTTGCTCTGTAACTTTGGTAGCCCATGCCACGTTCTAAAGGCAAGGAAGTAAAAGCAGTATAATATACTCTGTTTAGTAACTTGCAGCTACCAACCTTTTAACAAATGGAAATTTGTGTTTTGTCTGTTTACTTTCTAGCTTTAATCTGTTGAAGTATCACAGAGAAACAAGCAAAAACTTAGTCTTCCTATTCTGCCTTTCACAGGATGATCTGGTGTAATTAAAACAACAAAAAATCAGTTTATAGCAACTTGTTTTAAACTGTGTAAATGCACACTTTTCTTCTTAAAATGTGGAATATAAAAAGTAAGATGGGTGTTGGAATTCTGGAAGATAAAAACCTCACAGATGGTATTAAAATGTGTTTTTGGTTTTTTTTTTTATTTTATTTTTCAGTCTTTATAACCTGGCTTCACTGGAACTGAGAGAAAATTTGCTGACATATTTACCTGAGTAAGTCACGCTGCATGTGTTTCATTATATTAACATAAAATGTTCTTATTCTTAAAATCTGCTAACATATGAAACTGAACGACAACTAGAAAAAATTCTCAAAGCCAATTGACAACATGAGATACAGCTTTCTTTTAGCAACATCTACTTGCATCCATTACTTCTAGTTGTACTTGATTAGGAGCAGGAGCTAGCAATAGCAGGGTTTTTTCAGATACCTCACTGTCCCATCTGGGTCACCAGAAGCTGATGCCTTAGGAAGACTGACCTGAAACAGAGACTGGACAGAGCTAGAGAAGAAAATATTTATTGAAAGGCCTCCAGGATCCACCTTGGGCAAGACAGGAGCCTGACCAAGGCTGCACCCAGGGTGGTCACGAAAGAAAGAAAGAAAGAAAGATGTCACCACACGCCCCCCCCCAGGATCTTACATTTTTATAATTTTTATTAGTTTTGGTCCATTTGCATATTGGGGATTAATTGTCCAATTACAGCTTCAGGTTGTGTGGTCCCATCCTTCTTGTCCCTTCCTTCAGTCCACCGTTGTTTGTGGTTTTGGACTGAAAGTTGTCCTTGGTCTCCAGCAGGAAAAGGATTTGTTTTGTCTACCTAGTGTGTGAGGAGAGCTTACTAACACTTAATATGAGGCTCAGAACTACACCCCTAGGCAGCACAGAATCTGAAAATATGAAAGCTAAAGCTAAAAGCATCACCTGCAATCTGTATGGATTGGCTTTGTTCTATAAAAAAATATTCTTTATGAAATACAGCAGCACGAAACACCTCCTGAATGCATTGGACAAACCCATCTGCAGTGGGAGCGGTGCTTTGGGTTGTTCTCATGATGAAATTTTTTACCTGTGAAAGTAGGGCAGTAAGGTCTCTGAGATTTTCAGTTTAGACCTTTATAACATTTAAATAAGTGCTTGTGTTCAGGCCTGAGTAGCCAAAAGCTTGTAAAACCTCGAGATGAATCCTTTGGTAGCAAACTAGGCCTACTGATGTCTGAAATCTGACTTTACCCACTGTAATTTTTGGAGAAAAAAGTTATCTAGATGTCTGTACTTTCTGTATTGTGGCAGAGGAATTGGTGGTCTTTTGGTAGGCTAATTTGGTATCTTATACTTCAGGCATCCTTTTTATCTGCCTAGAAGCAGCCTCTTCTTTTTCTAGTGAAGGAGTTTCCTTTCTTCACTATCTGGTTGCTTCTTGCGAGAGTTGAGGTGACTCCTGTTCTGTTTGTTTCGATAATCTAATAGATGCTGTAAAAGATTTAACCTGTTTTAATCAGGTCTCTTCCCCAGCTGCTTTGGGTTAATTTTTTCCTGTCAGTCTACCCAGTGCCTTGGTTGTGGCTGTTCAGAGCAGTGAGCCACAAGACACTTTAATGTAAGTGGTCAGAAGATGGGAATTGCTAAGTTTGGCCATGCAGTGTCAGTATGAAGGTATCAAAAATGTTGACAGTTTTATTGCTTCTGGAAAATTCTGACTGTCAGTAATGTAGCTGACAAATACTCTCTGGTTTTTGTGCTGCTGCAGCTTTGGGGAAAGTAAGCAAGAGCTCTACGACAGCCTGATTTTGAAGGGTGGCCCTCTCTTGGCTGTGGGTCTGACTTTTTTAACATTCTTTTGCACGTGTCTCTGTTCATAGTCTCAGAAATTGAAGTATTTCAGAAATTGATTGATCATGTTGAGAAGATAAATGATGGATATTGAGTCTTGAGTCATACAGTTATGTGATCACTATGGGGAATTTTTATCCAGTCCATAACTGTAAATTTCCCCTAAAAATTTACTAATTGTACTAAAGTATGTGGCATTTGCTACCCCAGGGGACTTACTGTTAACAAAAAAAAAAAAAAAAAAAAAAAAAAAAAGAATTATTTGATTGCCTATACTAAGTTTTAAGTTTCAAGGGCATACAGTTACACTGACAAACCAAATTTTTTATTTGGTAAGATACTACTGCAGACAGTTTGTGCCTGGTAAAATAACTGTCTGCCTACAGTACCTTGTAATTTGAAATTCAAGTTTCAGTAAAATGAACTTATTCAAATACATGGGGTTTCTGTTGCTTTAGTCTAATGCGGTTTTGTTTTGATTTATCTCATCTCATAGATCACTTGCCCAGCTGCAGCGACTAGAAGAACTTGATTTAGGAAACAATGAACTCTATCATTTGGTAAGAGAACATACCACTGAAACTGCACGTTGGTCTTGTTTTATGCATCATTTAGATTAAATCGGTTGTAGGATGTCCAAAATTGAAGAAAGAAAAATGCATGGAGGGAGAGTCTTTTTATAGGTACAGATGAATTTTGGCAGTGAGCTGGCGCTTTTATATCTGCTTAGTCTTGTTCAGTGCAGTATCACTTTACTCAAAAAACTGCAGCTGATCCCTAGAAAATGAGCACAGGACAGCTGTTTTTGTGGAAATAAAAAGGAGTGGAGGGGCACAAAACCTTGTACGTGCTTGCAGTTAAAATGACCACACGGACTTGTGTCAGGAGCTGGATGGGCTAAGCCGCAGTTCAGTTTCCAGGGTGAGAGCAGGAATCTTTGGGAAAGGGCTGAGGCAAAACTGTTGAGGATTGAGAGGTCCTACATTGTCACAGATTGATTACCAGAAATATATCTGTCATCTCCCTTAAGGTGATTCAGGTAAATATTGGATGGATTTTCAGTAGATCAAGGGTGTGCCGGCAATTTGTTAGTGCATGCCAAGAAAGAATGGTAGCTTATTAAGCTATAGCAATTAATTTGTATGATGGAGTTCCCAAATGCTTACAGTTACCCTTACTACTTCTAACCAAGGTACCTCTAAATAGTGCTCGCAGTAACGATTGGTTTACTGTAATTGTGGGGTGGCCGTTTTTTCTACTTGAAGCTCCTATGCTACTTAACTATATTGCTTTTTATGTTGTAGCCAGAAACAATTGGTGCACTTTTCAATCTTAAAGACCTTTGGTTGGATGGAAACCAATTAGCTGAAATACCTCAGGTAAAAATGACGACTACTGATACTGTTTTGAAGATGTTTTTGGAAGAAAACCTTTTCATTCATTCCTACAGGGAAGTGTTTTAAAGTGGAATATCTTTCTCAGTCTGCTTTGCTTGGGTTTGGTTTTGGGTGTGTAAGAGTTTTCTCTTAATAAATTCCTCTGCAAGGGATTGGCCATGATACTGTATATTGTCAGAAATTTTCTTTTAAGCATTTTGACAACGGAATTGTTTCCTAATAGGCACATTGTTCAGTTTGTAGGATGACACGTCTTCTGTTTATAGTTCCTGCCCTAAGATCAGGGTGCCATTAGCTGTCTGAGCTAACCCTCACTTTCTGTATCTATCTGAATTGCAGTATTAAAAGTTTTGAGTATGATTTTTTTTTTTTTTCATTTTTTGTAGTCTTCTTCATCCATTTAAGCATTGTGTTTGGAAGAAATACAATAATGGAACTATTGCCATAAATAGAAATTTTGATTTATGCAGGCAAATCCCCCATCAGACATCAGTCACGGGATGAGGCAACTTAGCATTTAAAGCTTATAGCACTCTAAATTCCCTTTCTTAAGAACTTTTATATTATGTGGGATGGTTCCTTTTCCCTCTTTTTCCCTTACAGCCAGGTCAAAACCTGCTTTCTTCTGTTCCTCCTGCAGTTTGCTGTTACTTGCTATACGGACCTCATTGTCAACTTTTGTGTGTCAGCTCATTGTGTGTCTTGCAAATCAGTTACAGTTTAGTGGGTTTAGTTGACTTTGTTGGCTTGGCCTAGTAAGTAGAGATGATCATTCGTACAAATGTGACTTCAGCAGCCATTTTTATTGAAACTGGCCATTATTGGGTATTTTGTCCAATGTCCAAAGGATGAACTTTGTAGGATAAAGGGTACACATTTAATGAAAGATCCTCTTGAGAGGCAGACATTTCAGAAGGAAAAGAATTGATTTTGTAGGTTAGGATCAAGGCCATTGCTGCATGAAAATTTCATTTGTGTGGAAGTAAAAGGCACTTCTTCCTCAGTTGTTCTGTTCTCTGAAATGTCATTTGGATGGCCAAAATGAGCTCTCTCCTCAGGTGTGTATAGGGATGTCTGTGTGCATGGGGAATGAGGGGTGCTGTGATAGCTAACAGAGGCAAAGGTATTTCTCTGTCTAATGTTTGGATTGCCCTGATAAAAACTTGAGTAGTCATTAATAATAGTAGATAATGGCAGTACAGCTTGGCAGTTCAAATACGCTCACTAGAGCAACACCCCCAGTTCCTATTTCTGCATTTGTTGTAGTTGGGAGATGTGAAGATACGAAATCCCTAGATGTCATGGCATGTTGCTGTAGCAGTCAGGAGAGACTAATCCTAATTTGCCTAGGGTTGATTGGGAGGGGTAGACTTTAATTATGTTGCGGTTGATAATCTGCCATTCTGAAAAAGACCAACTCTGCAGTCTTTACTTGGGGAAAACTCTGGGTTTGGCTGGTGCTTGCCTGGGTGTGCTCAGCATAGCTTGCCTGACTACTGAAGCCAGTTTAATGTTTAAAGTAAGAAACCGTGACTGAATCGCTTGGTTAGTTTATCATATGTAAAGCTATTTACATAATTCTGTACTTTTTTCTGCTTTTAGATGTCATACAAAGAATGGCCAATTAAGAGGTCATACAGATAATTGTTTTTCTTTGTGGAATTTATTGTGATGGTACATTTTTCTAAGTGCTTTCTTACGTGTTCGGGCATGACTTAAATTTTTTTCCTTGTATCGCAGGAAGTAGGAAACCTGAAAAACCTGCTTTGTCTGGATGTTTCTGAAAATAAATTGGAATGCCTTCCTGAAGAAATTAGTGGTCTGACTTCTTTAACAGACTTGCTTGTTTCTCAGAATTTACTTCAGGTCTTACCTGATGGCATTGGTGAGTACAAAGTGATTGCTATCACACAGAACCATTTAATCTACTGTAAATGGTAGTCATTTGGGTTTTTAAAGTCTTTTTGTGCAAGAGATGAGCTTGTCTCATGTTTTTTTTTTTCCTTTTGCTTGGTAGCAAATTATAGCTCTATTAGTGCTGCATTTTGAGGAGTCTGTGTGACTCCCTCATAATCCTCTTTCAGTCGTCACTTGATGCCTCCCAAACAACATAAAAGTTAATACGTCCCTTCAGCTCCCATTGTATCGGTTTCACCATCAGAACTCTTTTACGTTGTAAAATTTTAGCCTGTAACATGCTGTGGGTCACTTGATAAAACTGGCTGAAAGTATCACTACAAAAAAATCCAGAATTTTGAATGGTGATTTGTATTTATCTTCAGCTGGACAATGGGATTAATTCTCTACTGAACCTTGTAGAAGACTGCCTCGCAGCCCATTAGGCCTTGCTTTGAGGATTCAAACTGCTTTCTGTGTCTGACCCCTTAGGTTGGATTCAGTAACTGAAGAATGTTTCCTGAAGCATTACCAGTGCCTTTTTTTATGGTATATGTTTTTACCCATGCAGTAACTGTGACAAGTAGACGAACAAGCATTTTTTTTTTCTCTACTCATCAGCTGTTTTTCTGGGAAGTTCCACATTGTAGGAGTGTGCCTTCTCCTTGAGAGGACTTTTTTTTTTTTTTTTTTACCCCCCAAAATAAAGGTGTAGGGGACAGAGGACTCGAGAATGTGGTTGAACTATATTTAACATTTGGAAAAGAGTAGTCAGACCTTCCCCCTTCCTATATATTCTATATAAGACTAAGGAAAGTTTCCCTAGAAGTTAGACTTGAGGGAGTGGGGTGACGACTGTGGGTCCTACAGCTGCCTAAGGTGTGTTTGACAGGGAGTTGTAGCAGCCCTCTCTGATGACCTGTGCTGGGCAGTGCGGTTGTTGTACAGCAGAAATGGAGCTGCAGCTTCGGAAAGTCAGCAGCCCGTGCACCTGGCTAGATGGAGCTTGTTGGCAGAAGTGAACCTTGCTGGTGTCTGTGGAAGCTTCTGGGTGTTGCCCAGCTGATCACTGAATCCTTGGTGGGAATGGTGGATCTGTAGAGCTCTTGAAGCAGGGCTCTCAGCAGCGCCAGTGGCTCAGGTCAGCTGTGGCCGTGTCTCCTCAGTCTCCAGAGCTCTAATGGAGCTCCAGCACCCCCAGGCAGCCTGTGCCAGTGCTGCACCACCTCTCACTGAGGAAGCTGCTGCTGGTGTCCAGATGGGATCTCCCACGCTGTGATTTGCAGCTATCGCTGCCTCACCTGCCCCTGCAGAGAAGAGTTCGGCTCTGTCGTGTCCGTAACTGCCCTGCAAGTGGCTCTGGGCACTTCCCAGGTGCCTCCTTGGCTGTCTCCTGGTGGGAGTCAACAGAGCCAGCTCCTTCAGCCTCAGCTCACATGTGCTCTGGCCATCTTGATAGCTTCCTACTGGACCCCCGTTGCTTGAACAGGGGAGTTGGGGACATCACGTGAAACTGAGAATGATTTTACAGGCGTGGTTTCACTAATTGCAGGTTGATAAGATAGAGCAACTTCCATTGATCTGTTGGCTATAAAGTAGTCTAGTTGGTGTTTGTTTCTGACGAGAGCTCGCTGCTATTTAGTATTCAACCTACTGCTCACCGTGTTTTCCGTGTCCTTTCCAGCAGGACTCTTGTATAGCTGTATATTTCACTTCCCAGCCTGTGCTGGTGCACAGGTTTATTCTGTCTGGGTGCAGAGCTCTGCACTTCTCTGTGCTAAACCTCAGGTTTCTGTTTAGATTGCTGTCTTTCTGTGTGTCAGACATCCCTTCATGATTTAGTATCGTCAGTGAATTTGATACTTGAGACCATTACAGCTGTTTTGGACCACACAGGGATAGCAGGGAGGTAGCAGCAGCTGGTGTTGTCTCCTGAATTCTCTATCTTGTGCTCTGCCTGAGACCTGGAGCTTTTGCACCAAAGACCATTCAGATACAAAGGAGTAGAACAAAGTGAGTTTTCTGCCCTGAAGTAGCATTTTGTTCTTCATGAGAAAATCACCTTCAAAGAAGTTTGATTTCTCATCTAAAGAATAAACTGGAGTTTCATGTATTACTAATTAGGTTCTCTGTTAGGACAAAGAGACCTTGATCCCGTTTGTGTTTGGACTGTCACTTCAGCACAAGATGTTCTCACTCTGGCTGATTAGATGCAGGTGGTCTTCTGAACATTCCTTTTATTAATAAAACATTGTATAATTGAGGAACAAACAGATAATTTTCACTTACTTATAGGCATTTGGGTAATCACATCCTTGATAGTTACGTGGCATATCATTCAGATAGTAACTTTATTATAATTTATTAGGCTTAAATGCTGGCTGTGAATATTTATATTGAGTATGAATTCAGTGTTATTAAAACTTCCAAAAATAGTGCAACAACTAAGTGAAGCAGTGCTTTTTACCTAAAAAAAATTCTCTTTGTTTTAGGAAGAATTCTGGAAGTTTTGCAGAAGTAAAAATTTATGTAATTAAAGGTATTGGAGGATAGTAGACTAAAAATCCTTTTTGTGGTGTTGTTGTGTTTTTTTTTTTTTTGTTTTTTTTTCTGTCCAGGAAAATTGCGGAGGCTCTCCATTTTGAAGGTTGATCAGAACAAACTGATTCAACTAACTGATTCCATTGGAGACTGTGAAAGCCTTACTGAACTAGTTCTCACAGAAAACCAACTGCAGGTATGCATGGTCATGGCTGCTCAAATGGCAGGTGGTAATAAGACCTGCTGTTAAGTGCTGAATCACTTAGCTCATTAGGTTACTCACCCTTGCTACTGCTAAGCAGTGCATTTTCTTCAAATGCATCCTATTTCTTACCTGTTAAATGAATGCTGGAGATCAAGTTGTGTGTAGCAACAATCCGCCCTTCAAATGCTTAAGCAATTACATATTCACTCTTGAGTCTTTCATGACCAGTGAGAGAATTGGAGCATGTGGAGGGCAGGTATCACTTACTTCATCGTGTTTTTCATTGGGGGGGTGTATGCTGTATTGCATTATTGCCTGTTTTTGCTGTGCATTATCTGGATCAGTCTTGCTGGAACTGAATAGAAGCTCTGAGCACTGCAGAGCTTGTACTGCTCCATGCTCTGCTGATGTGCTCTAGCCAGGTATTAAATGTGATATGTGGTCAATTAAAATAAAATCTCAGAATTCCTTCTGTTAGGTGTTTCCTTCCATTATTTGAAACTTCATGTGACACTGGCACTTGGAGAGTAGCCGTCTTTAAATAAACTAGATTTGATAATTTCTTAAGCTCAGTTCGTACTTGGTTGAGTTA
This sequence comes from Hirundo rustica, assembly GCF_015227805.2. NCBI lineage: Eukaryota > Metazoa > Chordata > Aves > Passeriformes > Hirundinidae > Hirundo > Hirundo rustica. The sequence goes on along the minus strand of NC_053452.1, from coordinate 92,577,787 downwards.
GAAGCTTAAGACTAAGAAGATGCCTCTCCAACAGTCAATTCATAGCACATGAGTTAGGAGATAGGTAACTGAGGAGCAATTTTGGGAGTGTTAAGTTAGATAATATGTACTACGTACATGCATTCTGTACACAACTGTTGTGTTTCTATTGTCGTACTGCAGAGATAATGAGTGAATTTGTGCTAGAAACTGACATTCCTAGACACTTGTTCTGCAATATAAACCTTTGGATAGTCTTTGGAAAGTCTGGCAGCAATAAGGATTAACTACACATCAATTTTGAAAGTAGATTAGACGGTTAATTAATTAAAAAAATATTTAAGTGGTTTTTCCTGACTCTTTGTATTTATGAATTCTGTTTGTATACTATTTTGTTTTTGTTGGCACAGTCATTGCCGAGGAGCATTGGAAAACTAAAGAAGCTGAACAATTTGAATGCTGATAGAAACAAATTAACATCTTTGCCCAAAGAGGTAAGTTTTGTGCAGATGAGATTGTAGAAACAGAAAACTCTTGATTTCAAATGCTTACAAGAAGTAGTGGGCAACTTTGGTCCAGTGAGTATTTGTTCCAAACTGATCACAACCAGAAACTTGTCCATTAGATCTGAACTGTAATGATTTGATGGCTTGGAAGTGCAAAATGTCTTTGTAGTTGAACAGAAAGTCTTGGATCTAAGTAGCTTGTAAGTAACTTGGGTCTAATTAGCATTTAACTGCTCATTCCCAGTGTGGATGCCAGGTCCCACACTATTTGAAGACTCAGCATTCTGGTAGGGTGAATGCAACACCGATACGTCTCTTCTGCATGTATTTTGAAACTACTGCCACACTCTTCCTCACCTCAGTCCTGTGACCAATATCAAAGAGAACATTTCAGAAAACATTTCAGAACATTTCTGAGAAGTGGCTCAGTGACAGTCTTTTTGGTTTTGGAGATCTCTGCACTACTTTTGCCCTTAAATATAAGGACCTGATGTGACCAAGATACCTCAAGTTTTACAGCTATGAGCACTAGGATTCTTGTCTATTGTAACAGTATGTGGATTGAAATGAGGCTGGATTTTGTGTTCTGAAACCAAGTATAATGAAGGCTTTACAAGTTTAGTTCAGCAGTAAATTGTGAAGTCAGGAAAGCAGCATCCTGTGATTGGAGCATGGGGCTGTGAGTTGGTTCTGTTTGTACTACTTTTTCTTTGTAATTTTTATCCAAGTAATTCTCCCACTTAATTTTCCTGTCTAACACGTGGCTCTGAGCTTCTGTTCTCCACTTTCACTGACCTAAGGAGCAGGAGGGTTATGTACTCAGGTGACAGCCGATGGATGGAAATTGACAGGAGTATCAGCTCTGGCTCACTTCCTTATGGAACTTGGATATACCTCAATAAGGAGGTATGAGAAGGAAGTGAGGTGGCAGGGAGGTAGGGGAGAGCTGATTGTCTGAAGAAGAGGGATCAAACAGGGGTAGGGGATGCTGCTGTTGCTCTGGCAGCAATCGTTCCGGTGTCCTGGCTCTGACACAGGCCAGTCACCTAATCGAGGGGAGGTGAGGGGGGACACATGTGAGTACTGCAGCTTTTCTAGCAGAACAGTGTCATCTCTACTGTGGTGCTTCTGGTTCTGAACAGAATTGTGACAGGGCTTACCCAGACAGGTTGCAGGATGCCTAGTAAGAGGCAAGACCCTGGGAAAACTGTCTGGCTTGGTATGTGATAGCAGTTTTTATCATAAGATATGCTGAATTGGAAGGAGCCCATCAGGAGTCCACCACCTGGCCCTGCACATGACATGCCAAGAGTCACCCCATGTGCCTGGGAGCATTGTCCAAAGACTTGAACTCTGTCTGGCTGGTGCTGTGACCACTGCCCTGGGGAGCCTGTGACAGTGCCCAGCAACCCTGGGTGAAAAGCCTTTTTCTAATATCCAACTTAAACCTCCCCTGACACAACTTCCAGCCATTCCCTCAGGTCCTGTCACTGCTCTCCACAGAGAAGAGATCAGTGTCTGCCCTTCCTCTTCCCCTCACAAGAAGCTGGAACTGCAGTGAGGTCTCCCCTCAGTCTCCTCCAGGCTGAACAGACCAAGTGACCTCAGTTGCTCCTCATACAGCTTCCCCTCCAGGCCCTTCAACATCTTTGTTGCCCTCCTTTGGATGCTCTCTAATAGCTCAATATCTTTCTGATCTTGTACTCATTCAGCAGAAAACTTTCTTTGCCAAAGTACCTGTACTTGAGACTTGTGCAATTTTATGTCCACTCCACCTTTGAGCAGAATTGTTCTGAGTTTTGCATGGAAGGTTTAACTGGTTTATTTCCGGTCTGGCCATTAATAGCTTGTGTAGTGTATAAGCACTTTTCTCAGTTAATGGAATATATGGTATTGGAGGTGGTGCCTAAGGGTGATCAGTGTGGCTTGGAAGAAGCAGGGACAGGAGCAGGCAAGAGGAGAAGGCTCAGCTGCAGAAGCAGGTAAAGCAGGGTGAATATGGAACGTGCCTGTTTGGGGGTTTAGTGGGGTCAGGACCTCAGCACAGAGCAATAGAGGGATTAATACTGAGCAAGGTACTGAAGACTTGGAACCAGCGATGTTTTTCAGAGGCAGAATGTATTGCTCAGTCGGTGAAGGAGTTGGGGAGTATGCAAGGGTGAAGTGAGGAATGGGAATGTGTCTAGAGAACATCCAGTGCACATGAGGGGCGGGGGGGGACACCTGCACAGAAGTAGAATGAAGATAGGGATGAGCCTGTGTTTGGAGAAGGCAAATAACGAGGAAATGAAAGGTAGTGTCTGGGATGAGATGAGCTGGGGAGTTGTGGAAGTCCAGGAAATAAAAATGGGGTAGGGTGGTTCCCAAGGGAGCTTGGCAGGGAAACAGGAAGCAGAGCTCTTTGGCTCCCTATCAATGACTTTGAAATAAAATTTTTGTTTTTCCTTTAAAGGTGTCCGTACCAACATATCTGTCTCATTAGAACAAATGCTTTGAAATTACATGTAATGTAAGATTTTATGTTTTGCTTTGCCGACATTTAATACTTTATTATTTAATTTTAAAGGAAGTCAGCACTTCTCTAACTGCAGAGTCATCTCACTCTTGATCAGTGCAATTGAATTTCAAGCTGGTAATGTTACAAATAGAAACCATAAACAGCTGATGGCAATGGTGTGCCTCAGAAATATTGTTAATATGCGTGTATTGCAGAACCTAGCTACTGCCTAGCTAAAACTTCTCAGTTTCAGTTTTCCAAGTTTCAGTTTGAATTCCTTGGGCTTAGGCTGTGCAGTATACATTTTTCCCAGAGTGTTTTTAAAATGCCTTCTTAGTGCTGAAATGGTAGTTTCAAAAACAAAGGAATCTGCCCATGTTCCATCTGTTCCTGGAGCTGCATTTTCTTGGTGTAATATTTTTCGTAACCAGAAGGATATTGCTTTAAACCAAACATGAAGATTTCATAGTACGGGTTTTCTGTTAAAATTCAGAGGAATTAAGTGAAGACTCGCATTTCATAGCTCTAAAACAAAATTGTTCCACATAAACTGAGTTCATAGGTATAACAAGTACTCTTTGCTGTTATGCAAAGCACAGGGGCAGTTTTAAGGGGCTGATAGTGGCAAAGATTCCAATTCTGAGTTTCCCTTTGGATGGCAGAGAGGAACAACTTGGTGTTTGAGTGAACTGTTCAATTTCCATTTTTTGTTTTCATCATTACTGACTTGGAAAAAAAAAAAATACAAAATGCACTGGTAGCACACTTATGTAAGAAAGAAAAATGTGTCACCGTTTTTCTGTTTGTCGGAAGGCTCTGCTTGACATCAAGAAAGTATACTATGTTTTCTGTCTATTTTCATCCTAAACTGATAAGATTTAAAGCCAGGCACAAGCTTCTGACAGAAGTAATTTTCAACACCTCTGCCTGCTCTGTATTGCTTGTTTCCTGAGACAGTATGACCAAGACTGCAGCCTCAGATCTTTGCACTTCAGAATTAGTTCTTGTAAACTGGTTCCCCCTTCACAGAAGCAGAGTTGGATGCAGAAGTAGAGTATACACTGCAGATATTTTTCCTCAGTATCTTTCCCTCTTTTCCTTATCCCTTTTTCTTACCTCTTTCATTTTTTCTCTGCCTTACGGAGTTCTAGAGCAGCTGTGCATATGTGGTCTTCATCCTGATAAAAAATGGACATGGGAGAGGCTGTTACTGGTTTCTTTTGGAGAGGGATAGAACCAGTCTTGTAATGTGTGTAGAAAAAAGTGGAATTCTGTGAGAGAGAGGAGTACATGTACACAATACTGTATCTACTTGGTGTCACTGTCATTTCACCCAGAATTATTCCTGTAGCAAAGACCACTTTTATAGATAGGATGGTGGAAATTATGTGCCTGCTCTAATGTAGCCTAGTGAGATAATCTCTGAATTTTAGCTTTTCTGTGGTGGTGTGTGGTTTTTTTGGGGAAGGGGATAGAAGGATGTTGATTTGGTTTTGTTTTGTCAGCAGTTTAAGAGCATTGGATTTTGAGTCAATGTGTTAAACCATTCCATTTTAAGATTGCTTCAAGGCACACTTGTAAAACCATTCTTTATCTTTTGGTGTAAAATTTCTTGACTTGGGATTATTGAGGAGTTTGTATGCAAATACACCTTCAAAGTTTCCTGGTTGGAAGGTTCTTCTGTATGCTGATAAAGGTAAAATGTGGAAGAACTGAATGTATGACCAAGGCTTTGAGTCACTGACAGATTTCATCTTCAGTATCTCGTTTTGCAGCTTAGTCCCTCACTGAAGTGGTGAAACAATTCAGCAAGAACTGAGAATGTCTAAACCTGTTCATAGTTACAAATGTTTTTCCCCTTAAACTTGAAAGACCTGTCTGGTGACTCTTTGGTATTGAAATCCCACCCTGGCACAGGAACACTGATGAAACTGGTGTGTTGATTTTGGCACTTGCATAAATAACCTCCTTGGAATGTTTTCCAGTTTATATGCTTTTGTTAATGAGTCTTTACAACTTGCAGAGATCTGCTAATATGTTCTTCCTGTCTCTGAGGTATATTGTGAGAATTATTACTCCATTAGGTAAAACTACAAGTTGGTGGTTTTTTTTGGCAATAACTGTACTTTTTAAAATTCTGTTTTTTTGAAACAAGTTGGGACCACTTTATTTTTTCTGATTTTAACTTTTGATGTCCTTCCCTTTTCTCATTTGTGTAGAAGTATGTGTCTCACAGGGAAAAAAAGGGCACTAAGTGCAGGAAAACTTGTCTTGAGTCAGAGGGCTGAGGAGCTGTCTTGGTGAGCTCCTCTCCTGTAATTCACCAGTGGTGCGGGAGGTGTTGAAGTGAGTTTGCTAAAGATTTTCCTAACCAATGTAAAGTCAATAATAACAACAGAATAATAGTTAATAATAATGAATTGGGCAGTTTTTTCCCACCCCTAAATGTATTCTCTGCTTGCAGTTAAAGAATTAGTATCCTTTAACTGGAGCCAAGGAAAATTCTGACTTTATTTACTTGGAACCCAGACAAAATTTTGGATATGACACACTGGAAAAGATTTTACAACACAAGGGGAACTGTGTTTAAATTGCCACTATATTTATCAGACTTGTATGAGTCTGTTAGAGTTTTTGACGTTGACAGCTGTTTTGAGAGTTGAATAAAAGAGACGCATCACTGGACTTTTAGCTATTCACATGGCAACTGAAGCCTAATCATTACAGTATTTGTCATAATGTAAATTTTTGCATTGCTTATAGCTGTGTGAAAGATGCTAACTGGTAAATGACAGCAGAATTGATTCATAGCTTTTGAGTAGTAAACAGATCTACTTTAGAGTCATTAGAAGCACCAGCAGAGAAGCATTCTGTTAAGACTTGCACTTCTGGAGGGCTGTCTAAGATGGACTAGTAGTGGGCATATGAATGGCAAAAAAGCAGGAGGGTGAAGTGCTAAATGCAGGTCATGATGAAAACATAGCGGGGAGTTTTAACAACCGAGCTGACATCTTGTCTATGTTTGTCCAACTCTTACTGCTTCTCAAAATAAGGGAGGTGTTAGAAAGATGAGGCTTAGACTGAAATAGAAGAGCAGTAAGATCATCCATTAAAGGGTTTAAAGGGTTAAAGTTTTGTGTGGAATCCAGAGGCCTCCTAGTAACAATCATCCTCTCAGTGAAGCCCACCTGAATGCAAATGAAGTTTTGTTCCATCTTAATAGTATTAATGATCTTAAAATTAGCACTTCATAATAATGACCATTATTATGGTCACGCCTGACTGACGTGTGGGCTTTGTTTTTGTGGTTTTCCTTTTGGTTTTTATCTAGGCTCACTGTTCTTTGGAGTTGGTGTGATGTGACAAGTTAATAACCCTTAAACTAAACTTGCTAAAATGAGCTAAGTCTCAGTAGTATGACTTAGGCATGCACAACTCTTGTGAGATCTTTTCCTGATGTCCTGCTCACTACAGAAGAACGTGAGGACTTTAAGCCTGCAATCCTTGGAAGAGTTGTTCACATGCCTAGAACTAAGCACATGCTTGTTGTCCCCATTAAGTGAAGTCTGTGCTGGAAGTGAAGTGTGTGCTTAACTGATGAATGGGCTTGTGGCCTCAGCTGAGTCCTTGGTGCATAATCCGTGGTTTGGCACAGTTTATTGTGAGCATGTGACCCTTGGAGAGCATGGCTCTTCCTCCGTTTACTGTGAGCCAAACCAGTGACGTTCTGATGCCGTGTTACTTCGTGGTGGCCACGACAGCGTTTTCCTTTCCGCATGCCGTGTAGTGTGTGCACTTGGCCTCCCTGGTACAGCTTCATGTTTAAGTTTTCAAACATTGGTCCTGATGCCTTTCTGTCTTGCTGGATGGGTGCCATCTTTGTTTGAAATGACAAAGATTTTATTTGATTTTTAACTGTCAGCTTGTCTTTTTTCTTTGTGGTATCTCACTCGATGCTGCTTGTTAAATGCCGTCTGCATTTTCTAAAAACAATTACGTTTAAAAAATTCAGTGTCTCTTTTTTTATCTACCCTACTACCCTATTCAAATAAAAGGTCTTCACTACCTTTGAATGAAACAAAACCTTTGAACAGCAGCCTGTTGACTGATAGAAAGCAAAGTTAAATGAAATGAAGTTTAAATGATTTAGGAATTAAAACCCTCTTTTGGCAGTAGAAGAATGTATGTTCTGTCTCCATTTGTTGGCATGCTCATGTCCAGTATGGATAAAGAAAAATTGAACATATCTTGTATTTTCTTAATTGTTAGCCGCTTGGAAAATTATGGGTCAGGTAAATTGATAACCCTGTAAGTATTCTTCAGTCCATGGTTCTACTATTAACCTTTCATTAAACTGCTTTAAATGCATGATGACTCAGGCTGTCGTGATTCCACTGCTGCATTATTCCATTGTCAGAAGTATAGAAATTTTGGTCTCATCAGGGCTGCATGGCTTCTCTCGGTTTGTTTGGCTAACCTGTTTGGATCTCCATGCTCCAAGACTGAGTAATGCAAACTTCATTCATGAAAAGGGAACATTTTGTGTACACTGAGGGCATCACTTGCCAGCTCATCAACATTCCCTAATTGTATTTCTTGCTTTTCACGGCTCCTCATGTTAGAAACACCAATTAGACACTTAGTGCGTATATATATATTTTTTTTAATAACCACACTGCATTCTGTGAACATGTGAAGGCACATTATTTAAGAATTTATACACACTTTAAAGTGAATAGCAGAATTCTTGAAGCAAGAAATGTTTGCTTACTATTTGAGTGCTGGTTTCTAAGGGCTTTGATTCACAAGCTAAAATGGCTTGCAAGGTTCATGCTTCTGTTGTACACACAGGGCTGGGAAAACTGATTATCTTATGAAATAGCTGCGTCTTAAGAGTGCAGTGATTTAAGGGAAATACCACTGATTTTGTTTTGTCAGGAATGTAGCATTTTAACTTTATGCTGTAAATAACTTGTGAATCAGAAGCCTTGAGCAGCTGATTGCTCTTTTCTTCCATTAAAAAGCATTTAGGATACAAAGGAAGGTGAGTGGGATGTAAATGGTCCATTTGTTTTATTTTGTGAGTCACAGTTGCATCCTTTGAAAGTGACTTTTTCCTTAGTAAATAGTGTAGGTTAAATCAACGCTATTTTTCCTTTGACTAGTTAAAATATTTTGTTCTGTTTGTCTATAATCTCAGTCTTGGGTTTGGACTGAATTGTGGGTTTTGCAAAGACACAACTGACAGTTAGCAAGAACACAATAATTTCAGCTTAGTTTTGGGTGCAGTTACATATTGGCTATAGTGTAAGAGAAGAACCTTCATATATGTATGTCACTGTAGATGTCCTCTAATTTTTGAACTGAGATTTTCCACTGTGTTTAGTTTGGACTCTATAATTAGATTCTAAGTCTGCTTAACTTGAGAGCTTCAAATGGCACTGGGATGTATTGCCTCTATTACTTGGAGTAAGAAAAGAAAAATATCTTTTCCCCTTCTTATGGTGAATTTTGGAACTGGCAAACAAACAACAGTGCTTTTTGAAACTCTGTACTATAAGCAAACAAAGGTAAGTTTCCTTTGTTAACAGGAACAAAGAGTTACTTGAAGCAGCTTTTTTGAGTTGCTACAACTAATAATCTTCCTGTTTCTAGAAGTTCCCTCTGGTATATAAAGTTGGAATGAGATTTTTATCAAATGTAGGGGATTTATTTTTCTGAAAACAGCTACTTTTGGTGCAAAATACAGATTTTTTTAAAGGTAAAAGTGAAAATCCCATCTTTGCACCCAAAAAACTAATTAGATTGAGAATCCAAATGCTTACATTTGGGTATATTGATAGAGACAGAGGCTATTAGATTAAAATAGATTAAAGAAGGTCAGCTTATTTGGGAATTGTGTTGAAAGGAGGTGCTTCTAATGAATCAGGGCATCAAAGATTTTACTGAGTCTTCTGCTTCTCATGAACTCTTCATTAATCTTTGTGGACTCAACAACTTTTGGGAGTTGATTGGTGTATTTAGTATTTTGCCTTGCTTCAAGCCCCATTTAACTTGCTGGGATATAAAGCTGCCATGAGGAAAGAATGAATTAATACGTAAAACATAGAGCTAGAAAAAGTAAAGTGTAGGGTTTTTTGTGAATGTTGGGCACAGAGTAGCTTCTGTGTGGTCACTAGTTTCTTCTGGGTGTGGAAAGCTCTGAAAGGTAGCTAGACTGTGACCTATATATAAAAAGATATCCATTTTTTGCAGATACAGATGTTCAAGAGACTTGCTTCAGGTCAGACTTCTTCTAAGCTAACACTTGTTTGCAGTCTCTACCTCTGGGGGAAGTGTCTGGCAGGCATTGTAACTTGAATGTGCTGTGACACACTCTGTGACCCGTACTGCACGCCTTTGTTACACTATGGTAGTGCAACAAAACCAGACCTGCTTTATTTTTTTTCCCCCTCTTCTCAAATGTAGGTTGGGGGCTGCTGCAGTCTTAACGTCTTTTCTGTACGTGACAACAGATTATCTCGAATTCCCTCTGAAATTTCACAGGCCACTGAACTTCATGTCCTGGATGTTGCTGGAAACAGGCAAGAGATTTTTGTATTTTCATGTTCTTTTGCTGCATTTACTTAATTCTTTCTGATAGCAAAAGATATTATGTCAAAGAACAGAGTAATAAAAAGACCAGTAATGACATTCATGTTAGTGTTACTGTTGAAAATGTCAAAGTAGTCTTTCCCCGGGCCAAAAGTAGCATAAATTGTGTGTTGTCATTGTGTGATTTTTGGATTACTTTGACCCTGAGGAATAGATGAGATTTTTAAATAAGACCTTCTGGATTAATATATTTCTGAATTAAAACCAAGAATATAGGCAATGGATGGAGCTTCATGTGAAGTTACCAAGCTGTAATGTCAAGTGGAACCAATATTGAGTGTTTTTTATCTTCATGATACAGTGTGAGTAACAAGAAAAGCCACTTTGACCTTGCAGCTTCTCATGAATCTTAGTTCTTCAAACATCAACATACAAAAACGAGTGGATTAAAGCATAAACCAGCAAATTAGTTCAGTTTCTTAGTAGGAAGTTAAAAAAACAAAACAAAACAGAAGAGTGGCATCTCATCTATCCAATGTAATTGTCTCACAGGCACTTGTGTATTTCTGTTCTGGCCACTGTTTACATGTAAAGCTGCTGAAGGGAAGCAGCTGCCTGCCTTCCTGGGCACTTTTACTGTAGCAGAGAAAGCTCAGCATGGTTTTACCTGTTATTCAGCTTCAGAGGATTATGAAGTTATAGTAAAGTTAAGCTGCAGGTTTGTTCTGTTGGTTTTTGTTGTTTGTTTGTTTGTTTTTTTAAGAATGGTGTAGTTGGAACTGATGATTACTGCAATGTCTTCTGTTAGAGGCATTAATTTCAGTCCTGTTTGTTCCAACTCAGCAATGTTTACTTGAGTCGACTTCATGACCATCTGTGAAGTGTCCCAGGGATTGGCCTGACTTTTTTACTTTGCTTTTTTGAACTAGGCTGACGTATCTTCCCATTTCACTGACTACCTTAAAGCTGAAGGCTTTGTGGTTGTCTGATAACCAGTCGCAACCTCTGCTGACATTTCAGACTGACACAGACCCCGAAACGGGAGAAAAGATTTTAACTTGTGTATTACTTCCTCAAATGCCTTCTGAGCCTGGTTGCCAAGGTAAGTGCCTAGAGTCAGCTTTTCATTATGTATAGAAGTATTACTTCTTTGTTTACTGAGCTGTCCCATAAAGGTTTGTAAAACATGCATAAGCTCTAGTGGGTAAAGTAGCAAAATTTTGGTTGAATTTTCAACCTTTTTTTTCTATTGCTAGTCTTCAGAAGACTTGAAAACTTGGCACTGAGTGTTATTGAAAATACAGTGACAGCAGCTACAATAAATAAAATACAGATTGGAAGAAAAAAAAAATCTCATATCACTATTTTGAGGCTTGCCAGTGGGCCCACTGGTGTCCATATTTGTGTACATTGGTTATACATTATATATATGGAAGAAATGGTGTCTTTCCAACTGCAGTCTCTTTACCAGCAAAATAAATTGCATAGCAAATAGTGGACTTTTTATTTTTTTAGCAAGCTAATTTTCTTTCAAGCAAAGGTGCTGTACAGTAACTTTATTATGTTTGTTAACAAGTGTAGAATTGCAATATAAGTTGCTTTTCCCTTTTGTGATGAAACTTGCCTCTGGGCCAGGGGGAACCATAAACTCTTTTGTTGGCTGTGTTGCCGCTCCAGAAACCTCTGAATGTTTTTTGTCCTCAAGCTTTTAAAGCTGTGTGTGAACATTCAAGGGGATTCATCTGAGCTAATATTTAAGTTTCTGCTGTAGTGACTGGAGAGTAATTTATCCCATCCAGAAATGGACTTTTTTAAAAAAGAAAACCACGTGGATTCTTCTGTACTGAGTATAAAGGGGCCTGAAGAGGAAAGTTCAGCTGTGGGTATCTGTGTTGTAGGTACCCAGATTTAATTCCAGAGTTTCAATCATATATGGCTGGAGCAAATAGAAACCATTAAAACAGTAGGAGTATAGAAATGTTTCTGTTTTAAACTCCTGGATTTTAAGAATAGTTAAGAGTTAAAATAAATATATGAATTAACCCCTTTAGAATTAGGGAGGATTATGCTACTTCAAGAGGAGTAGCGGACGTTGACTTGACTTTCTCTAAAGGCCTTACTACTAGAAATTAGATTTTATCCTCTCCAGATGAATCTCACAGCTTCAAGGGTAAAAGGCTTGAAATTTAGATTGTTGGATGTGTATGCCTAGCAGTACTGAAAGGATGAGGTTAGTAAGAGCAATGATCCTATGTTATGGAATGCCATTTAGGGAACTGGCTGATGTCAGCTGGCAGCCATGTTCCACAAGAAAAGCATGTATAGTGGCAAGTATATTAAATTATATAACTAGTACTCTAAAACTCTGAAACAGTCCAAGTACAAAAATACTTAATTTATGCAGAAACCATTTAGTGTTTGATAACAGAAAACTAATGCAAGTTCTGTTTTCTTCCAAAAACAATAGAAATAGCCACTTGTAAGCATTGGATGAGTGATTGATTGTTCAGATACTGCAGTTATGAACAATAGAGCATGTTGATTGTGTGACTTCATGTGCATGTTGCTGTGAATCTTGAGTTACATTTTCCTGTTCTAACAGATAACCTACCACGATGTGGTGCGTTGGAGAGTTTGGTAAATGAAGTGTCAGATGAAACATGGAATGAGCGGGCAATGAACAGAGTCAGTGCAATTCGCTTCTTAGAAGATGAAAAAGATGAAGAGGAAAATGAAATGGTACGTTTTCCAAGCCTTTGGATACCTTCAGACACTGTGACATGAATGCAGAAGTGTAAAAAGTTTCTGAGCTTTCTTGCTGTAAATATTTCAGCTTGGACTGCATGCTTTGTGTGTACATTTGGAGAAGAAACTGTTCATGTTGGCTTCTGAAACTTTTTATGCCTTTGTTTTTTCGACTTTAAATGCCTTTGTTTTTTCTGCTTTGAATATAACTTTTATATTCTGATGCAGGACAGTCTTCTGTTTTGCTTTGTTTTCCTCTGTCTGCTCAGGATATTTTCTTTTCAGAAAGAAGATAGGATCTTTCTCTGCTTCTGTTAGAGCTTTACTGCCTGAAAGTATATAGGGTCTAATTTAGGATTCCAGCGCTCTGGCATGTGTCTCCATTACGTTTGCTATTGTTTGTCTCTCTAATTTCTATTTCTTAATCTATCCTATTTCTATTTTCTATCTCTTTCTTACTCCTTTTTTTTTTTTTTTTTACTCCACCATTTGCATTGAACCAACCATGTTGTCCATAAACGGCAGGAATGTTGCTCATTAGTTTCACACTTAAACAAAGGATGTGGGAACATCTGTCACTGTACTTACAAGACCTCTCCATTAAGTTGGGCTCTGCATATCCTGAAAACCAAAACACAACATGATCTGTAGTTTCACTGGCTTTTATTAACTATTAAAACTCCTTGTAAAGATTAACACTGCTTCAGTCATGTTTTCAACATGCTTCTCTGATGCTCTAAAATGTTGCTGGTGGTCCTCATTAGATCTCAGCTTGAGATACTTCAGAGCACTGTCTGGATTGTGTAGTTTAAAAAGTGACTACAAAAGCTCTTACCTTAGTTTGGAAATGAGCCTCTTAACAGGCGTGGTTCACTGACTGATAGGGAGTTCAGAATGATGCTGCTTAACAACCGTGTCAACCCCAGAAGGTCCATAGAGTAGTGAGGACTCAGGTGCTGAAGATAAGTGCTTGATTTGAGGCAAGAACCTTCCTGGGGGGAAAAAAACTTATGATCTTACTGGGGAGAAGGAAGGGCAGATTTCCAAAGCAGTCTTGACCAAAGCTCCCACTTGTGGGTCATCAGTTCTGCTGTACTCTGCACGGTTTACATGCATGCCACTAAAAAGTAATTGCATGTATACGTGTATTATATGTATATTGTATTTGTGGTGTTCTGTTGGTCTCCAGCCTGGATGCTAACTGGAGTTTTTGTGAATCTTGTTTTCCTTGTAAAGGTTTCAGCACAATGATACACATTCTTGTGTCTAAGGTGGGAGAGAAATACTCCTTCCTCTCAAGGTGCTTGTTCTCAATTAACTAGAGAACCAGACTGTGTGGTGGGGTTGAAAGGCAAATGGAGCTCCACAAAAACACTATTTAAAGCTGTAAAGAGATCTTGTGGGATTCTTTCAAAATTAGGTGACTGCTTTAAGTATGATCTTAAATCATTTGTATGGTTTTGGGGAGAAAAAAAATCCCCAAGTATAGTTATGAAAGAATCTTCACTTCATTACTTGTAATGTACTTTATTTGAGTGGCTTTCAGATTAGTGGTCCAAGAGGACAAAATTTGCTCTTAGAGACTTCTTAAAACTTCTTTCCCTGTCTTCATAGACAAGCAGCTTTTAGGGTAATGCTCAGCACAGATCATCATAGTTTGAAAATGAAAAGGGGGGGAAAAAAAGGAAAAAATTTGATACTTAATATTTGGTACGTGAATGCTGAAGCCTTGAAAGTGTATGTTGTTTTTGCAGAGAGACAAAGGCAAAACCACTTATTGCGCTGTTTATTTTTAGAGAACACTTCTAAGGCGAGCCACTCCACACCCTGGAGAATTAAAGAACATGAAAAAGACAGTGGAGAATTTACGGAATGATATGAATGCTGCTAAAGGACTGGATTCAAACAAAAACGAGGTCAATAATGCCATTGACAGAGTGACCACTTCCGTGTAGAGTTTCATCTCCAGGTTTTACCTCCTGTGTCTTCCCCTGCTGTTGAAATGTTTCTGTCGTCTCCTGGGACCTCACTGAGCCCCTTTTTGTTTTTAACCAGAACCTGATTCATCGTCTCCATACACGTGAAAAGTGCGGCCTGCTGGAAGAAAGTGCCTTATTTCATCCAGGCAGTGAACTAATAATTTCCAAATCAATATTGTAATTTTAATAGTCCTAGGCTTTTTTAAGTTTAATACACTACTGTATGCAGAATACAATATTTTTTGTCTTAAACACAGGGGAAATAATGCTTTTCTTTTCCAGAGTGCTGGGATATCTTCTTCCCAGTGGCTGGATGTGCTGGTGAGAAATATAGTTTTGTGGGGAACTGATATACTTTTTTATTTTTTTGGCAGCTCAGATGGTGTAAATTTTAAATTTTTGTATAGGACTTTCATAACAAGATGATGTATTTCGTTTTTAAGAGAAAATTTATCTTGAGCGGTACATATTTTAGTATTTGTGGAAGAGAACAAGTTTCATGGACAACTGTATTCATTTGTTTGTACCACCCATTGTGCCTTATTGTGTCTGGTATGTCATATTAGACTTAAATATAGCAATTCTCGAAGAAAGTGAGTCGATTTGGTCTCCTGCTTTAGATATGTTTTTCTTTTTGGACAGTAATTTGTTGGGAATTTTACAGCAGAGAACTTACGTTTATATTATGGGATCTTAGGTTGTGAAGCACAAATGTTAGTTTTATTGGTAACACAATTAAGATTAAATGACCAAACTGCTATTGTTTATTACATAATGCACTCACACTTTAACTTAGTTGTAATGAAACATCTTGGTTTGGATGCCTTGTTGCATTGCAGTCACTAGAAATTCATGCTTCCGTTGTTTTTTTTTTTAAATGTGCCATCTGTAAAATAACCTGAGAAACAGCACGATAGACTTTCAGAAGCACAGTATGAAATTAGTTTTATGTATTACACAAGAAAGCATGATTCTTTAAAGTGCTTTGGTGGTTTTATAAAAATTTATAAAACCATAATAAAACCATCTTTAAAAGCTTCAGTAGGTGTGATGTATCATTAAAACGGCAATTAAAGTATCTGTGCATTAATGCTGTCATTGTTACTGTGTTGCACTTCAGTTGTCTAATGCTGATTTCAAGGTCTTACTAAATCTATGGATTCTGATTTGTTATAAAGGTAAGTATTAACTGAGTTGAATTCAGTAAATAACAGTTTTACAAAAGCCTGATTAACACTGATGTTGATGTCTCCGAGTTCTGTACATGCCATGAAGTAACAAAGACCACTGGCTCGTTCAGTGCAGGGACTTTTACAGAGCAGAAATGTCACATATTTGGTGTTAGATTATACAATGAACCCAAATCTTAACAAAATGAAAGACCTAAAGTTTTGTGTTGTTAACCATGCCCCTTCTTCTGAACGTTTCTTCCAGTAAGTGTTGGTTCCATGAGAATATCTAGGAGAAGATAGAAAAGGAAGATATCTGGGAAGTCATAATAACTTGTGTTCACCTACGCATAATTTTTTGTTTAACTCTTAATTTTCATTTTAAACTTTTAGAAAAAGCACTGCTGTCTTTTCGATACTGAACAAGTAGGTGTTTAAAGCCATCTGCAAGTATTCAAATCTAACCTGGCAAAATACATTAGTTTTCATTTCTCTTCCCAAAGATTCATCATTTAAGACACGGTTTTGCAGGAGGGTGCTGGAGGTCTGTAGGTATTAGGTCAGTTCAGTGGTAGTGCAATTTCATTGTTCCCAAGGGAGAGTTCTCCTGGTTATTCTTGGTAAGCTGCTGTTAAAATAAAACCAAAAAGAAAAGCAGGTTTTGGTACAGCTGACTCCAGCCTTGGGTAGAATTTTCTTTTTAAAGTACTTACTGGAATCGACACAACAAAAGTTTAAAAATATAGGAAATCCTGTACCCGGAGTCCAAGTAAACAGCAGCAAACCCATTTGAGATGAAAAGTTCCTAAAAAAGACGGTTCCTAAAAAAGCCAAAGCCAGCAAGACTCTGTGATGCCAGTTTTTCGTTTGGAGGCTGTGGCTTGTTTTGTTTTTAGCATCTTCTCCATCAGCAAGATGAATATGTAAAGCCTGGATTTGGGCCTTGCCTGACGTGCCACCAGATGAAAATAATTAATTGCCCTTGTACACTTACTCCCTCCTGCTGCAGTCAGAAGAAGAAGTAAATCTCTTTGCAGCTCTGTGATATGCGCTGTGTTGCTCGGCCGTTGCATTTCGTACATTCCAGCCGGCTCGTGGAGACTTCTGCAGCCCACAAACTCACCACAAGGCAAAGCACAGCTTGCTGCATCCACTTTGGCACAAAGTAACTGGTCAGCAGTCAGTATGTTCTACTTTGGTGATTTTTATTTTTATTTTTTTTTAATAGTGCAAGGAATATTTGTTCTGTTTTGTCTGACTGCAGATAAATAAGTGGGTGATTCAGGGTGTCCCTTCATTTGGGACGGTTTCACATTGCTGCACCCAAGGGTGGCTGGTATAATTTCCTTGTGGTCATCTCAGCCAAAGATGGGTGGTATGAATTGCATATTGAAGGTGCTTGCCTCCACTCAGTTGTAAAGGAAAACTAACTGAGTGCAGACTGGAATCCAACAATTGCTTAATGAGGAGCTGAAGCCCATCATCAGACCAACCAGCTACTATCCCTAAAGGAGTGTTGGCATTCCTTGCCTTTCACTGCCATCTCTCTTCACTTTGTTAACCTGTGTAGTGGAAATCTGGATTTTGTTGTGTTTTTTCAGTCAGTGTCTGGGGAGAGTTAAAGGAGGAGGTATATTTTTCAGTCTTCTACAGTAATACTGCGTAGCACTGTATCTCATTAATGTCTCTTGTTTATGCTTTTCGGTGAGGCAGTGTGAGATTCTGCTCTGCCACGGGTAGTTAGCAGAGTATACAAGGTAGTGGAGTGTTTGAGTCTGGCAGGAAGTGTAATTTCCAGGGTACACCATGGGGCATGGCAACAGCTGGTGGTGGTATGGAATAAGAGCGGATGAAGTGTTGTTTTTCAGGGCTGACAAGATGCTTGGATTCTTGCTGTGCAAACAGAGACAAGTGGCTACCCTCTCTCTCCTCCTAATGCTGGTTCAGAGCAACTTGCATCTCATTTTGTTTGACCAAACCTCCCGTCAGCCTAGACCCCTTATCTCTGGAGTGGTCCATGTGTGTGCCATTTTATAGAGTGGTTGAAGTACCTTTCTCTCAACAGCGTTGATAACATTCCAGGCAATTTTAACTGTTTTATAGCCAGAAAAAGCTGATGACACATGTTCTGATGAAGCAATGTCTGTCCTTGAAAGTACGAGCCCTCTCTTCCCAGTTTCTACTTTTTTTCTCTTCCTGATGCTGTGAGGAGCCTGAGTAGTAAATATGATTATGACTTTTTTCTCTATAATCTTTTCCTACCTTACTTTGTCTCTTGAGAGGTGGGTTTAAAGCAAAGAGACTACTAAATTTGTATGCTGTTTTATTAGCTATAAACAGGTAACCAGGGAAAATCAACTGACCATATGGTGGAGTGGATTTAATATTAACCTGCCAGTTACTGCATACAAGTTCTCTTTATTCAAAGTCACAATTCCTACTCTTAAAAGAATAATAAGAAAAAAGGCACTCTTGTGCTACTGTAGTTAGTGTAGCAATGGATTTTTTTATCCCCTGTCTGTTGCTCCAGGCTTTTCCCACAACTTCCATGTAATTTTCTGGCTTAAGTTCCATACTTTTGATAATCAGCGTATTGTAGGAAAGCGTGTACTGGAAACTTGCATAACGCTGTTCTTTCCAGCAAGTGACTTGTTTGTGTCCTGCTTGGCCTGCTTCTGGTCTAGCACTGATACTTTACAAAACTGTATAGTACTGGTTGAGCAGCTTTTAGCTGATTTAGCTACTTAACAGGTTTCACTACTTGGAGCTTGTAATTTCAGCTTTTAAGAGAGAGTAGTGATGCCAGGAATTTATTTTTATTAAAAGGGCATTTTTTAGTATATTGGTTGATGCTATCCAGGTTTGCTGTAAATGTCTGCCTCCCACTGAGACAGAAGCACACTATTGACCAGAAATGTCTAGACCTTTTGTTAATGAATTCACCACCATTCTTTGCCTTGACTCCAGAAAATAAAATTACTTTAGTTTTTCAATTGACTTGATAAGTGTTTCCCATCTTCAGTTTTTGACAAACACACAAATCTGTTTCTGTGCTTGGGTTTCTGTCAGGGAATATGACAAAAGCTGGTCTTGACTATCAGTAATTGCTTTGGGTGTTCCCTTTCTCCTGAAGCAATTGTGAAATTTTCAGAGGGACACCACGTCCTTCTTTTATTGTAAAGTCAGGACTATCATCATCATTCCACCAGCTGAATGAAGAATGTGATTTTTTTTTTTTTTCCCCCAAAGTGGGTAACACATGCCTGATTTGGGGACAACTCTATGAGATGCTTTGCAGGAGCCATCCTGTCTCCTCTTCTGGTGGGTATTGGGGACACTGTTTTATTCCCTCTTCTGTAGTTCTTGTGGCAGTGGGCTGGTCAGTCACGAGTTCTGCCAGAGCAGAGGGCTTGGAGAAAGGATCTCAGTGAGTGTAGCTGGACTCTCTGCCAACTTCAGGTGCAAGGGTTCGTGGTAGTCTGGTTTTGAATTTGTAACCTGTTCAGGGTGTTTTCCTCTAAACACTGTTGTTATTAGTCCATTAACTCTGAGATCTTAACAAGTAGCTTACCTTTTTCTAGGAGAAGACCTCTCCTGAAAATACAGCATCACTGTTGTTCATGGAGAGGACTGTGTGGCTCCTCAGTGGTGTTTCAGAGAAGGGTGTTAGCAAACCTTTCTCAGCATTAAAACCAGGAAGTCGACACCTGATGTACAGTAACCTTTGACACTGTTTCTCTGAAGTGCTCATCTCTTGCTGGGGAATGTTGTCTTGGCTGAAATCCCTGATGTGCAGCTGGTGGTAACAGCCAAACGTTAGCAAGGCTCCCTGTGGAAGACCAGGGCTGGCTGCAATAAGTTTCCTCAAGATCCACAGATGCACATAGAGCTTGGAAATATCACTAAAGCATCAGCAGCTTGGATTTCAGTTTGTAAGCATCCCCAATATAATGCAGAGAAAGTTTTAGTTGGACATAAAACTAATTAAATACTTCAAAGTCCTGTCTCTTTTTGCTCCTGAAGCAAACTCGGGCAAGTTGTGGGAATATGCTTGTGATGGAAACAGTCTGATTCTATGACCACCTGAAGTAACTTGCCATTTTTACTCGATTCAAAAATAAATGGGCTGCTTTGAATCATTCTGAAGTTGCTCACAGGAGATAGGATTGTCTCTTATTTCATATTAACATTATAATCATGACTACATGATTATAAACATGAGTGAATATCTTTACAGTTTGTTAATGGCATCCTGGACTTCCACTAAGCAACTTAAAACCAAACCAAAATCCAACATAACTAACAAAAAGGTTTGTTTGAATATTACTGATAACTTCATTCAGAAGGAGAGAAGACTTCAAGTCTGAAAAGCATTTGCATAGTGGATACTTTCAGGATAACCTACAGCAATTTTTAAAAAACGTATTTTCAGGAAATTAAAAAAATCTTATCTGGATAATTAATACTTGATGAGTATCCGAGTTTGAAACGAAATTGTGTATTTACTACTGGCAAAGTGTATAAGGCTTGCTTCCATAATCAGTTCGTGCAGCTTTTAACACTGCCTCTCCTCCAGTGGGAAGCATATTCAAGGATGCCTTTGTTTCAGCAGTACTTTATTCAGCTTTTGTTTCATGTGAATTACACAAAGCTTTCTTAGAAACAGTCTTTTGTACTTTAAAAAGGGAATGAGTCTGAAATAATTTTTGATTAATAGAATGTGTTTATGCATAGCTGTACTTTGAAGCAGAAAACTGTTTATGTTCTAGGAAATGCAGCTCTAAACCATTTTCTCTCCCATAATTGTGCTATTTAAGCAAACCATCTTTTTATTAAATAGAGAAATAGGTAAGAATTTTTATTTGGGGTTTTGAGTTGAATTGTAGTAGCAGGTGTATGACCATTGAAATGTTTTAGGTAACTGGATTCTACTTGCCAGTGGAGACCAGGCTGTTGCTGTAAGCAGGGCATTTCACAGTGATTTCAGTGTGGTGCTTCAGAGACATGGGTGGCTTTCATAACTTGGCTTTTATTGTTAGGCTGTTTTGGAATCTCTTTCATTTACCAGAATGTTTTAGGGTGATACATAGCGATACATAGCATTTCCCCGCCTTGTTTCTGAGAGGAAATTCATTCTCTAGGACATTTGTTAGTGAGATCTTAACAGAATGGACATTGTGCTTTTTAAGAACAATTTGTCCTCTTAACTACAGGGGTATGATACAGAGCAGTAGTTATGTTATGGAGAAACTGCCTTTGAAGAGATGAAAAATGTGTTGAAAGGAGGTAAAAGCGTCACTTGACTTGCTGATGAAATACTGAAGCAAAATGAACATTAACAGCGAAGGGAGAAGAAAAAAAAAAAAAAGTGTTTCCATGGAACATAATAACTGCTAGGCTGATAAATATTTTCCCCCTCCAAACACTTCTGGTTTTACAAAACAGCAGTGTTATACCACCCACATACCCATGAAGCTTAAAATCCTAAATACGGAATTTGCCTTCTTTGTTTCATTCCAGTTACTTTGAAGAAAATGTAAATCTATGTGCATATCACTTTGTGTTTGCTGCTAATGACTGAAACCAATCATGTTTTTAATCTTTTTGGGTCTTAGCTTCTCCACATATGAAACACAAGAAAGAACTTCCAAACTCTACCTGGTAGTAAGAAGACCAATTATAATCTGTAAAAGTCTGTAAGGAGAACTGATTTTTGTTTCTTCATATTAGGATAGTTGCCTGTAGCCTCCTGTCTCAAAGCACGGTCTTACAGTGTTTAATAAAATGAGAATGAGCTAATTAAATTACTGGAAGTTTTTTAAGAGAGCTTTGGTTTTGGAGTACAAGTTTACTATCTGTTACCTGAACAGCCTTGGGGGGTGATGAAAGCTTGTTGTCTATCTAAAGCAATCTTAATACATCAGAATAAGGAATTGGCTTTATTTTTGGCAGGGAAAACAAAATCCAGTAAAAAAAATCAGACTGAGAAGTTGAGTTCACAGTCTTATTTCCAGCCCTCTCCCTTTTCTTTCATCAGAAAGGATCGAGTTGTAAAAAACAATTAGGATTAAGATTTGTTTGCAAAATAATAGTAGCCTGCCCTCACAGCAGTAGCATTCGTTGGCTTGGTTTCTCCATTTTACCTTGTGGAAGTATAATTCATGTGGTGCTTTGCATATAGCAGGTATATGCAAATGTAGACTAAAAGGTCTTTATAGTTGTTCCATTCCATCTTTGCTATTGATACAACCAAATCATGGAACTGCTTTCATAAAGATAATGCTATCCACAGTACTGTGTAGACCTGGTGAAAATTCTTTGGCAGAATTTTTCTGTTGTTTCTATTTTACTTTGTAGTACTGTAGATCAAGAATATTAAAGAATATTAATATTAAAATTTCTTGGGTTGCAGGTGTTAAACAGGTACTGAATTTTCCTTACAGCTGTATGTCAGCATGAGGAAAAGCATCCTGCCCTAGGAGAGGGCAGACAGGGAGCAGGAGTGTCCCGTAGCTCTGTGTTCCCAGCTGAACTGCAGGGGGCATAGGCATGTAAAATACACTGACGTTCATCACTGTGCTCCTTTGCATACTGGAGGCTGCCACTGCAGATGAGTGTATGCCTAAAATGATGAAGGCAGTGTCAGCATAAAGCTTAATTTGAAATCTCTGTTACTTTGAGAGAATAGCCTTTTACTGGTTTTACAGAATTTGGGAGGCTGAATTTGAGAAGCTGTTGCTTAGGATTAGGATCAGGATCAAAGAAGGATGAGATATTTCCTTGGGAGAAGTTAAATGCTTCACCTGTACCCGTGTTTATTTTTAGAGTGAAATTGTTTTATGACTTCCTAATGAGCTTAAAAGTTGACAAGGATTTAAGCTGTGTCTTGCAATACCCTGAACATTGAGATGTCACATTATTCTGAAATACAACAGTCCAAGCCAATAGCAAACAATTTCACCTAGTGTATTGTTCATCTGTCTGATTAGAATTGCTGTCCCCCCAGTTAATATTAACAGAAGACAAAGTTTCTGTTTAAGGGTACCCTGTGTTTCCTTATTCGAGATGAGTGTGAAGGAGATATCCTGCCTTGCATTTTGAATTGTCAGGGGGAAAGGGAGCCACTGCTGTGTTATGATCGTGATGCTTTCCCATTGATCAGCTAAACTGACAATCATCTCCAGTGTCCTGAGCAATGTGGTTTAGAATTACGAGAAATATGGGCTATTTATCAGCAAATCGTCATATCACTGAGTGTCAGTGCAGTTCAAAATGTAGTTTAACAGCAAATTGCCTGCAGGAAAAAGCCAATTGCGCCTTCCTTGTACAATACAAATAATCCTGTGATGGGATTGTCATCTTTTCAAGACTCACAGAAAGGTCTACAGTGTTTTCCAATGAGACGCTGGGATACTGTCCATTTCCATTTCCTAGTGTTTTCAGCCATCCTAAAACTGAAAGCAAAGGAAGAATCCCAAGAGGACGACTTTCTTTGGGAGCTGAAGATGAATCAGTGTGTCCAGCATGAACAGTCTTGTCCCATTTCCTTGTCTTTACCCGCCTTAGATCTAATAGAGATGGTGACATCTGAGTTGCTGGTAGCAGCTGGATATCTGTGTGTGTGTGTGTGTGTGAACATAATCATTCTGCATTTAAAAAATAAAATGGAAACGTAATTGTTAAATCTGAATGAAATACCTGTTAAAATGTGAGAGTCACCATGTACTTCTGATTGCTCCACCACAAGCTTGTTGAAAATTGTTTTTGTTAGTTTGTTTTCTCCATTGATCTATATTATTTGTTTGGCATCAGGCTGCTTTTTGCTACTGGATTTGTATCACTAAGAAAATGCAGGAGTGAGATTTAAAGAAAGCTTCAAAGAAAGATAAAGGTTACTTTAAAAAATGACTTCTAAAATTCAGTGAAATTTAGGTATGTAGGCAACCTTGGCACGACTTGTCATGTATAAACTTGTGAGTGAGAAAGGTGGAGTATATTTAATGCAAAGAAGTAATGGACATTTTGGAATAACGGAACTATAATCACTTTGTAAATCAGCAATCCTTAAAAGATCAATTAAGTGTTGTGCTTTCTATTGGTACCATTCAACAAATGAAACATTTTATTTAATGAATAATGAAGAGGGGAGTGACTTAGTAGTTTTTTTTAACTCAGGTCATGAGATGAGGTGGTCGCTAAAGGTCTGAGTACTCTTGTTTGTTTTCTCAATTTACACTTTACTGAAGACTATTGAGGATCATTAATTCTTCTTTATGATGCTGAAGGTAGGCTTAGTCCCATGCTCTTTTAAGTCTTTAAAGGCTTCCACTATTTTCAGCAACCTTTGCTTGCTCTTTGTATCACCAGTAATGCCCATTAACTGGTGAAGTGTCTCTGTGAAACGGAAGGTACTTCTAAAGGTAAAAAAGGGAAACAGAGTATTTGTAAGAATCTAAAATACCTTGCAGAACTTGCCAGGCAGTTTCTGCATGTACATACCTCAACTGCTTTCTTAAAATCGAGTCATTGCCTTTTTTTTTAATGTCCTCTTTTCCTCAGGACTCTGTTAAGTGGCTTCCCAAGTCTCCTAAACTGTACAGTGGCCATAACTGGAGCTCCCAGGGCTCTCGCTGGGCCTCATTGAAAGGAAAGGAAGGTTTTCATGGTAGTGTTAGTGGAAAATGGAGAGAAGGAAGGATCAGTCCTGAACAAGAAGCAGAGGAACTCGAGGATCCTGATGATGTAAGTAGTCTTGAAATCTGGAGAGAGAATGTGTATCTATGAAGAGGTTACAGCTGCTCACACTGCTGTGCAGCAGAGCACTTAAGGTTTGGGAGACCTGCATTGCTTATACTCTCACATCCCTGCTTGTGCAGAGGGTACAGAGCTATGTTCAATGTTTTATTCCTTCACTTTGCTTGCAATTCATCCATCCAGCCCTCAGGAGTACAGTTCAACCTGCAGGTTGAGTAACCTGAGCAATGATGAGACACGTTTTTTACTTTACTCCTACTTGTGTCCCCAGTTACCAAGCTCCCTTCATCTCTTTCTGGTACATAGGTTGTTGACAGCACTTGGGACTCAGCACGTCCCTAGGCCTGGATGGCAGAAAAGTGAGGTTGCAGTGCTCCTCCACTGCACGTTAATTCTGGGTGGTGCTCTTGCAGGACGTTTATGTCTGTGAGCCCCTGCCGCTGTGGTTTCTCCAGCCTGTGCCTGCCGCTGGTGTCTGTCCCCTGTGCTGCAGCCTGCCTCTCCTCTCGGTCGTAGCCTGGGAAAGGTGGTGATGGCACTCTTGCAGCCTTTCCCTCTCAGGGCCTTGCTCACCATTCTTCCTGATGTTTGCTGGGAGATGAGGGAGGAGTGGGTGCTCCTGCTCCTTTTCCGTGGCCTCTGCTTCCTTCCTAGCCCCTGTGAGTGCTGCTGGCGTTCCCTCTCTTCCAGCCCCAGTCCTGGCTCTTGCTCACGGCCTTCTTCCCTGGCCCCCACAGCACCGCAGACGTGGCCGGGTTAGTCAGCCTGGCACTGTAAAGAGAAATCTCTCTCAAGAGAAGAAAGCTAGAGAATGTTTTATGTGACACAAAACGAAGCAAATTCCCTTTCAAGTGAAAATGGGACGCAATCGTGCCTTGTATGCTTTCCCTGGGGTTAGCAATGCTTCTTTCCATCCCAAACAAAAAGAGATTGTGGGAAAATCTATATTTTTCAATATAGATTGAAAAATAAAGTGTCCAGTGGGGTTCAGCACAGCTGTTCAAGGTAATGCCACTGCTTTTTATTTTGGTATTAAACTTCCAAGCTTAGAAAAACAGTTATGGGGTTTATTTTCAGAGGTGTTGATGTGTGTTTGCTGCATCATTTTACTGCCAATAGAAGATAAAAGGATTTGGGCAATATGAAGGTCTGATGTGACCTTAAACCATAAAATTAAGGAGAAAAAGTCAGCTAAATATAAGTAAAGCATTCCTAAAATGTGAACAGAATTTGGGCATCATGTCTGAATTTAATTTAACCCTTTGTCAGGAATAACTGATAGCTGGAAAACATCACTACATTTTGCAGTCAAATTTGTCTGAAGCTTTAATTGTTTGGTGGATGTATTTTAATTGTGTATTCCTATTTTCAAGCCCTTGTGGTTTAGCTAAGCATGGGGTGACATTGTGAGCTCCTCACTGCATCTCAGACTAGGTTCACCCTAGAGCCAGGCTTCAGAGTCGGCTTTAGCATACATCACCTTTGAGGTCCCATTTCCAGAGGACTCGTAAATCACTGAAGTTTGCAGGTCTCCACTCACTGCCATTTGCAACCAAAGTCAATCCAATGACTGAAACAAAGTCTTAGATAAGTAGATTCAAGGTAGGGGCTTGCCTTCCCTCTCACACCTATGTTCCCAAAAATGAAATATGAGTTTGACAAACTATACGAAATGCTTTTATTTTCTATATGGAAATATCTTTCCTTTGCCTTGTGTGTGTGGTTTCTTCCCGCAGTACAGTGGATTCAGCGCTACAGAGCTGCCAGAGGCTGCCCAAAATAGTCTTGTTCTCATGCTTTGCCATTTTCACAGGGCACTGCAGGATTTATGCACATATGGGTATGTGTGTGTTACATGTGCTTGCGCATGCCAGGGACTCTAATGAAAGGCTATACGAATCCCAGCCCTCTCCCTGTTCCCACAGTTTCAACCCCAGGGTCGATGCCCAGAGAAATAATGGTAAAAGAAATCTTTGTTTGTGTGCTGTTAAGCTCCAGTTTTGTCTTCAGTGAAATAAATTCTATCATACAGCAATGCGAGGGTGACGAACAGATTCATGTGAGCACAGGTAAGGTCTGTGTTTCAGATTCTCCGTGCTGTTGGCTGTGTTTACCTTTTTTATCTTTAACCCTCAGGAACCGGTTTCCAAGTTTTCCGGCAGCCTTTTTGATAGCAAAGATAGCACGCGAGATCAAAGAAATACCAGAACAACGCTTCAAGAAAAGCACAAGTTGGCAATGAAAGGGAAGACTCTTGCAGGATCTAACACCAAGGTGCAGCCACCTGTGTCAGCAGCAGGCAGCTTCCCCAGCGAGAGCGGCCGGATCGCGGAGGAGCTGCGGGTGCTGGATGTGCCGCAGCCCCCGCTGAAGGTTTGCAACTGCTGCATAGGCTGGGCTTGCTGCTGGGGGCTCTGCATGTGTGTGGGGCTCTGCATGTGTGTGGGGCTCTGCATGTGTGTGGGGCTCTGCATGTGTGTGGGGCTCTGCACGTGTGTGGGGCAGTCCCTGCCTCTGTGGGGAGCTCCTCCTGGGTGAGGCAGATTATCAGAGATGCAAAGAAGGGGACACATCGCGTGGCAGATGTCGTGAGGCTTACCTTAAAGAGGGAAAGCTGAGGGTTGTCATTGCTCCCCATGGCTTACATGGAAAAAGAATTTCTCATTAAAAAATGCCAACAAGGCCCACTTTCCTTGTAGCCATGAATCTCACTTTGTATATCCAGCTTTGATATTGTGAGGCCAGGTCAAAGGTACGTGCAGGTGGGCACTGAGCTGAATCTGTGTTCAGTCCATGGTTTCAAAGCAGTGGTGACAAGTCTTGCATGTGCCAGTGTTGAAGTGTAGCACCATTTTTCTCCGGGCTGGGCTCTCCAGGGGCATGTCTGCTGCTGTTCAGAGCGGGAGGTAGATTTTCAATGCTCACATAATTAATGGGAAATATTTTTGATTAATCAGGTCACTTATCCATTATAATTCTTTTCCAGGTAACCATTACTGTGTGCAGTCAAATGGGGAGTCTTGGTATTAGCATTGCTGGTGGAAAGGGCTCATCTTCATGTAAAGAAAGTGATGAGGTGCATTTCATTATTCAAAATTTATCTAGTGATCATTAGGAATAGACTGATGAATAGTTTCTGGAGTTATTGTGTTTTGTTGTTTGCTTTCTGAGATTGTCCTTCATGTAACATTTCCATCTTGTAAAGCTAACAAGGGTAAACATAGGTAGCTTATTTCCCAGAGTAGGATCTGGCATTAGATTTTGATAGGAAGCTCCAGAAGGGGTGATTTGGGAGAGATCCCCAAATGTAAACTGAAGATGTTGCAAAGGCAACCTGATGACTGAAATGCTGTTATCTAATTCTCATTTTCTACCTCAATTTTGGGTCATTCCCTTGGCAATCCACACACCTCTCCGAACTCATTTGCTCATTCCCAAGAGCTAACTTGATTTGAGAGAAATATTTCACACATCTTCTCACTGATTTATCTTTTAAATAAATCTTTGTTTTCCAGTCAGTTCCCCATGGCACAGTGTAAACAATTACTTACTTCTGTTCATTGTTGTATGTCTCAGCCATGGAGGCTTTTTTTTCTTTTTTTCCCCATGCTAATGTGCTAAGGCATTTAGTTTTTAATTTTATGGAGGCAACAGAACAATAAGTCTTGAAAATTAATTACTTCCCATTTGCTTTTTACATCTAAGAACAGTGGGAGGAACTCTCAGTTCTGAAACCTATGTTTTGTGTTACCAGGGAATCCTGATTGCACGGCTGCCAAAAGATGGTCCATCAGACTTGGCTGGGGTACAAGCAGGAGACAGAGTGGCTGAGGTAGATGGGTTGTTTGTCACTGTGGAGTGTGTTCCTTTGTTTTTGTCTTTAGAGTTGGGAAACTTGAGATCCAGATCTAAGCTTGCCTTAGTAGCTTTTTAGATACCTGCCATTATGAAGAAATTATAATAATATTAAATTGTTGTATTCCTTCTTATTATGTTCTGGTTGTCAGATCTTTATGTTCAAAGTGCTTAACTAAATATTATTCACTTAAATGAATGATTTATAAAGGAAACTAATGGTCTTAGTAAGCAGTTATGTAAGCATAAATGCAGTTGTGCTTGATCCATGCTTTCTTGTGACATGGTATTAGATTTACTAGATGAGTTCATCACAGTTGCAACAAAGGTATAAACTAAATGAGCTTCTTTCCCCAAGGTAACTTTTGGTGGGAATAGAACAGCTCAAAATAACTCCCCTGATGCAGGCTTGCAGCGCCAAGTGCCATGGGATAAATGTGTCTCTCAGGCTGTTCCACCTCAAGCCTCATCTTTCCTAGCAGAAGCCACAGTCTTGAGTTTCAGAATTTCCCAACAACAGGAAAAAAATGGTCTCATACAGCTTTGTGTTACCTACTTTCGATGTACTGTTCGGTTTCTACCTGCTGAGAACGGTGGAGGAGGAAGGGAACCTCTGTGAAATTACTTTGAGGTGAAAATGGTCCATATTTCTTTCTGCTCTTGTTCTCTTAAACTGTCATTTATACTTTGTTAGATTAGTAGTTTTTACTCCAGCATGCTCCATGTTGAATTAAGGTGGGATAGAACAAGCTATAGTGTATGTCTGCTAAATTGTCAGGAATAATGGTACAGCCTGTATCAGCCAAAGACTATTTAATGATAAATTATTCTACTAGTTTTGTAAAACTATGCTACAGAATTTTTAATAGAGGGTGGTCTTCCATAACATATAAATATTCTGCTAGTTTAACAGCTCTTAAAAGGTTAATTATAGATAAAAATCTGTATAATTCTACATTTTTTCCTTTTTCAAAGTTATTTTAACAAATGTGAGAGAATTTAAATAATTCTCTACATATTTCACATTATCAGATCATTGGGGAAAAGACACCAGGATTTTTAGTCCCTGTACCTTTACCTTCTGAGCAGTTTCTGATCAAGTTAGTGTCTTAAAAATCAACCCCACTGTTCAGGTTCCTCCATGAGGCTATAATCAATTTGTTATTTTGGGGGCTATTTGGAGTATACTAGGTGTTAAAGTCTGTTCACTTAATCAATAGTGAAACAAGTGAAAAAGAGAAGATATTT
This sequence comes from Hirundo rustica, assembly GCF_015227805.2. Classification (NCBI taxonomy): domain Eukaryota; kingdom Metazoa; phylum Chordata; class Aves; order Passeriformes; family Hirundinidae; genus Hirundo; species Hirundo rustica. The sequence continues at coordinate 92,548,461 of NC_053452.1, read as the reverse complement.
CTGTTTCCATCCCGTTCTGCCCTGTTGTTATTGTACAAATAGTTGGGATTTCTCCATCTCCCACAAGATGGCAGAATCATTCATCTGTTTAAAGAATATAGAAAACAGATCTCTGCTTTTTGTGTGTGTCTGTCACAAGAAGGAATCAATGCAATGAGGTGTGCTATAGAAACACTAATGTTTTGACCACAGGACTAATCTGTGTACAAATAACAAGCATTTTTCTCTTGACACTATGTGTTACGGCTTCTTCTTCTTGAACTGATAATTTCAACAGTTCAAATATAAAATTCACCAAAGATGGGAAAGAGCAAGAATTGCAATTTTATTTGCTTCCATTGTACAACCACATGTAACAATAGGGCCAGGTGTTTGTATACTGACTTGAGAGGGAGGGAACTCCTCTTCTTAAACAGCATTCAGAATAAAAATATGTTTCTGGTGTTTTCTTTTAAAGGCAACCTTTGTTTCAGCACCTGCTGCCCTTGATGCTGGTCCTACGGAAGCTTCCCCCAAGGGCAGCCCCTTCCCGACAGTAAACCATGTCATAACAGTAAGTAGGACAGCCCCAGTAAATAACAAGTCACTCTTACCTAAGAAATTTGTGCTGTCTGTCATTAATGCTAGTGAAGACTGGCACAAATTCAGCACATATCAAAGATCAGAGACTCTACCAAGTGTTCACGTGGCTGTCACTGCAGCTGGAACATGGCTTCTGGAGGAGCTCAGCTCCTGGGTGAGCACCCCTGGAGCAGAGCTTTTGAAGCACTCTGGTTTGGGGGCTTTAGGGTGGTGTCCATTCACCCCCAGCTTGAGTCATTATTCTGTTGTCTGGACTCTGTCTCTAGCTAATGGAAGGAGCAGCATTTTCAGGGTCTCTCTTTTAGGAGGGAGAGGGTGAACAGCTACCTGGAGGTGACCATTTTCATCTTTTGACTGGAGCGGGGAGCTTGTGTCACAGGGTAAGGCTCACCTGTATTTTAGGTGACTGTTGAGAGAAAGTCTACTGTACATGTCACAGAAGGCAACAGCTGAGCCTGCAGGGTCGCTTTTAGAAATCCATTTTTTTAAACTTTTCTAGCAAGTTCAACTCTCTGAAGAACTGCCTTAATCTTGGTCATCTATGTGCACAACTGAAAGGATGGCTTTACTAGGAAGGTACAATAAGATCAAGATATCTGAATAATTAAGGTCAAAAAGCATCTTACATGTATGGAGCTTGAAGTACCAGGAAGCAACAACTGTATCTCCTACAGCGAGTGCCAGAAGAATGCTTGTTTGATTCATCTTCTTTCAGTCTTTTAAAAAATTTTTCTCCATGAATACCATTTACAAACCAGCTAATGGCAAAAAATGAAAGTATGTATAATATATAAATGACTGTAATCAAAGACCATATCAGTTTTTATTAACCATTTTATAACCAACATGATTTGTTAGTTGACTGAAAAAGTGAGCAAATAGATCATGCAGCTGTTTCTCTCTGTTAGTCACTGTTTGACATGTTGAACTACAGTTTTTGTCCATGAGATAGACTAAGAAAGGTTTTGCCTTCTATTAGTTGCTTAAAGAAACTTATTTTGTGGCCTCTGGCCTCCAACATCATCTTGTAAAACTTTTAGACCAGTTTTATTTTCCAGCTAAGAACACTTTCATCATTTTTTTTTTCTCCAGTTTTACCTGGTGGCTGTTTCTTACAGTCTTTATCAACACTGCAGGAAGCATGAGGCTTCCTGTTAGAGGAACCACTGTTGAAATGATTTATTCATACATTGGCAGTGGCCTGGATCTGTTGCAGTAGTATCTGACTTTTAGTATTTTCATCCAAGAAAGAAGAAATTACTCTATTTTTATGTTGTATGTCTCCCTTTAAAGTTCTTCATCAGTAGTGAGGGTAGGAGGCAGATTAGACTGAGATGCTTAGAGCAGAGTACTCAGAGGGAGTCAACTGGCTGAATGTATTCTGAGTGTCAAAAATAACTGATGTGCAAATTCTTTTGTGAAGAAACATTAGTATTTCTAGTTTTGTTTCTTTTTTGAAAGCAAAATCTTTGTGCTGTAGCAAATGACGCATGTTATTGCCTGTAACCAGGAGCAGCATTCATCAATTTCGTGGATTATGGGTTTATGGAGAGTATTCTGCTGACTTGGGACTGCTCAAGTTCTCATCTGTTCTCACTTCGAAGTCCCTCTCATCCCTCAGTGACTGAAGGAAATCTTGTTTGAAAAAATGTTTAGAGCCTGGCTTCTCATGGGGGACTTGCTTTGCATGTTCAGATAAGCAGGTGGCAGTAGGACCTTAGTGCAGAATCTTCTTCTGTGCTAGGAATATAGGAAGGTTCATTTCCTTTGTGTTTCTGATCAGGTTTCAAAAGAAGATGGTTGCGTCTGCATCAAGGGAGGGAAGGATAGAAGCATAATGGCAGAAAAACCAGAGTCCTATTACTATTCTGCAAAAACTGAGTATGCACCAGATGGTGTCATCTTTCTTCTCCCTCTCTTCCATGTCATCATCCTGCCTTCCAGCAGATACTGTCTTCATCTGTTTATTTTTATTGAATTTTAAAAAACATCCTCTTTGCATATGCTCCATGTGATAATATTTGTCTCATTCTAGCTAGCCACAGCCCACCCCATCTCTGAGCCTGCTGCTCTGGCATTACAAGAGGCAAGGCTGCTACCAGGTTCAGGTTTTCTCTGTTTTCCACTGGCTTGGTTGCTCTAACTTCTTCTAAAGGACTCATTTAATTGTTAACTCAGCCTGCCAAAATCAATTTCAAACCCTTTGTGCCAGCTTTAAGATTTCATGACAGTGTGAGTGACCAGTAATTAATTGGACAAACGAAATATTCTTTCACAGTGATTCATTGTTTTGCAAAGGAAAAATGAGACTCTTCCTTGGTTTTAATTATGATTGCATATTTTGCTGACATGTAGATAGAGGTCTCAGAACTATAATTACAAGTAGATAGTTTTTACATACAGTATTTTATAGACTTGCCTCAGTTATGCTAATCACTCTGCAAAAATATGAAAACATATTTTACTTGGTTTCATATATATAGATAAATAAATATTTTAATTGAAATTAAAAAAAAAAAAAAAAAAAAAAAAAAACCACCAAAAAAAAACCCAACAAAAAAACCCAAACCAAACCAAAACAAAAAAAAATCAGGGATATAAACACATGCCCATGCTGACTTTAACAGAAGGAACTTTAATTTGGATTCTGATTCTTCATTTCCAGTTCTGTTATTGTTTCCTATCCATCATCTCAAACACAGAGCCAACTCTTCACAATCTTTCTCTGTCATAAATATTTCCGTTCAGCCTCTGACTGAAATTTACAGAGAATTTTGTCTGACTGAATGGAGAGTGTTGATAGGTTTCAGCATCTTTTATCATTTCATAACCTGCATCATCATGCCATCTTCTTTGACTCATTTTTGGGGCTATCAACGTAATGAGGATATTAGATACTTTGTAATTAATATCAAGTCTTCAAGATAGTTTAATCTAGTATTTAACTTAAATTTTTAGCATATTATTTGATTTAATTTTATGCATTTACCCTGGGAATTTCCTCAATTATATTTTTTCATATAGGTCACCAGGGGTACATGTGCCACTGATAGTGGAATTTTCAAGGAAGTTTAAATTAAGGGTTACCAATTAAAAATAATTGTGTGAATGAATAAATAAGTAAAAGATGAAGCTTACAGTACTGAAAAAATCTGAAGAACTTCTTCAGGCTAAAAAAGCCAAATTTTTTGGCTGCTCTGCTAAAAATGCAGAGATACTTAAGCATTCCTAAATCTGCCAAGAAAACAGACAAGTGTACTAGAACCTGTAACATGCATCAAAATGAAATCCTCTTGTGCCTGCAGAAAGTGCATAAGCAGATACATCATCTCCCACAGTATGCAGTTGCTGATCTTCTGCCTTTGTCTCATATTGTTCTTATGCAAGTCATGAGAAATCTTACATGGATGAGAATCCCAGCAGATCTACCTTCTTCATTTCCAGCTGATAAAGGCTTCTCAGGAAAAAACCTTGATCCACTTGCATTAGTTAAAATTCTTCAAAAATCTAATTATCAAACCCTCTCTTTATTCATCTGAACATGTTCTAAACATATTAGAAAATTGAAATCATACAAAATAAAATACAACTTTTGTTTGTTCAGTTATTGTCTTACTTTGTTCAATTTTAAAAGCAAAGCCGGTGGAGTACTCAGGTCAGAGAAGCAGTAAAAAATGAGAAAACTAAAGTGAGATTCAGAATGTCCTTACCATGAACAAAGCTAGGTTTCTTCTTAAGCTTGTTTCAAACAGTAAAGATCTTGCTCACATCACATACAGTCTTTGACTGACCTGTAGCACCATAAGATCTACTAGTTCAAATTTCTTATGAGGAACTGCTTTATCCCTTCTCCAGAACATTTTTATGACTCTTTTAATCTTATCAGGTAAGGGGTTGTTGTATTTTTTTTTTTTCTATTCTGACAAGCTAAGTTAGTTTTAGAAGTCAGGAATCTAACTCTCCACTGCCTTGCATCTTGTGCAGATTTACATACATTTGCAAAGAAGCCTATGAGCCTTGTTGATTTAGCTAACCTTGACCATTGTGTAAGCTTCAGTGGAGTGTGAGCACCCATGTGCCATGTGATTGTCTCCTCCATTTCATCTCCTAGTTTGCTTCTGCTTTTATGTAAGCATCTGAGTATTTCTGAGTCACAATGAAAGATGGAAGATAAAAGGTGTGTGTTGTAGACACTCTTTTCCTCTATAGTGTAGTGGTTAGGGAACTTATTTTGTGAATTTGAAATTAAGTTCCTGCTCCCAACAAATGTTTCTGTTTGCACAGTATATCTTTTTCCTCTCTTTCTTTTAAGTAGTTTTCTCACAGCACTCAGTCAAAACTGACTCATTTCAAATTTTAGGTTCTTGGATTTTTGTAAAGCTTGTAATTAACAGCACTAAATAGGAAAAAAAAATTTTAAAAGGCAGGACATTAATTGATCTTTTCTAATTACCATATTAAAATACCTCCAAGTTAGAGAAAATCAACCAAGTGAGCCATCATATGGTAGACAATATAAGCACTGCAGACTAATATAAGCAAAAACATACAAAAGACAAACAGACTCAAGTAAGGCACCTTGAACTGTGCTGTAGCACACAGCATATTATTTGAGAATAAAAGAGGGTAAGTATTTAAAGAACTACAGAAATGATAAGCAATGTCTCCCCTTGTGAAAGGCATCCTGATGGACTCTGTGGGAGTACTGCAGGGGAAGAGGCTGTACTGAGTTCCTGCAGGCTTTCAGACAGCTACTGCCTTTCACAGGGGTGATGAGTTCTCTTCAAAAAATCACAGTTGGCAACTTGGACCACAGGTAGCACTGCTTATGGGGGCAATGCTTTTTAAGTCTCCTGATGTGGTCAGAGCAATGCATTTTCTTCAATGTTTTCATAGCAGCTGGCTAGAAATTATTACACGCTTATATGAAAGCACTTACATGAAAATCTGTAAATCAGGTTCCAGTGTCAGGGAAGCCACTAGTGGTACAATAGAAGATGAAAGAAATGGCGCAAGGACAATTTTTCATTAAAAATTTGAATCATATAAGGCCTTTTGTGCTTGCCAACATTGCAGATATGACACGATGATGGTTCATCTTCCATTTTTGTTGTGAGTTTGACAGAGCTCCCTCTTTCTTGCCTTGTGCACTGCCCTTGGGAGGAACTTGGCAGAGAGCAAGAACAGAAAGGAGCTTTGCTCTATATGTGACATGACCAAATGTTATATATACTGCATGCTGGAAGATAGATGAAACATACAAGATGTTCTCTTGCTATTCCAAGAAATAAAGAAAACACTTAATTTTAAAACTGAACTGTAAAATATATCAATATCTAGAAAATTCACACAGAGGAAATTTCCATACAATCACGGATTAGTTTGGGTTGGAATGGAATGGACCTTTAAAGGTCATCTTATACCGCACTTGTAGTGACCAGGGACATCTTCCACTAGAAGAGGTTGCTCAGAGCTCTGTCCAACCTGTCCTTGAATATTTCCAGAAATGGGGCATCCACACCTCTCTGAGCAACCTCTTCCAATGTTTTACCACTTGTCTGGTTCATTGACTTCCAGGAAATCATACTGAACTGAATTAGATTTTGGAGTAAATCACTGTGCACAGTGTGGGAACAGGAAGAGGGATGGGCTGGTAGGGTAGCCCCTGCTCAGGGCCCTCACCAGGCTGCTGCACACAAAACAGGCAGCACTTCCAAAAGCATGGTGCCAAAGCTTCTCTATTTGTGCTTGAGAGTAGTGAGGCTGTTCCAAGGGCAAGGATGAACTGAATTATGTGCTGCCCTCTCACAACCCGAAGCAACACAAGGTGTCGTGAGCCGGTTGTCCCCTGAGGGCAGCAGCACAGGTCGCACAGATTTCCTTGTGCAGAGGTCTTCTGTAGCCAAGTGTAATGAGGTTCATCCTTTCCTCACCAGAGATTTATCTTCCCCGGTGTGCAGAAGAGGTTTATACCTCTCTCTCCATCCGACTTCACAATTTCGGAAGTTTTGCCAGAGGTCAAACACAGCAGTAAAAAAGCATTGTAAAGTGCCAGGGAGAGGGATGCAGCCAGGGATTTCCACGACCAGAAGAGCTGAGGGTGCACCATGAAACACATGCTTGTTGAAAAGTCCCTGATATGCTATAAAAGGGGAGCTGTGTTGAATGCCTAGAAGGGGTTTCCAGATTCATGTGTTTTCATACACACAGCTGTGCATCACCTTGTTTCTGTCCCATGCCCCTCGACCCTGCCCCGGCTGCGCCCTGGCCTCTTGTGCCCGCTCCCGCCTGGAGGTGGGGTTGCTTGTGAGTAATGAACTCACAAGGAACTAATTTGATCTTCTCTCTCCCTTTGACTTGTATTTCCTTGTTTCCTTTTATCTATTGTTAGGGACATCACTTCAGTTAAGAATGCCATGGGATGCCTCTTCGTTGTGAACGGCTGTGCAGCAGCAGGTCTGCCCCTTCTCTGCTGTGCTGTTGGATGCATTTTTGCATCCTCTTTTTAAAATTTTTATTTAAAAGTCCAGCTGTGTAATATTTTTGTGGCATGAGTAAATGCCCTACCTTACTAAATTTGATTTAGACAGTTTCTTCTGTGAATACAGTCGTTATCGATTGTGATCTTTTGCATCTAGCAAAGGACTGTTTTCATTGTTTAGTGAGAAGTCTAGATTTCCTGTTCAGGTCTAAAAAATTATTTCCATCCTCAGTGATGACAAACCAGGTACAACTAAGTATGAAGTCATAACATTATTCATGAGGTTTGTGTAAACCCCTGCACATGCTCTCAACTGTGTTGATAATTTTGTTTTCCCCAGTTAAGGGTACCATCCTTAGCACTGGAGTCAGTGAAGATCAACTGTAAAGTCAGATTTAAAAAATATGCATTATTTAGATACATGGAGCTGAGCTAGGCAGGCATTCCTATTACAGGTATTTTCTAGCTGGGGAATATTTTCTTTAAAAATTTACTTGTTTGAACTAGAGTTAAAAGTATGTCTGGTTTTCTTCCTAAAAAAGGTCAATCCTAATTCTTTTTTCCTGCTCTTATTCCATCAAACTTTGGCCTTTCATGTGTCATTTCACCTTCTGATTTGTAGCCTCTGTCCCCAGCAGCTGGCCTTGATACCAGCTGTGATTTGCCCTGTCGCTGCTGGTTATGCCTTTGATGTGAAGCTTGGGTTGTAGCTGTGACTCCTGCATTGAGAACTTCCCTCTCTTGCTAATATTGGAGTACAGACTCGTGGGCTGGGAGAGGCCAGGGGAACGGAAAGGCTTATAAAAGAAAAAAAATTATTGTGGGGTTTGTTTTGTTCAGTTTTAGTTTGAAAAAATTCTAAAAAGACATAATGAACTGCCTTTTATGGACTGTTGTGCAATGTTTTGGACAGACATTTTGATTAGAAGTAGGTAAGAAAAGCATATGTGCACATCTGGAAGTTAAAAATTATTGGATGTTAACCTGTTGGCAAGATATCTCATTTATCACATTTTATTTTAAAAACTGCTTTCGAGCATCATAGCTAGTTGTGAGTTTGTTCCTGTCCTGTTTCAGGATGAAAGAGTTTTTGCAGCCAACACTGTAGCTGAATTGCCCCAAGTTGTTTAGATGGCTTTGCTTTACTGCTTCCTGTAGAGGACCAGGAGTGCACAGGCAGCCCTCCATCTGTGCTCCAGCTGAAGGACTCTGAGTATCAATGCAGGCTGTTAATCCCATTTAATGAGAGTGTCTGAAATAATCTGATTTTTAGTTACGTATGATTCAAACAAAACTGAGCTTTTTTAGTGTAGAAAGTCTTAGTGGTTATGTTTAAAAAAGTGACACAAACAGGGTAATGGAAGAAGTCTCCACAGTGAGCCCACTGGTTTTACCACAGGACATGTCCATTCTGAAGTTTACTTTTTAGGCACTGAAAATGTAATTTTAGGGGAAAGTGGAAAAATAGTAACTTGTTTCAAGTAATTAATAATGCATTTTTCTGAAAAAGTATTCTATATATTTTGACAATTTGAGATGGAATAGTAGTTCCAATATTATTTAAATAATGATATTTAAAGCATGACGATGGAAAGTGAGTAGGAGTACTTTGCAATTTCAACGTAAGTATTTTAAACAAGTTCAAACACTGCTGAGTAACAACCAGTGGAAAACAATGGAATAATAGAGAATCTAGATAATTTGTCCTCCTACACTGGCATCAATTTTTTTTGCAGAATTATCTACTGAAGACAGAAGTTTCACATCTTCCCACATGCCTTAGACAAGCAACACAGGTGCCTGTACTGGAAAGGTTTTCTTTATTGCCATCCTAAAGGTCTCTGTCTTGCCCTGTCTGTAATGGGCAGTGGAAATGATTTGCTTCCTCTTTCCTGTGCCATTTTTTCACATAGGAAATCTGTTTTCCTATTTTCCCTTGATCATGCTGCACCAGGAAATGTACATTCAAATATGAATAGTAAAGAAACGCTCCAAGAGCAAAGCTTGCCTATTTAATAGGACAACTCTGAGGTCAGTGAAGATAAGCAGGGAAATAAGAAAGTGAAGGTAAAAATCCCCCAGGATTCTGGGAAGAGAAGTTCTGGGTTTGAGAAAAGGATGTAACAAAATATAATGCAAGTTTAGAGTTGTTGAGGTTTTGTTACCCTTTTTTTTTTTTTTTTTTTTAAACAAAACTGAAAGGGTAAAGGAAGCTGGTAAAGCTTATATTGTAATGTTCCTGGAGCTTGGGTTAATGTGGAGGCAGTGATAGGAGATGGGTAGGTGAAGATGGTTAGGCTACTGTGGTTAGAAATTTGATGTGTGTTTCTTACATCCATTTTGTGTTGGTTTTGGTTTACAGAGGAGCTTAATTTATAACTTTTGCTGTAATTAGAGAGAGAGAGACTGGAGGCCCAAGTCTCTTTTCACTGAATTAGAAAATGCTTGCTCTATTACCTAGTTGCATTTGCAGTTGCATAACTGGCACAATCCTCAGCTGAGAGTTGCTTTTTCATTGGTACCTGTGATTCAGATTTGAGGAAATCAGCTCCTCAGCATCCCTTCAGGGAGAGAGGCACAGAGGAGGGTGACTGGCCACAGGGGAAGGAGCAGCGATGGTTTAGGGACAGTAGTGGCATGGGTTCACGTGGGATTTCAGAGGGAGATGTGGAGAAGGCAGAGGACAGAGAATACAGCTTGCTCTTGGATCAAGTTTCTATCAAATTTTGATTTGTTAGAAAGACTCAAGAGTATGTCTCCAAATCAGCACAAGTCAGCGTATGTGTGAGCTCTCGCCTGCCTGGAGAGGGTCCAGAGGTGCTGCTGTAGATCAGACCTGAGCCCACTCTTCTCTTGGGAGTGCAGGTTTCCAGCCATTGCAGCACTTCTAGGCTGAGACACTGTTCAGCCTCTGCTGTAGAAAATTGGTTGTTCATTTAGTGCTGGTTCCTCTTTACCTGCAGCAACATGAAAGATTACATCTAAGACTTCCCCAACACCATGCATTTTGTGGAGCAGTTAACACAATTACCAGAGAAAGGTTGAAGGGGCACTTTTCATCAATTACATTTACTTTATAATTTAGACCTAATTCCATCTTAATATATGAAAGATAGTATGCAAGCAATCAGGAAATGTTTGAAGAAAATCTCTCTTAGAGAATTAGTTTTGGTTCTTTGGAAACTGGGGAGTGAAAACCATACTGAAAAAGAGTACTTAAAAAACTGACATTCAAAAACTGACATTCATGGCTAAGGTATTTTCTTCAAAAGGAGAAATAGGTACTTGTGACTCTGCATTGCTAATGAAATACAAAGCAGTCATGGGGAGGGAGGTGTGCACATGTCTGTTTTTGAGCAGCTCAGTACACAAAGCAAGGTCTTCCCTGAGCATTGAACAGACAGCTCAAAAAAATGCAAAGCCTGGTCCTGGATATGACTGTAGGTAACTTTGGCCATAGACCTCTGCAGTTCTTGAGGTGTCAGAATTTCATTATGTGACCCAGTAAACCACCTGTATGTATAGATGTGCATTTGCTGTAGTGCAAAGCAGCTGGCTGCTGGCTGTTGTTAAGTAAGTAGCATCTTTCAACAAAGAACAGAACCATCCAGTGGAAGGAAAGCTTATAAATGATGTTATATGTGAATGACAAAAGCACATCATCCAGGAGTTGTAGCATGACCAGTGCTTAGGATGTATATAGGTTATTTAAAGCTTCCAGAAATGTGTCCTTCTTAGTTTAAGGCAGAAGACAATAAGGGGGAGAAAAAAAAAAAAAAAAAGGTATATAATTGGGCACTCAGTATGCCAGAGTATGCACTAAATTTACACATGGTTTTAAAATTAGTTTACGTCTACCAGGGGTGAGATTCAGCTCTGGACTGACTCCTGCACTTTGGTGTCTGTGTAGTGTGCTGTGAGCTCGGTGGAGTCGGAGCTAATGTCAGGGGAGCCTGGGAAATAATTCATTTTACTTCAATGCAGAAACCTCCTGACTGAAAAGTGCAACAGCCACAAAGCATCCACATGCTTGTGTCATTTCCTAAATCAAATAATTTTCAGCGAGGAAATAATATATAAACAATTGAATTGTGTGGTGTCAACATTAAATGTTCTTGTGAAGTAGAAGTAGCTGATGAATAAGAACTTCCCTGAAAATTCTCATATTTCCAATAAGATGGACACTTTATTTATTACACATTATCATCTTACGTGTTTGTTAGATGTATTGATTCACCCTTATATGTCTCATTACATTTTAAACCTTTTTTTCAGAAAGCAGTGCATCAGAGTGAAATTTGTAATAATCCATTCACTGATAAAAAAAATTACTGTTACATTATTTGACTATACACAAAGAGCCTGACACTATTTTATTTCCCCCTCAGTTATAGCATTTAAACTAATTTTAAAACGTTGCAATATAATTCTCAAAGAATACAAAGCTCTTGTCCAAAAATAAAATGAATCAAATCCATGGATGCATATTTTACTGACAAATTTAAACATTGATATTTTCTCCTAATGTTTCCCTTAAATATATTTTGTCAATAAAGAAGCCTGAATATGCAATTTTTCAAACATCAATAACTGATACAATTTTTGGCTTTTAATTAATCTTTTATTGCTTTCAGGGGGGTGAACTGAATGAATAATGAAGTTAAATTAATTTTTCATATTTACTTGTCTTTATTTTTTAAAAAGATTTTAATTTTTTTTCATCTATAGAAGGTTTTTCTAAAGATTAGCTAATGAGAGGAAAGGGCAATTTATCCTAATTTTGCTTTATCAATAGCTTTTTGAAAAAAAATAAAGGAGGGCCAAGGGAAATCATCCCTTTTTTGGATATGGTAAGAAACAGAGAGACAAAGGATAAGGAAAAGTCTGAGGTACTTACTGCCTTCTTTGCTTCATCTTTAATGGAAAGACCAGTTGTTCTCTGGGTGCCAGTCCCCTAAGCTGTAACACAAGGATAGGGAATAGAATAAAACCCCCATAATCCAAGGGGAAATGTTCAACACCTGCGGCAGAAATCAGACACGCACAGGTCTATGGGGCCAGACCAAGGGTACTGAGAGAGCTGGTGAAGTGCCCACTGAGCACCTTTCATCATCTGTTGGCAGTCTTGGCTAACTGGGAAGGTCCCAGTTGACTGGAAGTTGGCAAATGTGAATCCCAGCTAGAAGAGGGGCTGGAAGAAGGATCCAGGAAACTTCAACTTGACTGATCTAATCTTCTATGACAAAGTGACCCACTTAGATATTGCCTACCCAGAATTTAGTGAAGCCTTTGACTTAATTTCCCAGAGTATTCTTCTGGAGAACCTGGCTGCTCATGGTTTTGACAAGGACACTTTTGCTGGGTGAAAAACCAGCTGGATGGCCAGGCTCAGAGCATGGTGGTGAATGGTGCTACATTCAGCTGGTGGCTGGTCACTAGTGGTGTTTCCCAGGACTCAGTACTGGGCCAGTCCTCTTTAATATCTTTATCAATGATCTGGATGAGGGGACTGAGTGCACCCTCAATAGGTTTGCTGGTGGCAGCAGGCTGGGTGGGAGTGTTGGTCTGCTGGAGGGTAGGAAGGCTCTGCAGAGGGATTTGGATGGGCTGGATTGATGGTCCAAGGCCATTTGTATGAGATTCAATAAGGCGAAGTGTCAGGTTCTGCCCTTCAACCCCATGCAGAGCTACAGGCTGGGGGCAGAGTAGCTGGAAGGCTGCCCAGTGGGAAAGGACCTGGGGTGCTACACCTCAGCTGGCTGAACATGAGGCAGTGTGTGCCCAGGTGGCCAGGAAGGCCAGTGGCATCCTGGCTGTCCCAGCAATAGTGTGGCCAGCAGGACCAGGGCAGGGATTGTCCCTCTGTACCCAGCACTGCTGAGGCCACACCTGGAGTGCTGGGACCAGTTCTGGGCCCCTCACTGTGAGAAAGACATTGAGGGGCTGCAGTGAGTGCAGGGAAGGGCAACGGAGCTGGGGAAGGGTCTGGAGCACAAGTCCTGTGAGGAGCAGCTGGGAGAGCTGGGGGTGTTTAGCCTGGAGAAAAGGAGGCTCAGGGGAGACCTCATTACTGTCTACAACTGCCTGAAGGAGATTATAAAAAGGTGGGCGTTGGTCTCTTCTCCCAAATAACAAGTGACAGGGCAAGAGGAAATGGTCTGAAGTTATGCCAGGGTAGGTTTATATTGGATATTAGAAAAACAGTCTTTCTAGAAAGGTGTTCAAGCATTGGAACACATTGCCCGGGGAAGTGGCTGAGTCACCATCCCTGGAGGTATTTAAAAGACATGTAATTGTGGCACTTAGGGACATGGTTTAGTGATGGACTTGGCAGAGTTGGGTTAGTAGTTGGACTTGATGATGTTAAAAGTCTTTTCCAACCTAAACAATTCTACGATTCTCTGGTGTTACACCTCTCATGTATTTTTCCTCATCACCTGTTTCCCCTGTCCCTTTAAATTATTCCCATTAAACACTTCCTTGCTCTTGATCTGATTCTTTTCTCTGAAATCTTTCACATCCTGCTGAAGATACCTCGGATAATCCTCACACGCCCTTCCACTTCTGATGAAGATGCCGACCAGTTGCCCCCAGACCCTGATGACTTTGAGCCTGAGGAGACTGACAGCGCAGAAGGCCATGCCTATTCAGACTGTCTGAGCAGTGCTTTTTATCCTCCCTAATAAAGTACTTTACTGGCAGGACTTCATGGGTGGTTTTCTTTCCCATTGTTTAATTACATTTAATGTAGTACTTGAACCGCTATGCCTTATTTATAGTGAAAACCATTACACGGAGGATGGATTTGTGAGGAAAACCCTGTTTGTATTTCTTGGCCGTGAACTTTCCTTCGGCAAGAACTTGTGAACCTGAAATTAAATGCACGGGGTCAAGTTATGTGAATGTCACCACATGTTTCAGTAGCCTCTTGTAAAGGTACCCTGCAGCACCTAAATGTAATGGAGAGAAAAGCAGGTGATTTTTATTCAGAAGATACTTTACCCATTTGGAAAAACTGAAAACGATTGTATAGTTGGGTGGGATTTTTTAAATCTTGTGTCCATGTTTTGTCTATGCAGCTCATCCTTCTATCTCCCCCCCAGGTTCCTTTGATTTGTCCCTTTTAATGTAATTTTCTATAAGAATTAAAAAAAAAAAAAAAAAAAAAAAAAATCTCTCTTTAAATAGTGCTTTTTTTTTTTTTTTTTTTTTTTTTTTTTTTTTTTTAACCCATTGAGAAATGTTTTCTGTGTTGGAATTCTGTAATTACATTCAATTGTAATAAAGAACAATTTATCTGGTTATATCAGTAATGTGAATGTATATCACATTTGAACAGGACCTGTAAGTTGTATTTTATTAGATCCAAATGCAGGGGGCACCTTATGCGACTATGTACCTGAGAGTGAAGCAAGAAGCAATTTCTTATGCATGAGGAACTGTCTGAAACTTATTTTTTTCCCTGACTTGCGTATAAGCAGAACACTTTAATTTGCCTTACTGCAGTATGTCTGTATTTCACATATATATGTCTGTGTGAGGTAAGCATTTAAGAGCAGATTGTCCTGTACAACAATTTTCAATCCTTTAATTCTCTTCACTGCTATTCAGATTTCTAATGCATTTTAAGCTGTTTAAGAACTGTTTGGGACTGTTCTTTATTTGGGGTTCCACAGTGCTGCCTTAACTCAGAGGTGGGGTCTGGCACTGCTAGACTTGAATGCCATGACTTTCTTTTCATGTACATGAAGTGAGCATTGATGGTTTTTATGATGTTTATACAGTTTATTTTCCTGTAAATGTAATATAGCACAACCCAGTAACTTGGTAAATCCTCATCTTTTAATCACATTCTTGAGAAAGATTTCTCAGGTGATCATTCATATATAGCTTCAATGAATGCTGGTAGCTAGCTTTTACAGAATTAGAAAGTTACCAGGAGGGTCTGGCTGTCACAAAGAGAGCAATATCTCATACTAACAAAAGGGATATTTTATTTTGAAAAGATATATTTGTACTAACACTATGATATCAGGTCAATGTCATCCACTTTGTTTTTTATTATCTTGTACATCTGCATTTTAATTGATGATAGCAATAGGAATATTAAACTAACTTCATTCATTTGCAAAACGAACATTATCTTAGAATCTGCTATGACTGTAATATTAAAGACTCTATAATGTTTGTAAGCATAGGCTTAAATGATATTGATAAATGAAATTATATTTAAAATATTTGTTTCCCATCTCTTTTCTTCCTTCAAAATATACAGCGTTCTTCCACCATGGCTTCATGTTTGATCAATGCATATTGCAAAAGTATCAGTCTCAGAACTCACAAATGCTTTGGCACACTAGCTTGTAATGTACCATTTACTACTACTTTATTGTGTCTTACTAGACTGCGGAAAAAAACCCAAGCCCTCAGCTGATAAAACTCAGCCCTAGATTGCAGAACAAGTTCTAGTTGAAAGTTAATAAAAGAAGAGTTCTGTTGAGAACTTGGTATTTTCTTCCTTTTTACTTCCCATGCACAAGTGTTCATTTTAGATTCTTCATTAGACCTTGGAAATCAAAACATTTGCTATCAAAATGACAAGCTTTTAACCAATTGCTGTCACCATTCAGTAACTTTTAAACACTGAGATTTTTATCTGTCCTTTTTTCACTGTTTTTCAAGGCAAATTTCATATTCCAGTGTTGAGAATTTTGCTCTGAATATAAACTTATGGTAGTAACACTCTATGGACATGCAGCTCTACAAAATATATCTATCAAAGCCTATGCTTATTTAAGCTTCGAATAAGAGGAAAAAAAAATCAGTGGCAGTTGATTATGTTTTGCTTTTGCTCTGTGGAATGAGGGGTAGAGGTAAAGGTCAGGTGCTGGTGTCCTTATCAGCACTGAGTAATGTCTCTTTTGAGGTTTGGCTGTTTGATAAGAATGGGCAGAGACAGAAGGTGGAGAGGCTCCATGGGAGTTGGTCTGTTAATGACAGCTCACATCCTGCGCCCTCATATCCTGCTGACCTGGGAGCTGACTAGAAAAAGCTACTGCCTGGCAATGGAGCAGTCACTTGTTTTCTGTGGGGAGTGGGCTTCTCCTCATTCTCAGCTGCCACATAATTTAAAATATAGCTATGTAGATATATAATGCTTTATTAATGTGTTTCATTAGCCCCATTTCATCACTGTTACATCCATCATTGTGGAGGAAGGCATGGCAAACACTACCAATCGATACGGGAGAGAAGATTTTTTGTGTGTGTAACTAATCTATTGAAGTATATTTTACAGCTCAGGATAATTTGGTTTGTTGGGATATAGCAGTAATATTCAGGGACATCATGTATACAGCTGAAACAATGGATATCTTACAGAAAAGAAGTCTGTTGTTCCATTCCTATCTATACTCCTGGAGGACAGTGGATGTTGGACCTTCCCAGCACAAGGATTGTCCGCTTTAAAGCAATTGACTTAAAAGACCTGCAAAGAGAAGAACGCACATACAGCTTCCATGGACTGCCATGTCAGAAAAGGCTCTGAGCTCTTGAAATCAATTTATGTAATGTTGAAATAACCTTCTTTGTTTTCATCCTCAATTAAACAAACTTCTCCCTTTGGAGAATATTTTTCAAGGAGCCTTCTGCTCCCTGTACATGACATGTAGGACTCTGCTTCCTCACATGCAAAGCAGAGACTTGTGGTGCCTGTGCTGCTTTCCTTTTTCCACGCCTGCTATCTCCTGCTCTGTGAGTGTTTGCAGAGCCAGCGGGGTGGACCAGGGAGTGACAGCAGCAGCTGGCGGGTGCTGCGGCAGGAATGTGGATCCACATCTCCTAAGGATCAGCTTCCCACCCTTGGCTCCTGGCTGCCCGGAAGGTAAGCCTGCTTCATGTGCTGTCTCAGTAGCTCTGTCATGCTCTTCGTTTCTGCAGGGATCCTGCCATGGAATACCAGCTAGAAATTCTGCTGGCGTCCTGTCGTTTCCAGGCGTGTGTGTGTGACCTCGGTGCATGTGACCCTGGGTAACATGGGGAATGCTTGCTGGGAGGCTGCAATGGGGCTGAGAGAAGGGTGAGCCCCAGAAATAACCTGGAAAGCTCAGCTTGTGCCATCTGCTGGACTGGCAGTTACAAGTAGTGAGGCAGTCCACTGAGTTTTGTGCTTGTTATTCTTTTCAACTTTTGGATTGAAGCGTGGGACAGAAATGTTTTCCACATTAGAGCTTTAAAAATCACTGTGAGAGTAATTTCTGTATTAGTCTTAGGGTTTTTAACTGGTAAATGTGATTAAGTAAATTAAGTAGATGGTTTTCGAATGAGTATAGTCTCATTGACCAGATCAGGGGTAGAATTAATACTTCTGTTGAATTCTTATGATGTGTCTGATACTGAGCAAATAAAAGCTACCGGTTTGGGATTGCAGTTGTGCAGATGTGACGTGTGCTCCAGCCACTGGCTGGCAGCCCTGAGCTACTGCTGAGCCAGGCTGAAAATTAAAATGTGCAAATATAAAGAATTGCAAGAGTCACAAGAGTGAAAACACAGCTGAGAGTGACACACAAACATCGTGATATTCACTTGCTTCCTTCTCCAGGAACAGAAGATCAAATGAGCCCAGAAAACACACCTGTTTAAATGCCTTTGTTACACAATACTGTTATTCGGGATATTCAGCAATTGCATCTTAGTAGAAAGTCCAGAGCCCTCTCCTCCATCAGCTTCTTCTCTTGGCCTCTTGTTTTTTCTCTTCTCCTGCTCTGAGAAGCAGGTGTTAGGAGATGAGTAACTGTAATAAAAAGAAGAAATTGGAAATAGCACAGTAATTTAGGCAATGTCTAGAACATGCTTTTTACTTAGCACCTGTTTACTATGTTTCCCCTTGCGAAGTAAAACAGGAAATATACAGTTACTAACAGTATCTCAGAAAGTTCTTGGAGTAGAATAACCATTATTTCTCTGTAGGAATAAGAAATATACTGTCATGATTATATAAAACCAAATTCTCAGATGGTTAGGATCATAGTTTTTCCTCAGGTTTGGTGATGAAATGCCATGCTGAGCAAGGTGTGGTAGATAATAAGGTGATGTCAGCTTTTCTATGCTATCTCCAGTGTCTTCAGATAATAGCATTGAGTCTACAGAAGAGCTCTGCATCCAGTGTTTCTTGGGCTTCTTGATTTTAGTGTGATGGCATGAAGTTTGGTGTCATGCTCTCTTGCATTCATAGTGGATTTTTTTCATGTTCCCATCTCCAACTGTCTTGCAGTTGCACAGTCAGCAGCATGATGCATCCAGAATATAAATTTCCATTCATGAGAAGTGGAGATTCTCAAGTGGAGGCTGTTAGATGCTGTTACAGGAATGTTAATGAGAAACCCACTTGTGAAATTACATACTCTCATCACTATCTTGTGTTAAAATTATTGAGTACAGTTCACTCCATAATCAATTCCTTGCGTCTTTCTGTAGTGATTGGTTTTGATATCAAAGGGTGAGCTGATACATGAAAACAGTATTAGACCCTGCAAGTAAAGACTATAAGCATGATTGAAGATTAAGTTTTGGGGTAGTTAGAATGAGTGCTAAGCTACACACAGCATAAACACCAGATAAAAATCTGCCATTGCTTGCTTTATACATCTTGAGTCCCGCATTGCTGGTTTCTTGCACCACAGAGAGCCTGCTTTCACTGACATGGATATCTGTTCCCCAGCCCGAGGAGGAGGTGACTCCTCTGGGAGCTGCTGTTTGGAAGCCTGCAGACATCCAGGGTCCCCCAGCCACCAGAGGGACAGGGCTGGGAGGGCACCGAGCCATGCAGCTGAGTGTGCCCACCTGAGGTGCTCCTGTCCTTGTCTGTCATTTAAAACCATTGCAAATGGACAGATTAAGGAGACTGGAGGGGCTTCAGGTTCTTCACCTGCGCCACAGGAATGGTCAGTAATGTAAGCAGCAGCATGGTGCAAGCTGCTGTTTGGAGCCCACTGAAGACCTCCTTTGAGGTCTTTAAGTGGTGCAAAGCCATTATGAAGTCCCTTGCCACAGGGATAAGTTTCAGCCTCATAAAAAATGTTATGGAGATATGAACTGATTATTGTTTGCCTACTCACTGAAGAATGGAGAACTGCAGCTTTCCTCTGGGCATTATGTCAATTACTCTTGCTCCTTTTGTCCCAGCATTTCCAGGAGGCACAGTGGGGTGTATTTTTACTTCATGACATCAAGCTCATATTTATTCCCTCTGCCACAGCAGCCTTTTCAGATTTGACTGGTTCTTTGCATTTGCCTTGCCATATTTAATCTTCTGATGGCTGTTGTGCGCTTCTAAAAACACAGGTAAAAAAAAAAAAAAATTGAAGAAACACGGTTGTCACTGAAGTAACTTTTCGTTTGTTCTGAAGAATATTTCAGAACAGGAACAGTGTAAGCTTTTATCAGCTTTTCATATATAAGGTATATAGACTGCTGGGAGATGACTGGCTATCTTTTCTTCCTATCCAAGGCTCTAAAGATCACGTGAGTATAGCATCTATCAAAACAGTGTGCAGAAAGAGTGTGCCTAGTTAGAGCTGAAAAAATGTTGAAAAAAAGAGTTGAAAAATGATAGATGAAAAGAGGTTCAATATTTATTTATTCATTTATCCTATCAGCTTATTTATTTATTTTATGAGAGTCATCTTTTACCAATGTGTTGACAGGAAGAGGTGGAGTGGATGTCTGTTTACTAGGGATTTTGTGAGGTGGTTAAACAGCCAGCTTTACAGCATGTCTAATGAACCACAGATTACCAGAGAGCATATTCTTATTTAACAGTGGCAAACATTTTCTGTGTTGCTCTGTGTCTTCATGCTTCCCCCTCCCTTGCTGGTACATGCAGAGCCAGCCCTGTATGTGAATCACACCTTAGACAACATGAGCCCAGTTGATGTGGCAACAGAAGGGTGTGTTGTAAACTTTGGCATCCTCAGCAGAGCCACTGAGAGGTTCCTCCAGTCCTGCAGTTTCTAATATTGGCCTCCTGACTTTATCACTGTGAACCAGTCAGGTTATTCTTCAACAGTCAACTAACAAACTCCACAACTACCCTCATATGTCTGTCAGCTCCATGTTAGTTGTTCACTGGCCATTTCTTCACAGTGCCTGCTGGAAGTTTAGCAATTCTTCCTGCATTTCCTAAGTGCAGGGTGTCATTCTGATATAAGGATAGGAGAGTACTATCTGCTTGAGGGAGTATGGGGATAGCTCAGTCCCAAACACTTAACAGGG
Organism: Hirundo rustica; assembly: GCF_015227805.2. Classification (NCBI taxonomy): domain Eukaryota; kingdom Metazoa; phylum Chordata; class Aves; order Passeriformes; family Hirundinidae; genus Hirundo; species Hirundo rustica. The sequence goes on along the minus strand of NC_053452.1, from coordinate 92,528,126 downwards.
AAAGAGCAATACTTATGGTAAAGCACTGTTTTAAAGTGTTTTTCTGTATGCTTTCATCGTGACATAGCACATGCGATGTCAGTGAATTCTATTTGTTATTTTGCTTGCTTAATAATATATGTGAACTCAGGTTAGTGCTACTGAGACATAGCTATTAATTTTCATGGACTTTTTCTGTATGAACTTTCAGGATAGAGGGGAACACGAAAAGAGTGAATGAGGCTGATAACCAAAATCCATCCTGAACAATTTGCTGTGATACCAAACCAATGTTTATTGTTATCAGAGTCAGCTGTCTGCCCTCTCTCCACACTTCTATTTGTGGATTTTCGATGGCTATAAATGGAAACACACGCTGACCAGAAATCACCACGGTGCTCCTGATACTTTTCTCTGCTGACTCCAAAAGTACAGGGATATCTAACATGTAGTTGGGTTGAATCACTTCTGCTCAGGATATTAGTTGATTTTTATTCCCCTGGGAAATGGAGTTAGGAAAACATGAAAGCAATGCCTCAGGAAGAGAAGCTTTAGAGGAAAAGCAAATGGTAAGAAGATATGTTGAGAAATGTTGATATTTTAATTTGTTTTTCATGTAATTATAAGCAGGAAAAGGAAATAATCTATTGTACTTTATAAGATTATTTCCTGCCTTCCTTTAACCGCTGACCTTGAAGATTAAAACTTCATTCATGTATATTAAATTAATTATGACAGTACATTTCTGTGGAAATTATGAAAATTAGTGAAAGCATTTTGTGTGCATGTGAAATACAAAAACTGAAATCTGGTTAAACTTTGCTTTGTCGTCATAACCTAAACTGATAGCTAATATCAGTGATTTTCTTGTATTCTTCCTAAGGAACTATAACTTTTGCACATTATATTCCATAACTTTGGATCAGTGAATGGCAGAGGAAATTGTTTGTGTCTGGAATGAGTCTGAAACTTACTGAAAAGAGGTGTGACCAGAACAAATTATTAAGAGAAAGTGAAAACCATCAAAACACAGCTTATTCCTAATTAGCTGAGGCTTGCAATGCAATTTATAATTTGCCTTGCATTAATGAGGTTTATTTCTTGTTATCACAAAAAGGGCAGTTTATTCTTGGCTTTGCAAAGCTGTGAAGAAAAGTGGTTATCACTCTTGCTAAGAAACAAATTAGCACTGAATTTTTTAGCACTTAAATGGTGGTGTTGCGCTGATTTGGTTTCGTAGTGGGCCAATTTTTGCTTGTGTTTAACCACAATGTTGGCCTTTACCAGCCTCAGTTAAGTTAGTTTTGGCAAGCTTGTGTGTTAGTTAACAAGTCTTCAATACATCTTCACCAAGGCAAGGTGCATTGGGTAGGAAATAAGAAAAGCATTGAAACTGAAAGTAATGACCTGGCCTTACAGTACTTTTTCTTAAAAAAGGTGGTATTTATATAGAGTAATATCTGAGCATTGCTAAAGCTTCAGCATTAAGTTCTAACAGGAATATTATTTATTGTTTTAATTGTTTTTTTAAAATTAATTAATGAATCAATTTTTTAGACAGTGACCTAATTTTCAGTTTGTGTTTGATATATAAAATATAAGGAAAACTTTTCAAAATTAAAAACAAGTATAAAATCCACTTGATCTTCAGGGAAGTTTTCAAAGGAAACCTTTGAAATTTTACTCTAGCTCATGCATAGAGAAAATAAATAGCGATGTAATCAGCCAGTACAGTTATCTAATTGCAGACCATATCCTCATGCACAAAGAATTGAACAACCAACCTTAAGTAAGGCTTTTCCAAAATGCAGACTGCTTCATTTGGAATACTAATGATCTGCTGATGACCTTCTCTTGTTTGCATCATTTACTAATTTTAAGAATAGCAAACTGGAGCAAACAGGGATCCCACTGATGGGAGCCATGCTAACGCCCATGTCAGGTCATGCACTGTTCAGTAGTTTCAAAAGTAAATCCTCCCAACACGTTGAGCTGAGAGTGTCCCTTAGCAGTGGCACATCCCATTCCTGTGGATGCTCAGCAAGGGGATAGAGACGCTTTGGCTCAGGGGGTTTCACAGCACTCTGTTGACAGTGGAGGAATGCCTCTGGCTCTGTGCCGGTCCTCTCAGCCCTTTCCCTGTCCCGTTCCAGATGAGCCCCAGCCTCCTTTACGTCCTATCTCAAACTGTCTCTGCCTGTTTAGTCTTAATGCCTTTCTTTCTGTTTGCCAGATTGATTTCCCTTTGCCCTCTTTTTCTCCCCCTAGTTTTGTATCTCCTGGATTTTTATTGATTCTGCCCTTTACTGTTTGTTACATGCAGGTCAGGTCAACTGACTGTTCGAGAGCAGTATCAATCTGTGGTACAGATACTATTTGTACATACTGTTGTTGTCTGTTCACATATTTAACTTGAATAGAGCAAATACATTCACTATTTCATATTCTGCTTCCACCTCCCACCTTTTTGCACTTCACCTCAGTTGCAAACTGTTTTGCCACCCTGGTGTCCTGATTAGTCTGCTTATATTCCTGAATCATGAACAGTCTTGTATGCGTTGTTTTCAAGGACATGATGGCTTTCCCAGGTTCCCTGTGTGTTTCCAAGCTGCCTTCTACAGTATCCCACTTATCAGCTCTTGGATGGGCTGATGTCAGTTTTCCTAAAGCCCAGGGTGTGTGTTTTGGTACTTGTCTTCCTCAGTTCCCCACAAGGTCTTAGGCCTCACTGTTTCACAGTCACTATAGCCAAGACTGCTACAGAGTATAACATCCACAGCCACTTCTTCCTTGTTTATGGATGACAGATCCAGCAGTGTATGACACTGCTTGGCCCATCCTGTGCCTGCATCAAGAAGCAGTCCTTGACACCCCGCAGAAATTGTCTGCACTGCTTGTTCTGTGCCATTTTGTTCTCTGCCGGTGTCACAAAAGCTTAAGTCTCGTGTGAAAAAGCCCAAACAAACAAGGTGTGCTGTGCAGATACTTCCTTGAGTTGTTTAAAGAAAATGTTTTGAGGAGCACCCTCCACTTCCTCACTTCCATGCTGTCTGTAGCCCAGTCCCACTGCGATGTCACCCTCACTGACCTCTCCTCTGAGCTTGACCCACAAGCGCTCACCCAGCCCTGCTGTTCAGCCTCTACAAACGTTCTCCACATTTCAGCTGCTGCTTCACACAGACATTGTCTTCTTTTCCCTGCCTTTCTGAGGAGCCTGTGTCCCTTGCAGCACTATAGCCATGTGAGCTATCCCACTCCATCTGTTATATCTGTAATGTTTTAATTCTATAACCTGTATGAATTTGTGTGTGTAAAACCAATCTTGGATTTGTATGCCTTGCTATAAATATTTTCTAGATATTTTCAAAAGAACAAAGCCTATGTCATCCTGAAAATATTCTGATTATGGCATGTAAATCAAATAGAGACCAGTTCATGCTCAGTCTTAACACAGAAGACAGCCTCACAGACAGTTTCATGATGTGGCATTGTACCTTTACATTCACTGTGTACTGTGGATGAGATAAATAATATAAAATTCTCTACCACTTCAGGCTATTTCACATAATATTTGAGAAATTTATTATTAAAGAATTCTTGTCCTTGCTTCCTGGAGGAAGACTGCTCAGCAGCCAGAATTCTGAAGAGAGTCTTTGTGTGGAGCTGACTGTGAGAATGGAAGATAATGGAGGGCCCATTTTGTGAAGGGAAAATAGAATGACTCACTATAAAATAGATTGGACTAAGTAGATGGACATACTTTTCCTTTTCCTAGCTTTGATAGCTCAGAAGGACACAGTAATTCCAAAGTTTCCCTACTGAAATTATGGCTCACCTCAAAATAGTCTGTTTGCATTCTGAAGTCCTCATCCCTTAATGCATATTGCCTTATTTGAATTTAATTATATTTCACACTTGTCTCTTTCCTATTTGATCTGTTCTCTCCTCATGACAAGCAGCACATAAATTATTGCATTTAAAATAATGTTTACATTGGTATGTTTAACGGGAAACATTTAATCTTCATACTTTAGTTTGCATTTTACGGGTTTTTCTTTACTTTCTTCTTATGTGGAGTAGCAGTAAAGAACAGCTCTACAGAGAAAACAAATCAACCAAATGGATATATGAATCAGAAGGATGCCATGCACTCCTTGAAATGGTACTAAGATTAGGTTTTGAATGACAGGGTTGCAGACTTCATTCAGAGAATTAGCATTTGCTTTTCACAAACGGTATGTGGATGCGGCTTATACGGAGCATGACAATTTGGATCAAGTTCACCCAAGTGAAACAATGGTTAATCTTTGTACTCTGGTAGCAACATCCAGAGTCCTGTCAATATCCAGAGGCCTTCTCCATGGGAAATGTGGGAAGTAGAGATTCCTTAAAGAAGGCAGCCTGTTTCCTGAAGTTTGCCACCTAAGGGAGCCCAGACAGAATGAAGGATGGTGACTAATGGGGTGATGGAAAGTACTGCTTGCAGGTTTTGTTGTTGATTTAACGACGTGTAAACCAGGTGAGAAGCGAGCATGAGATGGGAAGGGTTGTTTGAAAAGCAGAAGATAAGAGAGCTGGGTGGAGGCTGGTGGGAGTGGGCAGGGCAGGAAGCGCTGGCCGTGCCGCCATGGAAACTCTTCTGCCCGGTCCCCCCTGCTCTTGTGCTGTGAGGGCTGGTGTCGGAGATGGCAGCACTCCTTCTGGGCTTCGGCTGTCGCTTCTTTGCCAGGAGCAGGATCGCACGGCCCGCGCTCTGACACGCTCCCTCTGGGAATGCCCCAGGCAGTTCTGCTGGCTGCCCGGCGGCGGCTGTGGCCACAGAGGCGTGCTGAGGCCTCCGTGGGTCGCCACAAGGAAGGAAGGAAGAGGAGCCGAGGGAAGAGCGAGTGTTTCTTTGTGCAGATCCAGGGAGTCAAACGCCTGGACAGGGTCAGGATCATCTTTGGCGCAGCAGACATCTCCGTGGCTGAGTAACAACAGAATAGCTGTGTCCGCTCGTAGAGATGAGCCGAGCCTGTGTGGCACACGGGCCCCCGAGCCGCTCCTCCTGGTGGGGGAGAGAGCCTGGGAAGGTCGAGGTGGGGGGAAGCAGTTGCTGCTTCAGGGAAGGGACTTGGAGTCTCTGAGAGGGGCAGGTCTGTAGGTTCCTTGTGTATCAGGTGTCTGGTGTCCGTGCAGAGCTCAGGGTGTTCACCCTCATACGCATTCAGCCAGCACGGTGGTGTGGAATCACGGAACAGCACTGCTAAGGTCATATCTTTCTTCTGGGAGAGAGGAGGTGATGATCATGGCGTGTGAGGAGGGCAGGTTTTCCGAGGGGGAGAGGCGCAGCGGTACAGCCCGGAGTGCAGAGCGTACAGGTGCCTCAGCAGGTCACACGTCGTGAGGAAGCCGATGGCACGTACGCTGGCCTCTTCTCTCTGCCTCTTCTCTCCCCTAGCAAAGGACGAGCTGGTGCCTGCTGGACTGCCAGTTCACATTCAAGTGAGAGAGTAAAGGTGAGAGGTAAAGTGAGGTTTTGTTTAAGCCTGCTTTCTTCACTGGTTTATTTTGCACCTTGACTTTTCTACTTCTGTCTCCTGTAAGAACACCTACTCACAAAATAAAGTCCTAAAAACACATTGCCTGCCTGAATCCTTTCTTCAGTTTGATAATTCGGTACTGAAGATTGAGTATTCTGCTCATCTCATGATGTATGAAATTAAACACAAAAGTATAGAGTCAGAGAAGGTTTTATATGTGTATATATTTAAAAGACTCCTGTTCATCTAAGAGGAACTGTGGAGAGTGTGTTTCTCCTTTGGGAGATTTTGTCATGTAACTGCGTTCAGGTAGGTGATTTGACACCGTTGAGGCATTTTGCTGCTTTGTCCCAAATTACAGCAGCTTTGTCAAAAAGGGTTGCTTCAGAAGAGCCACTTTCAAATAACCTTTGTAGATCAGAACTGAGGTTTTGTAGTTGCTACGGCAATAAAATCCTAACATGGTGGCAATTGCATCTTGCTGTACAGGTACAGGAAAGTGACCAAGGCAGAGCTCCAGCCAGGAGATCAGCGGTTTTCTCTTGCATACCTAGAACTGCATTCCTGCCTGGCTGTGCGGAGGCATGGATTACTTCAGCAAGCAATCACCCAGAAGGAGGAGGAGGAAATAAACTTGGAGCCTGCACATAGCAGTGTATTTTTGGCACTGTCGATGTGACATTAAACAGGACAAAAGAAAGTGGGAAGCACTGAATCTTGTTCTGCCCTTCTTTCTAACCCTGCAACTGAACATAAATACAATGAGGCAAGACCTGCCTTTTCTTTAGGCCAATGCCAGTCCTACAGAGGCACTGCTGGAACATTTGAGATAGGCTTTGGTTGTATCAGTGGGACAAAATGACATCTTGGAGAAGTGTCATCTGTGCATTTTTGGTTATGTGAAACAATAACATGCAATAGCACACAACGGTTCAGAAGAGGAGTGCAGCAGATTCCTGTAGGGTCTCAAATGTTGTGGTAAAAGAGGCTTTTCATGAACAAGTAGCAATTGCCTATTTTAATGTTTTGGGTTGAGGAAAGGTAAGAACCCCTGTAACAGTCGGATCAATTTCTGCCGCAAAGTCATGCAGGGCAATTCAATTGAATTGATTGAATTTCAGGTGAGGTATCAAGAAAAAGAGTGTTGATATGGAGAGACAGCCTGTGTTGATTAATTAAAGCAGTTCTGGGAAACAGTTCTAGGCATGAAACTCACTATAAGTCAGTTATATGGAAAGATTTTCCTGTTGTGTGCTATTGGCTTGAGACTTCCCTGAGTGATACCCAGGTATAACCTGAGATTTATAATGAGTGAGAGACCATTTCCAGAAATAAGTTAGGCTATGGAGACTATTATTTAGAGAAAGCCTATTTTTTTCCAAAGATACTCCTCAGGAATGTGTGAATTATGGTTGATACTTGTGAAGATGTTCACTGTTCACTGCTGCTGCTCACACTGAAATTCAGAATGAATTCTAGGAAAAGTTCCTTCATTAGAAGTATAGGGCAGCACTGGAACAACCAGGGAATTTGTGGACTATCCACTCTGAAATTTTCAGGACTTAACCATATGAAATCATGGCCTTGCTTTGGCAGTAGTCTGAATCCATATGGTGCAGTGGATGATTTTGGAGGTCCCTTCCAAACATTTCTTTAATTTAATTTTGAACCTATACTGCATCATTTGTCATGAAACATGGTAATAGCTTTTTCCATCTACAAATCTCCTTTAACACATTTAGTATGGATACACAGTGAGACTGTGCTTATCATTAAGGCATCCTCATTCCAACATTTTAAGCGTAATGTTTTCAATTCACTGTTCTTTGAATTCTGAAAGCACGCAATAATATAGTGGCAACATTAAATCTTTTGCTTTTGTATGGATTCTTGAAAATAGAGATTTTTGTGGTTTAACCCCGGACAGCAATTAAGTACCACACACTTGCACATTCTTTCCCCTTCCCCATCCCACGTTGTGGAGGAGAATCAAAAAATAAAAATTAAAATTTGTGGGTTGAGATAAGAACAGTTTAATAGTGGTAACAAATTGAAACAGGAATAGTAGTTATAATAACAATAATGAAATAGAGAAAGACAGAGGAATAAAAGCTAACAAAGACACGTGATGCACAATACAATTGCTCATTGCCTGCTGACCAATGCCCAGACTGTACCTGAACAGCAATCAGCCTCTCCTGACCAACTCCTTCCTCCCAGTTCATATACTGAGCATGATGTTCCATGATATGGCTCATAGCTTTGGCTGGTTCAGGTCAGCTCTCCTGACCATGCTCACTCCCAGCTTCTTGTGTACCTACTCCCTGGCAAAGTGAGAGAAAATGAAAAGTCTGTGATTTAGAGTAAACACGAGTTAGGAAAAACTGAAACATCAATGCATTACTGAGAAGAACTGTATCCCAGCTGAAACCAGGACAAACCACTTGACAATGCGTAGAATAAAAAGAGAAGTGGTTAATGAAAGAGATAAAAAAGGCAGATGTTAATGAAGCTGGACTTGGAAGGCAACATGCATGTGGCGTCCCACCCTTAAGGGGAAGGGAGCACTCAAGAGCCAGAGATGCTTGTGGTTGAAAAGTCAGGAGGTCTACAAAAACTTGCCAAATTTTATTGGTAAATTATACACATGGCATGGAAACTGGAGTGTTAGTCACTTATGGCATAAACACACTGCAGTGGATTTTGAGTAAGGAGTGGGATGAAAGAGGAGGGAGAGGTTAAAAGAGGGAGAAAAAAGGAAAGAGAGAAAGATCACCAATCCTGGCTCCAGCATCAATCCTGCTGATGGGGTGTCTGGGGTCCTGGATTATGTGTGCCTGGGTTTTGCAGGGTTATGTTTTTATTGACAATTTTTGCCTGTACAGGAGCCAAGTGTCACAGTTTCTATACAAATTAGTTGTCATATGCAGTTCATTCTTCTAGATCCTTCTGGAAACAAGTTGGAGGGCTTTGAGGGTCTTTGGTAGTCTTGATCCCCCTCTACTGGGTTGGTCTTTTGTTGGCATCCCATTCCTGCTTCTAGACCTCATTCCTGCACTTGTGCTGTGTTGTGTTTGCTTACCTCCAGGAACCAGAGCAAGGTTTATCCCCAAAAAGTGCTGCCCTACCCCAGTATGGCTTGCTTCTCCAGTCACATTAAGTGAAGCATCAAGCATCGCTCAAGTGGTGGTTGCTTATTTTCATCTCTCCTTGAGAAGATCCCACTGGATGAGGAGAAGCGAGAGTAGGGTAGCTTATATTTCACTTTTTAAGCATATAGTCTGCTGCACTGAGGTTAGCAAAGGCAGGCTGAAGAAACACAAACTGTGTGGAATGAGTTTATGGATAGACAAATGATGAGGCACTGGTGAATACCTGCCACTTCCTAACAGGATAGAAAATGGAGCAATGCTTGGTGGTCCTCAGTTTCTAGGACCATACAAAATGTTTCCTTCCAGTTGCTTTTCCTTTAGAGGGAAGCACTACCCTAACCCCAAAGTTCTTTATATCAAGGGAGCAGAGCTTCAACTCTTAATTGAACATGAAGGTCATGCAGGAAACCTTTCTGCATTTAATACTTCATTTTTGAGAGTTAACATACCTTTTTTGGAAGAACTGATCGTTACCTGTGGTACATATTGCAAAATAATTTCTGATGGAAATTTTGGTTCCTGGTAACAAAAGGACAAATTGACAAAAAGGAATAAAAGCAGATTTGCTGAATGTAGGTGAAAAATTAATTTTGCTCAAGCACTTTTAATTTGTTCAGGATTCTCAAAAGTAGAAAGTAACTGGTTGAAGCTTTTCATGTCTTGAATTGTACACAAATGAATGTGTTCATACCCCAGAACTGACAGAAATCCCCAAAGCAATTTCACATTTTTCTCTGTGAGACAGAAAACGAATCACTGTCATACTCTCTTCGCTGTATCATGTTTCTTAATCTTGAAGAACATTTGGAAACCAAACATGGGAAAATTACAGTCTTTTATAAATGTTATGTTTTTAAATTATGTGAAATGAGCCAATAGGCCTTGCTTTCAACATTGAAAACTGAAGATTCAGGGAAGAGCCATCAAAATTTTTCCCCTGTTGAGTAGACTTAAAATGGTTTTTGTAGAAACTCCATACATCTCATAAAATGTTACTGACAGTACATTTATCACTATTTTACTGCTTCTTAAAAATACAGTTGTTGGTGATGATTGTATGTAAAAAGAATGTTTGAAAAAGATCATTAGATTTTTCAGCCTCAAGCAAGAATTAAATGGTTTAATATTCTTCTTAAGTAAATGCACTTTGAAATATATCCAGATCAAACCCGAAATATCAACTGAGTTAAATGATAGTCAAAGAGTAATTCTTAGCAAAGCTCCCGAGCCAAAACTCAGTTCTTTCAGTCTGAGACAACAACAACAAAAAATACAAAGTATTTACATTTAAAATTCCATCAGAGGAAAGGACATGATTTGTCTTTCTTTCTGCTTTTCTTGAATAGATCTTGTATTCACTAACATGATGAACAGATCTCAGTTAAAAATACAACAGATTTCCTTATGGCTATCTTATTTACAATGTTTTAGGTAAATTGACACTGATATTTACATATTAAAAAAAAAAAAATCCAAAGAAAATGTCAGGGTTTTTTTTGTTTAGTTTTTGGTTTTTTGTAGTGAGAGAAGTAGCTAAATCTAACAAGAAATATTTTATTTTTTTAAAATTTCATTTTATTCTTAATAACAACATATTCTAGTTTACAGTGTCTTTCTGAGAAAGAAAGTGTATGTACTGAAGGATTATAATGATAAATGATTCCTGCAAAGACTTTCAGTTCCTTTCCAGTTTCTAAGGCTTAGGTGTCAGGGCGGTGAGCCTCCAACCTTGCCAATGACTTGTAGTGACACAGTGCTGCATTGTGTGATGGATTGCTTGGGGTTTTCAGAGGCTCTAGTGCACTTTAAAGTTTGGGAAATAAGATTATCAGAGCAAATTTTATTTTCACTTTGTTTATTTACTTTGTTTTATTCATAAGTGTTAGGATAGAAGTGTCAATAACAGGAATATAGGCTATTTCTTTGTTCTCCAATGGTGATTTTTCTTAGGAATCATCATGACCAACTACATCAGGATACAATGGGATCTGAAACAAAAAGTAGTTACCCCAGTGGTATCATAAATAAAATGTGGTTAAATAAAACCTAATATTTCATCCTTCTGTTTCCAGTTGAATATTTCTTGCATTTTCTTGACATACACAGAAAATCTAAGTCAAATGATTGAGATGGCCAAAGAACGGGAAAGTTGGCATTTTCACCCTTCCACATAATGGCAATCAAAGGGATGTGTCCAGAAATGATTCTGCATACTGAAAAAAGGGCTCTCAGAAATTGCCCCCACAGAAAGTGTGTGGGTAACATTCTCCAAATTACTAAGAACAAGTTAAACCAGTGTCTTAAAAGCAGCTAGATTTGTAGATATTAATAGTTTTTAAGAAGTGTAAATGATCAGACCACTTGACTTCTAGGAGCATTGCCTCTGTGAAGTGCTCAAGTACTGAAGATTTGAGTGTCATGTAAAAGTATGAAAATAATTTTCATGATGCTCTGGGCATTGTAAGGCTTGGGAGGGGTGTGAGATTTGGCGTTGCAGAATTAGGATGTGCTTTGACACATGCTGATGTAGATTTTCAGAATATACTCTATTGTCGTAATATTAAGTATTCCTCAGAATTCAAATCTTATTTGAAATGCTGACCCCAGTATTCTGAAGGAATCTCTTCTGTTTCTATGTTGGAGTTTCTTGATAGGAAACTTTATAAAGAACAGAATTACTTATATGCTCTTATATTTATTGTGTATTGTAGATTTCTTGTAAAACATTATTTGTCTATGATATTGTAAACTATAATGTTCTAATTAATGTTCTTCTGGTTTTATTACTATTTTTCATACAAAATCTTACAGTTTAGGTGTTCCTTCATTAATGCAGGGGATAGTTGCCTTCTGTAAGACTCCTTAAACAAGAACAATTTGTTCCAATAATGGAATTATATTTGAAATAATAGCTTTTGCATAAAACATAAATAGTTACAGTAGTTATCTCACTGAGCTATCTCAGGGTGGCAGTGATTTGGTTTGATAGTTTTTTGTTTCCCTTTATAGGTACAGAGATTGTCTTATATTGTAGCTGCACTGTTTTTGATGTCTGTGGCAGATGTCTGTCATTCTAAATGAATATCCAGCAGCTTACATGTGTAGTCCAATAATTTATCAAATGATTTATATGTCATTTATATGACATAAGATATATTTAGGTCCCTTCAAAAGCAGATAGCCCTTTCAGTCAATGCCTGAGTGAGCAAATGATGATTTTCCAGTCTTTTTGCAAACAGACTATATTATATATGTAAAGTGGTGAGCTGTGTGGCATGTCTGAAACACTGCCCTGCCCTACAGTCGAACAGACGCCAAACAATGAACAGTATTTTTGTACTTGCAAGTGTGGGACCTGCAGATACGGGACAGAATTTGCAGCGTAAGTGTGAAGGGAGTTTGTAAAACCAGCTTTCACTTTTGAAGCAGAATGCAAAGGTATTTTTAGCATTATTGGATTCTTCTGAATTCAGTGCACCAGCTTTTGCTCTCAAAAGAAGAGACCAGGACTTGTTCAGAGTGTGACTGTGCCTGCTTCTGAGAGAATGAGGCCATTCTGGGAAGTATCCCAACCAAATATTCTTTTTCTTATCTGGGAAGTGAGAGAGACTTTAGCTTAGTGAACATAAAAGCAATCAGATAAAATCTGAATTCCAAATTATTGTTTTGGAAACCAGTGGAGGATTGAAATCATTGCATAAGTATTAATAATATTTGCATCATCATTAGCATTAATATTATAATTTTCTATGGTGTATGTTGCAATTTCACTCACAAATCATCTACATAGGGCCTTTTAGCTCAAGGTTAGGAGTAACCAATGACTACTTATCTGCAGAACACACTGCACTTGCTATTGTATATGTATGCTAAATTCTTCATATGAATTCTTTGTAAATGTCTTTCAAGTTCAGACATTTGTTTTAAGCTGCTATTGAATATATGGAAAAAGCATGAATTCAAGTGACCTTGAAGTAATCTTCAAAAGACTGTGACCAACTAATTTTTTTCCCATCTGATAGACAAATAAACATCTCAAACTGTTATGTTGCTGAATTCAATGAATAGTTCTCTAATTAAATGTGTGTAATTTAAAATATGTAGATTTCATAAAGAGAAAGTTATTTCCATAATTTACAATGGTTCTGTGCTGGAAAATGAGGCATGTTTTAAAGCAGTTTTAATGAAGTTTTAAAACCATAATCATAATAAGTTTAAAATGTTTTCTGTGCTGTTGCTTTCATTTTGAAGGAATTAACATATCTGACAGAAAAATCATCAGAAAGTACATTTATGTCTATTAGCTTTGTGCTGAAATCAGTTATTTAGAATTCTGCTGAAGTGACTGGCTAGGTATTATGTGGAATGGAAAGTATTCAAGGTGTTTGGGACTATTAACCCACAAAGAAATTGAAAGCCACTTTTAAACTTTTAAAATAAACACAGAACAATGAATTATATCTCAGTGAAGTTTATTTGCACCAGCCAGTTACTTTTTGACTTTGTTTTATTATGTTATCACCTCTTAATTTCACGTTTTTGGCCCTTTACTGTGGTGTGTCATCCCTGCCTGTCCTTCTCCAGCTGAACAGCAACACTTCAGTGTCAGAAACGCCTCTGGTGCCTAGTTTCATAATGCGGCTTTTCCTGAGCATTGTGTGCTGCCTGCCAGGAGATGTGGTCTGTGATACCTGAGTAATAAATTCCAGACTGGATTTGGGTGTAAGATGAACATCCAGGTGGATGTTGAGCTGAACCAAGGCAGTAACATCTTTGGATAAGCAGCAGTGGTAGCATGGGTTACTAAGGACATTTTATCCCCATATTTAGGCACATATGAGTTTACAGATGTGGGAAAGGGATAACTCTGAATGGAGGAGGAGTAGGGGTTGAAAAGTTGAACATGGGAGAACTTTTGAAGCATGAGTGCTATTTTGAGTTACTATATTGGTTTTGGTGGGGAGCTTCAGCACTACATTTTTTCCTGAAGCAATGGGAGTTAGAAAAATCATTTTACTCTTTGCTGCATGTGTCAGTTAAATCAGTGCTGCAGGGAAAAGTACTGGTGAAGTAAAAAATGGGGTGAATCTGAGGGGCTCTTTGCACTCACTGGTGCTGTGGCAAAATGTGGCGTGCACCACAAACTTTTTTAGTACTGCACACCATAGGCATGGTTGTAATATACACATTAGACAAGACTTGAGAAGAAAGCTGATAATAAGGCAGGAGAGGCAGGGAGTCACAAAAATTAATAAAAGAACATGGAGAAAAAGTAATAGGAGTCTAAAATGGGAGAAATGAAAGAAAATGGAAAAAAGGTAATTACTTTTGAAAAATGAAGTATAAAAAGACTACAAGTTGGTGGGAGTGAGAATTAAATAGATATGTGTGAATTAAAAAAGTTCAAGAAATATGGGAATAGGGATGGAGAATGAAAAATAGGGGATGTGTTGGGCTGAATTTTCATCAAGCTTATCTTTTAATAATTGATGTGTGAGTAGCTGTATTTTATTTGTCAATGTAATAATTCTATCATTTCTACCTACTATAAAGTTTCCTCACACTTTTGGTAAATAATTGCGTAGAATTCACAGATTACTTGGGAGAACACCTGTAAATAGCTTTTAAATATGGCTCAACAGCAGAAAACTCCTCTGCTAATATATTTATAGCAACCCTTTGCATTGGTGAAGTGATTTTCCCAACATCTGTTATTTCCCCACTAGACTCTTATTAGCCTCTTCCATGAAAAAGCTTAGTTGTGTTTTTTCAAATATTACAGGATAAGGGATTTCAGTAAGGAGACTAAAACTTTGTTGCTGTTGCAGTTTTCTTGCTGGCTTCCTCAGCACAGCTTTCCATGGGGGTTGATGCTGATACTAGGGAAAACTCTTTTCCTTCTGTACGAACACATTTTGCCATTGATTCCCATGCTTAGCCTAGCTGAACCGTAAACAAGATTTCCCTCCTTTCCCTCTGGCGCTTTATATAAAAGCACTTGACTGCACTTGTAACTCAGTCTTAACCAATTGCTTTGTGCTGATCTATAGAAATAGGTGTAGATAGGTATACAGAAAACTTTTATATCCTGGGACTGCTGTATAACTAGAAGATATATTTCTACTCAGAAAGCTGGGAGTGATACTTTGCATTGCATCTTCAAGTGAGAATGCTTCAGCTCTTTGCCTGATTTATTTTGCTATTGTTATTATTTCTATGGTTAATATCTCTCCAGCATTGCAGACAATTCTCCTTTGCTGCTACTCTTTCAGTGAAGTGGTTGCTTTCTCACTTGACAGCACAAGGCAATGTGTCACATTTTTGGTTGATCTCTTGTTCTCCTGTATTTTCTGAAGTGTTTACAGGATTTGTGGCACTCCTGCTTGCTGCACTTCAGGCATGTGAGGCAGCTGCTATGCTCCAGCCTAGCAGAAGCTTTGGGCATTAAAACAAGAATTGTCCTTTTACAGCTTTGCAGTACTCTGCAGTCTCATGGTTGATTTTTTATTTGGGTCTAAGGATAACCTTGTATTTTTTCAGCATTAGGAAGCCTGAAGTAATATCAGATAACATAAATTAGATTGTGTAGTTGCCCTTGATGTTTGTGGGATCTTACAAAGTTGTATTTTGGTTCCTTTTTTTTTTTTTTTTTTTTTTTTAATTTCCATTGTCTTCTGTCACTTACAGGAACAACAGACTGACTGCTATTAATTTCTGACATATTATTTAATTTTTTTGGCATCTGGTTGGCTCCTGTTCCTCTCTTATAAATAGTCCGATCTAGGACTTTTTGTGGATCTGTGCACACACTTCATTAGCAGCACTCCTCCACTGATTTTGTTTGGATAGCTTCTGTGATTTAATATCCATAGGGACTGGAGTCTGCAGTTGAAAATTTTGATAACTCCATGAAAATGAGGGTTGTAAGCACTGTGTATCTGTCTGCTAATACTGAGATGAATGTAAACACTGATTGTATTTCCCTTTAGGAAAAGCACTTGCACTGTTAATTGCTAGTGCTCAGCTTCATGTGGCTCCTTTTCTACAAATGAAGCCAGTTTTGATTATATACCATTTTGTTTTGATTGAAAAAAACAGCAATAAGGCCCCAAACACTACAAATATTTTTTTAAAGCTTGCCACCACAGAAAGCAGGTTTATCCAGAGAGCTGGCTTGCATACTGATATAGTCCCTATTCCTGTCTGTTATTATGGGCTCTCTATAAAGGCTTGGCTGCAATAAACATAGGTAAAATTTGGGGGAAACCCCTCACACACAGACAAACCTCTTTTTTTTTTAAGGATTTTCTTGAAAACACTTGTAACTATTTCCTGGTTTTAACAGTATTTTAATATTCCTGGTGTGTGTGTGTGTATGTCTACCCAGTTTTGAAATAATTAACTTAAACTGATTATACTAGAAGATAACAGAAATTAATTTTTCTCTGGAGTAGAAGGGGATGAAGGGAATGGTAGCTACGTAGTGCAAAACATATTTATGATTCCTGGGTTTATTTGGATTTTTCACTATTTTTTTTCTGTACAGTGGATTACAAGTGCTCAAAAGAAACTGACAGCATAATATGACAGTTTTTCTTCCCTAACATAATGCTTTCAGTCATGTAGGAGATGTATTTAATATAAGGGATATGTGTCTCCTTCAGCTTGGCATAAGAGTTCATATTTGTTAAGGCACAGTAGCAGTGACTGATGAAATACAGTAGTTAGCCTGATAGCTAATTTGAAAGTAAAAGGAAAATGGGATGATTGGGCAGAAAGAAAAAGAATGTCATATGTAAAATATTTTTTATCACAAACAGGGCAGAGCTTATTTTGTGTTGCAATGATAACTCAATGCTGAGGTCCAAAATATTGGGAAAACCCCATGTGTCTGATTCTTCAGAAAATAGTTAAGGTATTTAAGAAGAGGGGTTTGAGCCATAGTTGGGTGTTTCACTGCCATGAAAAAAGGGACAAGGGACAGTGTAGTAAAAAGAAATACTACAAAAAGCAACCTTATCTCTTACTGTTTGTGTTCTCCCCGAAAAAGATGGAGGTAAAAATTCAATTAGCAGCATTATTCACAAGCTAAGATTTGAGCTCCCCAGAAAAACACTCTGCAGTCAAATTCTGCTGCTATTCTTAGCAATTTTTCAACTTTGCTCACAAGGATGGAAGATGAGACCACTGCTGGTGAGTCACGTTGATGACAGAATGGATAATATCAAGGAAGTGTTTGGCTCCAGCACTAACTCTCCTCACCAGTAAATATCTCTACTGAAATAATGTATCAGGAATGGAGAACTGGACCAAGCACAAATGTTTTGAGGTAATATTGTGAAAACAGGTAGGGTGATAGCTTGCATTTTTCGTTTGTGCTTTGGGTGCTTCCTGGTGTAAAACTGAGGCTTAACCTGCATTTGTTAATCCTGGAAAAAATGGTATGAGGGAGGACTGTAATATTCTTTGCTTGGCTCACTCCTGTAAGAACATTGCTGGCAATAAGAAATCAGAAAACAAGAATGGATAACTGAATTTGAGGTCCAGTCCACCTAGCTCAAGTGTCCTGTCCTTGACTGTTACTTGAGGTTCATGCTTATGGAAAAAAAAGCATAGTGAAAAGGATAAGTATTCCTCTGTCTTCCTATTCCCCCTGAGCTTAGTGTGTTTAGGTGGATCTATACACTGGGGATGTATTTTCTTGGGTTTTGATCTGTTTTTCTTTTTGGCATCTGGAATTTCCTGATGCAGCAAGTTTCATAATAATTATGTGTTATATGAACTGCTACTTTTGTTTGTATGATAAATTCACATGGTGCCTCATGGCAATTTTGTTCTTATCCCAAGAATCCATGATGCTGTAGTAGATACTTAGCTTTATACAGATCTGATTTTCTATACAAATTATAGTAATCATAGTCTTGTTCTAGGTACCTACTGGCTCATAGTTACAGGGAAATTTGTGTATGAATGCTCCAACTAATGTTGCTTAGACAGGAATCATATCCCCTCTTTGAGATGTCTATAATGTACAGCTGAGTGAGAAACTAACCTGATTTTTTTAAAAAAATCAGTTAAAAAATGAGACCATGATTAATCTGACCCATATTAAATATTTATCTTTGAGTAGGATGGACAGCATCTCAGAAGTGCCAACTCCTCTTTATTGCATGTAAAGAGAACATGAGGTGCAGATTCCTGTTTTGGACACCTCTGCATTTGGGCAGGTCATTCACTAAGGAAGAAGAAATATACATTATGCTGGGAAAAAGCTGCTTTATGAAAACATTCACCATATAATAGGCCAGTAAAATGCATTTTACTTGCCGTCCTTCCTCAGATACTCTTTTGGGCAAGTGGTAGCTAGACCATTTGGGCACTAGCTAAGGTTCTTTTGCAGTACAGAAGGAAATGGCAAGGAGATTTTATGCAATGAATACTCTTAAAGCAGGGTGTTTTTCTTAATGCCTGACATCATGGTGTGCCCACACATTTTTTGGTGAAATTGTCTGTAACCTCAAGAGATCCCATTCCTTGGATGATGTAAGTGTTTCATTTAGATTGTAAAGAGGGCTCCCAGCACAGTGTCTTTTCAAAGGTCACCCAGAACATTTTGATTAATGCTGTCTTGTGTCTGTTTGGCAGCTAGGAAAAGGGAGGAAAGGAGAGCACATGAAACAACGAGGCAAGGTGAAAAAAAGCACTTTGCTCCTTTAACTAAAGCAAGGTGGTAGGTAAATGTTATCCTCTCAAGCACACAGTGTTCAGTGGCTTGGGGAATAAGCGATGATCGCAGGGCCAAGGTAAGAGGAGAGCTGGTCTCTGCACCTGGGAGATAGTGAACCTCAGCTTGCAAGTGCCTTGGTGGTGTGCCTTTAATTGAGAACTTGCCATCTTAAATCCATTCCAAAAATTTGATCTCCCTGATGGCTGAGGAATCTGTTGCTGCCATACCAAACATTGGCACAAACGTGCTGCCTTGCAATTGTTGTTGCCCCCTGATGTCAAGTCTTTCCTGATGCCAAATCCATAGAGTTTGATTCCATTAGGTAATTGGAAATTATATTTTGATTTTAACCATTTTCCAGTAGGAAAATATGGCAGAAAAAATTATTCAAAGACATAACCCTTGACTGAACCAATAAGTAAGCTTGAAGTGCTTCTAGCATTTGACTTATCCTGTTTACTCAGTTTCTTTAGGTGCCAGCATGATATTTCAACAAATTGTAAAGAAAGTATCAGAGTACCATTTTAAGTTTATTCAAGACTGTGCTGGCTTGAAGGCAAAACCAGCAAGAGACTCCAAGTCAGAAAAAACCAATTTAATAGGAGAGGGGGAAAAAAAAAAAAAAGGTAAAATAAAATAAAACACATGCAATAGTACAAAAGATCACTGACAGAGTCAGAATACAACCTGACACCATGGTGGTAGCAGTCCAGATGAAGCGGTCTTGTTGAAGCAATGTTCCCACACAAAGGTCTGGTAGCTCTTGTCCTCTGGGAATCCAGTGGGTAAGGCTGCCTGTGGTGTCCCAAATCCCAGATTATATCCAGGTGGGAATGCTTGGCTCCTCCCCCTGGGCAGAGCATCTCACAATGGGCTGATATAATTTTATCAGTCTTGCAATGGGTCCTTGATTGTCCATTAAACAGAGATAGCTCCCGGAGGGAGTTACCTATGAGTCATGCAGCAGGGCATTGATGGGCCATTAACAGAAGATAGTCTGGAGGGAGGGGGCAAGGGAAACACTGCCCAACCGCGTTTCAACATCTCATGTAGATAGTGATAGAATATATACTTTGGGCACATCTTACACTGTAACCTAGGACAAAGACCTATGCTATGAACTTTGGATGTGGAAGGCAGGCTGTAGGTGACCTACAGAAGATTTCAATATTTTACTTTCTAGTCTTCAGAAATAATTGAAGAGAAGAGAGTGGATAGACCCCATGTTACAGTTATTTTTCTCCTACTAATTCAGAGTCTTACCTTGCTTCAACTACCTGATTTTCATTCCCTAAAATCAGAAATGCAGAAATTCTTATTTTAGCTAACAGGGCTAATTGATAGGCTGTGATTCATCTCTTCTGAATTTAGACAGCTGCTTTTACATCTGGAGAGGTTGTCCAGGCTCCTGTTGCAGTCAGCAGAAGGAAGTAGGACCTTCTTAAGCATTGTTCTCTGATACAGTTTAGATGCCTATCTTCACTATAAGAAGTGTCTATTCTCTTCCCTTTGGCCATAATAGAGCCTTGAACAAGCTCACATGTAGATTTGGTAAATACTTATGTTTCCTTAAGTGTCCTGGAAATGTCCCTCTAAGTTTGCAGAAACTTTGGCTTTTCATATTATTGCAATGCTATTTTTTTGTCAGTCAATTCTTTTAATTCATTGCTCAGAGTTATATTTGATGTGGAACAGAGGTATCAGCAGGCAAACCAAAACTTTAGATGTGAATTTCAAGATATACACAAGTGGAAATGCAGGGAAAATGTAGACTGAAATTTGGGCACAGTCCCAAGAAACAGCCGTTGACATTCCTACTCCTGTGGAAAGTGTTACGCTATATTAAGAACCACTGTTTATGATTGATAGCAGAGGGGATTCCAGTCTGAAAGAGTATTTTCAGCATGTTAAGTATGTCAGGCATTTATTATCTTACACACTCTTATCTTTTCTTCATGTTTTCTGAAGCTATTTTTTTCCCCACAACCTCTTTTAATATTCTACTACATCCTGTATATTTTTCTGGTGCATTGGGCAAGCTAACAAGGCTCTGCTCATGTTTCTCTCTTGAACAATAAAGGATCAAATGGTCAGAAGAGCATTCAATTTGTACTGTTAATTCTGTGAGTTTAAGTACAGCAGTTTCCAGGTTGTAATAATCATAACTCCTTCCTCTTAGGGAATGTTGCCATTTAGACATCACCACTGCAATGGGATTGATCCACAAGGCTTCTAGATGCCTTTACTGAATTGTCAGAAAGAATAGCCCCAGACATTTACTGTCCTTGCTGTGTTTGTGGATTCAGTATGGTCTCTGATTTAGTAGTTACTAGTCAGGAAAGAAAAAATGGTGAAGGGACGTCACATGCCCTGACAGAGGGCAATTACACCTGCAGAAAAAAAAAAAAAAAAAAAGGCTGTAGGATTGATGTTATTACCTGTATTTTCCTTGGCAACTCTGTTGTGTTTCAGGAAAATAGAATTAGGAAATGTGGAGGAAAAAAATCTACTCATAGGATGATTTACATATACTTAATAAATGCTTTTCACCTGGTATTAATTTGTCAAAAGGAGATGGAAATTATTAAACTAGAATGCATTCACTGATCATCACAGATGAAATCAATGTATCTGCCTTCAAATAATTAATGAAAGCTTCACTTAGACTGCAGAGAACTCTTCTGTGCCTCTGTTATGAAAGTGCAAGACAGAAATATGTGGAAATATCCCACTTCCGCTGCTTGAATTTTGCTTAATTTTAAAGTGTAAATACTCTGAGTATGAATTAAAGCAGTAAAATTATGCAGGAACTCTGCAAAAATTCTTGCAAGAATTAACTGAAATTATAGCAACAGATGAACCAGTTGATTGTTCTCATCTAGTCTTCCATTTCTTTTAGAAAATCATAATGCAGAAAATTGCAGTTCTAGGAAAAAAAATACCTTGCAATACAAAATCTTTACTGACAAAACAGCTTTTCTCATTTAAACAAGAGTAACTTTACAAAGGACACTCTGTCTACAAATAGAGAAGGACATTTTTAGGAAAAGAGAGGGTTATATCTCACCAGATAAACCTTGTTAATATACATAACCAAGCTGTGCTGCATCCCCAAGAGCAATGTGCTCAATAACAAAATAGTAATCAAACCTGGGTTTTGCATCAGTGATCTGAAGGGTACATATATACATATGTACCTATAGACGCACAGTGACACCATTTCAGAAATGAAATCCATGAGATTTATCAAAGATACTGACCATGTTACCCATAGCAGCTAAACCCACTTAGCACCTGTATGACTGAACCAGATACTGACTCATTGCACCTGGTGTCAGATTAACCTAATTTCCTTTGTGCTTGTGCTTATTGGACTGAAATCAGAAGTCATTGGAAGCAGGTTTTTTAAATTATTTTTTCTTAGGCTGTTTTGTATAGAGAAAACTTAATTCTCCAGGGGAAAAAATCTACATTGCTTAAGGTAGAGCAAAAATCTGGACAGTTGAATGAAAGAGGCAAAGAACATCACTTGCAGACAAGGAGTTGGGCTGGAGGAGAGCTGGAAAGGGTGCTGCTCTTTTCTTCAGTGTCATTGCTCATTGGATTACAGACTCTGCAAATCAAGCTGGCTTAACTGAGCAATTGCTTGAAGTTAAGTATTGTGAAGTGGAAATAAGTATTTATAAAACAGTTAACCTCAGTCTGCTTTGATCAGAATTTACTGCCAAAAAAAAAAAAAAAAAAAAAGGTCAGTCTAGAAGATTCTGTACCTCCATTTGACTCCAAACATTCATGAGACCATGGAGCTGGCTGCCTTCTTTTTGTTGTGGGCCCCCACCCTGCATTTGAAAAAGATGTCCACATTTGTCTAATTTACACACCCAGAACCGTGTCTTGGAAAGACACCTTAAGTTTTGTCTCCTTTCCCACCACCAAGCCCAATGTTCTAAAGATACTGTAAATCTTAAGAGAGAAGGTAACATATCACTGAGAGAGCAGACCAATATTCCGGCATGTATATTAGTCCAAGAGGCAGTGGAATATTCTGGCATGTAGACTATTTTCAGTCCAAATCTGGTCTCTTCCTATTTTATTTTCCAGATTTATACCACAGTTCTTGAGCTGGAGATGATAGAAGACAAAAAAAAAATTAAATGGCTCTTACTGACCATATTTGCCAGCTACCTTACTACAGTGCAGGGCAAGGAAGAGGTTTCCTTTTCTGGGACCTGGGAATAAAAGCTTTTCCCACCCAGAGTAAGATTCAGACATAATTCAAATATCTCAGCTGAAATTCTGGGAAAGAGATTTTTAGTTCGCTTCAAGCCATGGGCTTTCAAGGTTTTCTTATATGAAAATTTCCCAAGCACATCCATTTCAGCTTCAGTGGCTTAATTTTACAGTGTACTTTGAGTATTTTGGTGCTGGTCTGGAAACATACCTCTATCACAAATGCAGAAAGCAGAAGGAATTTTGATAAGTCCTTTGATCCTATGAATTTGATCTGAGCCCCCCTCACAGAACAGAGATCCACAGGGTGGTCATTTCTGCTTAATACAAAGGGAAAGGGAAAAGAAAAATCATTGTCCCTTTTAAAAGGCATCCTTCTGGAGTGAGGCAGGGGAATGTGGGTGCCTCCAGCATCCTGGAGACCCCGTCTTTTAGTAATTTTTTAAAATCAAAATTAAGATGCATCCCAGCCCCCAAATCTCACCCTCTATTGATAACATCCCTTAACTCTTAGTGGGAAATAAGCAACCATAAATACTGACTATTTACTGAATATAAAGCAGTGCAATAGAAGAGGGAATGAGCATTACCTCTTGCAATAATGACCTCTTGCCTGGTGGTTGGGAAATACATGGGTCTAAGTTTCTTCGGCAGGCTTTATTCAGAAAGCTGGTTTGAAAAGGAAAAACAACTCTCTGTATTGCACACCTGCTCTTGTTTGGTAGTGTAACCATGTCTATATTGCCAGCCTCTTCCTAGTGTAATAGAAAGAATGTTTGAACATTTCAAATACTTATTATATCAAACAACTTATAAATAGTTTATGGAGGATACAAATGGGATGCTAAAAAATATTTAGGAAGGTATTTAGAAATGGGTTAAATGCTAATGGAAAACATTGTAACAACTAAACAATAGTGCTTACTACAGATTCATGATAATTATAGATATTATTTTATATAGGAAATACTTTTTTGAGCCTTACATATTTTCCTGTGCTACTAAAAGCCTGATCGCTGAAGTTTGGCACAGAATTTGCATTATTGTCCTGGGGGGTTGTTTTAGAGTGCTAGATGGCACTGGAAAACATTTCCTGATCCCCAGCTGAAATATCTTCCTGCTCTGTTT